>NC_090923.1:871461229-872086229 GCF_040938575.1 Ambystoma mexicanum | reverse complement strand
CAAGATGAAACATTAAGATTCCGGGATTCCCATCAGTTTTGCAACGCGCCGTGTGTGTTTAGAAACTGTATATCTGATGTTGGCAGGGCACATTCCCTCTACTAAATCCTCCCCATGCTGCCCTGCACCTGGGATAGGGGGGCCACGTCACCTGACTTACCTTACAGTAGCCAAACTCTCAGGTGGAGGTCGAGTCGCAGTCAGACTCAGAGTCTTTCTCACTCTGTCTCCCTCGATAACACACGCTGTCACAGAATCACTGGAGCATGCGTCGCTGCCTGGCTTCTACTTAATTCTGGAAAAACAAAGGTTGAGGCTGCGCAGGCAGGGCACATGCAGTTTGTCCCCCGGCCTGGGCACGTTCATTATGCGTAGGCGTGGGGCACCGCACCAGAAGTTGCAGACAGTCTACTTTAACTTTTGCAAGCTGACATCGTATTTTACACGCTGCAAATACTTGCCTGGTGTTCCAGGGCCAGCTAAACCACCTGACCCTTCAAGATGGCCAAATTCAGATGTTGGTAGTTGTCATCCCGTGAAAAGCAAATTAGATCATATATATTCTGGCGGTAGTGAGGGATTACTAGTCCGCCCACGCCATTCTAGATTATGAAAAACCTTTGGCTTTTCATGAGGGTGAAGCTGATCCCAAGGATGGTGGCACCCCTAAAACGAGGTTGATGTGCGAGGTGTGGTGCTTACATTTTGCGCTTTGTGTAAACACATTTTGGAGAGATCTTTATTATATTTTGACCAGTTTGTGGGTGAAGAAACTGAACTAGTTATTGTTTCTACTAAATCACTTGTCTGTTTAGTGACCGAGTATGCAAGGTGTGGTTCACAGGAAGGGGGTTGCCCAAGGACTTGGGACCACCATATGTCAGTGCTCCAGTCTCTTGTTGTGTGACGAAGCAGGTGCGAAGCCAATGCTAACAAATAGAGGGCAGAATTGAATGGACCTGCATAATTTCTACAACCACTGCCTCACATGTAATCCCTGTGCTGCGGTTCCTAGGAGAAAAATCGAAATGACTGGCTGTCAAGATCTCTGTTTCCAGAGTCTAGAGCTGTAAAACCATGCATAAGAACATTTGGCTTTGTGGGGAAACTGTGTGATGGCGGCGACCATATAGTATAGGGAATGTTTATATATCAAATATCGCTGTTAGAGGCCCATGTACTCGCACCAATTCTAGGTTATGAAAAGTCCAGGCAGTTGCTTTGTCATCAGGTAATGCCATTAAAAGCATGAGTACGGACACCACTGAGATCCAATGCAGCTATTCAAATCATTGTCAAGGATATGGACTGTTAGCATTACATTGCCAAATGTAACCACACCCAACTATGTCAGCAATGTATAGTTGTGCCATACTAGCAGGTAACTCCCGGTACGAGTATGTATACTTAGTAAAGAAGTGCCCAAGTCTATAATTCCCAGGTACAACAGTAATACCAGAGTCCGTTTTGCTCAGTTACCCCAGAAGGGCAGGTCCCAGTATGCTCAGTTAGCACTGAAAGGGCAGAATCAAGTATGGTTAAGTAGCTTAATAAAGCCAACTTCCATAGCCTAGAGCAGTGGCCAGTTTCCAGTATGAAACTGAGATGACATGAGTGGCACACACTTTGTCGACTGGAGTTTAGGATTATTTCCTGCCAAGCCAAGGTCCATACTATGTTATAGGAATTGGCAATATAAGAACTTATTATACTCTAATAAAAATGAGGATGTGTATGTCACACACCGTCACCTTCTCTTTAATCTTAAAGGATGTCTTATACGGCGGGTCAGAAGGAGAACACTAACTCTTTGAGGACATTTCAATCATGTATTTATTAAAGAATAAATAAAATGCCCAACTGTCCCCATCGCTATGGGATGTTGCCTGCTTATTAAACTAAGGTGCTTGTCAGTCATCTTGTGAATGTCCAAAAGAAAAAGTGTCCACAGTCCAAACTAAATGTAACCGATTGTACCACTATTATGACAACTATAGATAGGAGAATGGCTCCCTTTTCCTTAGGTTTGCTTCTCACAGGTTTTCTTCTTCTCAGTTCTCTTTAATACTATATTTTCAAATAATCTCTTCTGACTCCTTTCTTCAGTTCATATAGTTACTTCAATATTGTATTACACTCCTTTCCCTTCTCGGGTGTTGGCTTCTTGAACAACTACTTAGCTCATGCAGGGTTGTTTTCCCCCTTTTCCAAGGTAGTGATACCCAGTCTCTATAAATCTCTCTCCTTATATCCTCTTATCTTTTCCTTAGGTCACAATATTCTCTTCTGTTTTTCTGTTTTCTGACAGAGACTCCAGTTTGCCCTTTTCCTCAGGCGTGGCTTCATCACTATGAGTGTTTCTTAAAGTTCCTATTGCATTCATATTTCTCTCATGAAACATTCTGCTTTTCTCCCCTGCTGTTTATTTAATAACTTCAGTGTCTCTTTACAGGCGTATTATATATATGGTTCTCTTGCCATCATCATTCAATTTTCTTACTCTCTCATATATATCAGTGGGACGGGTAAGAATAATCCCATAACGATCACTCTTAATGCATTCAGTTTCTTTCAAACTTTATGGCTTTCATGCTTCTCTTGTCACCATCATTCCATTTTCTTATTCTCTCTTGTATATCACTGGGACGAGTATGATTAGTCTCATAATGGTTCCCCTTAGGCCTCCCAGCTCTCCCATTTTTCCCTTTACCCGGGCTTTCCTGGGATAACATATGTTCAGGGTTCACTGCTTTCCTTGTCTTCACCGTCTCTTGCTTCTCTCAGTACCCCGAGCTCCGTATTGTCCCTCGTTACAGATTGCCAACTCCGCTGGTAACCGGATGGTAGGCGGCTGGGACCACTTAGTGGTCTCTACGTAGTTCGAAGGACTGCCAGTCCACCACATGATCTCCGTGGTCACTCTACCACTATTGCCTTTGTTCTTGCTGGATGCTCGGCATCCCATCTCTTGCTCTTGGCTTACCTGCAGTTTTCAAACTCAGTGGCTTCGCTGTGTGCAGAGTCTTCTCCCCTCTCAGGTGTTGCATTTCCCTGGGGCTTACCTGGCCGATGTGTGTGTCTCTCCTCAGTTCAGCTTCTTCTTCCCAGTTGAATGAGAATTCTTACTTAAAGGGACATCTTCTTTTTCTGACTGAGAATCACAAATGATAGAACCTTCTTCCCAGTCTCTATATTGTAAGTCCTTTGGATTCTCTGATATTCCCAAGTAGGCCATAAAAGAATTTGGGGTTTCCTTAGAGGAACTGGAGTCCTTGTCCCCACAGGGTGAGTCTCTCCTGGCGAGTTCCCCCAAGTCTCGACCCCTAGGGAGGGTGTTGCGGAGCAGGCTCACGTCCATAGCATCACAGGGGGGATCCTCCTTGGGGAGAAGGGATGAATTCCCCTCAATTCATCACACTTGGCAAACCCACGTTTGCTAAACCTTTGCTTGCCATTTATTTCCACTACAGCCATAAGACATCACAGCCACTACACTACTGGGACATAGATAAAAAGGCAGTTAATGTCGACAACATGAGCACCTGAGGAAGAGCATTATGTTGAAAGGCTGAAGTTGCGATTGTAGCAAAGATAAACATTATCAATTGACAACAGCAATATCAACATGGGCTGGCGGACTAACCGATTTATCAGATTTTTCAATAAAGTCTTCCTCATCAGTAGGACACCGGTCGTATTCCCGTTCCCTTTCCTCCTCACCTGAGCTTGAATTAAACTTCTTTCTTCTGGCGTGGAGAGTGGGAAGACTCTTCTTCTGTAGAAGGTAAGGTCGGCCTCGAAAGGAAGCCACTGCGGCTCCGATAACAGGAGGCACGGTGACCCCCCTCCGCGACGGACTAACAACGGAGTGAGGGGAAAAGCCCGAATGGCATAAAAACCCCTCTGGAGTACTTGAGCCGGAAGGAACCAGATAACAGGGAAACTCGGGGAGCAACAATCCGAAATAATCCAAGGTAGAGAGAGGGTACAACGAGGGACCAGCTGAATAAGAGAAGGAGCCGAGAAAGTGACAGCCAGGAAAGGGAGAGTATTAGGATACCAACTGGGAAGAGAAAACAACGGGAAGGCTGGAAGAGAGAGAGCACAAGGGAAAGAGCAAACTAGGGCCAGGGAGCCCCAACACAGCAAGGGCGGAGCACCGCCAAGGAGAAAACAATAAGGGAGCGAGAGCAACAGAGGGAAATCCGAAGTTGCAACGCGCCGAACTGCCTAGCGTGTGGAAGTAAATACGCACAGGCAGCGGCCATGTTGAAAAAGACTAGACCGATATACTGTCAAGGAGAAAACGTGGCGGCACAAATCAATGGCGGCCTCGCTTCCACCTCTCCCACAGCCGCCAGTGCCCAGCACTCGTGACAAGCAAGCATATGCTTGCTGAGCAATTTAAGATTTTCACATTAAAAGAGTGAAGATTTTGTGTGTCAGACTTCCTTACGGGAAATGTGAGTGCTGAGGATGTGATGGCCTTTCTGCATATTCCAGTATCCTCAGTGTGGTTGGAAAAGAAAAAAGTGCACCCTCCATTTATGTACTGCTCTGTCTCTCGCTTGTTGAAGTAAGCCGACACAGGCTTCCATGTAAAAATTCGAATCACTGGATGTCATCACTTCTCCAAGAGAGGGGGCCCTTTCCCATGAGGCCAGGGAAGTGAAGTAGCTACCTGAGAGTCCCCCTGGGTGTGGTATATTGTGGGAGGATCTCATGGGGAGGGACCAACCCTAGGGAGAATGACAACCATCTAGCCCTTTTAAGAACGACACCTCCACACACTCTAACCTCTCCTTCCTCTAGTAATCTCTTTGTAGACAGTAGACCTAGAATTAGCAACATTAGACGTGCCAGGCACAGCCTAAGCAGTGTTAGAACTGCAGATGTATTAGAAACGCCAACTTGCTAGAAATGTATCTGAAACTGTCTGCTGCATGTTGCAAAGTTTACTCACCAAGGCACCTCACAAATGCTTGTATGCCTTATTATGAGAAGCAATGCAGGTTAAAACCATTCTGGAACATTGTATACTGTTGTCAATGAACTCTGCACAGACCACCCCCTGTGTTTGGTGACAGTATAAAAACCATGTAAACACAGTAAGAGGGTGTTGCTGTGCCATATGCAGTTTGATCCTTGCTTTTGTGTTCTGTTTGGCGGATTCTATATACTTCTTTGCTGACTGCCATTAAAGACACACACCACTCTACTTGAAGATTGGATTATTGAGTAAGTGGTGATTTTTCCACAACACCAGAAAGGCCAGATTTCCTATATCCAGTTAACAATAGAAGACCAGGATTGCCGTCATAACAGAACTTTTAAGGCTGGTTTTGACAGAAAGAGTGGACGGGATGCAGCTTATTACCTTCCTTCTAATGTGACCTACGTTTGACAGAAGTGGCACAGCCGTTTAATGGGTGGGGCTAAAAGGGTCTCCAAGCCCCGTCTGTATCTACTGTCAATCTCTAAACTCCGCCCCATCCCTTCTGCCAAATCCTGCTCATGTTGGACAGAGTTGGGACTCTGAAAACGTTTTATGGCAAACAAAGCCTTGCCCCTTCTGTCAAAATCTCACTGGGTTTTATCGAAAGGGCCAAGTTCAGATTGGACTTCAGCAACTAAGTCTCCCCAGGAGGAGAGCAGTAGCAAGGGCAAGATAAACAATTTTTTACACAAGCTTGCAGGTGGGAAACTAGCCAAAGAGGCATTAAAGAAATATAATCGTACAGGGGTCTGTTAGGAGGGACAATGGGTTCTGCTGAACTGGGAATGAAGCCTTCAGGCAGGGGAGATCAGAAAACTATCCTCTACTCGAAGCTGGACAGGGCACAGTACCCATGCTCTCTCGGTGCCTTACTGTGTGTTCTTTCTTCCAATCAGGAGTTGATGTTGTAATATTAGTCTGGGAAGCGGTTTTGCAAATGTCACCCAAGGGAGACGATTATGGCCAGATATGGGCTCTAATACTACTATGCATACGGACCCAAACTACATCTCACTGAGGATGCCCAATGATGCTAAAACATTTCCCGGGCTGCTTGCTATCCTGTGCAGAAGGGTCAGTTTGGGGTGGTCCCTTTTGGGGTGGGATCAAGCCTGATGGTCTGCCCAGTCTGTAAAGGCCTGAGAAACGATGGTCTGGTTGTGTGGCAAAGAAAAAAAAAAGCAGAGGTTACGATTCATTCTCAACTTTCCAGACAACAATCTTCGGGTCACTGTCACCCATACCTGTGGTACGAGTATGCCTAAAAACGGGTCTGAAGCCTGCGACACCCCATGCACCAAACGTCAACAAGGCAGAAACATTTATGGGGTTGCTTGTGGTATTGCGCAGAAAGGATGCGAGCTAGCAGTACGAACTGGACTGTCCTTTTTGGTTTAGCAGCCAGACTTACAAATTGAACCTTGTCCTTCTGTGATGGCCGACTGTAAAACAATGCTGCACCCCACACTGATACACCACACTCTCACCTTCAGTTTCAACCAAGGGGTCACCACCTCTCCTCTCACCTCTCTACTGGGGTTCTACGGCAACAGCTCCATTCATGCCATTGCCCCCATCCTGACAAAGCAACTCCTGCAAACCCTCCTTGTCCCTGCATACTCACTCCATCTCATGATACTTCACCAATTGGCTTACACTCCAGTTCGTGTTATCCTCCAACACCACCACAGTGCCTAAAACTCTGCTAACTCTTCTGGGTGCAGACAAGTAAGGGACATCAGCACCCCTTACCCTGGGGTTCCTCACTCTGACCAAATCACCAGCCACCAATTGTGAATTACCAATTCTCTCCCTACTCATACAACCGCTTGTATCTCTCCTGGCACAGTTCTGATCCGTCAATAAGTTCTGCCCTGTTAACCTTAGTCTAACTAGGCCTGAGGTCTCCGGCCATTCCGGGGTGAGCTCATCAACTGGTCTTCTACCCCTCAAAGCCACAAAAGGCGTAACATCAGTAGTAGAATGAGACGTGGTTCTGTAGGCCTACAGCATGTCCCAGACCAAATCAACCACATGCAAATTGGACATTTTGGCTAGCTGGAGCATCCCTTTCATTACCCTGTTGAAGAGTTCCACTATGCCATTCTGACATGGACAAAACAACACTGTGGTCTTCTGACAAACCGCTGCACCTAATCAGCAACCACATTGGACTTGTACTGCATTGTCGGTAAACAACACAGAAGGAAAACCTTCCACCCTAAAAATGGTATCCAGAAACTCCACTACAGACCATGCAGTAATGTCATCTGACCATCCCACGCACGGCCACTTGGAGTGATAATCCATAAGCACAAACATACTTTTCCCATGATAGCACATTGGCAAAGGACCAATAATATCTAGCGCCACTCTCTCCCATGGGTTAGCTGGAATTTTCCCAGAAAAACAATAGAGGTTCTGTTACAACATGCGACTTGTCACTAGACGCGCAAGGCATACAATTTCTGACCAAGAACTCCACATCGAAATCCATATTAGGCCACCAATACCTTTCTCTTATTCTTCAGAAGCTTGTTACCAACGTGGGAGCCGCACCTTCTCACAGGAAGGCAACAGTCAGTGTGCTGTCCCTCAAGCAGTGTGTCACACAGAGGCATTCAAAGGATGCCTCTGCGCGACCGGCCGCATGAGGGACGAGCCAGCAGCCACGGGCTAGCAAGGAAACTCGTGGCTGGAATAGACACCCTTACAGTCTGCATGGTTACCCAGAGAAATACAAGAGGTTATGACTCATCCAGCCATCAATCTTCTGTTTTGCCAAGGCTACATCATGTAATACTATTGGATAAATGCAGCTGTGGACAGAAACAGCCAGCCAAAGCCCTGAAGCCTTACACAAAGATGCAAGCCTAACCCATGCAATAATTTTTGGCCATAAATAAGAGAAAACACAGATAAATTTATTTATATTTCCTCAAAATATTTTGCAATGTTCACAAACATGTGAATAAGTGGAGCTTTTTTGCACTACTTCCTGATATAAAATGCTCACTTTTCTAGATAAACAGTGTTTCTGTTTAACAAATATTATATTTCAGAACTTTCGACATGCCAATACTGCTAGAAGTGTTCTTTGATGTGAACATTCCAATACATCAAACAACTCAGTGGAATGCTTCTGGTGATACAACAGCTTGGTGGGTTTACAGGTCGAAAGAGAGACCAATAATGAGGAATGGTGAAGTGGTTGAAAACGAGCTTACATGTATACTTAAGTAATATATTTGTTTACTTAAGTTATACTTCTAACCTTGTAACAGTTTCAATACTTTGCAAACATACATGCAAATTAGTGTTTGCCACCAAATTGCTCACATACAAGTATAGAACACAATTTTACCAAGTCTCATGTTTTATGTTTTCAATCGTCAAAGTCCATTTCCCAGTTTCCTTGGGAAAAAAACCTTTGAAAGTTGAGATGAGGTTTTAGAATGTATCTCAAACTGGTAGGTGACCGTAAACCTGTATTGGTATACATATATAATACCCACTTTTCCTGACTTGGAAATAAGCATATTTAGGCTTCCATTTGCTATTATTTGTTAATGTGGCAATATTTCTGAATCCCAGCTAAACAAGACTGAAGACTTTCAGTTCCATTCATGGGAAATCTGATAAAGGTTCACTCAAATGTTATCAAAAAGTAAAGCCAGGTCTTAAGCACAACAGTAGATCTGTCCAAACACTGATCCCTTTTACAGAGAAGCCTCCTTCTTTAGTAATCAGGGTCCTTAAAGTACTTTCAGCTGCTTCTTGAGTGTCAGGGGGGCCTCCCAGAAGACAACTGAAGTGGTGCTGCAGACGTTCCCATGACACCTCGGAAGATGTACTGGTCCATTGTCTAGAACCAATATTGTATTCCAAGTTTCTCCCCCATTCGGCCAATAACTTCAGATGGGCATTTCTAAACTCTGGGTATTTTAAACTCAGGTTTATTAACAACTCACAGTCTACACTGCTGTAAAAACAAGACTGCAAGTTAGGATCGCCCAACAACCACTGTTTGAGCAAGTTTAGATGTGCAGTTTCTTTACTAGAAGTCAACAGTAAGGCTACCAGTACGAAGACATAAGGCCTGGGAATCTGGGCCATGACCTCGTTCACCATCGTAATCAAATCAGCGCTATCAGAGACACCTACACATTTAACCTTGTCTTTCAAGTGTTTTGACAAAACACAGGCATGCGTTTTTGTGACCGGACTCACAGTACAACTATCATAATAAACAGTAGCTTTAGTTCCTTTTTCTTGAGCACCAAACGGCATTTTTACACGGCTACATGACAGCTGCTCTTTTTTTCCGCCAGAATATAACACCGACACAGCTTTCTCATCCGAACAATGTGGCAGTTCGAGATTCCCGCCAGAATAACAACATATTTCCGTATTCCCTATGGAAATAGACGGCAGTTCAATTTTGCAAGGGATATCACGCGAGATGACTGAATGTAGTATTCCAGCGGCGTTTTTTTGGCGCATTGTGCGAAATAAAACGTTTGCCGTGATGCCGCCGCTGCTCTCTTCGTTCAACTCTGACAAGAGGTGCTGGCATACAGCAGAGGGGAGGGCGGGATTCTGCAAGAGAGTATCCCACAACAGCTCCGGGCAACAGCCTAGGTTGTCGAAGCACAAGGGAGGGTCGCGTGGAGCCGCAGCGATTTGCAGCTGATTTATGTCACACAGCCGCTGCTCCATAGCCGTTCTGACAGAAATGTTCGTGTGGAAGCGATGGTGCAGATGCTGGAAGTAGCCAGCCCACTGAAAGGCTCTTTGAGCAGTGAGGCTGTCCCACGACTTTACTTGTTCGCTCCGACAGATGGTCAGCATCTCGGCAAACTGCTCTAAATGTTGCAGGATGGCCTCCATATCTTCCTACCATCAGCTCTGGCTCAGTGTTTCTTTCGCAAAGTAAAATTATCCAGTTTGAAGACAGCCTCGAACTTTACTTCCAACGAAACAAAAGAAGGACCATTTCAGTGCAGCCGTGACCGACATGCCGCCATCTTTCAATAGTATGATCTAACAGCTGGGCTGTTTTAAGAGCTGTTTTCTGTCCTTTTGTACATTAGACATAATCTGTGTTAGTTTATAAAACGTAGATGCTGCCTTCTTGTATCTGATGTTAAGTCCAAATCCTCACCAAAACAATATTCATGCATTATCAACGTTATTTTGGGATCAATTTCCTTAGCACACAGAATTCATGAAACTTTAAAAGTACAGCTATACTGCTCCTTAAACAATACAAAACACTTAAACAGCATGGCAGCAATTAAATTAAAAATACATTGCGTGTTTAAATGGAGATTGGTCTCAAAGGAAATTGCAGAAGTGGAAGATTTTAGTATATTGGTTTTCATATTAGAGCACCTGGGGACCAATTCCGTTGGTTACGGTGCGCTATATAAGTACCTATAACATAACATATTAATAATACATTAAAAATAGAGTAAACCAGTAACATAATGGGAACAACTAGCATGTTTGATTTTGAATATGGAGTCATTTCTTTGCCCGCTATGCTACGCTTGCTGCGTAATTTTTGAGAGTTTTCCCATAGCTCTCAACTCACCCGCTTTTGGCGGGTGTCACCCGCCTTGCAAAGGGCTGACTCACCCGCCAGGCCTCCTGCACGCCCATTCATTCCAATGGGCGTCTCACCCGCCAGAAACAAAATCGGGTGATTTCACCCGCCTTTGCAAGACAAATGGTTGAGAGCTATGGTTTTCCTCACCCGCTGCTTCTATAAAATTATGAAAGTCCTCTAGCCATTCTACCATAGCTCTCAACTCACCCGCTTTTGGCGGGTGTCACCCGCCTTGCAAAGGGCTGCCTCACCCGCCAAGCCTCCTGCACGCCCATTCATTTCAATGGGCGTCTCACCCGCCAAAAACAAAATCGGGTCATTTCACCGCCTTTGCGAGACAAATAGTTGAGAGCTATGCATTCTACCCACCGCTGGCCTTTGTTGACCTGCGGGGTCATCGAAAATGGGGGTGATATGCGCCATGTAGTGGCTGTGGACTGCATGGGAGGGACTGGAAGTGCCTGTGGTTGCACAGCAGGACCAGGAGGTAAACTCACTCATGGTGGTGGGCGATGAAAAATGGGTTGCTGATCCTAGCTGTCCCACTTGTGCTGCCTTTTTACAGTCTATGGGAGGCAACACTGCCCTCTGGTGGTGGGTGGCGTCTAGTATGCGTTCCCCCACATGCCAGTGGAATGCCAGGTGGTATTGCCCATTCAGATGGTTCTCGAATGGGAGCCTTTGAGAGGATAGGGGGCAGGCTGGGCCTTGCTCAGGGTGGGGGAAGGCTTGGGTGAGTCGCGTGCCGCTGTGGAGCCGCATTGTTCCCCAGGCGTTGCAGGAATCAGATATGGGGGGTTCTATGTTAAGGTAAATACCAGGATCCTCCCTCTCTTCCTTCTCACCTGTATCTTGTTCCTCAGAGGAGCTCTCTGTAGATATCGTCCTTCTATTTCTCCAAGTTCCCTCTTTTCTCTCTCTGTAGGTTTTGGGACGGACTCGTCTGGAGGCCACCTTGCCAGTTCGCAGATTGCTCGGCAGTGGGACCCTCAGGGAGTCCACCCCTAATTCCAGGGAAAAAGGCGTATGCCAGAAAAAACCCTGGCGTGTTGGTTAACTGCTGCAGGATGGAATGCAGGAGAGCGTAGACTATGATTCCCAGAAGTCTCTTCCGAACTACAAACAAAGCGAAATCCAGGCACAACAAGGCGGTAGCGGGAAGAGAGTGTATGCAGCTGAGTGGAAGCAGGATTAGCACACGAAGAGGAGCGGGAGACGAAGGTTGTAGTAAATGGACCAGAGAAGAGTTGCTCAGAGCGGGGAATGCAGACAAAACAAGGTAAGCAGGAGTCAAGCGGGAGGTATAACGGAGGAAAACAGGAAACAGAAAACCAGCGGGGAAACAGCTGGAGGGCAGAGAATACTCACACGAAGAGCGCGAAGGAAGAAACTTCAGCGTGTAAACCCAAAGCGGAAACAGAGGGTTGCAACGCACCGGCGTAGCTGTCCGGTGCGTAGATAACGTAGAGCCTCAGGGGGCGTGGCACGGCAGTCCGGACACTAGACCGCAGCGAATGGTTCCGTTAGTGTTTCTTCCATCGAGTCCACAACTTCCAGGACGGACGCGTCGTGACAGTATAACCTCTTCTCCTCTGGACCCCTCCGGGTTTCCCTGGATGGTTTCTATGGAAGAGACGTAGTAGTCGAGGTGCACTGAGGTTTCTTGCAGGTTCCCAGGACCTTTCAGTCCAAGGGTATCCTTTCCAAAGTATGAGGTACTGGAGAACGAGAGTCCAAGATACGAGAGACTTCATATTCGGGATCTTCTTCTAAGTTTGGGATGCATTTCTTGATTTGTCTTTGATATGGATCTTTTTTGTAAGCCTTAAGAAGGGACACATGAAATACTGGATGGATCCTTCGTAAGAGAGGGTAGCTTAAGTCGAAAAGCTACTGGATTGATCTGCTGTTCAATGATGTATGGGCCAATATATCTTGGAGTGAATTTTCCTGGACGTATACGCCTTGGTAAGTATTTTGTGGATAACCAAACCTTATCTCCAGGCTTCCAGATCAGATTTGCTCGTCGCTTTCTGTCGGCCCATTTCTTATAGGATTGACGGCTGCCCGTTAATGTTTCCTGAGCTCTCAAGTGGGTTTGTTTGAGGGTGTTCAACAATTGATCTACAGTGGGTATGTTAGTGGTTGGAATCACTGACTGTGGGATATGTCGAGGTTCGTATCCATAAGTACACTTGAAAGGGCTCATACCAATTGGCAAATGTACTGTATTGTTATAGGAGAACTCGGCTATGGATAGAAGTTGGCTCCAGTTGTCCTGTGTCTGGTTGCAGTAACATCTGAGGTATTGTTCCAGTGTAGCGTTTAGTCGTTCGGTCTGTCCATTGCTCTCGGGATGGAATCCGGAAGACAATGCCCTTTGGATTTGTAATTGTTTACACAACGAGGACCAAAATTTTGAGGTAAATTGAGTCCCTCGATCCGAGACTATTGTATGTGGTAGACCATGTAGTTTGACTATGTCTTTCAGAAATACTTCTGCAGTCTTGGTGGCAGATGGAGTACCCTGGAGGGGGGAAAAATGAGCAAGTTTACTGAATGAGTCCACTACTACCATGATGGCTGTGAATCCTTCTGACGGAGGTAAATCCACGATAAAATCCATGGATATATGCTGCCAGGGACCCGCAGGTAATGAATCCTGTTGGAGAAGGCCCAGTGGCTTGGCCGTGCTGTATTACCTTGAGCACACGTGGGACAAGAAGATACATAGGCATAGACATCCTTGACCATTGTCGGCCACCAAATGTTTCTCTTTAGAAGATGTAGTGTGGCCGCTCGACCCTTGTTTCCTGCTGTGGGTAGATCGTGACACCAGGCTAGTGCTTGAGACTGTAGTCCGGAATTCGGTAAGAACAGCTGGTCGTCTTTAAACAAGTATTCACCCTTCTTGATTAAGGATGGAAAACATGTGACTGTGGATCTTGCTTGGGCTTCTAACACTTGTTGTAAAAAGGTGTTGATTGTTCCTATGAATTTCTTCCCTTGAAGTAACTGTTCGTGATTGGAGTATGAACCCGATTCTTCCCCAAAACTCCGGGAGAGGGCATCCGCTAGGTGATTCTCCTTTCCTGGTAAGTAAGTTAGTTCAAAATCATATTGAGAAAAGAAGTATGCACACCTGGCATGGCGAGAATTTCGGCATTCCATACTCTTGAGTACACTAAGATTCCGGTGATCAGTTCGTACCTGGAACGGGAAGTTAGCTCCTTGTAAAAGGTGCCTCCATTCTTCACAGGCCTGTCTGATGGCCAACAGTTCCTTTTCTACTACAGAGTAATTCTTTTCACTCGGGGAGAGTGTCCTAGAATAATAAGCAACAGGATGCTCCAGTCGATCTTCCTTCTTTTGTAGGAGAGCAGCACCAATAGCTCCTTGTGAGGCATCTGTCTCTACAATGAAAGGTATGGTTTGATCAGGTTGTCTGAGGATGGGTGCGGAAATGAAAGCCTCCTTGAGATGTTTGAAAGCCATATCGGCCTCTTTATTCCAGCTAAATCGTGTGCCTTTCTTCAGTAAGGCTGTGATGGGCAGGACAATGTTGGAAAATCCCGGGATGAATTTACGGTAAACATTTGTCAGTCCTAGGAACCTCTGTATATCTTTTACTGAGTTTGGAGTGGGCCAGTTTTGGATGGCTGAGGTTTTGTTGGGATCCATTTCTACCCTTCCTACAGGATAAATCCCAGATAAGGGACTGTAACAGCCTCAAACAAGCATTTTTCTGGTTTGGCTAGTAGATGATGAATGCTGAGCCTTCGGAGTACCTCTGATACATGCTGACGATGTTGTGTTAGGGTTGATGAAAATACCAGAATGTCATCCAGATAGACCACTACTGCATTGAACAAAAGATCACAGAAAATCTTGTCCATACATCTCTGGAATTGAGCTGGAGCATTGACCAACCCAAAAGGCATCACTCTGTACTCGTAATGACCCAAGGGAGTCCGGAAAGCGGTCTTCCATTCGTCTCCTTTTCATACTCTCAAGAGATGATATGCTCCTCTTAGGTCTAATTTAGTAAACCACTTGGCTCCTTGCACTGCTTCCATTATATCCTTAATCAAGGGCATGGGGTACCGATCCCGAATGGTCAAGCTATTAAGACCCCTATAGTCAATACAAGGTCGGAGCTCCTTGGTGCCTTTCTTGGAGATAAAAAATAAAGATGCTCCGGCTGAGGAGGTGGATTCTTGTATAAGACCATTTTGAATATTGGTGTCCAAATATTCTCTTAGAGCTTCCTTTTCAGGAAGAGACAATGGAAACATACGTCCAAAAGGAACTACAGCATCCGGTACCAGATCGATCTTACAATCCTCATTGCGACTTGGAGGTAAAGGTCTGGGTTGAACGTCTGCAAACACATCAGCATAACCTTGATAGTGCCTTGGTATGGTGTTGATACTTCTTACAGAAAGAGTAGACACTTGAGGACAGAGTTGTTCCTTGTTGGATAGGCAGGACCGAAAACATCGTTCAGAGCGGAATTCCACTACATTGGCTGTCCAGTCAATGCCAGGATTATGCCTTCTTAACCATGGGATGCCTAGGATAATTGGAAAGTGAGCTGCTCTTATGAGATCGAACACCATTACTTCCTGATGAAATTTCATCTTTACTCCCAGTTCTTGAGTCTCCTGCCTGATAAGGCCCGAGGATAAAGGGGTACCATCCACCCCTTCTACAGGGATTGGGAGAGGTTTCGCTCTTCTGGGGATAGCATGATCTAAAGCCCATTGATCGCCCATGAAGTTCCCTGCCGCTCCACAATCCAACATGGCCAGACATTCTACAGAGTGTCCTCCTTTCCAATCTAGAACCACCGGTAAAACCATCAACTGATGTGAGGCATCTGATACTTGGGGTGTATTAGTGATACAGGGACCTGCCGTTTGAACCCCTTCCTTGTCCCTGTTCAGGGTCGGGGTCTTTCGTTTCCCGATCTCCTGGGAGGTACATTTGGACAATCTCGCAGGAGGTGTTTCTTAGAACCACAATACATACATAAGTTCAAGTCTTTACGTCTCTTTCTCTCGATTGCAGTTAGGGGCCCTCGTGCCTTTCTGACTTGCATGGGTTCTTCTGTTTGTTGCACCGTTCTTTCAGGTGGTGTAGGAATAAAGGAGAAGGATGAGGAGGGTGATATTCCAGACTTGTATCTTCGTCTTTCAGTGCGTCTCTCGGCCATGCGGTATTCTATCTGAAGAGCCAGAGTAACCAGTTCCTGGAAGGATTCTGGTCTAGCTACCCTCGAGAGTTCGTCTTTAATCTCATCAAGTAAACCCCGTCTGAAGAGGGTTTGTTTGGCGGAATCCGGCCATCCCGTTTCCGCTGCAATCCTTTGAAAGGTTGACAAGTACGTCTGTACATCTTGAGAGTCCTGTTTGGTATCCACTAGGTTCTCATATGAGGTGAATAGAACTTCAGATCTTTCGAATTTTATGTGGAACTGTTGAACAAAGGCTCCATAATCAGCTAGAATTGGGTCGGAATTAGTCACCAACGGAGTTGCCCAAGCTAGGGCATTACCTCCTAGATTGGAGATAAGAAAACCGACTTTGGCTTTGTCAGATACAAACATCCTTGGGCGAAAGGTAAAGTAGACCTGACAGGCGTCAAGAAAGTCTTTCATTCCTTTGGGATTTCCTTCGTACTTGCCACATGGCAAGGGCATAGGAGGAAGGTCATCTCGTACCTCCTCCCTTTGTGTAACTTGTAGGCGTAGAGCAGCATTATCTGCCTTTAATGCATTATTATCGGCCTTTACTGCCTGTAGTTCAGCTGTAATTCCCTGAATCGCATTGACAAGTTCCTGATATTGCTCCAAACTGGCCATCCTTGGGCGTTGCAATCTCTCAGATATGGGGGGTTCTATGTTAAGGTAAATACTAGGATCCTCCCTCTCTTCCTTCTCACCTGTATCTTGTTCCTCAGAGGAGCTCTCTGTAGATATCGTTCTTCTATTTCTCCAAGTTCCCTCTTTTCTCTCTCTGTAGGTTTTGGGACGGACTCGTCTGGAGGCCACCTTGCCAGTTCGCAGATTGCTCGGCAGTGGGACCCTCAGGGAGTCCGCCCCTAATTCCAAGGAAAAAGGCGTATGCTAGAAAAAACCCTGGCGTGATGGTTAACTGCTGCAGGATGGAATGCAGGAGAGCGTAGACTACGATTCCCAGAAGTCTCTTCCGAACTACAAACAAAGCGAAATCCAGGCACAACAAGGCGGTAGCGGGAAGAGAGTGTATGCAGCTGAGTGGAAGCAGGATTAGCACACGAAGAGGAGCGGGAGACGAAGGTTGTAGTAAATGGACCAGAGAAGAGTTGCGCAGAGCGGGCAATGCAGACAAAACAAGGTAAGCAGGAGTCAAGCGGGAGGTATAACGGAGGAAAACAGGAAACAGAAAACCAGCGGGGAAACAGCTGGAGGGCAGAGAATACTCACACGAAGAGCGCGAAGGAAGAAACTTCAGCGTGTAAACCCAAAGTGGAAATAGAGGGTTGCAACGTACCGGCGTAGCTGTCCGGTGCGTAGATAACGTAGAGCCTCAGGGGGCGTGGCACGGCAGTCCGGACACTAGACCGCAGCGAATGGTTCCGTTAGTGTTTCTTCCATCGAGTCCACAACTTCCAGGACGGACGCGTCGTGACATCTCCTTTGTATGCGCCGCCCGGATAGCAATGATGCATCAGTAAGAGGAGGAGGAAGGCTGGGCCCAGGATAGGGTCTCCTAGGATCGTAGGAACGGCGTCAGATGACAGCCGTGGACGCGGCGTGTTGGATGGCCGCTTTTAGCAGGGACAGCGCAGCGGGATCGCTCGCTAGCCCAAGCAGGATGATCTTGGTGTGCGGGTGTAACAGCATTGTTGCCAGTTGTGTGGCCCTTTGGCCTTCCAAATCAAGGATGTACACCAAGGAAGATAACGCATGTCTTCTTTATTCAACATTCAACAGCATACTGCCTTTTACTTTCTCTTTCCCTTTTCACCTCGTACCTCATCCCGGCATGGCCCATGTTGCCCTGTCCACGCGAGCATGTCTCTCTTAAGGAGACATAAGCCCTCTAACAATAATCTTAAGGACTTACAATCAAAAAGGGGTTTACAGCTTACCACCAACGAGGATACCTGGTTTATTGGCCGAAAATAGCAATTCTTAAAAGTGCAGATGTGACTGACCTGCCGCCTTCTTGAAATAGTGTGATCTAACAGTTAGACTGTCTTCAGAGCTGTTTTCTGTTCTTTTGTACATTAGACGTTATCTGTGATAGTTTATAGAACTTAGACGCTGCCTTCTTGTATCCAGGGATGTCATTTCACCAAAATGCCAGCGGTAGCAGAAGTGACATCCCATGACCCGTGACCTCTGATGATATCACAGGAAGTGATGTCATTTGACCCCACCCCGAAGTGACACCACAGGAAGCAATGGAATACAACCTTTCACCCCTTGCCAAAACAGGAAGTGGCATCACATAGTCCCGGGAGGATAGCTCAGTGGCAACATACTCGCCTTGGAAACAAGACGACACGAAGCAACACAGGTTCGATCCCCAGGTCAGTGCTTGGAAACCTCTGGGTATTGAGCACGCTATAAATATGCAACTAAGAGACATATTCCTGTAACAGCGCCTCAATGCCCCCGGGTTGTGTGAGTGCTTTAAAAATGCAAATAAATGAAATTGTTTCTAAGTACACCACGAAAAATATGTTATGTTATGTTACTTGGCATTTATATAGCGCTCTATATATCATTGGTATGACCTCAAAGCGCTGGTAGGTTGAACGCCCTCAGGAACCGTAGTTCTGATCAGTAGAGAGAGATAGTGTCGTAGGGTGCGTGGGTGCACCAGATATGTGTGCAGCTGATGTAATTGCCAAGTGGTAGCTCCATCCTAGCATTAGGTATGGTGCTGGAGATATCAGTTGGATGTGTGCAGTCTGGTGGTTGGACACCCAGACTGCGCTCTGGGTGTGTTAGGCCTGAAGGATGCATATGTGAGCAACTAGGCCGGAATGTGCTCGGTTAGTTGCGTTTTATTAGGGTGATGAGGTGTTCATGGGGTCGTGTACAAATGTGAACAGCTAGGCCGAATTAATCAGGGGTATAGCTGTGTTCTAGTTGAATGATGGTGTATGGTAGAGAGTAAGCGTAGTGATGTAATATGATGGTTACCTTTAAAGCGCCCGAGACTAGGCACGTGAACAGGATGGCAGGGAACAGAGCGACACACAGACACATATAGACAGGGGGCTGGTTACAACGACTGGGGGGGATACAGATATGTAGCAACAGCATGGGGAACAGGAAGGTAGGGAAAACAGTGATATAGGTGTGGGGCATGTTAACATTTAAATTCATATTTCTACCCAGACGCGATTCAGGCTAATGTTCTCATCTCCAAGTGTGGGACACTTTCACCTCCATCCAGAAGCGACTTAGGCCAACGTTCACAATCCCGTCAGGATCTGGTGCACAGGCCCATGTTCACAGTTCACAGTTCTAACTAGGTACTCCATTAATTCCATCCAATTTCATCCATTTCATCTACTCCATCCTTTCTTCCATTCCATCGATTCGACTTACTTCATCCATTCCATCCATTTCATCCACACCATCCATTCCATCCATTCCTTTCATTCCATCCATTCCATCCATTTCATATATTCCATCCACTTGGTCTTCAACACCATCCTTTGATTTTATCCATCCATTCCATCCACTCCACCCACTAATCCATTCCTTCCATTCTACCCATTTCATCTATTCTATCCCTCGATCCTATCTAATCATCCACCTCATTCACTCCATCCAGCGCATCCATTCCATCCACTGCATCCACTACATCCATTCCATCCATTTCATCAATTCCACCCATTTCGTCGATTGCATCCATTCCACCTGCCCCATTCATTCCGTCTACTCCGGCCATTCCATCCCCTTCATCCACTCTATCTATTCCATCCATTTTATCCATTACACCAATTCCGTCCATTCCATCTGTCTCATCCATCTCATCAATCCCATCCATCCATTCCATCCATTTAATCTATTTCATGCATTCACTTCATCCGCTCAGTCTATTCCGTCCATTCTATCCATTGCATTCCGTCCATTCCTCTCACCTTCCATCCATTCCATCCATTCTATCCATTCCACCAATCTCATCCACACAATCTACTATATCCATTAAATCCACTCCATCCATTCAATCCACTCCATCCATTCGATCCACTCCATCCATTCGATCGACTCCATCCATTCAATCTGTTCCATGCATTTCATCCACTCAATCCATTCGATCCACTACATCCATTCAATCTATGCCATGCATTCGATCCACTCCATCCATTCAATCTATTCCATGCATTCGATCCACTCCATCCGTTCAATACACTCCATCCATTCCTTCACTTCGATCCACTCCATCCATTCGATCCACTCCATCCATTCAGTCTACTCCATCCATTCAGTCCGTTCCATCCATTCAGTCCGCTCCCTCTGTTACTATAACTTTCAATAATAGTGTCGGACAATTTACAGTAACGAAACGAGTTAAACAATAGATCTTTCACTACATCCTCCGACCCAGAATACAGGGCGGACGAGGCAAAAAAAACTGGCAAACCCTATGGGGAAAAAAACCCGGGACGTTCTTGCTGAGGCGGTCTTCACGTTTTCTGAAGATATGGGAATGTCTTCACTGGAGGATATTCGTGCTGGTTACCCCCTCTTTTTCGGATATAGAATTAAAGAGGATAATGATAAATCATTTATCCCACAATCTCTACAAACAGTCTACTATATGTCGCAAAGGTTACCTGATCTACTGGGATTCAGTGCACAGTGATCGGCGGCCAGAGGAGAGAGCACATTCTTGCAATCTGTAATCTAGCTGCATAACCAGGGCTATCATTTCGGCTAGGTTGGGAGGATGAGGTACCTGTGAGACCTCGTCCTTGAGTTATTCATTTAGCCCTCTGCGAAACAATGTTATCAAGGCATCATCAGCCCAGGAAGTGTCATTGGCTAGTTGTTTGAAATTAGTGATATATGTTAGAATATCCTGGGTACCCTGCTTATAATCTATTAACCTTTCATGGGAAGCAACTGTAATCTCCTTTCTGCCAAACATAGCTTTCAAGCTGTTGCAAAACCCTGGAAACAAGTCTAGTATAGGGTTGTTGGAAACTACCAAAGGTGTAGCCCAGGCCAAAGCTGGCCTGGTTAGTTGTGAAATCATGTGTCCCACTTTGTCTCTTTCCGTGGGAGAAAAAATGCGGCTTTAAAAGAAAACTGGACAGTGCATGCGTCCAAAAATTCCTTTAATTTGTGGGGATTGCCGTCAACTCGACCTCCCGACAAAGGGCCTGGGGGGATTTCCAAACTTTGAGGTGAGCGGATCATTTGCCGTAAAGCGGCATTTTTCTGTTTAAGGTTTTGCACTTCCGCCGTGAGGGACTGAATTGCAGCCATCATTTGCTGCATCTGATCCATGATGAGTGAAAAATACATGTCACCTTGTTTGTTCACTGTAAATTCTTATTTCTTTTTTTCTGGCGTTGCTAACTGTTACTGTTATAATGATAATTTTCAATAATAGTGTCGGACAATTTACAGTAACGAAACAAGTTAAACAATAGATCTTTCACTAACCTGGATCTTGAAGGGGCTTGGGAGAAAGTGAAAATCCCCTGAGTATCTCTACCTCCTCTGACCCAGAATACAGGGCGGACGAGGCAAAGAACCCTGGGAAACCCTCTGGGGAAAAAAACCCGGGACGTTCTTGCTGAGGCGGTCTCCACGTTTTCTGAAGATATGGGAATGTCTTCACTGGAGGATATTCGTGCTGTTTGTCCTCTCTGTTTCGGATATAGAATTAAAGAGGATTGTGATAAATCATTTATCCCACAATCTCTACAAACAGTCTACTATATGTTGCAAAGGTTACCTGATCTACTGGGATTCAGTGTTGCAGTGATCAGTGGGCAGAGGAGAGAGCAGGAGGTAAGTAGCGGAAGAGAGCTGAGTATTAGAATAGAGCAGAAGATGATTAATCATAGAGTAGCATGGGATAAGTGTTTGTGGATGTGTGTCTGGGCGAGACCTACCCTGCAGAGTGAAAATACTCGGCATGAATAGTTTGGTGTGCAACAACTCACTTTCGTGGATACACAAACTGATGTGGGTGTTGTGAAATCGGAACGGAACGGTTCCCTCATTCTAAATAAGAAAGCACATTAGCTGACAACAGAGGAGGATCAAGAAAGGAGAAACGATAGACTATAAAAGGTTAGCGAACTTACGAACGTTGAATTTTAGCAGTAGCAATGCAGAGAAAGTCTTGAGAAGCCGGTAGATGAAGCGAGTGAAGATTTAGGGGCCGAGTCAATTGACCAGGAAGTATCTGTGAGACTAGAACTGCACGTGGAACATTAGCCGCCATCTTGGGAGTGGAAACAGAGAAGCAATCCGCCGCCATCTATGTCACAGGGACCATCTAAAATGATCCCTCATAACA
This sequence comes from Ambystoma mexicanum, assembly GCF_040938575.1. Classification (NCBI taxonomy): domain Eukaryota; kingdom Metazoa; phylum Chordata; class Amphibia; order Caudata; family Ambystomatidae; genus Ambystoma; species Ambystoma mexicanum. The sequence continues at coordinate 872,064,079 of NC_090923.1, read as the reverse complement.
GTATGCCCCCTCCGAAGGGCAGTACCACCCGGCTTGCCGGGATGGAATAGATGAAAACGACAAACCAGTCTGGGGGCATGAACAGCCCTGGCAGGCTCCCAAGAACGATCGGCCGGAGAATACCCCTTCCAATCAATCAGGTATTGAAGTCTCCCTTGATGATAACGGGAATCGCAGATTCCTGCCACTTCAAATTCAGGACCATCATCAGTAGACACTCGGGGAGGATTGCAGGATGAACTACGTCCAAAACTGTCAGGTACCCACGGTTTTATTGGGAAACATGAAAGACCGGATGGATCCGGGACCATGAAGTAGGTAGTCTAAACAAAAAAGCTGCTTCACCCCTCTGTGCCAAAACCTCAAAAGGTCCGAAGCATTTAGGTGACAGTTTGGAGGGGACCAGATGACGGGGAAGAAACCGTGATGATAACAAGACCTTATCACCAGGCTGAAGCGGAGGAGAGGGCATCCTTTGACGATCTGCCTGACGTTTTGCACGCTCCTGAGACAGTTCCAAACATTGCTGTGCTGTAATATGTCCCTGACGAATGGTATGGAGCAGATCATCCAGGTTTGGAAGAGGCGAAGCAGGAGCTGGACAGGTGGGAAAACTGGTTAGATGAAAACCGTAAATCACATAAAACGGGCTGGCTTTCAAGGAAGAATGATGGACGTTATTATACGCGTATTCTGCCAGGGGAAGAAGGTCCACCCAATTATCCTGTGCAGTGGATATATATCGGCGAAGATAACTCTCTAAGGATAGGTTCAGTCTCTCTGTTTGACCATTGGTCTGTGGATGAAATTGTCAGACCAAGGGAGCGCTTGAAATGGAGCGACTTGCCTCGTCGTGTAGAAGACGAAGTCTTCCAAATAATGTACCTGTCTGGCTATTAGAAATAACAACCAGAATGGTCTATTACTGGAAAGACAGGAGACCGATGACCCAGGCGCCGTAGAAGTGTAGACACGGTATACAGGAGGACACACCACCAGCTGAAAACAAGGCAAGTATCAGACTTTGCATAAACAATAAAGCCAATACAAAACAGCATACACGGAATACCACTAACCTGCTAACTCAGGTAAGAAAGTTAACCGGCTGGTAATGCTGACACCTGCAGTCTAAGCAAAGAATACGGCAATGAGTCACTTTTCAATAAGCATCAACAGAATAACTAGGAGTCCCTAATTACTATCATAGTCTTACCATGTTGGACTCCTGTCCAGTAGTAACAAGGGTCCGGAGGGGCAGAGGAAGTTCGTAGCAAACCTCAGTCGCAAGGCTTAAGACAAGCAAACAACCCACAACGTACACCATGGAAGTCTCTAGTCCGTGTACTTGTGAGGGACGAAAGCAAGGAAGTTCAAAAACCAAATCGAAGCCAAAATCATTCAAGGTGAGGTAGCAGCGTGGACGCAATCCAAGGCAAAGTCCCATAACAATCCAATGTCGTGCAGGGAGCGAGCAAAGCAGACCAAATCAGAATCCAAGGCAATATCCAATATCAGGCCAATGTCAAGCAGGGAGCGGGCAGTGCAGACTTATTCAGAATCCAAGGCAAAATCAGGTACAGTCCGTGGTCAAGAGGAGGAAGGCAAAAGATCAAAAGGCAAATCCCAAAGAGCAACCAAAGCAGTCCAAAGTGAAAACCGGGAGGACCAGGAAAAAACTATGATCAGTAAACAGGAATCGAATCCGAAACGCCACCGAAGAAAGTTCAGAAGCGCCGGTGATTGTACAGGGAGGAGCTTATGAAGACTGTATCACGTGACTTGGTTTGCGTGATACCGTCACAGCAGGACGAGTGCTCCTGTAGTGTAGAGGACGCCAGCGTTGCCAGGCTACCTTCCAGGCACCGCGCTGCATCCGGGGTAAGTGAAGTACTCGACTGCTAGGATACACTTTAGTTTTGCGCTGAAGTCTTTGATCGCAGATGCGCCGGTGAGCAACTGGCGACCCGTGCTTTCTTTCCCAGCTAACAGACTGGAAGGGCAGAGAGATCTAACAGAAATCCAGAACTAAGTGCTTGTTGTATGTTGAGTCTGGAGCATAACTTCTTCCAATATTGTGAGATATATTGAGGTCCACGGTCTGAAATGATGGTATCAGGAAGTCCATGTTTAGAAAACACATGATCGATGAATACTCGGGCCATCTGAGCTGCGGTGGGAACTTTAGGCAAGAGAACAAATATTGCCAACTTAGTGAGGGTGTCGATAGTAACCATTATGGTCGTACAACGACTGGACAGGGGTAAATCCACTATAAAATCCGTGGAAATAATTTGCCTAGGTCGATCCGGAATAGGCATTTTTACCAAATCACCCAAAGGACATCTTCTAGGGGTCTTTGCCTGTTGACAGACTGAACAGGACTTGAAATATTCTGCAGTGTGAAACGTCAAGGTAGGCCATCAGAAGTATCTACTCAGTAATTCAATTGTGTTGGTTACACCACGATGGCCTGCAGTAGGGGAGTGATGGCACCACTTTAAGGCATCTTTCTGAAGCTCAAGACAAGGTAAAAATACTGAATTCTTGTGAAATAAACATCCTCGCTCCAGGGCCAAGGAATGTTTCATCTGAAATTGTGGATGCTGCTGCACAAAAGGAAGCATTTTAGCAGCTATCCTTTGAAGAAAAGTCTGAATTTGATTGATTGCCTGTAGATTAGAAAATATAGGTTCTGAATGAAAACAGAACGTATGATTCATTTCTTTTCTGGACAATGCATCCGCTCGAAGGTTATTTATTCCGGGAATAAACTCAAATTCAATCCGGAATGGGGAAAAAAATGTGCCCACTGCGCTTGTCTGCTATTACAAGTTTGGGCATACTGTTGTGAAAACAAAAAGAAGATATCGAGGCTGAGTACCCCAAAAGGAAATACACCGAACTCAGGTTACAAAGGAACATACAAAGATCTTTATTTTATACTGAACAGTTTCAAAGGACAAAGCAACAGATAGCTATCGGCCCTCAGTACAGCACAGCGAACTCCAGCGTGGTTTGGTGTGCTCAGTGAGTGGGGCTGTACATTCGAATAGTTGCACTCTTTACACCCTCGAAATCACGATTTTCAACACATTTCCCAGTTAATATTGGTTAATACATTACGGATCTAGGGTTCGTGCCGAGTTCGTACATCTGTAAATTTAGGGTTTACCTTTAATATATTCACTAACAAGCCTTAATAGTAACAGTATATCTTAGGATTTCATGTTGAGCCTCTCAAACAGTTTTATACAATGCAGTCAAGCAAGTGTTCACATTTCAGTATTTGAATACATTGTGTTTAACATATGCTTGCGGATTAGCTTCATTGGTGCAAGTAATCCAGTAATCCTCTACACACAGGTCAGCGAAGGACAAGGTCTCAGTTCATGACCCCAACATGTAGCCTGCAGGCAAGTTATATATTAGTTTATACACAGAGGTCAAGACGGCCATGTTGCATTCGAAATGACATTGTCCACCATTTTAGAACACAGGGTGACTTTAGAGAGAGAATCGAAAATGGCACATAGACCTAAAATGGCGGCTTACACTGATCTAAGGTCAAGACCTTGCAACGCGGATTTCCTCGCAAGTGGCTTATAAGCAGCTTGGCGTAGGCCAATATACATATATTCCGTTCGACAAACCCTCCTTTTGGCCTATGCCAAGCGCTAACTACTTCTGGTCACTTTATGAAAAACTCCACGTCTCAACATCCATACACCCTGAATCACTGTCAGAAATATCTATTGCCATTAGATCGTCTATCAAAATCTCTTCTGGCACATACTGTTTGGAACTCTTATCTGGGGCATATACTTTGTGTCCTATTGTACCTATCGATTGTGCGCAACATCCCCCTAGCATCGAACATATACTAGCTAAACACTGTATACAGCAACAAAGAACCAACAGAATTCCCAAAATGATCAGCAAGACCGAAAGCACCTTCCAACCCCAAGACTGCAAAAAGTCCCAGAACTAAGCGCTAAGATCCCAGTTTCCCTCGGGAACATCACTTCTGAACTAAGGACGTGCAGATTCTGTATTGCCTTCAAGATAGCTGGGGAGGAATCTAGCTCGAAAACACAGCAAGCGGACCCCACTAATTTACACACTCCATCACGTTCAGCCAGAATGACATCTAATGCCACCCGGTTCTGAAGTGCTACTAATCTTATTGCTTTCTGTTTTAACATCATATTGTAGAGTATGTCCGTGGTCCGGTTGATGGTTCTATCCAGTACTCTGGCTAGTCCCCCGATGTCTTCAGAGTTTGCTATTTGTCTCCAAAATGGCATAAGGGATTTCGTTACGTCCCCCAGAACCTGTGCTGGAGTGTCACCAGTCTCGTCCCGCCGTGGACGAGCCTTTGAAATCTCTACAGTACTGGCTATGAATACCCCGGTTAACAAGATGCCTAAATAACAAGTTCCCTGCCAATCCCTGGGTAACCATGGAAATGCTACATTACCGCAAATAAAGTAGACAGGTTTGCCTACATACAAAGGTCTGTCTTCCCCAGTCAAATTCGCAACGTTGGCACAACCTTTAAAAATTTCCCATTGACTGAGTACCATTCCTCTGTATGCAGAAAGAAACTGAATCGGGGCTATGGTTAACAGTGTAAGAAGGAGACATGGCATCCTTATTGCCTATCGGAGCCATCTTAAAAGAAATCAAAGATTGAAAAGGATGAGACAGTCTATCAGAACGCCTAATAGAAGCAACGTTGAGCTTGCTCCTATTTGCGAAAAGCAAGCATCCCAAAGGCGCAAGAACACGTTTCTCAAAATTATTCAAATTAGTACCATCAAAGTTCCCCGAGATGCTGTCGTTCCAACAGCCAAAGAATAGTGCTCTAAGAGAAGCATAACAAGCAGTTGTCAAAGGTAAAGGATGAATATACCAACCTAGCCCCTTATCCCCGTGTTGCAGTAAATGCGAGCAGACCCAGCAGTTGGATTTATTAAAAATGTCATGTGTAGCATTCATGATAAGTAACACGGTATTGTTGTAATATCTTTGTCTATGCTGAGAGTCTCTAGGAGACAGAGTATGCAAATGCACAAAAAGAGTAGGGACAGTGGGTACATTTTCAGTCGGTAACGAGGTCTCTAATGGATGCACTTCTTCCAGGTACCACAAATTTAGCACAGTTACTATTATAAACCCAATTGACATTATAAAAATACAGCAGTACGTTTTCGGGGCCCAAACAATGTGTCCATTCTCACTGCTGGTCACACAATCATTTATCAGTCCTGTACAAGCGGTAGCGGTTGCAGGCATTGCAATCTTCAAACGAAAAAAAACCCAATGTTATTTGCTGGCAACCTCCCGGCCGAGCTACTTCTTAGTTCTTCCACAACCCCCTTTTCTCAAACAATTACTTGGGCAAAAAGCAAGCCCTAGGTGATTTTCCTTTCTTCTTCGTATGCACAGCTGAACCGTGCCGTAAGTCTATTTTCTTGGATGCAAATTGTAGCGTATTGTCCGCGGTACTGATTGATCCGAGAACAATGTGTCGTCACTTCCCGTTGGAAGCGACGTATCAAGAGCAAGTGAAGATGCAAGATCCGGAACAACAGTTTCCGGAAACTAAACCTTTGGAGAGTGTGGAGACAAGATGGCTGGTTCCCCAGGCCTCACGGGGTCAGAGAGAATCTCTGATGCACTCTTGTTGCAGTTTACTGCTTCAGGATCGTTGGTTGCAGTATTGGTGAGGGGTTCTGTTTCTTCTGTATCATGTGGCACCGGGCGTGGAAGCCTCTTGACATGCGTTGCGTGGATCCAATGTTTTCTGCCTGCGACACCACCGCAGTCTGTGTGACCAGCAGGACCTGGAATGGGCCCCGCCACCGAGGTGCAAGGCAAGAAGATCGTTCAAATGCCTTCGTCAATACCCAATCTCCGGATGCTATGACATGGACCCTCGTATCGTACAGGTAAAGCCTCTCGCACCTGGTGATGAATCAAATACAGGTTTTTAGTCAACTGGCTACAGTAATCTGAAAAAAGTACATTTTCAACATTCTTTAAAGATCGACATTTCGGAAGGTTCCAGATATTCACAGGTCTCCCCATGACCTCCTCAAAATGGAGAGAGCCCAGTCTTAGTTTGAGGGGTTGTACACATAGCTAGTAACACGATCGGTAAGGCATCCGGCCATTTTAGTTTGGTGCCGGCACTGTCAGGGTTGCACACCAGTACCTGGCGCAGGAGTGGATGTACCAACTACCCCCACACTGGTCTTGATACCTGCAAGACGAAGCTTACGCAGGCCTTCGCGACCAGGGCAGGGAAAGAGGGTTAGGGTCTCGTTGATTGGATAGGTTGGGGGGTTGTGGGAAAACCAGGAAAAGGAGTAGGGCGAGGTAATGGGTAGGTAGAGGGAAATTGGGTGAGGTTCAACTGCTGCACACCTTCATCGTCATAACACACCACATGATAATTCCTGCAGAGCCTGCAGGCTGGACCACACAGTACGCTTTCTGAAGTGTGAATCACATAAGCAACATTTGACCCCTGTGAGCAGTTCAATTGGCAGTGGGTAACCACTGTCACAGGTAAACTAGCATGCAACACTTAGCTTGGGTTCATTGTCCGGTCCGAGTGCTCGGTCCTTGGGAAGCTGTCAGTCTGTGCTGCGTCTCCGAAAATGGTGTGGACTGGTCACGTCTTCCGCTACAAAGAAAGAGTATGTGTTATTCCAGGTCACACATACACACGGTCATTCACTCCATGCCGCATTCATACTTTCTTCCCCAGGCGCAAAACAAATCGTTAGTAACGTGTCAGCGCGAGCTTCGCCGCGCGTGGCTTGGGGCGCGGGTATTCTCCTTTTTATGGTGCCAATGTTGCGCTCCTCATTTCTGCATGACTCGCGCTGCTAACCACTTTTGTCCCTGGGCCTGTACTTATCTCGTATGCCGGCGCAGGGGCGAGCGCTATGGACTGGAAGACTGTGCCCCCTGCGCTTCCCAAAACTCTCTCTACGGGCTTTCTCAGGATGGAGTATTGCGTGGCTTCGGTTCCCCGGGTATGCGTCCCAAACTTATCTGAGTATCGGCGAGGGGCCAGACTCTCAATCAGGCGGGGCGGGGCCCCTCGCACGGGTTTTCCTACGGAGCTCGGTGTCTCACGTCCTCCTCCACAGCGATCTCGAGCACAAGCCCCGTGTCGGTGTTCTCGCGCATGCGCGTTGGGGCGTACCACGCCCGATCTGATTCCTGATTGGCTGTCTGTGCGCGAGGCATGCTGGGAAGTGTAGTCTCGATGCACTTGCAGCGCCTGCAGCCTACAGGGAGGACAAAGCAGTCTCCTGTATGGCAGCACCCTTCCCCATCCCACCTGAACACCACACACATTTGCAACACGTGGCCCATAGTGCAGGACACCCACCAGTTTCTTCACTACAGGTGCCGCCGCATACTTTGCTGCATGCTTTTTGCGTGCCCCCCCAGGTCTGCCCCTGACAGGCACACGTTTTAGTGAGCTTGTTCTTGATGATGCCGTTGTGTCTTTCTACTAAACCGGCACTCTGAGCATGTCTGGCCAAATGGAACCGTTTGTCGATTTGTAATGCCGCACATATCTGCAGAATTACAACAGCGACAAAATGTGGACCATTGTCCGACCAGATGACTCTTGGTAGCCCAAACCTAGGGAAATATTCTTTTAACATAGTTTTGCAGTAGTTATGGCTGTAGCGTCCTTAACAGGGAAATCCTCACCCATTTGCTGAAAGCACAGGTGACAACTAACACATATTTCAAGCTATTACACCGTTCCATTTCGATAAAAGCAAAGTGTATAACCTCAAAGGGGACAGAAGGTGGAATAAAACGTCCCCCGGGAGTTGATGTTCCCTTTCCCACATTATGCTGTAAGCAGATTATACAATTCCGAACATAATGCTTAGCTATTTTAGAGATTTTGCCATTTGCCCAAACTTTCTCCAACATTTGTGTAAGCTTCCGGGCACATATATGGGTAGGGTCATGAGCCATGACGACCATCATCATCACGTATGCATCAGGAAGTAGCCATTTTCCTTCAACTACATCCACCCAACACCCATCATCATCAAGTTTCCCCAAGCCCTCTGCCCATCTCTTAGATTCTTCTAGTGTGGCCTCGGCTTGGATGACCTTTACGGAGTCGACACCCTCATCCATTACATAGGCATTTATGGTCTCCCATGGAATGTACATCTCTGTGGAAAGATTGGTGGCAGTCTGTTTAGCTATCTGATCAGCGAAAGCATTCCCTTTTCCTATATCATCTATAATCTTTCGATGTGCTGCACATTTCACGACAGCTAACTGAGTTGGGAGTGCAAGCGCTGAGAGAAGTTGTACTATTACGGAGCCATGCTGAATCTTTGTACCATTTGAGTTTAAGAACCCTCTTTCTGACCAAAGTCTACCAAAGTTGTGAACCACCCCAAAGGCATACTGACTATCAGTATATATGTTTACTGTAAGCCCTTCGGAAAGTTCACAAGCTCGGGTCAATGCTATAATCTCTGCGGCCTGCACGGAGTTATGCGTGATGCTCTTGGTTTCCACGACCGTGCTTAATGTGGTTATTGCATAAGCAGCTGTGGATGTACCATCCGGAAGTTTGAAGCAGGAGCCATCGCAAAACAGCTCCCCTTGTGGATTATTCAAAGGAGTGTCCTTTAGATCGATTCTACCCTTTGTCTCTTGTTCGGTAGTGTACAGACAGTCATGTGACTCTTCGTCCTTGTGGGAAAGGTAAGAGTTCAGCCGGATTAAGAACACAACACCTCTTGATTTGTATTTGGGGAGCAAACAGGATTAATTCATACCTCGTCAACCGTGCGGAAGTGAGGTGTTGCATTTGAGTTCTTTTCAGCAGAACATCTACAGAGTGAGGAACCATCAGGGTTAGATCATGGCCTAGGACCATTCCCTCACTCTGTTTTACAGACGCAGCAGCAGCAGCGACAGCTCGCAAACATCTTGGCAAAGCGCATGCTACAGGATCAAGGGCGGAAGAAAAGTAACCGCATGGCCTATTCTTCCCTCCATGTTACTGTGTTAATACAGCCAAAGCACATCTATCACATTCATGCACAAACAACACAAAGGCCTTTTCATAGTTTGGTGTGCCCAAAACCGGTGCCGAGCAAAATGCAGTCTTGAGCAGTCAAATGATTGCTGGTGTTCCGTGTTCCATGGCAATGGCGGAGAAATGCCCTTCTTCGTCAAAGCCAACATCGGCTTAATTACTAGTGAGAAGTTTGGGATCTACAACCTACAGTAAGAAGCCATGCCTATCAAGGCTCTAACTTCTTTCTGTGTATTTGAGACAGACATGCCAGAAATTAGTTTTATCCTTTCAGGTGTCAATCTTCTTCCCTCCTTTGACAGTAGATAGCCTAAATAGGCGACCTCCTGACAACAATATTGAAACTTTTTAAGCGAAGCTTTGTGACCATGTTTAGCCAGATGAATAAGCAATAACACAGTGCCTTCCTTACAAGCACTCTCAGAGTCCGCAGCTAAAAGCAAGTCATCAACATTCTGAAGCAATGTACAAGTAGAGGGCAATTCAAGGGTATCAAGCTGTTCTTTCAAAGCCGTACTATAAATGCTAGGAGTTTCCGTGTAACCTTGCGGTGCACGGTTAAAGGTGAACAAGCGTCCCCCTAAGGTGAACGCGAACAAATATCTACTGTCCTTGTGTATAGGAATACTAACGAAAGCATTCTTCAGATCCACAACACTAAAGTAAGTAGCTGAAGCCGGAATCATAGTTAATATCGTCGTCACATCAGGTACAATTGGAAATTGTGGTGCGACGACCTTATTGATGGCACGTAGATCAATTATGAAACAAAATGGAATTGCATTATAGCCTTTTTTGTACACGGGCAAAATTGGACTATTGCACAAACTACCTGTAATTTCCTCAATCACCCCTCGATGCACAACATCGGAAACAATGCATTTCAAAGCTTGTTCACCCTCAACTGAAATCTTATATTGTGGAAAACGTGGCAGCTGTACTCTCGATGTTTCAAAACTATTTTAACAGGCTTGATCTGTAAAACACCGACATCATTGTCGTCAATTGCCCATAAACTCTCTGGTACATCACTGAATTCTGGCGGAAAAGGTCTAGTCAAGAATTGAGAGACAGAAAGTTGCTGTGGTGAAATCGTCAAGCGCACTCCGTCAGAAGAACAATGAATTACCACATTTAATTCTTTCAACAGATTCAACCCCAGCAAATTCTCTCCACAATTCGAAGTCAAAAGGAATGGACAGTGGTCCGTAAAGGGACCCAAAGAAATAGGTACCGGCAAAGAAACTGGACAAACAACTGGTGTGCCAGAAAACCCTACAGAAACATTGGTTGGCCCTGACAGTGGAATGTTTGGAACCCGAGAATGATCAATGGAACACTTCTGTGCCCCTGTATCTATCAAGAATAGATGCTTCCTATTTCACACTATCATCTCAACGTAGGGACCTTTCTGATTAACGGGAATAGGCGTCGGTTCCAAACCCTGCTTCGGGCAATCCTAACGAAACAGAATGTCATCGAAAGGAAGTTCTTCAGAGAGGTAAGAAGCAGAAGGATGGTCAAATATGTTTCTAGTATCCACACTTGGTACCTGATTATCCTGTGAAAAAGGTTGCTGTGGATCCTGTGTAAACTGGCTTCTACCAGGGCCCCCTACACCCGGGCGACCTCTGGATCATCTACCCATGTTTCCAAATGCGTTATTTGACCTTTGTCGAAGGATAGGGCATTTTGCACGCCAATGACCCTCTTGCCTACAATAGGCACACTCGTTAATGTTTACAGAACCCAAGAGCATACTTCCTTGTGGAACATACTGACCTCTAATCTGCAAACTACCCCCTCTAGGGCCTCTAACAATTTGCTGCAATAATACTTTTGTCTTCAAATCACCTTTCCTTCTTTCGATTTTTTCTTTTTCATTATTGACACGATTCTCATAGTACTGAGCCATGTGCAGTAATTCTGATTGAGACTTCACTTGCAAAGCGCTCTCAGAAGACATAATTTGTGACTGTATGTCAGGCAACAATCCACACACAAATTTGTCTACAAATAATCTTTTCCCAGACTCTGTGCCTAAGTCTTGTCCACTGAAATCCGAGAATACCTGTTCGAACTGATTAAAGAACTCGGTAGCACCCTCAGACTTCCTTTGGACACAGGCCGTAAGCTTGTTCCAAATAATTCTCTTTTCGGGAATTATTGTTTTCAATTTAGCAATGATTCTATCAGGTAAAGTTAGTATCACCTGAGGCGGTTTCTCGCCAGCTGGCCTTTCTCCATCGGGTCTAATTATGTTAGTCCATGTATCTCCCAACCCTGGTACGTCGTCTATAGTCCTAACTTGTTTCCACAAATCTACGGGCAGGAGTACAGGAAATAACAGATCAATATCACTTAAGGTGAATACTGAGGACTGCAAGACAGACTCCATTTCTTTATAGAATCCTGTCAGTTTTTTTCTAATGTCAGGAATAGATTGTCTAATGGTGTTCACTTCCTGTCTTGAGAACGGGACGTGAACAAACTGCGACAAATAATGTGCAGGAATTTCTTGGGCAGGTGTACCTGCTACAGCATCAGCCACAATCTCAGTTTTCGGGAAATATGTCGGAGGAACCTCTCTCATAGGCAACTGAGAAGTAGGCAACTCCGTACGCTTACTAAGCAACAGAGCCAAGTCGAGCGCTAAAGCAGTCGAAGAAGTGTCAAGTGAAAAAGCTCTCTTATAAATACTCAATAATTCTGTGGGACAACAAATCTTTCTTTTCACACATTCATCCTGCAGGTACTCTACCATTACCTGTATCACTTTCCTCTGCATTTCTAGCGTATACTGACTATATGTATCATATACTTCAACTGGAGTTATCGATATGTTTGAAATCCATCTAATCGCATCTCTCGTACAAATTCGTGTTTCTTCGGATATCGATTTGTGACAAGGACGGAACCGTTTCTGTACATACACACTGTCCTCATCGTCATCCTCATACTGTAACCTTTCCAACTCCTTTCTATACTCGAATATCCTCTCAACATGCTCTTGTACTTTCTCCACAGTTTCTCTAGAAAGCGCTAAGGTGTTCAGATCCCTCAACCCTTGTGGGAGATCTGTATTGTTTAGTCTGGTCCACATTACACATATGTGAATCCCTAACCCCTCAAAAAAACATTTTTCTCAGGAACATTTTCCATATTAGAAAGTGTGGCAAAAACATTCACTCGATCATCTATCTCCATACAATGCTTAGCCCATGCAATCAAATCACATTTCTTCTCTGGAGGTACAGTATTGCGAGTGACTACCCTTGACCCCGCACCCTGATCGACTACAAGCGGTGCAGGACCACTTGGAAGAGGAAGAGCAGGTAAATTCAATGGAGGTACTCCTACTGGTGCAATAGGAAGAGGTGGAGGAACAGGTGGAGGAACAAAGACCGGAGGAAGAGGAACATTAGGAGGAGCAGGAACAACAGGAACAACAGCAGGAAGAGCAGGAATAACAGCAGGAAGAGGCAAAGCGGCACGAAGAGGAACATACAGAGGTGGCACAGAGGCACCAGGCCTTCGTTCATTTAACAATTTATCAATAAATTTATCAGAAACATGAAAGTCTTTAGAAGGATAGATTTTCTGAATGCCAAGTGAGAAAGCCCTATCCATATACCTAGTCGATTGTTTATCTTGATCATATAACAACGCTTTTTCGGCGTTCGTCTTATGACGACGTGCATGTTTCTCTCGACTCTTAAGCTGTGACAAAGCTTCTTTCTTCCAATTCTGTAAAACATCGAATGCTGCAGGTCTAGCCTTTTTCTTTAATAAAATGGATTCTAAATACTCAATGCGAGGGATTTAAAAACTACCATTGATTGGCCACTGAAGTTCGGAAGCATGTCTGGTTTGTCTGTGGCAAATATCATTACACACTATACTACCAATGCCATGCTTACAGTACATAGTACAAGCCGGCGACCCCTCCTGCGGTGCCGGATGGCTAAATTCCAAAGATTGCCTATCACTGCGGAATAACACCCTGAAGAAGGTATACAATTTCCCAGGCATATCAAAATATTGGTGTTACCTGGTCAATAATTGTATTTGCAGATACAATGCGCCAAAACAAATTATCAGGATACTTAAGAATCGGGTCACGACTCACCTAATCAATCCTAAGGAGGTCTGATCGGATTACAAAGATTCTTTTCTAACTAATCTTACCTCGTGTTTGGTGATTTCTGCAAATCTGCCCACCTCGATAAGTGGACCCTCGTCAAGATGCCGTCTCAGACTACAAGCTAATCGTCCAGGGATCGGGTCGTGCAGCGCTGTTGAAGTGTCACATCTCTTTCAAAAAAGGGGTCCCCATTTACACCGTCCGATCCCGGTCCGATAGCGTGTGTCAACCTTCTACAATCCAGCATCAATCTTGAAGGTCCCTATTCGGGCGCCAACTGTGAAAACAAAAAAGATATCGAGGCTGAGTACCCCAAAAGGAAATACACCGAACACAGGTTACAAAGGAACATACAAAGATCTTTATTTTATACTGAACAGTTTCAAAGGACAAAGCAACAGATAGCTATCGGCCCTCAGTACAACACAGCAAACTCCAGGGTGGTTCGGTGTGCTCAGTGAGTGGGACTGTACATTAGAATAGTCGCACTCTTTATACCCTCGAAATCATGATGTTCAACCCATTTCCCAGTTAATATTGGTTAATACATTACGGATCTAGGGTTTGTGCCGAGTTCGTACATCTGTATATTTAGGGTTTACCTTTAATGTATTCACTAACAATCCTTAATAGTAACATTATATCTTAGGATTTCATGTTGAGCCTTCTCAAACAGTTTTATACAATGTAGTCAAGCAAGTGTTCACATTTCAGTATTTGAATACATTGTGTTTAACATATGCTTGCGGATTAGCTTCGTTGGTGCAAGTAATCCTCTACACACAGGTCAGCGAAGGACAAGGTCTCAGTTCATGACCCCAACATGTAGCCTGCAGGCAAGTTTTACATTAGTTTATACACAGAGGTCAAGACGGCCATGTTGCATTCGAAATGACATTGTCCACCATTTTAGAACACAGGGTGACTTTAGAGGGAGAATTTAAAATGGCGGATAGACCTAAAATGGCGGCTTACACTGATCTAAGGTCAAGACCTTGCAACACGGATTTCCTCGCAAGTGGCTTATAAGCAGCTTGGCGTAGGCCAATGTACATATATTCATACAGTACGGGAGGCACAATATAATTTTCTGTTCGACACTGTAGTGCCCTAAGGTTATGGTGGTCGGTCCGGACTTTTATGGGGTATTCAGCCCCTAATAACAGATGTCTCCATTCTTCAAATGCTCTTTTAATAGCTAATAATTCCTTTTCTAATACTGTGTAGTTCACTTCTGCGGGAGATAGAGTCTTGGACAAATAAGCGACTGGACATTCTATGCCTTGGTGATTGGACTGGAGTAGGACTGCACCAAGTGCGTATTAAGATCCATCAGATTCTACAATAAACTGTTTTTGTTGATCTGGAGACACTAGAATAGGAGCTATAGAGAATACGGTCTTCAGATTCTCGAAGGCTTCTTGAGCTTCCGAGTTCCATTGAAAATGGACACCTTTCTTTAGAAGCTGAGTGAAGGGACGTATAATATCCAAAAACGTAGGTATAAATCATCTATAGAAATTAGTGAAGCCCAAAAACCGCTGAACTTCTTTTACTGTTTTTGGTGTTGGCCAATCGGAGATTGCTTGTATCTTTGCTGGGTCCATGGGGATCCCTAACGGAGACAGCATATAACCCAAATAAGCCACTTGAGTCTGGTGAAATTCGCATTTTTCAAATTTGCAACGTAGATGGTTCCTTTGTAGTCGATCCAAGACTTCTTGTACATGACGAATGTGATCAGCTGTTGAGGATGAGAAAACTAAAATATCATCTAGGTATGACAAAATGCAGAAGAATATCGGCGAATATGTGATCCATAAATCGTTGGAATATGGCCGGGGCGTTGGATAATCCAAATGGCATGACTCGATATTCATAATGACCAAAAGGGGTCCGAAAGGCTGTCTACCATTCATCCCCCGACCGTATCCGAATGAGGTGGTAAGCCCCCCTTAGGTCAAGTTTCGTAAAAAATGGTAGAATTCTTTACAGCTTCAAGAATGTCCCGCATTAAAGGCATGGGATATTTATCCGGGATGGTGATCTTATTTAGGCCCCGGTAATCTATACAAGGGATGAAGAATAATGAGGTTGCAGTGGGAGATGTAGGTTCTGCTATCAAACCATTTTGTAAGTTGGTCTGGAGATACTCACGAAGTGCTTCTTTCTATTTAGCCGATAAGATATACATTCGACCAAATGGCAGAGGTTGATCTGGGAGCAATTCTATTGCACAGTCGTCTCTCCTATGAGGAGGTAGTTCTGAAAATTCAGTGACTGAGAACACTTCTTGATATTTAAAATACGGCTACGGTATTTCTTGAACCTGGTTTAGCATGGTAGATTTTGGTGTGTCTATATCATGGGAGGATGGAATGTGGAATCCAACTGCAGCCCCTGATAGGCAATGGGCCTCATTAGGACCCAGGCGGTAAGGGGTTTACGGCGGCGTAAACAGCGCCGACCCTTACCCCCTGATTCCGAGGTCCCTTAGCGCCATGGAGGTTTTAACACCTGCTTTTAGCAGGTGTTAAAATCCATGGCGCTAAGGGACCTTGTTGTTAATTACGCCACCGTAATTTACGGTGGCGTAATTAACGCCTTCCCCACTCCCATTATGCCCTATGGGGCAAAAATGGGAATGGGGAAGGATAAATGGGTTAATGGGGACTTACCGCCCCACTCACCTCGGAATGGGGCGGTAAGTCCGCCAACCACCATGGCGTAAACATAGTTTACGCCATGGTGGTAAAGGTAAGACCCAGGCGGTAACTTACCGCCTGGGTCGTAATGAGGCCCAATGTGTTAGACAATATTCTGAACCAAGGAAAAAGGTCCATGGTGACCAATTCACATAGGGATTATGAACTTTTAGCCAGTTAATCCCAAAATACCTGGATAGTGTGCTGTCTTTATCAATCTAATTCGATCTCTTCTCGATGGGAAGCTATGAAAATGCATATAGGACGTGATTGTTCACGAATGAGACCAGACGTTAATGGGCTGCCATCCACGCTTTCTACAGCGACTGCCGTTGGTTTTGTCATCCTTGGTATCCCCTGTTGTCTGGCCCAGTGATCATCCATGAAACATCCTGTGGCTCCACTATCTATTAGAGCGGGCACTTTGGCTATGTGTTTGTTTCCAAAACAAATGTTACCATGACTATCATCATTCCTAGATCGGTATCTCCATATGTTTAAGTAGTAATCTTGGTTACTGGGAAACTAGCAGACTGACTCCGTTCCATGGTTCCCTTCACGGACGGGTCATGGCGTTTCCCGACCTTCGGGGAGGTGCAACAGGACAGTCTCGAAGTAAATGATCTTTATCTCCACAATACATAACTAAACCCCGCAACCTCCGTGTTCTTTCCTCGGGTGTCAAAAGCCCTTGGGCTGCTCCTAGTTGCATTGGTTCTTCAGAGGTTTGTGAACGACTGGTAGAAGCTGGTTTGTCAATAACAGGAAATGATTCTACGGGAGTTCGGCCAAATCTATGCTTCCTCTTTTCTCTGGCACGTTCTTGCAATCTGTAATCTAGCTGCATAACCAGGGCTATCATTTCGGCTAGCTTGGGAGGACGAGGTACCCGTGAGACCTCGTCCTTGAGTTCTTCGTTTAGCCCTCTGCGAAACAATGTTATCAAGGCATCATCATCCCTGGAAGTGTCATTGGCTAGTTGTTTGAAATTGGTGATATATGTTAGAATATCCTGGGTACCCTGCTTATAATCTATTAACCTTTTTTGGGAAGCAACTGTAATCTCCTTTCTGCCAAACATAGTTTTCAAGCTGTTGCAAAACTCTGGAAACGAGTCTAGTATAGGGCTGTTGGATACTACCAAAGGTGTAGCCAAGGGCAAAGCGGGCCCGGTTAGTTGTGCAATCATGTGTCCCACTTTGTCTCTTTCCGTGGGAAAAAATGCAGCTTTAAAAGAAAACTGGACAGTGCATGCATCCAAAAATTCATTTAATTTGTGGGGATTGCCTTCAAATCGACCTCCCGGCAGAAGGCCTTGGGGGATTTCCGAACTTTGAGGTGAGCGGATCATTTGCCGTAAAGCAGTACTTTTCTGTTTAAGGTTTTGCACTTCCGCCACGAGGGACTGAATTGCAGCCATCATTTGCTGCATCTGATCCATGATGAGTGAAAAACACACATCACCTCGTTTTTTCACTGTAAATTCTTATTTCTTTTTTTTCTGGCGTTGATGTTCCTGTTATAATGATAACTTTCAATAATAGTGTCGGACAATTTACAGTAACAAAACAAGTTAAACAATAGATATTTCACTAACCTGGATCTTGAAGGGGCTTGGGAGAAAGTGAAAATCCCCTGAGTATCTCTACCTCCTCCGACCCAGAATACAGGGTGGACGAGGCAAAGAACCCCAGGAAGCCCTCCTGAAGAAAAAAACCTGGGACGTTCTTGCTGAGGCATGTCTTCACGTTTTCTGAAGATATGGGAATGTCTTCACTGGAGGATATTCTTGCTGGTTGCCCTCTCTGCTTCGGATATAGAATTAAAGAGGATAGTGATAAATCATTTATCCCACAATCTCTACAAACCGTCTACTATATGTCGCAAAGGTTACCTGATCTACTAGGATTCAGTGTTGCAGTGATCGGCGGCCATTGGAGAGAGCAGGAGGTAAGTAGCGGGAGAGAGCTGAGTATTAGAATGGAGCAGAAGATGATTAATCACAGAGTAGCATGGGATAAGTGTTCGTGGATGTGTGTCTGGGTGAGAACTACCCTGCAGAGTGAAAATACTCAGCGTGGATAGTTTGGTGTGCAACAACTCACTTTCCTGGATACACGGACTGATGTGGGTGTTGTGAAATCGCAACGGAATGGTTCCCACGTTCTAACTGGTAAGAAAGCACATTAGCTGACAACAGAGGAGGATCAAGAAAAGAGAAACGATAGACTAGAAAAGGTTAGCGAACTTACGAGTGTTGAATTTTGGCAGTAGCAACGCGGAGAAAGTCTTGAGAAGCCTGTAGATGAAGCGAGTGAAGATTTAGGGGCAGAGTCAATTGACAAGGAAGTATCTGTGAGACTAGACCTGCACTTGGAACATTACCCGCCATCTTGGGAGTGGAAACAGATAGAGAAGCAATCCGCCGCCATCTATGCCACAGGGACCATCTAAAATGATCCCTCATAACACCCTCCTTCGGTACCACTCCATCCACTCCATCCATTCCAATCATTCTATGCCCCTCATCTACTCCACCCGATTCATCCACTCCATCCACTCCGCACACTCCATCCACCTCATCCACTCCACTCATTCCACCGACTGTTAGGCTCACCTGGTCTCTGCGGGGACGGGGGCACGTTTGGAGCCCTCCCTGAACTTGGCTCCTCTGGATCGGTTATTTCCCCCAGCTGCTGCAATGTTGAGTGCTCCGGTTGCTGGTACTGCCTCTGAGGGAATACGAGAGGCAATGAGAATGGTGTGATGGTATCGTGATTCCCCCCGGACCCTTCGTTCCAAAACAAGATGAGCAAGCGTTTCCCATGTACGCTCACCTGCTTTCTTGTAAGGATGAGCACTCCATCCTGCTTCTCATTTTTGGCACAGGGTCGCCTTGCATGGAGTTGGTTGCTTCTCTGGTCCGTGGATGTGGCGGCCCAGACCAGTTGCGACCGACCACTTGGAAGGTAAGAGTCTTTTAACAATGATTATTGTCCGTGTTCTAATGCAATGTTGTTTTTGCCATGATTATAGTTCGTAATTATTGCAATGGGCCTCATTACAACCTTGGTGCTAAGTGCACCAACTTTACCACCATGGTGTAAACTCTGTTTACACCATGGTGGATGGCGGATTTACCGCCCCATTCCAAGGTGAGTGGGGCGGTAAATCCCCATTTCCCATTTTCCCTTCCCCATTCCCATTTTTGCCCCATAGGGCATAATGGGAGTGGGGAAGGCGCTAATTACGCCGCCGTAAATTACGGCGGCGTAATTAGCACCATGGCAGGTTAGCGCCATGGATTTTAACGCCTGCTAAAAGCAGGCGTTAAAATCAGAATCAGGCGTTAAGGGTTAACGGTGGCGTTAACCCTTAACGCCTGAGTTGTAATGAGGCCCAATGTCTTTTTGCCGTGATTTTAGTTCGTAATTCTTGCAATGTCTTTTCTCTCCCCTATAGGTGTGAAGATGACTGCACAGAGTCGCAGTGTTTGGAGCGAGCCCCAATGAAGCCCAAGAGAATGGCGAAGCTCTCAAGTAGGTGGTAAATTGGCTTTCGGGGTAGAACGGAAGACTCAGGTGTTGCGCTGCCAAGCGTAAATTACATATGCAGTTTCTAACCTTGTGTGTTCTTTTCTCTTGAAGGGATGGCCTGGCGACGTCAAGCGGGAAGCGGCTGTCCAAAGGCCTGTCTGCGGTTGCAGGATGGAAGACTCCGTGAAGAGGATGGATGGAAGAAGCTCCCGCGTAGCTGGATGTCCGGAACAGGTAAAGATGCGCTTCAACTCTGATGACTATGGAACCAGGTAAGATGCAATGTGCGGCACGCGATGGTGTAGCTGGAGCCAGGTAAAATGCACTTTCAGCGATGGTGTAGCTGGAGTCAGGTAAGATGCGCTTTCAGCGATGGTGTAGTTGGAGTCAGGAAGATGCGCTTTCAGTGATGGCCTGGAACCAGGAGGATGCGCGTCGAGGTGATGAGCTGGAAAACAGGTAAGGACTCTGCAGGTGGCGGTAAGTGTTATGCTGCAGGAAGCAGACTAACGCGAAGCACCAGGATGCGGGCGGATTGGCCTTAAATAGGTTGGCCCCGGCCCCTCCCTTTGGCCCCGTCTTGTGGCTCCACCTTGCCACTCCCAGAGGCTCTTACACGTGCTCCCCAATGTTCTCCTATGGCCACGCCCGGCCTGGAGGCACGTGCCTTACGGATAAAGTATGCCAGATGTGCCAGGACTGGGTCCATTTGTACCCTGTAGGTGGTAGAAACATGGGCCCTTGTCCAGTGGCCATGACACCGACTCCATTCATTTCATTATTTCCATCTATTTTATCTGTTTCATCCATCTGCCCCATCCATCCATTCCATCCACTCAATCTACTCGGTCTCGACTACATTCCTTCCATCCGTCGATCGATTCCATATCTATAAACTTCTATTAAACACTTCTATTAATTTCATCTATTCTCTCTAGTTCATCCATTCTATCCAATCTATATATGTACGCTCCATTCATTACACATGCATCTGGGCCATATATTCAATCCTTCATGTCGCATGTGTCTTTCTGTTACATTCATTCCGTCCTCTCCATCTACTCCATCCATTCACTCCCTCCCTCACTCCATACATGCGTCGACACTATCCATTTCATCCACCCATTTTGTCAATCCATTCCCTCGACCATTCCATTCATCTATACTCTCAATCCATTCCCTTCCTTCACTCAATCCATCCATCTATCCTATCTTGTGGGTAGGGTCAGAGGTCATTGAACATTTGGTAGAGAGTCTGATTGTGTATTTGGGCATTGGGTTGGTGGGAGTTCAGACATATCTTTAGGGTAGTCGTTGGTGTTATGGAAAGAGCCATGTTTTTAGTAATTTGTGGAATGCCATATAGTCTTGGGTGTGTCGGATGTGAGGTGCAAGCGAGTTCCACAGAGTCAGGGCTAATGCTGAGAAAGAGGATCCTCCGATCCTGACGGAGTTGGTGGTTGGGATCACAAAAAGGAGGACAAAGCTTGATCTCAGGGTGCGGGCTGGGAGGTAAGGTTTTAGCTTGTCTTGCAGGTATGGAGGGCCTGTCTTGTACACTGCATGATGAGTGATGCACAGGGTCTTGAAAGTGGCCCTTCATCCAACTGGGAGCCAGTGGAGGGTTCTGAGGGCTGGAGAGGAGTGGTCTCTTGGACCCAGGGCTAGTAGCATTTTAGCAGCAGCTTTTTGTGCTCTTTGGAGTTTATTAAGGCGGTGTGCCGGGAGTCCTAGGTAAAGGGAGGTGGCTTAGTCCAGTCTCGACATTACAATGAACATAACATCGGCAAGTCTGTTTGGGAAGGAGAGGTAGGGAAAAATGTGCCTGAGAATTTTGAGATGGTAGTGACATGATTTTGATACGTTGTTGATCTGTCGGGATAGGGTTAGGCCAGAGTCCATAGTGCATCCAAGGTTTTTTTTTTAAAAAAAACTTTTTTTATTAAGGTCATAGAGGTATACAACACAATCACATCATTACCAACGTACATAAGCATCGCACATTACATTTATCCTTGAGGAATCAGAGTTATATAGTATCATCAACGTCCAAAATCATTTCACACAAATACATTCGGAAGGTCCCCATATATCTTTAGGTCTGCTTGCCGATGGGCGCGTTAAGACAAACTGCTCCTCAGCTTCATTGACATAAGTCAGTTCTTTAAGGAAATGTTTCATGCTGGGTGGTCTAGTGCTCTTCCATTGTTGTAAAATACATTTTTAGCTATTGCACATGAAACATTGAACAGTCTACTGACCCTTTCAGAGCACTTGCCTATATCTCTGAACAAGTATTTCTGCGGCGTCATTGTCAGGGGGATCTGTGTAATTTCTTCTAGCATCTCTGCCACCTCCCTCCAGAAACCATACACCATCGGACACCTCCAGTACATGTGAAATGCTCCAGCCTCTCTTGCCTTGCATTTGGGGCATTCCCCAGATCCATCCGGCGTAAACTTCGCTATTTTGGCTGGCGTATAGTGTAATCTATTTATAATTTTAAACTGAATCAAGCGTAGGCCAGCATTCAGGGACACTCGCTTGGTGAGCGAACAGTATCTCTCCCAGGTTTGGTCATCCAAGGGGGTCTGCAGGTCCCTTTCCCACTTAACTTTAATCAGGTTGGTCGAGGGGGAGTGTGTTTGATCTGCCGTATATAATTTCGAAATCCCCAAGCCGCCCTCAAGTGTCACTAGTTGTACACAAGGATGAGTAGGGGGCTCTTCGGGGAAGGTGAGCCAGTGTTTCTGAAAGGCTGATCGTATACGGTAGTACTGCAGTATCCTAAGCGGACCCCTGCCGAGCGCCCTCGCTATTTCCTCCAGGGTCGCAAACCTCCCATCAATAAACAGGTCGCCCAATTTCATCTCCTCGTTGGGGTCCCATGCTTCGCGCAACCCGCCGTCATGAGTTGGCAGTATACCAGGGTAGTTCCAAAGGGGAATCGCAGGGTTATCGGGACACTCAACTCTCAGCCTTTTAAATATGGCTTTCCATGCACCCACCGTGCAGCTCACTGGGTTGAATTCACATGTGTCTCTATACCGCGTATCAAATATCACTGATTGTATGTTTGTGGGATGTGTGGTGAGTTCTTCTATCTCCACGTGTGGGGGTCCACTGGAGGCATCATACCAATAACTCGAAAATTGGGCTTGGGCAGCGTAGCAGTATAATTCAAAATCGGGTGCAGTTAGGCCCCCGGTTGAATATGGCTCAATCAGTTTGTCCCAGCCTATCCTAGGGGTTTTACCATTCCACAGAAAAGTCGTGGCAATTGATCTAAGCCTATTGAAAAAGGGCCGGCCTGGCCATATGGGGATATTAACAAAAAAGTACAACAGTTGGGGCAAGACTATCATTTTGAGGACCGCAACTCTCCCATGCAGTGAAAGTGGGAGGCGGTCCCACATCAGTAATTTAGTGTTCAGGGCTTGTAGTGCACTCTCATGGTTGTCCGAGTATAAAGTGTGTTTATCCTTGTAGACCACTATTCCCAAATATCTAATGGATTGCGCAGCCCATTTGAGTCCGCACGTATAGTCGGGGCATGTGGTTGCGAGTGTGAGAGGGAATAGCTCGGACTTCCCTTTATTTATGGAGTATCCCGAGTGTGGGTTTATGGTCATAAAACCGGGGAGAAAAATCTCGAAAAAAAAAATCTCGAAAAAAAAGGCCGAAAAAAAAAATTGCATTTTTTTTAATGACGTTTTTTATTCGAAATGGGGGGTTCCCCCCCAATCCCTCTTTTTTTATTTTATTATTTTTTTTACCATTTCTTTTTTAATCCCGGACCCCAAAATAAATATATAATTAAAAAAAGAGAAATTCGACTTTTTTTTTCAGCCTTTTTTTTTTACCTTATTGTTAGTCGAGATTTTTGTTTCGAGATTTTGACCGACCACCCCGAGTGTGTCGTAAATTCCTGAATCTCCGCCATGATATTGTGTTCTGGCTCGCGAACATACAGAAGGGTATCGTCCGTGTATAGAGATATGAACTGGATGGCCCCCTTCAGGTTTATGCCCCTGTCTAAGTGTCTGAGTCTGACTGCAATCGCCATTGGCTCTATTGTTAATGCAAAAAGTATGGGCGAGAACGGGCAGCCTTGTCTGGTGCCCCTTCCCAACAGAAATAGGTCAGAGATGGTGTGGTTGGTTAGCACTCGGCACCAGGGTTTGTGTATAGTAGATTCACATATGTGATGAAATTAGGGCCTATACCAAACGCCCTCAGCACCGCCAGCAGATAGGCCCATGAAACAGAATCAAAGGCCTTTTCGGCATCTAAGGATATGGCCACAGCCTTCCTCTCCTGGTCAATCTGGGCCATGATACCAAAAGTCTACAGAGATTAAGGGCCGTGGACCTGCTGGGGATGAAGCCGTTTTGGTCGGGGTGCACCAGTCTCGGGACCTCTGGCAAAAGCCTATTGGCCAACACTTTCGCGAATATCTTGGCGTCATTGTTAATCAATGAGAGCGGCCTATAGGACGATATGTCCTGTGGCGGACAACGGGGTTTAGGGAGTACGGTTATAATGGCTTCCCTTATCGAGGGGGGCAGAATTTGGCTCTGAAGTGATTCTTCCCATACCTGTAGCAGCACAGGGACCAGCTCTTCATGGAATTCTTTGTAAAATTCCGCCCCTATACCGTCGGACCCCAGAGATTTGTTAGATGCCAAGTCTTTGATTGCCTCGGTGATCTCCTCCGCCGTAACCGGCTGGTCCATGGCCAGTCGTGTCTCATCAGGGAGTGTAGGCAATTGCAGGGTGCCTAGGTATGTTTTAATTTTGGTAGCTGTTTTAGTATCTCTGTTACTGTATAACTGCTGATAAAATTTAGTAAACTCATCATTAATCTCCTTGTCCCCCAGAAGGACCTCCCCCCGTGGTGTCTGGATGCTCGTGATCCGGTTATGATGTCTATCCCGCTTCAGCAAGTTAGACAGAGTCCTGCCAGCCTTATTCCCTTCTCCGTACCTACGGGCACGGACCTGGGCAGCCATATATTGCACCTCCCTGGAGGCCAGTTCACCAAATTCTTGTAAGTGTGACTGTATTTCAGCTAGAGTCGCCCTGTCTTGAGTAGAAGTATATGCCTCCTCTAGTGTTTTCAGTGTAAGTTCAACTCGGGTTAACTCAGCACGGACCCCTTTAAGGAGTCCCACAGATTTAGATAATAGGGCTCCTCTGATCCACACCTTAAATGATTCCCACACCGTGGAGTATCTATCAACAGAGCCTATGTTCCTATCCAGGAAATCAGCAATTTCAATGTGTAGTTCCTCTACTACCCCTGGATCACACAGTAGCCCCCCAGGCATTCTCCAATTTCTAGCAGGTCTGGGGCAGTCATGAAAATCAACCTCGATCGTAACTGGGGAGTGATCAGACAGTGTGCGGGGCAGCATCTCACAAGTCTGCACAGCGGTGATAATTGCGGGGGAGACAAACCAATAGTCAATTCTGGACTGTGAATCATGCACCGATGAGTAGTATGTGTAACCCCTATCTTTTGGGTGTAGCACCCGCCAGGCGTCCTCTAGTGAGAGTTGAAACAAGATCTGCTTCAGAGTTAGGGGAGATTTACTGGGCGGTCTGAACACCGTACTGGACCTGTCCAGCTCAGGGTCAAGGGCAACATTAAACCCCCCCCCCCACACCATGTTGGGTATGTCAATGGAAGTAATCAACTGGTATATATCGGTATAGAAGGTTGGGTCATCAATATTAGGACCATACGTGTTGACCAGTAGGATCTGTTTGCCCGTGACTTTACCCCAAACAAGAACATACCTCCCAAGGGGGTCTATTTTCTGCCCTTCCAGCTTGAATCCCAGACCGGGGTGTATCAAGGTGATGACCCCTCTGGATTGAGACGAGTATTTCGTATAGAACCTCGATTTGCCCCAACCAGGGATAATATATTCATTATTGACATTCATAACATGTGTTTCTTGCAGCATGACAATTTGTGCACCATGCCAGGCAATGTAATTACCCACCTTCCTAGTTTTAGTTCGATTATTCAGACCCCTAACATTCCAGGACAATAATTTCATTTTCAGTTTGAACCTCAAGTTTACCAAGAATTATACGGATAGTATCCCACATCTCAATCATGTACCTCACATGGAACATGTGTCGCGTCATAACCTCAGAGACCATGGGCCTCATTACATGGATGGCGGAGAACCATGGCGCTATTAGCGCCATGGTTCATGCCGGTAAAATACCGGCACCGCCTTGGCGGAAAGGGGAATTACCGCCCCATTCCAAGGTTGGCGGGGCGGTAATTCCCCCTTCCACCATTGCCCTTCCCCATTCCCATTTTTGCCCCATAGGGCATAATGGGAATGGGGAAGGTGCTAATTACGGTACCGCAAATTGCGGTACCGTAATTAGCTCCCTGGGTCCCTTTGCGGGTTGGTTTTTAACGCCTGCAAAAAGCAGGCGTTAAATCCCCCAACCCGCAAAGGGACCTCATAGTAAGGCGGTAAGGATTTACCAGTACCAGTATTTTACCGGTACCGGTAAATCCTTACCGCCATTTGTTTAATGAGGCCCCATTTGTTTAACGATTAACCAACAATCCGTCCCCTTTCTTCCCTTGCCCGGCCGGGGATCCACAACATTGGACCCACTGCTCACTTCAGATTGCAAGGGCGTGTAACCACAACAACTTACCCAACATTCCTCAACCTCCCCCCCTCCCTTATCGTCATCCCCAACTTGACAATGTCCCCCTCGTAATTTGTGGAGTCTTCCAGGGGTGGACATGTTACTTCACATGACCGACGATTCTGGCTCCCCAGCGCCCCAGTTCCCCTTAAATTGTGAGGCCATCCGCAATATAACCTGGAGGCAGGGTCTAAGACCAACCCTCATAATACTGCGTCATCCAGTGCATGTCTCAGTCAGTTGGGCGGGGTCTATTGTTCTGAGCAGGTCTGTCCCCTCTGGGAGGAAGGGGTATAGAGGATTCTATGTATGCCATGGCTTCAGACGGGTTTTCAAAGAAGTGTGCTCTCCCAGCGTGCTGAATCCTCATTTTCACCGGGAACATTAGGGCGTATGTGATCTGGTGCGCCTTCAAAAGTTTCTTTACCGGTTCATATGAGCGCCTGCTCGCCTGAACTGCCGAGGAGAAATCAGGGTAGATGTGTATTCGACTTTCCTCAAAGTGTAGTGTGCCAGCCTCCCTGGCCAGCCGAAGGATCATGTCTCTATCCCTATAATTCAAGAGGCGAGCAATTATCGTACGTGGGGGCGCACCAGGCCTAGGGACTGGTGCCAGCGTGCGATGCGCCCTTTCAACTGGGAAATGTTCCGAGAAGGCAGCGGGGTGAAATAGGGATCTAAACAGTCCTTCCACTTTCTTCTCCATCTGATTTTTTCCAAAGGATTTGGGCACTCGAACGTTGTTTCTTCTCAAGCGGGATTCGAGGTCTTCACATTTATTCTGCAATTTACTGACCATTTCTTTGATCTGGGATATATCTTGGCTATGGTGAGCAATAGTGTCTTCATTAACGGATATCCTATTCTCGGTCTCTGTGACTCGGACGCTCTCTTTGTCGATTCTGGCCCTCATGGAGCCTATGGTTGCCACTATTTCATCCAGTTTTACATTAACAGCCAAGAACCCATTCTGTACCAGCGCTGCCAACTTATCCTCGCGTTCCCCCAGTCCCACCTCCTCAGACACAGCGGGTGCGTGTCCATAGTTGCAGCCTGGCCCGGAGTGTTAGTATAAGTGTCCATTGGGCCTTTCTTTTTTCCCCCAGGGGTTTTGGATGATTTATTTGACCTATGCGGTTCCCCCATGTCTGCAAGAAATATATGCGACCGCCTCCGGCTAGAGTGTTAACTGAGTCGGCACCACCACGTCCACCAGTGCATGACCTATTCACGTGAAGATGAAATCCAGAAATGGCCATGTCTCGCTGTTCGCCGTGGTGCACTAGAGAGTATTAACACAGATGGACTGTGCTCTCCCACGTGTTCAACTCTGCAGTGCGCTGTTTCCAGCTCCCCATGTATCTCCGTGCACAGAGCCTGTACGGCACTTAGATGTGTACCCCGGGGGGGAACCGGAGCGAGGGGGCCCCAGGAACCATCCCCAACGTTGATTAGGTGGTATTTCCCCAGGCCATGCCGTGATGGTCACAAGATATTGAGTCTGTTGCAAGGACAAACGTATCGCGCCCCCCAATCACATAGAGGGCTGGTCGGAAGCACAAATCCCGGGGGGCGTCAGCGCGTCCCGAATCGGGTTCCCGCACAGTCCACACCAGCGTCCCGGCTGCCCCAATGCCTGGAGAGTCTCCCCGCGGCAGCAGTCTCAACTCCCTGCGGGGACACCCCAGTGACTGCCAGTTGTGTCTCCGGGAAGGCCGTTGTAAGAGTGAGGATGAGGGGGAAGGGCCGCCAAAGCCGAGCGCACCCCCGATGTCTCCGCCCGCTCGCCCCAGGGTACCTTGTAATGCAGGGTCAGGCGATTTAGCTGGCTGCACATGTCGCTAATCAGGATCCGCGTCCCGTCCGGGAGGCAAGCCGGCGAGGGGGGAAGCAGGAGCCCCTTCGCCGTAGACGTCCACACTCCGCAGAGTCAGTGACTTCACGGCCGACAAGCAGCAAAGAGTGAAACCGCCGTGGCAGGCTCCTCCCCTCAGTGGCCCGCCGCACATCTGCGTCTCCGGCACTCGGGTAAACGCGCGTGGCTCTGACCCTCAGCCCGTCACCGCGTCAGGTGGCGGTCAATCTTCACCTGTCCATAAGTTGACAAGGACAGGCCGTTTTTCGGCCAGGGTTTTCACCCGCCGTGCCCGGGTATTCAGGCCTTCATTAGCAGTATCTCCCAGCCTCGCAGACAGCCTCAATGCGGATTTATCTGTACAGGATATTAATGTGGAGCGGGAGCACCGGAATCAGCCGGCCATCTTGCTCGTGCGCAACAGCGCCCCCCCCTGGATCCAAGGTTTTTTAACTGTGACAGAGGGGGAGGGCGGTTGGCCCATGGAGGGGGGCCAAGGAAGTGGACGAGGGAGAAGCCCAGTGTTACCGCACACCATGATTTCGGTTTGGTGGGGTTTAGGAGGAGGTGGTTTGTAGTCATTCACCGGTCGATATCTAGGAGGCAGGCTGCGAGGTCGGGTTGAGAGTTGGAGTCTGAATTGTGGAGTTTAAGAATGATTTGGGTGTCATCGGCGTAGTTGTAACACAGGATATTGAGCAGGCAGATGATTCCAGGGAGGGTGCACATATAGAGGTTGAAAAGGAGAGCTGATAGACACGCGCCTTGCGGTACTCCAGTATTAACTGGTCCAGCGGCCAAGACAAAAGGAGAGAGGAGGGTTATTTGTTTCCTGTTGTTGAGGAAGGAGGCGATCCATTTGAGAGCGGTTCCACAGATTCCTAGGGAGCAGAGGCGGTCAAGGAGGATTGAATGGTTAATTGTGTCGAAGGCTGCAGACAGGTCGAGGAGGTTGTTGGATTCGACAAAGGCGTTTAGTTGGGAGTATGCAGTTTGGTCGATGAGTTTTGCAAGGAATCTGGTGTTCGAGATGGGACGGTAACTTTTGGGGTCAAGGGATGGCTTTTTTAAGAAGAGGCTTGACATGTGCAATTTTGAAGGCATCAGGAAAGATTCCAGAGGTGAGAGCGTCATTTAGGATGGTTCTTGCATGCTCTCCTGCGCAGGTGGATGAGAATATTTCTTTGAGAATTGAGGTGGGGCAGGAGTCAAGGGGGGAATCACAGGGTTTGCGAGCAGATATAAGGTCGAGAAATGTTTCCCTGGAGATTGGTTTGAAGGAGTCAAAGGTCGGTGAGGTGGAAGTTGCGCAACGAGAGGGGGGGTGGTTGTCAGATTGGACGGTATTTGGGGCGGGGAGAGGAGGGAGAGTTTGTTCTTTAGGCAAGTCGTTCTGTCGAGAGCAGTGGTGTAGAAGTGGAGGGAGAGAGAGTCGCAGAGCGATTGTGATGGGATAGATCGGCCAGAGGTGCAAGTGGGTTTGACGAATTCAGATATGATTCTGTAGAGTTCTTTGCTGGGACAGTTGAGAATCTGATTGTTGTAGTGGGATTTTTTGGCTTTTCGGATTTCTGCTTTGTAGTTGCGATGGTGCAAGGCGAAGATGGATCTACTGAGACTGTTTTTTTCTGCTCGCCATTTGCGTTCCAGGGATTTATTTTGATTTTTGGCATTCCTCAGTTCAGGAGTAAACCATTTGGGAAATGGTCCAAGGCGTGAGGAAGAGGCGATGAGGGGGTGAGTGGAATTATGACTCATTGAGCCATGAGTTAATGGTTAAAGCTCCATCGGGGGGGTGTTGTGGAGGGGATGAGAAGCAGAGCTTCGACTAGGTCGGGGAAGATCTTTAGTTTGTTCCAGCATTTGCGGTGAAGGCGAGCCGGTGATTAGGGGGTGGGGCAGGGGAGAGGATGGAGAAAGGGACGACAAAGTGGTTGGACCAGATGAGTGGTAAGGCGGGGCTAGATGTATCAGGTCATGGGGGCTGAAGATAGCATCTACGGTGTTGTCAGGAATAAGGGCTGGTGCCGCCGGGGAGTAACTAAGTTTGCTTATTAAAGCATTTGTAAAGAGAACTACATTTCCCAGCATTCCGGGGAGAACCTGTAGTTCAGCGCAAGTTGCCGCGCGTTGCCAGCTGCAAGTAATGAAGGGCAGCATAAAGCCAACACACTCGCAACCGCAGGTGTGGCTTATTTTGTGTTCCTGGATGGGTGCGGTCGGAGCGAGAAGTGAGCGAAGCTTTCCCTACAGCCCGTAAGATTTTGGAGCAAGACGAAGCTAGCGGACTGGCTGGCAGTTGTTACAGCGTTTTCTTCAGACTCCGAGTGGTCCCGTGGGGCTTCTCGGAGCTCAGATAAGTAATGGGCACATTACGCTGGTGAATACTGGGAGCAGGATGAATGCGGGCGGGCTGGCTGACAGTGGTTACGGCATTTTCTTCAGACTCCGAGTGGTTCCGTGGGGCCGCTCGGAGCTCAGATAAGTACTGGGCACATTACGAGTTTCCTGCAAAGTGTGTGTTTTCAGTGAATCCTTGTTAAGGACTTCGATGCTCAATACGCATGTGTTTAAAGGCACACGGCAGAGTGCGGTCCATGTTTAGGGTTGCTAAATCAGCAACATACAGTACAGGACATTCAGGGTTAGGGGCTGTTTAGGCACAACAGTGATCTGTGTCCATGTCTGGGCATGTACATTATGGCTATATGTGTTCAGTGTTGCTTCAGCTTGCCCAACGGCCATGTGTCATGTATTTCATGTATGGAATCTAATTCCATTGTTGGTGTTCATCTATGCTTGCTATATGTTTATCTTGTTACATGTTCACACGTTTTAAGGTGTGTTTATTCGATTTAGAGGTAGGCTGGAGGCAAGATTAATAGCGCATACCCTATGGGTTTGGGTTAGTAAAAGAACTAGATAAGGAGGTTTTTTCCCTGTGCTTCCCCTTTCCTATCCACCTTAGGAGTTCCCTAACCCTCTATCCGGGGTTCCTACATCCCTACCCTATCCACAACCTCTTCCTAACTCCTCTTCCCCCCATTGGCTGCCACGTGGTGTCCTGTGTCTATAATCAGGCGCCTGTGCCAACCACGGGTGGAGGGTCAAATTCATTCGGCTTCTGTGGTTCGGGGGAGAGTGTCTATTCCTCTCCTCCATTATTGCGTGCATACTGACATAATAAGCCACCCCCATATTGGGATACTAAAACCACCCAAGCCAAATGGATACGACTACTCCGCCTTTAGCCGATGTGCTAAAGGCTCTTCAAGATATTCAGTTAGAATTAGCACAGGCACGCCAAGAGTCAGGCAACTTAAAAGTACAAGTACAAGGTTTGATGGCTCAGCGAACTCCCTTGGAGGGGGCTAGTGGGTCTAATGTTAGAGAACCACCTACTAGTCAAAATGCTACCATTATTGTTCAATCTCCTAGTAATGTACCGTTAGCAGCACCTGAACGGTTTTCTGGTGATCCTCGGAAGTATATGATGTTTCTTACACAATGTATATTGCATTTCCTGTGTAAACCCATGGCGTTTGAGACCATTCAGGCCAGAACGGCATTTGTAACATCATACTTGACAGGGGATGCGGCGGCCTGGGCTTGGTTCAAAAGGATGATCCTTTGCTGTATAGTTGGGATGGGTTTTTGGCAGAATTTGGAAGGTTGTTTGATCGGCGGGAAGTGTCTTTGGCCCAAGATAAAGAATTATTAGGGTTGAAGCAGGGTGCTAAAGATTTGGTAACGTATGTGACCTAATTTAATGGATTGGTTATTGAAACAGAATGGCCAGAGGCTAAACAAACAGTGTTATTTTATCAAGGATTGAAGGATGAACTAAAGGATGCCATTGCTCAAGTGGAACCACAACCTAGAACATGTACAGCTATGATAGATTTGGCATTGAGACTAGATCACAGATTGAACGAGAGAAGAGGTGAAAGAAAAAGACCAGAGGCCGTCTCATTTGCGAGACTAGATAGAAGTAGAGGAGGAAGGTTGAGTGAGGTGGAACCCATGCAGATTGGTAGTATTAGAGGACCTTTATCAACAGTGGAAAAAGAGCAGCGTAAAAGTAACAATCTATGTCTCTATTGTGGACAAGCAGGGCATTTTATCCGCAATTGCCCTAATACTTCTCAGAAAGGGGGCGGGGAGACAAGAGCAAGAAGGAAACGGTAAAAGAGATGGGCCGGCCTTAGGGGGAACACAGGTGTCTGGCCCGAGTGAAGTAAGGTTCCCCAGATGGGTAGCAAACACGGTTGGAAGCAAAACCTCTCATTTTTATATCTTGGTGACATTATGTTTTGCGTTGTCCAAAAAAGAGGTATGGGCAATGGTGGATTCGGGGGCTACAGGAAATTTTGTAGACATTACTTTGGCTGAACAATTAGGATTACCTGTGCAAGACAAGGAGAGGGTGGAAGGTGTGCAGTCAGTGGATGGGTCCCCGTTGATATCCGGACCAATTCGGAAGCAGTCTGAGAAATTGGAGATGATATGTGCGGCAGGTCATAGAGAGGAAATCACATTTGATTTGATAGCAGCACCTCAGTTTGGTGTGATCCTGAGAATGCCTTGGTTGAAAGAACATAATCCAAGAATTGACTGGGTAAAGCAGAGGTTGTGGTTCGAGGAACAGGAGTGTAAGGAACATATGTTATCAGAATTGGGACCGGCAGCATTGTTGGTGGAAAGGAAACTGGATATGCCAGTAGTAGGAGCGGTGGAAACAGAGATCCCTGGCCAGTATATGGAATTTGCTAAAGTTTTTGACAAAAGAGGAGCGGAACAACTACCACTGCATCAACCATATGATTGTGTTATCGAATTAGAGGAGGGGGCCAAGTTGCCTTGCAGTCGGATATATGCTCTCACTGAAACTGAAAACAAACATCTCAGAGAATATCTTGATGAGATGTTGGCTAATGTTTATCCGACATTCAACTTCCCCTGTTTCTTCCCCCCTATTTTTTGTTCCCAAAAAGGAAGGCACGTTACGAACATGCATTGATTATCGTGCATTAAATAAGGTCACAATTAAGAATAGGTTTCCTTTACCTTTGATTTCTGTCTTGTTGGATCAAGTACGGTCCGCAAAGATTTACACTAAGTTTGATTTGAGAGGTGCCTATCATTTGATAAGAGTTAAGGAGGGTGATGAGTGGAAGACGGCCTTCAGAACTAAGTTTGGGTTGTTTGAGTACCTTGTAATGCCATTTGGCTTATGTAACGCTCCGGCGGCCTTTCATTTTTTATGCAAGAAGTATTGCGAGATTTCATTGACATTTTTGTTATTGTTTACATTGATGACATTTTGATATACTCAGATTCCCCAGAACAACATGTTGGACATGTACAGGCCGTGTTGAAGCGTCTGCAGGAATACCAACTGAGTGTCAAATTGGAGAAATGTGTATTCCATGTAAAACAGGTTGAATTTTTAGGATTTATTCTGACTCCAGCAGGAGTGGTTATGGATCCCAAGAAAGTGCAGGCAGTAACTGAGTGGCCTTCCCCGCAGTGCATTAAAGATATCCAATCATTCTTAGGGTTCACCATTTTTATCAGCGTTTCATTAGTAATTTCTCCAAGATAGTTTCTCCTATCGCACAATTACTTCGGAAGGCAGCAAGATTTGTTTGGAATTCTGAGGCAGAAAACGCTTTCAAAGAATTAAAGAAAGCCTTTACTACAGCACCCGTGTTAAGACATCCAAACATTGAGAAAGCTTTTCAGGTGGAGACAGATGCTAGCAATGTGGCCGTAGGAGCTATACTGTCAGAGAAAGAGGAGGATGGAATATGGCATACAGTGGCATTTTTCTCTAGAAAATTGACCAGTTGTGAGCAGAACTACTCCATTACTGATAAGAAATTTTTGGCCATTCGGGCAGCCTTTCTAGAATGGAGACATTATTTACTAGGGGCACGGCATCAGGTGGTGGTGGTAACAGATCACAAGAACTTGACATATTTTAAAACTGCACAAACCCTGAGCCAGAGACAACTGAGATGGTCCCAGTATTTTAATGAGTTTGATTTTGTGGTAACATTCAGACCAGGCAGTAAAAATGGGAAGGCGGATGCCTTATCCTGACAACAAAATACAGACAATCTAGTAGAGGAAGTCAAAACAATTATTGCCCCAGAAAAAGTTATTAGAGCAGTCACTAAACACATAACTGACCAAATAAAGAAGGTGTTGTCACCAAGTCAAATGCAGAAGTGGAAAAATATGGATGCAACACGAATGGTGCGGGAGGGGTTGCCTTATCATAATGGGCATTTGTACTTACCCACCAAAGAATTACAAGAAAAGGCGTTGTATTGGTGCCATAATTCTCCTTTAGCAGGACATGCTGGGCAAAGGAAAATGCAAATCATGTTAGAGAAGTACTTTTAGTGGCCTACATTAAGAAAAGATGTGGAGAAATATTTATTACATTGTGAAAATTGTGCGCGTAATAAGTCTGAGCATGTAAAAAAGAGAGGGCTCTTACAACCATTGGCCACTCCTGAAAGAGCATGGACTCACCTGTCAATGGATTTCATTACTGACCTACCACCCGATAATCAGTTCAATACCATTTGGGTGGTGGTAGATTTTCTGTCCAAACAAGCCCATTTTTTGACATGTAGTCAGATTGCATGGTCTGCCAAAGAGCATTGTGTCGGATAGGGGCTCGCAGTTTACATCCAGGTTTTGGCGTGCTTTCTGTCAGATGTTGGGAATCAATTGTGCTCTGTCCACTAGCTATCATCCCCAAACCGATGGGCAGACCGAAAGAGTGAACCAGACATTGGAGCAATACCTGAGAGGTTACCTGGGGGATGGCAGAGAATCGTGGGTGCAGGCACTGTGGTTGGCGGAGTTTACATATAATAACACTTTTCACAGTTCTTTGGGAATGGCACCTAATGAATGTTTGTATGGGCATGAACAAAACATGATACCAGAACAACTACCAAACATGGAAAATATGTCAGCATTGCAAGAGCGAAACCAATTGCTTCTTCAAGTCAGACAGAGGGCACGCACAAATCTGGAGAGAGCCAAAGAAGCATATAAAAGACAGGCGGATAAACATCGACAAAAAAGTCAGTAGTATCAAGTGGGAGATAGAGTTTGGTTATCAACACGCAATCTTTCATTGGTAGGATCACGTAAATTTATGCCTCGGTTTATTGGTCCTTATGAAATATGTAAGTGTGTATCAAATACTGCTATGAAATTGCGTTTGCCAAAGACTGTGCCGGTACATCCGGTATTTCATGTATCTTTACTTAAACCTGCAGCTCCCATAATGAAGACCAAACGGCCTCCACCCACTGTACAAGATGGACAAGAGGAATACGAGGTCAAAAGGATTTTGGAAGTGAAAAGGAAGAAGAAGCATCTATGGTACCTCATTCAATGGGTAGGTTACGGACCAGAAGACTTTTCATGGGAACCAGCAGAGGCCGTACATGCCCCCAGATTGGTGAAATTATTTCATTTGAGACATCCGGAAAAACCCGGTCCTGGAAAGAGGCCTGGGAGAGGAGGTAATGTCAGGAATAAAGGCTGGTGCCGCCGGGGAGTAACTAAGTTTGCTTATTAAAGCATTGGTAAAGAGAACTACATTTCCCAGCATTCCAGGGAGAACCTGTAGTTCAGCGCAAGTTGCCTCGCATTGCCAGCTGCAAGTAATGAAGGGCAGCATAAAGCCAACACGCTCGCAACCGCAGGTGTGGCTTATTTTGTGTTCCTGGATGGGTGCGGTCTGAGCGAGAAGTGAGCGAAGCTTTCCCTACAGTTCGTAAGATTTTGGAGCAAGACGAAGCTGGCGGACTGGCTGGCAGTTGTTACAGCGTTTTCTTCAGACTCCGAGTGGTCCCATGGGGCCGCTCGGAGCTCAGATAAGTAATGGGCACATTACGCTGGTGAATACTGGGAGCAGGATGAATGCGGGCGGGCTGGCTGACAGTGGTTACGGCATTTTCTTCAGACTCTGAGTGGTTCTGTGGGGCCGCTCGGAGCTCAGATAAGTACTGGGCACATTACGAGTTTCCTGCAAAGTGTGTGTTTTCAGTGAATCCTTGTTAAGGACTTCGATGCTCAATACGCGTGTGTTTAAAGGCACACGGCAGAGTGCGGACCATGTTTAGGGTTGCTAAATCAGCAACATACAGTACAGGACATTCAGGGTTAGGGGTTGTTTAGGCACAACAGTGATCTGTGTCCCTGTCTGGGCATGTACATTATGGCTATATGTGTTCAGTGTTGCTTCAGCTTGCCCAACGGGCCATGTGTCATGTATTTCATGTATGGAATCTAATTCCATTGTTGGTGTTCATCTATGCTTGCTATATGTTTATCTTGTTACATGTTCACACGTATTAAGGTGTGTTTATACGATTTAGAGGTAGGCTGGAGGCAAGATTAATAGCGCATACCCTATGTGTTTGGTTTAGTAAAAGAACTAGATAAGGAGGTTTTTTCCCTGTGCTTCCCCTTTCCTATCCACCTTAGGAATTCCCTAACCCTCTATCTGGTGTTCGTACATCCCTACCCTATCCACAACCTCTTCCTAACTCCTCTTCCCCCCATTGGCTGCCACGTGGTGTCCTGTGTCTATAATCAGGCGCCTGTGCCAACCACGGGTGGAGGGTCGAATTCATTCGGCTTCTGTGTTTCGGGGGAGAGTGTCGATTCCTCTCCTCCATTATTGTGTGCATACTGACAGGTGTGTCCTTTGGAATGGGTTGGACCGTTCATGTGAAGGTAGAGGTTGAGCGCATTAAGATTGTCGAGCAGTGAATGGGTCATGGGGTTGGTGGGGATGTCCAACCAGATATTGAAGTCTCCTAGGAGAGTCAGGGAGAGGTGATTTACTTGAATGGTGGCTACAGAGTTACAGAGATTGGCTGGAAATGTCTATCGTAGCCAGGAGGTCTGTAAATGATTAGGAATATGTGGGAGGAAGTCGGAGTAAGTGTGAGTTTAACCAGGAGGGATTTGCATGATGGAATGCAGGTCTGGTAATCAACCAGTGAGATGGAGAAGAGAGATTTGAAAAGGACTGCCACACCGCCGCCTCTTGAGGGTCTGTTGAGAGGGATCAGGGAGTAGCAAGGGGGAATGCCTCATGTGCAACAGGGGCAAAGTCGTCCGAGAACCAGGTTTCAGTGATAAAGACAAGGTCAGGTTTGTTGGAGGAGAGGAGGTCAAAGATGCTGTGTCTGTTTTTCGCTACAGAGCGGGCATTAAAAAGGATGCACTTGATTTCGGAGTGGGGTGTGGTCATGGAGGTTGTTGGACTGTGAGTTGGAGGTGCTTGGGGGGTGCTGAGGGGGGATGGGAGGGGTGCTCAAGGTCAGTGGGGCAGGGAGATGAGGGGTAGTGGGGAGGTAGAGTGTCGGTGGGCTCCGGGGTGATGAAGGGTGGAGGCAAGTCTGTGGCGGCTGTGAAGAGTAGGCGGGCTGAGGAGGGTATGGGAGGGGTGTGGGTAGGGATAAGGGGGGCACGGGCAGGTGGATGGATGGTCATTGGGTGAGGGGGAGTTTAGGGGGAAAGTCTTGGGTGAGGCTCAAAGGATTGGGGGGTCCGGTGTGCAGGGCGAGAAGTCGAGAGAGGGGGTGGAAGCAGGGTGAGGGCAGGGGGAGTATAGCGGGAATGGGGAGGGAGACATTGGGAGGATGGGTAGAAACGGAGAGGAGTAGACAGTCGTGGTTGCGGACCAGGTTTGTTTTCTACTTTTCAAGGGTTTATGTGCGGTAGGTGTGTGAGAAAGGTTGGGGGGGTTGAAGGGTGAGGGTGATGTAGCTATTGTTCTTGCGATGGTGAGATGTGCTGCTTTTAGAATGGGGAAAGGATATGGTGGGGAGTGATGTTCGCATGTGCCGAGAAGAGGTTAACGAAGGGGTGGGGGAGTGTGGAGGGGGATGAGGGCAGGGGGCTGTTCAATTTTGTGATGGGTTAGGGGATAGGGACTCTGAGGTATGGTGGGGGAAAGGAGGGGAGGGAAGATTTCTGTTGAGTGGGAGGTAGGGGTTGGAGAAGGTGAGGGTTTGAGGTGTTTGGATTGCCAGCGGGCTGCTCTGGCATGGGAGTTCGATAGGGGGCGGGGTGTCATGGCGAGGGGTATTAGGGGGTTCTTAATGGTAGTCAGAGGCAGTGTGGGGAGTGATGAGGTTGGGTGGGGGGTTATGGGGGGGAATCCGGTTAAGGGGAGGGAGGTGGTTGGAGCACCAGAGTGTGGCTCTGATTTTGACGTTTGATAGGGTGCGGGTGTCGTGGGGTGGTGTAATTGGGAGTTCTCAGAAGCGTTGGGAGGGAGGGTGGGGGAGTGATGGGTTTGGGTGGGAAGGGGAGGGGGAGTGGGCTTCCGAGAAGGGGGGTGGTTGGTGTGTGCCAGAGTGCGGCTCTGATTTGGGAAGGAATGGTGGGGGGGCTCAAGAAGGTGGGAGCTAGTGTGAGGGTGGCGAGCCGAGGGACAGGGGGGAGGGAGTGTTTGGGAGAATTCTCAAGAATGGGCTAATTTCCCTTACCTTTTGAGACCCCCAGCAACTTTGCTGAATTTCTAGGGTTTTCATTTTTACCTGGAAAAAGTGTGAGCCTTTTTTCCCACTCTTTCATGTATTTTGATGTGTGTTTTACTTTTGTGTTCTTTGGATATGGAGTTTTAAGACAACTCCATAGGCATCATCTTTTTCTTGTGTGTCACACAGCACCTTTAGTGCAGTGGTACAGGGGTGTCTCTCAGACTCTCTATGGTTTAAATGCCTTCTCTGGGACTGACTACTGTCTCCCAGAACATGTAAAGTTAAATTGACTTTACTAGTTGTTTTTAATTTACAGACCCAGCACACCCTATCTTCATATAGAGTGCTGGAGTGGTTGCCTAGAATCCCCTAAGTCTAAACACTCATGTAATAGTCAAATGGTACCCTTTTCTACTTGAAATGGCTGGTGGCAGTGGTTTTTAACAAACTACCATGATTTTTTCCGACCGCGAACACCGGTAGCTAAAAATCGGGTCAGCCATATTTTTCAATATGATGCCCAAGACCTATCTGTAAAAACAGACTCCAGTCAACTTTTTTTGCTGTTTCTTTTAGGAAAGGTCCTTCTTGTGTTTAACTCTGCGCGCCAAACCAGGTTCGCTCCCTTTGTTCGTTGGCCTTTGGCGGGCTTCAGTGCTGAAGCCCTCATCTGGCGCCTGAGTGTCTGGGGTGGACAGGATGTGAGAGAGGTGCCCGAAAAACTCCCTGTGCTTAGTCTCGTAGGAGACATGAATGCACTCTGGCATGACTGGCTGGCTTGCTGTCCGGAAAGGACAGCCACCCTGCTGTGTGAGTGACAGCCAGACTGGAATGAATGGGGGGAAACTGTTTAAAAGCAGGCCTCTGGGACTTGGAAAGCAGAGTCGACCACTGGAACGGAAGAACCGAAGACGAGCTGAAGGAAGACGACTGCTGCAACTCCTGGTCCACCGGTGAAGCCCTGCTGCAGGTCCGAATTCACTGAAACTCCATCAACAGAGAAGCCCTTCAAGGTTAACTTCTTCCCTTGAGTTTGGTGGGAACAACCAACTCGCAAGTCACCTGCACACTATCTCTATGCTGGGCAAATTTTCTTCAGAGTGCTGTTGAAAACCGGATAGCCAGCGAGAAGGATACCAGTTTGTGGTCTTTAAGGCACTCACACCTTAAACCGAGGTTTTGCCAAGCTTGTGGCCTCTTCCCTGGGCAGTGCAGGACCATTCCCGACGTCCTGCTTCTTGTCCCCATGACTGAAGTTCAGGAACAGCGAGATCTGCAGGAACTGCCAGGAACAACTGCCTGAGCTACAGCTCTTATTCATTTAAAAGGTACTGTGCAAGTGCGGTCAGGAACTCCTTTCTGCCGCACTGAAAGTTTGTGAAACTTTCCTAACTTTGAAGGCTCATCCTTCCCTAAACCGACATATAACTTTTCGTCTGACCAACTACTTCTAAAAACCGTGGCAAAGACTTAACCATTTACTACCAGAACTGTGCTATCCTATACAAGACTCTGAAACATTGACTTTGGCCCAGGCCTATTGAATTGAATTGCTGGTTGTAGTGAACTGAAACTATTTGCACTACCTCTGAAAGTATGTGTGCTTTGATTCTTTTAACCTTGTCTTTTTACCCCTTTTTAAAGTAACTGAAGTGCCATTTTGCTCCCACTTCAGGAGAGCTGAACTTGTTCAGAAACTGATTGGTTGTTTGTTGTAGTAAATTGGATTGTGATATTGAGCTGCTCTTGCTAGTGGAATGTTTCCTAACTGACTGTGTAAATAAATGTATATTCTTTTACCAAGAAACCTTGAGTAAGTGTTTGTTTGAACCACTGTGATTGCTAGTCCTTTGTGTAACCTCTTATAATGCTCACTTTACTCTTGAGATAAGTCTGGCTGTTCAGCCACTGCTACCACATCACTGTGTAGTACAGGCTTGTACCAAAGGTGAAATTGTACTTACACTTGTAGTCTTAACTGTGTGTAGCGTTCCCAGAGGGTACTGCATTTGATTCTGCCTAACACTGGTGTACATTGTTGAGGATAAAGTATAGCTGTTATATTGAGAGTGCTGCTCTCACCTTTGTTCAAATAACCGCCCCAAGGCTAAGCACCACTAGAGAAGCAATTGTTTTATCATGCCTGATATGGATAGCTACAGACACTTTAACAGTTGATCAATTGAGGGAAATGTGTGAAGCTAGGAACCTCACTGTAAAGGACAAAAAGGTTAAATTGATAGAAAAGTTGTTGGAATATCCAAGTCTGAGGAGTGGGTCTGAAATACCTACCCCTAAAGCAAATGTGGAAAATGATGATGAGGATGCTAATGTTTCAGAGTCCAACTCAAATGTTATTGATGAGTTAGATGAGGCAGAAGAGTCTCAAAATGTAGGCCCTATTTGTCCTCTACCTGCTCATAGGCCTTAACCTTTGGCCACAGGGACCCCATCAGGTCCAACACTAAGTCCTGAATTTGTCTCTCTTGAAAGGATGAGACTTGAGATGGAATTCAAAAGAATCCAAGCCCAAACTGAAAGTAAGCATCAAGAACTTAAGCTCAGAGAAATGGAGTTGAATAATGCACTTGAAATGAAAACGTTGTCTCTTGAGAATGGTTCTCTCCCAGAGCCTTCTAGGTCTTCCAGTCCTAAGAGGCCTTGCATGCCCAAAGATGCAGTAAGTATGTATGAGGTTAAACTCGATATTTTGGATTGGCTGACTACTACTGAATATAACCATGGGATTCAGAACATTACAGGGAATCAGTTGATTCCTTGGCACTTTTCTAGGCTACCCCCAGTTGCATCTGATGTTGTAGTGGAGATGGGAGAAGTAGACAGAATGGAGTATGAAAGTGTGAAACTAGCTTTGATAGCTAGGTTTGGGAAGACCCCTTCCCAGTGTCTTAAGAAGTTTAGAACCTTCAAAAAGCCGGAATGTTTGAAAAACATAGATGGTTGTGTTAAGGGTTACAGAGTTAACACTTAAGAAGGTATGAGAAATCTGTTTATGTTGTAATCTATTTATGATGCCTGCTCTCCTTAGCTGAGACAGCACTTGGCTGACTCTAAGGAAATTGATCCAAAGAAGTAGCAAGGGCTGCTGACTTGTGGGTTGCCAACAGGGCTATTCACAAGGATTCTGGGGCAACTCAGAAGAAGGATGAGGGAAAGCAGCACAAGAAAGATAACAAAGAAAATTCTAATACCTCCAATCCTAAAGAGGGCCCCAAGCATAACAAGGGTAAGCCACCAGGGAAACCGAATCAGGCTAGCATACCTCCTGGCGCTAAACCAGGAGGAGGTCAGACCAACCCCCATTCATAAAGACATTTGGAAAATGTTATGCTTGTGGGTCAACTGACCATGTGAAAGGGGATCCCAGATGTAAGGGTAAACCTTCAGGGATCCACACTGTCTCCTAAGCCTTCTCCCCACAAGAAGACGTACCAATGGCAAATGGAAACTTTCACTTAATGGCTGAGGAACCCATGAAAGTCTCAGCCAGTGTTTCTTTAGTGTCCCTGGGTCTGTGGGAACAACAGAACCTAGATGTCTACAATTCAATTCCAGACAATACTAAAGAGTATTACAAAGACAGTGTTCTTGTGAATGGTCAGGAGACCCCTGCCATCAGAGACACTGGAGCCAGCATTACTGTAGTTGATGAATCTTTTTTCAAGGTAGAGGATGTTGCTAAGGCACCCAAATACCTCACTAAGCTTGTTGAAAACCCTCTCCAAATGCTTCCACAGTTACCAGCTCTCATCCAGTGCAATGACATGACTGTCAAGATACCTGTAAGTGTGCAGAGTGAAGTACCTGGGAGAGTCCTGTTGGGGAATGACTTAAAATCGTTTGGAGTTGTATCAAGGACCCCCAGGTCTCCCAGCAAAAGGAAACAGGAGCAGACTAGGAAGGCCAGAGAGAGTACCTTAAGGGGCTCTCCAGGGGAACTTATAGAGGAAACTATAACCCCAGTCTACATGACTTACAGACTGCAATATCTAAGAAAAAGGAGGAAAAGGGGAAACCTAAAACCTCCAGAAAGAAACCAGCCAGCACTCCTGTGCTACCAACAAGGACAGTCCGAGAGGACTGTCCAAAGTCACACCTGTGACTCCTCCACCAGCAGAGCCTGAGTGTGAGGAACACCTAGTGTGGCTGAATCAGCTGCTGAAGAATCAGAGCTGGAAGAGGACCTTGCTCCTGTTGGAGATCTGGATCCTGCAGACCATCCTGAGCTGAAGTCTTTACTGGCAGAAGGTGGACCCTGTAGGTCAGACTTCAGCAGAGGTCAAAGGGAGTGTCCTACTCTTGAAGGTCTTCGCCAACAGGCAGCTTCCCAGCTGGATGGGCAAGAGCCAGGGAAGCATAGTTTATACTGGGAAGATGGCCTCTTCTACAGTGAACCGACTGAGTCTATCCCAGGGGACTACAGAAGACTTGT
Source organism: Ambystoma mexicanum (assembly GCF_040938575.1). Lineage (NCBI taxonomy): Eukaryota > Metazoa > Chordata > Amphibia > Caudata > Ambystomatidae > Ambystoma > Ambystoma mexicanum. The sequence continues at coordinate 872,021,064 of NC_090923.1, read as the reverse complement.
ATTGCCTCCAGAAAGCAGACTCCGGTTCCTGCAGTTAGCCCATGAGATACTTTTGGCTGGTCACTTGAGTTTTAAGAAAACCAAAGAAAGGCTCTCTCTGTATTTCTACTGGCCTAAGTTGGGGTCTGAAGTAGATAAGTTCTGTAGGAGCTGTCACACTTGCCAAACCTCTGGCAAGAGGGAGCCAAGAACGTGGCACCCTGGTGCCTCACCCAGTGCTAGGAGTCCCTTTTTAGAGGGTAGGAATCAACATTGTTGTTCCCTTAGACCCTCCAACCTCTTCTGGAAACAAGTTTATCCTGGTTGTAGTAGACCATGCTACTAAGTATCCTGAAGCAATACCTATGAGGACTCTGACAGGGGATCCAATTTTTTATGTCCCACTACATGCACGCCATGTGGAAGAACTGTGAAGTAACTTACAAGTTCTCAACTGCCTATAATCCACAAACAAATGGATTGGTAGAGAGGTTTAATCGTACCATGAAGAGCATGATAGGTGCTTTAGAAGAACCCCTTAGAAGAAAGTGGGACCTTCTACTGCCATGCCTTATATTTGCTTATAGAGAAGTCCCTCAGGAGGGTGTTGGATTTAGTCCCTTAGAGCTTCTCTATGGCCATCCAGTTAGATGTCCCTTGTCCCTGATTAAGGAGGGGTCGAAGAGTGCTTCTTTCCCCCAAGCCAGTGAGAGTCACTGACTATGTGATAGGTCTCCAGAGAAGAATGTCACACATGATGGCAGAAGCATCAGATAACATGAAAGCAGGTCAGGCTCTGGTGAAGCATTGGCATGACCAGAATGTGTAAAGGGATTTCAATCAGGCACACACCCAAGTCTCGCCCAGCATGTAGTGCGCAAATGAAACCCTTATTTATTTTTGTCTATAAGTTCAATATTCTGTATGATATATCACTTATAGCACACCCTTCTCAAAATACCCCCCGGTCACATTGAACTAGGAATCAGGCTAGTTTGGAACGGTAAACATTTATTTATTTAGAATTTAAAATCACAATATATTTTTAATAGGTAACAACAATCACCAATGGGTGACAAGAACAATGAATATTCTCTTTAATGCACTGGGAATCAGGTAATGAACACAAAAAGAATGCAGCACAGACAAGAATACTTTTGAGTTGGTTTGGAACAGATAGCACTGTGGTTAGTAAGTTCCCACTGCAACACCCCTCAACCCATCAATAGGCAAATTAAATAGATGTAAGGAGAGAGCAGGTACTCAGGAATACTACAGACCAAACAGAATATTATTCCCACCTTCCCCCCTTAAACAAACGAAACAAACAGATTTGATTTTTCAACTGTCAGCATGGCTTTGAAACTAGATGAACAAAAACACTAAATGTGTCCAAAAATGCTTAAATTATTATACATTTCTACGGGAGCTGCTTTGAACAGATGCAAGCAAGCAAAAGCAATGATTTAATCAAAAGAAAACATTTGGAATCTCAAAGGCAAAGTGGGAAATAATTTAAAGACAATTCACACGTGTAAAACTTTTGCAATATGTACATTTGCAGCAAACTTTTACTATGTGATTTTTGATAATGGGTTGTGGAGATAGCTAAGGATGTTAGGTATTAGTGGGAATTGAAATTTCGTTTCTTTCCTTAAAACCAAGGGAGTTATGGAGGTTTTAGTGAGAGGTGTTTTTCAGAAATAAAGACACAAGTTTGGACAAAAACTTCAGTTCAAAATCAGAAAAAAATGGCTTATGCTTTTACTCAAGGCTAGAGCATGCAGACTAGACAACCAGGTCGGGACGAAGTAAGCTCTGAGACTGATTGATGATTTCAGTAACAGATCCCCAGCGCCCTACCCGGTGGAACCAGTACAAACACTCGAAGTGGGATTTTTGGATGAGAGTTACACAAATAAAAATGACTAGGAAAATGATGCTTTAGCAAACAGACAGAATACGATAGCACTAGGATTTTGACACTGTTACTGGTTATGAAATTAAGGATAGTTCAGAGATTAGGGTGGGACAAGATAATGCAGGGTATACAATAGTTCTCTAGCGTCCTATTAATACTCACAATCCACTGGGATTTAAGATTTTAGGCCCGTCAAGATTCTGGTCAATGGATCGGGTCTATCAAGGAAGGACAACACATCAGGTGCGGGACATGATCAGCTAGGCCGATCGCCGGAACTGCACGGGATCTGCCCTTCTTGTTCCTCGATATTTCAGATCAGCGGGATGGCGATTTCATCAGGCAAGCATTATGGTAGCAAGCCAGATAGTTTTAGGATGCTTCCCCACACCACAGCGCTCCACTGGGTTGTAAGGATTAGTTGAGGATTAATTATTAAGGATTGAGGACTAGCTGAAAATGGTTCAGCTACTGCTTGGCCTGGTGATTGGCATCTGGATCTGGAAGGATGTTAAAAGCTGGATGTTGAATGCTGGATCAGAGTGCTTCGCTGGAATCAGAAGACAAAGTGTCTATGTGTTGTCAGCTGTCTCTATTTATTATGTCAAAAGTGGGTGTATGGGCCGGCTTAACTAAACTCGCCCCTGTGAACTGGGATTGGATCAGAGCCTCATCTCCGCCTTGCATCCGGGTGATTGGATCAAAGCCAGATGATGTCAAGTGTATGGTTTGGTTTTTACAATGCTTAGAAACCTCCCCTAGCCACTAGTATCAAAATCGAATTTTGTCCTAAATACATATTTATACATGTGTGACCTCCACGAAAATCACATACAAGGATTACATATTTTATGGAGTATCTGTTCATCAAAATCCCACAGCTGTGAGACTTTGTTTCGCCTATTTGCAGCATTTTGTCAATTTCGCCTTAAAAACATTTTCCCAACTTTCTCCAAATTTTCACAAATATGCGTGTTTACCATAGGAATGTGTTTGCAAAGTTTAACAATTCTAGCATAAATACAGTTCCCATAAAACCACATATATTACCATTCCTGTTCAGAATATGCTACACACTTCCACCACGTTTTGAAATGTAGGGCCAAACATTTGAGTAACAAATTAGCCCTTTTCATATTTTTCACCACTTCTGATACCGAGTTATAAGTCTCTAAAAAATGTTCATTACATATTCCTTAGCAGCAAATGGTCAGTCTTTTGTCTGTCTCTCGAGGCAAGGAGCAGCCCCCACCTTTGGAATTTCCTTCTGCAAGCCTAGTTTATGACCTTTTCACATGTCCATTTCCTGGCCTGGAGAATCTGTCATTGTTCAGACAAAAGTCTGGCCTACCCCACAATTATCATGTGTCAGTGAGCATCTGCTGAGAGTAATGCCCTCCCCTTAGGTGAAACCTGGTTTTCAACCTCTTGCAGGCCCAGCTAGCCTAAGTTAATTCTTAATTTCTTGATTTAAAATCCAGCATAAAACAAACTTGTGGCATCAGATGACATAGACAAATTACATTCTTAGATTTAAACCTGTGGGATCAAAACAACTGAGAGCTGTGTTACTTTCAGCAACAGTCCTTTTATATTTGCTAATCTGGCAGATCTTTAGTTTTAGACAACTTTAAAGTTTAATCAGGAGAGCCCATTTGACAGGGGCTGTCACTCACAGGTAGCCCAGTGTGGCTGCACACAGATTTTTGACAGGAATTGTCATTCACAGACAATCCAGTTTTGCTGAGAAAATGTTTTGCTCTTCGCATTTCAGGACCTTGTAAATTCACAGTGCTTCATTAGATTAAATGAATTTTAGCGGTGAGCAAGATTTTGAGTGTTGGAAAGTGTTGGAAATTGTTATGTACAGGCATTTTGAAGTTCCAGCAGCAAAGTAAATGTCATTTACAGGCACATTTTGGAGTTTCATTTGGAAAGCGCTGCTGCTCCCTCTGTACTCTATGTTTACTTGGCATGGAGCCCACTGGCACTTTTTCTGCATCGTATGCTCCGTTCCACCACACATGCACCATGGGGGGCAGGTTGTGCAGCCATCTTTTTGTGTGTTGAAAAACACGGTTTTGGAGGTTTTGGTGCGCACAAGGGTTTTGCCGCCATTTTAATGTTTCTCGCACCATAGATAGCAGAGTGAGGCTGCATAGTATAGCAGAGTGGGTCAATACATCCTACAAATGCCAACATGGTTGAGTTTACTCAAGACCAGCAAGTTCTAGTTATGGTTCCTACAAGGCAGAGGGCCTTACAGGACAAGTGAATAGGACCCTTCAAGGTTGTGGGAATACTTGGAGGGGTTGTAAGTGGTTTCAACCCAGCACTACACCGAAGTCGGTTCCTAGCGTGTGATGCCCAGCTGGAACCCTTAATTATATATTTTTATGTCTAAAGTTCTTTTATTTCTGAACGATGTACCCTTATATGACGCCCCTCTCTTTGAATCCCCCTGGTCTCACTGAACCAAGAAGTAGGTTGATTTGCAAAGTTAAAAGATTTATTTGATGGGTTTGAACAATATATATATATATCACACTTTTATGAATATGAACAATATCTAAATATCACGCTATTAATATTTATACAATGATTAGCAGTGGGTGATATTACACTAATCAACAATCATTTTAATCAATAGGAGTATGGATGAGAAGAATAATGTAGCATAGAATAAAACTTTGTGTGGGTGCAATGAAATGCAATGATAAGAAATTAATGCAGCACAGAAATAATACTTGATATGAATTCAATCAAATGCAATGTAATCACTCTTTCGCCCTGATACTACTCAATCCCCCCTAATATGCAAGATAGAGATGGAAGGAGAGAAGACAGGTTTCAGGAATAAACACTCTTAAAATGGAGTTTCAATCCCAATTCCCCCAGCAAGTTTAGAGAGAAACAGGAATGATTTTAAAACAGGTCAATTGTTTTTGAATGTGGCTTGCAATGAATGGGGAAAAACACTGAAAATGACTTTAATTCGCTAAATAGGATTCAGAACTAGCGGGAGCCGCTTTGGATAGTTCCAGGTAGACACTAGCAATGATGTTTGAATGGCTGGCAGATAGAAAACTGAATTCAGAGGTTAAAGGCAAGAAATAGCTATTTTACATGTGGTGAAATTGAGCCAAATGCAGAATCACAGCAAACTTTTCCGCGTGCATTAAGCGCGATTGCGGCAAAACTATAAGAATTATGTTTGAAAGCTGAGGATGTTAGCTTCAATTTGACACTTAAATTACGTTCCTAGCATGTACGGTGCAGAAGTTGTGAAGGTTTTAGTAAAGGTCGATTTTTCTCAAAAAGAGTCAAGATTTCAAATGAGAGGTGCGCTGTTGAAGATTACAAACAAGGATTTCTTAACACTAAGAGGCTATGAAGATGCGAGATACCAATGGTACAGCCACCAGACCAGAGGCGCCTCTGTCTGATCTTTGCCCGCTGCAACACTTGCCTTTCTACAGCAAATATATTAGCGCAAAGATGATTTATCACTACAATTATCACAGGATTATATGGATGAGAGAAGGATTCAGGACAGACAAAAGAGGTTCTACAATGCAGTTCTGGATATGATAAAGTGGGTTGGATTGGATTACTTAAGGATAAGAGATTGGCTATGGACAATTCTATTCTAGATACTCACAACTATGGTTTTGGAATAGGCCCGTCAGATATCTGGTCAAGGGTTTTGGACTGGAATCTGCTCGCCACCGGACAGGATTCAGGCGCTTGGTTCTGCACTCAGCAAGGCACTCTGATGTCTGCACGGCTTCTTGGACTGGTTCTGACAGGTTGGTTCTGGGTTGCAGCTCTGCTCTACTGGTTTGGATCTCTGGGTTCTAGCAAGGTTCTTGGCAAGAAGCAGAAAAACAGCACAGCCCGGCTGTTCAATTGGTTGTGCCCCTTGGAAGTTTGGGGTCAAAATCAGGTTGCAAGATTTTAAGGGCCAGCTGAGAAGGGTTCAGCTTTGGATTCTGGGCCTTCGGCTTTCAGGGTTCTGGAGTCTTGATCTGGGTTCTGGGGTCTTGATCTGTGTTCTTCCTGCAGAGCGCTTCACCAGTAAATCAGTTGATGGGTGAATGTGTCTGTGTCTCTAGGTCCCCAACAGTCCCTATTTATGTATTTCCCAAAGGGGTGAGTAGGCTGATTATACTATGCCCAACCCTCCAAGAAGCCTATTGGTTAAAGTCTTCCCTCTCTTCTGATTTGAGAAGGAAACAGTGTGCCATAATGTGTCATAGTGATGCTGCAATTTACAATCCAGGGAAAAAACTCCCCTTTGTTTCTAGACAGAAAATATATTTTTCATATAAAGCATATTAATAATATCACCAACTTGCTAATAATACATAATCACATCACATATTTAATCAGGTCCGTATCTGTCCAAGTCCCATCTTCTTAAGAGCTTCGGTTCACAAATGGCAGTTTTTTGCGCTTTTGGTTGGTTACCCAGTGTCAGATCTGTACACATTTTTCCAGATACATGCACATAACATCTGGGCATACTCCTGTAAAGTTTCATATTTTTAGCATTATCACAACTGCTACAAAGTCAACATTTTCGTGGTTCAGTCTCTGAACATCGCACAAATTCCAGAGTAGTTTTAAAACGTGACCAGAATTTTCATTTTAACAACACTATATTTACATTTTTTTACCAATTTTGTTCAGTTTTCTATGCGTCTTTTTCAAAAAGATATTTTCTGTGCTCTCTGAATAAACAAAACTGTCTGTCTCCTCCTCCAAGGTTTTGGCTGGGCCAGAGCAGTCCCAGGCTTCTTCCTGCCAGCAGTTGTTTTCTGTCACACACAAATTTGCATTTCCTTTCATTCAAGGGAGTCTTTTGTTTCTTGTCAGAGCAACAGGCCAAAGTCCCCTCCCATTTCCTTTCACACCTCCCTGCCAGTTCTTCAGCAGAGGGCAGGGGGGGAGATTCCTTTGTTTGGGAGAAACTGTGGAATGTCTTTGAAGCTCAATGTGGCTGGCTTTAAATTACTTTTAAACAATGTTTAAAATAGTCTTTCTTTAAAATACAATTTACATTTTTACAAATATAGCCACACATCTCTTAATTCCAGCCTTTTTAAAACATAGAGATTGAATTGTCACCCTATATTGCTTTTGATGGGAAGTCTCTTCTTTTCCATACTTTGATTTTAAGTCACAAGTTTAAATGACAATATAAGTAAATGGCGGCTTCTGACACAGGCGAGCGGAGGTACTGCGCCCATTTTTAACATATTCTTTCAAGCAAGCATCTTTGAATGTGGATTTTCTTCTGATAAAATATGCTTCTGCTGACATTGTGCTTAGGTAAATTCTTTAAATAAAGTGATGTTTAACACCCAACCAGGATGTTGGATCTTTTGTGATGTTTGGGAACCATGATTTTTGCACTTTCCACAGCAAAGGAAAAACAGATTTTTAAAGCAATTCTGGGTTTTCCTTTGCAATGCAGCAATGCTTTTTCAAGTAGTTTCATTTTCCTCTGTGGGCAGCCAAATGATAGGTTGTGGCAGTGGTCGCCTGTGTTACCACTGACATAGGCAAAATGGATTGACGGCCTATTTTTCAGGTTTTCCTGCGCACTTTCAGAGATTTTTAGCGCAAAGATCTTTTTGGCGGCCACTCTGTTGTTTCTGATGCAAGCAGTGCACAGTGATGTTGCAGGGCATAAACTAGTGGGTTAAAACATCCCACAAGGTCAACTGTCTGGTGGACTTAGGCAATCCTAAGGAGGCTCCCAGAGTCTTTCACACCAACTGTCTAAAAGCTTATGTCTCAAGACCAGAAGTAGGAGCTTTGCCTCTAGCTTCAGCTCAAGACGAGGAGGAGAGTGAACCTCTACCTGACCGATTCAGAGGACAGTCTTTAGATGAGAAGATAGGAGTCAATCTCTCTTCTAATGTCACACCTGAACAACAAGAGGAGTGCAAGTTTCTGTTAAATCAGTTTGCCTCCCTGTTTTCACTATCCCCAGGCTTGACCCCTTGGGGCCAGCATGATATTCTCACTGGTGACTGTCTACCTGTTAAACTTTGTTATCTTTTTTAACAGATAGGGCAATATAAAGTAACAGCCATACAAGAAGAAGGGGGGCAAAGGACCCCAAAACGCGTCGTATGATGTGTTGATCGACCTACTGATGAACAATATGAAGGGACTATTGTTAGATCAATATAGGGTTGTTACTTGATTGTGTTATAAATTATTTTGAATGTTTTGTGAAACAATTACGAAAATAAATTCACATTTAATTGTTTAAAACTAATTACGTTATAACAAAATTATTTCGTGTTGAATCTTGCACTCTGATTTATTTTGGGAAGAGTTCATTTGATTTAAACAGGTGACTGTTATGTAATATTCAAAAATGTAATTATGTTGTTTCAAAAATAATTGTATATTTACAAAAGGAAATTAAGGCCAAGTATCCTCACATGTTATGAAATTGAAGTGAAGAGGATTATTGTCCTCATTTGGAGTGACCAGGTTGTCATCTCAGTGTTCTGAGGTGCTAATAGTTATTCTGTATTGTTACTCTCTGTTTAGTAGCAAGAGATTTGTTTTACCTGGAGCACCAGAAAAAGATTGATTGTGTCGAATCTTATTATTTTTCATCATATCTGAAGTGAATATAGTAGTGCACCAGAGTCGTCAAAAAGCTACTAAAACAAACTCGGTTGCACACTAGATATTGGGCCTCATTACGACCCTGGCGCTAAGTGTTTAACGGCGCCGTAAAAGGCTGCGGTGCCGTTTAACACTTAGCGCCTGATTACGAGGTCCCTTTGCGGGACCCGACCTTAACGGCTGGTTTTACCAGCCGTTAAAGTAGGGACCCGCAAAGGGACCTTGGTGCTAAGTACGGTACCGCAATTTGCGGTACCGTACTTAGCGCCTTCCCCATTCCCATTGAGCCCTATGGGGCAAAAATGGGAATGGGGAAGGGCCATGGAGGAAGGGGGAATTACCGCCCTGCCAACCTTGTAATGGGGTGGTAATTCCCCCTTTCTCCATGGCGGAGTCGGTAAGTTACCTCCACCTGGGTCGTAATGAGGCCCATTGTCAAATAATTTATAAACATATTGTCCAAACGTGACATATATATTTACACTTCAGAAAAATCAAGACAAATAATGTAATTTTCTAAAATTGAATCTTTAACAAATAATAGAGCAGAAACCTTAGGTTTCTCGGAGGGCGAAGCAACACGGATACTGAATTTGATTACCACCACAGAGAGGGAAACTACCAAAACTAATAATCCAGATGATTTAATTACACAACTTGAGAGAATTATCAAAAGAGAAATCAATCAGAAATTACATGCAAGTACTTTGGCTCAGTATTATAAATCCCAGAGGATTCCGAGAGGTCTACGAGTAGATCTAGAACCAACTCTATGTAGAGAAAGCCCTGGATTCATTAAGAAGTGGAGACTAATTCTCAACAAGTGCTCGCTGGATTTAATACTTTTAACTATAGAGGAGTTATCCAAATCGTTCACACAAATTAATGAGGAAGTTGAAACTATTAAAGGAGCACAGCGCCTTTAATGACAAAAGAGCAATTGGTGAACACATTGGAAGAGGTGAATCTCAAGTTAGATCAGTTTAAGTCAGAAATTGAAACCAAAAAGATTCGGAAGTTTAGACGGGATACGATAGACTACAAATTGGACATTGTATACTCCTGGAAAGAATATTATAAAAAAAGAAATCCACAACCCATTCCGACTAGACCGAGAAGCGGATCAGCATCACAAACATCATCCTCAGAGGTATCAGAAGTTGAAATAGAAGAGGAGGATATTGAGAAATCAAGATTCTAGAGAAGAAGTACAAGCATCTTCAGCCAGCGTACCAGGTCCTATCTCAGGGATTTTTTTAGGAAATAGAAAACCAGAAGTTCCAAAAAGAAAAAAACCCTCAAAGACAAGTCAATTTACCACGAAGGAAAACTTAGTGATCAATATTTCCTTGTATGGATTGACTCCGTTTGAATTGAAAACATTGCAGAAAGGTTTGTCTTCTGTAACCAGATACACAAGCAGCTTTTTAAAAGAAAAAAACGATTTTTTCAGACTAACTAGGAAAATGAAGCTGAAATTGTTCTTTGCAACTACAGAAATGGCACCACCACTATATACTTCAGAATATTTGGAGATTCCTCCGAAGAGCACATTTCTTCCGCATGTACAAAATTATATTCTGGAAGTATTTCAAAAACAAACATTAAAAGATTATCACAAGATATCATTTAAAAGAAAAAATGTCAGAGGTAACTTTACTAAAAATGAACAAGAAGTATTAACAAAATTATGGAGTAATGAAAATATAATTTTGAAACCAGTGATAAGGGTGGTGCATTGGTCATCATGAATCGATCACTCTACAAACAAGAAGTGGAAAGACAATTGCAGGATCGAGATACTTACCTTGAAGTACCAATTGACCCCACAGAACGGGTGTCACAATCTAGACAATTCTACCCTGCAATCCCCTCTTAGTCTGGAGATTAATTGCAACCAGACTTTCTTCACAAGTGCACAGTCTGCAGGAATATAATATACCTGACAGACCAGGGGCTTGAGGGAAAAGGCAGGAGCAGCAGCAACAGAGCTAGAGAAAAAGACAACAACAGCACTTCACTACAATGACCAAGGATACCAACCTTGACAGCCACCGCCTCCTGCTTCCCACTCTTACCTGCTCTGTGAAGGAAAAGACCCAAAACCTACTTGGCCCCAAAGGATACAGCAAGGTTAAAACAAGGTAACAAATCCTCAGAGGAAGTCCCAAGATCCCAATAGAAGAGTAGAGGTTGAAGCACTGAATGTGGGTGTGAACCACAAATATATCCACGGTCCTTTATCTTTCTGCACAGCGTCCCAGAGTTAGATGGAGGAGTGACGAGCAAAGTAATCAGGAGAGCATCCAGAGTGGTCACCCGTATGTCCAGGAAAAAAGGTCCTCGAAAATTCAGCAGAGCGTCCCACAAAACATAATGAAGATTTGAAGGTAAGTGAGTCTTTGCAAAGGGTAGAAAGAGAAAGCACATGTAAGAAAGGAAAGGTAAAGAGAAGAAAACCGAAGAAGGGGAAACACAGGTAGAGCAAAATGGCTAAATCGGAAAGTACTTGACAAGGTTTTCAGGAGTTGCAACAACAAGGTACAGGAATCCAATATCGACGTAACCAAACACGAAGCAAGAGGGCAATCCAGGTAAGCAATGCGGCGTCAGGGAAACCAGGGAATCAATCCGAGGGAGAACCAAAGGGTAATCCAAGAGAATCGTCTGTGATAACAGGCCAAGAATTCGAAAACAGGAATCAAGATGTAAGTATCAGGATACAAAGCACTACGAAACTGGCAACAAAACACAGTTAAGGAGCCCCCGAGTCGCATTTGAGTTCACAATAAATAGACTGCTCGCGTACGGACGCGGGAAGACGTTCTGTGCTCCTCACGTGACCAGTGTCTGAATCAACTACTAACACGGAATGCTGGAAGTTGTAGTCTGAATAGGACTGCCGTACTTTCGGCGTTGACCAAGACGCCAGGGGAATTTCCAGGTGGTATAAGCGGCACTCATAAACTGTTGTTGGAGCATAAGGGGTCGGGGCATGACAACGGGTCTGAGAATTGATCAATTCCTCTTTGGATGAAGCGGAATCATAAGGTTGGATTTTGTCGAAAAGAAAATCATTGTTAACTAAAAAATATCCAATCATGCTGGTACTTTACATTTTACCTAAAGTCCACAAGAGCTTGACCGAACCAATGGGTAGTCCCATTATAGCGGCTACTGAGAGTTTGTTAGAACCGCTAGCACAATATATAGAGCAGGCTATTCAACCATTAGTACAATCAACAACATCTTAACTCAAAGATACTACTGATTTCCTGATGAAAATTAAAGATTTGGATTTTGATGCATCTACATACACCATGTTTACCATGGATGTCTGCAGTAGGTACACTAATATCACCCATGAAGCAGGCTTGGAAGCCATTGAATAGTTACTATTGGCATCTCAAAATTGCAGTGCTAACAAATTGTGTTCTAAGTCTATTGAAAATAGTACTCAATAACAACTTCTTTCGATTTGAAGACAGATTTTTCATACAGATATCGGGCACATCCATGGGTGCTGCGATGGCCCCAGGATATGCCAATACATACATGGCATATCTTGAACAAACAGCGGTACTGAACAAACAACAATACAAGGATCAGTTGAGATGTTACTTTCGTTTCATTGATGACATCGAACCCAGGAGAATCTCTTGGAATTCTTTGGTTATATGAATCAACTAGCCCCGAGGATCAAATTTACAACCTCAATTAGTAACAGCCGTATTCAGTTTCTGGATGTGGAAATTTACAGTAGGAACAATCAATTGCACACTACCATTTACAATAAACCAACTGATAGGAACAGTTTATTAATGGCATCCAGCTTTCATCCTAAAATTACTATAGAAAGCATACCTTATAGTCAATTATTACGGTACAAAAGAATTATCTCAGAACCTGAAGAATATAAGAATCAAGCGGGCAAACTTCATGAAAAATGTATTGAAAGAGGTTACTCACAAGAATTACTAACAAATTCACGAATCAAGGCCTCATTGCTGTCGAGAGAACAACTTTTAGTACCATTAGAAAAACCTGACCAGGAATCATTGGTCTATGTGACTACGTATTCAGAGCAAAGCTACAAGATTAAAAGAATTCTTACAAAGAACTGGGAGATGGTGAAAATGGACCTGGTTTTGGCACAACTATTTGAAAATGTTCCAACTTTCGCCTATAGAAAGAGCAAATGCATGAAAGACTTCTTGGTTAAAGCAGAATACGAAACACCAGCAAAAGGATTGAATCCATATAAAGGAACGTTGCCCTGTCAACATTGTCATAATGTCATCAGAGGTTCAAGCATTAATCATCCTTATACAGGCAAAAAAATCACATTGAATCATACAAGTACCTGTGACACACTGAATGTGATTTATGGTATTAGATGCCCTTTTGGCATCTTTTATGTAGGATTAACAACCAGGAAAGTGAAAACAAGGTGGACTGAACACAAATCAAACATAAGAAATAAATCTATCCACTCACCGGTATCACAACATTTCAATTCCCAGAATCAGACCATAGCTCAGATGAATCTCATTATTCTTGAACACGTTAATGCTCCAAAACGAGGAGGTGACATTAAGTTACTCTTGAGACAGAAAGAAATTAAATGGATTGATAGGCTTGATTCATTGGAGCCTAGAGGTATGAACAATGAATTTAACTTGACATGTTATATTTAGTTACTCATTTTTTTGTCTATAACAAAGTGGCAAACATTTTATGTTTTTCTGTTGTTTTGGATGATACCCTCTTGTTTTAGTGGTAATTCAAAAAAGATGTCATGAATGGCTGGGTTCGACCTTTCTGTACTTCATGGTCCTTGATGCACCGCGGCATTAACTCTGCAACCCATCCAAAATGGCCGCTGACACAGAACTGCGGCGGTCTAGCCTTTGCATGCACTCGCCAGATTCCTAGAAAACTGGCACGACCCCGCGGCTCCGCACGTCTCAACTCCCCTACGAGTTACTAGACGTGTTCGAGTTCGCTCTCTGTTTATCGTGCTTTCTACCTTCCTTCACTCCTGGAACCCCCCCTTCTATTCCTTACCTTTCGTTATCTGCCTTCCTGGATTAATTGGCATAGTTCCTGGATATTCGAACTCTACTGGCTTGGCAGCCGGCTTCCACGCTGGAACCTGAGGACTCGCGTTCCAGCTTATACATGTCACGGTCGGTGAAAAAGAAAGAAGCCACATCCCGGAAGAATGCCAACAAAGATAAAAAGGTGAGAAAGAAGGGAGCTTCTGACAGACTGAGACGCCAGGAACCTGATACGGAAACTGATATGGAAGCGGCAGTCCAAGACCTCATGAGAGGTATGCAAGAATTAACTACCGAGGTTCAAAATCTTAAAGCCGAAAATGCAGCCTTAAAACAGCTGGTCCTATCCCGGGATTCCGCGGTCAAGGAAAGCGTTCTGCTTGGCGGAGTTGTGGATAAGTATGATGGATCTTCTAGGTCCTTACGTTCCTTCGTTGATTCATGCTTAGTGCACTTCACTTTCAAACCCTACTATTTTTCTACACCACGAGCAAAGGTTGGATTCATGATATCCCACTTAACTGGCAATGCATTAACCTGGGCTACTCCCTTGGTTAATTCTGAAGATCAGCTTTTGGATGACTACGAAGGATTTGTGGATGCCCAAAAAGCCATGTTCGATCGACCTGAGCTCGACTATAGCGCACAAGAAAGACTTCATGAATTTAAACAAGGGAGTCAGGACATGCTCTTTTACGTCACTCGCTTCAAGCAGTGAGCCAAAGAAGCAGATTGGTCGCAAGGAGCCAGTTTCACTCTCTTCAGAAGAGGTTTAAACAATGAAGTTAAGGATGAGCTAGCCAGAGTGGCTCGTCCAGGAACCTTTCAGGCCCTTATGTATCTTTCCTTGCAGATAGATTTCAGGATCCAGGAGAGGAAGGCTGAAAAAAGAAAGGCGAACACCTCCCCAAAGACAGCTACTGAATACTTAATTACCAAAGAGACCGTTGCTCCACGAATCCCTGATACGGAACCCATGCAACTAGATGCCTTTAGGGGGCCAATTTCTCCACAAAAAAGGCTTCGCAGAATCGATACTGGTCTCTGCATGTACTGTGCCTCTGACAAACATTTGGTTAGAGAATGTCCTATAGCACCACCCCGGCGTTCGGGAAACGCCAGCTCCCGATCCTAAACGGAGCACAGCTTCGGGAGAAAGATGCCTGCTCTGCATTCATTCCTTCCTTGAATACTCCTGGACAGAACACCTTAGAACTCCTACAAACTGTACTGACAACTACAGAGAATGAATCCTTTTCCATCCTGGCTTTCGTGGACTGCGGTGCCATGGGGATCTTCATTGATCATGAATGGGCCACCGCTCATGGGATTCCGAGAGAGCTCAAAGAAGTGATACAACCCGTGGAGGGAATGGACGGAAGACCTTTGTCTTCAGGTCCTATTACCCACCAAACAAGGAAACTACAATTGTCAATAAACAACCACCAGGTAAGAATACGGTTTGACATCATAAAGGCTGCCCACTATCCCATGGTACTAGACATGCCCTGGTTACAGAAGCACAACCCTTACATCAATTGGACAGCAGGTTCCTTGTTCCTTGGCTCTGAGTTTTGTATGTCACACTGTTTATGTCAGGACACATCCCGGATCCCTCTAGTAAACTCTCAGAACCATGAACCACCCTCCTTGAGCGTGTCCAACATCATCCAAGTACCGGAAACTTACCAGGCATTTTCTGATGTGTTTTCAAAAGACATTGTTCAAGCTCTTCCGCCCCACAGACCTGAGGATTGTGCCATTGAAACAGACTCTTCTGCTGTGATTCCATTTGGGAGAATGTTTATATTACCCGAGCCTGAAAAGAAGGCCCTACGTGAGTACCTGGATACCAATTTAGCAAATGCAACCATCCGGACTTCAAAGTCTCCCGCAGGCCCGTGCTTGTTTTTTGTTCCAAAGAAAAACACACGGGAGTTACGACCTTGTTTGGATTACCGTGGTCTTAATCAATTTACCCTCAAGGACCGTTATCCATTACCACTCATTTCAGATATTCTGGAGGCCGTTCGAGGAGCTGTTATATTCACCAAACTCGACCTTGGAAGACGGCTATTGGAACTCCCTTCGGCCACTTCGAGTATTTGGTCATGTCCTTCGGTCTGGCCAACGCTCCTGTGGTATTCCAACGATTCATGGACAGAGTGTTCTCGGATATGTTGTTCCTTTTTGTTATCGTATGACATATTGATTTATTCTAAAGACCCTTTGATTCATGAAGAGCATGTTAAGACAGTTCTACAGAGATTACGAGAAAACAAACTCCTGGCCAAACCTGAAAAATGTTTATTCCATACGCAAACCGTTCACTACCTGGGTTTTGCACTCAGTCCTAAAGGAATTGGAATGGACCCTGGCAAGATAGATTCCATACTCTCGTGGCCGGCACCTACCACTGTGAAGCAAATATAATCCTTCTTGGGACTTGCAAACGTTTACAGAAAATTCATTCCTACATTTTCTGCAATCGTACAACCCATCGTGGCTCTTTTAAAGAAGGTTACACCGTTTGTTTGGTCTACAGAACAAGAGAAGGCCTTCCAACATCTAAAAAGAAAGTTCACTGAGGTCCTATCCTAGCCCAACCCAACATAGATCAAATCTTCCTGGTGGAAACCGATGCTTCTGACTATGCTATTGGGGCAGTCCTAAAACAAGAATTGGAGGACAAGATGGAACATCCAATTGCCTATCTATTGCGTACTTTGACTCCAAGTGAATATCATTACTTGATCCTGGAGAAAGAGCTTTTGGCCACCCGACAAGCATTCTCTGATTGGCATCATTTACTCCTGGGAGCTAAATATCCAGTGCAAGTACGAACAGATCATCGGAACTTACAAATATTACAATCCCTGGAGTGCAGAAACAGTCGCCAGGCCCGTTGGGCCTTCTTTTTTGTGCAGTACCAGTTTCAGATCAACCACCTTCCCGGAATCAATAACATCGTTGCTGACGCCTTGTCCAGACGCCCTGACTACGAATCTGTGTAGGTCAGGGCATTTCCCAAGATGTTTCTAAAAACTGTGTTTGTGGCACAAGCTAATTGCCTCCTGGAAGACACCCATGCCCATACTCCTTCCTCATATCTCTGGAAGGAATACACCCATAATAATAATTGGAACTTGAATACTAAGGATGGTTATCTCTTCAAGGATCAATGACTGGTCATCCCTACACAAGTACTGAGAAATAAAGTCATGAATCTCTGTCATGATACCTTTCATTCAAGACATTGAGGCATCACTACTACCCTTCAGCTCATACAGAGACACTTCTGGTGGCCAAGAATGATCACTGACATAAAGGCTTACATTCAATCCTGTGCTGTGTGCAATCAAAACAAAAACAACAATTGAAAACCTGCCGGTCTTCTTCATCACCTTACATTACCAACACGTCCTTGGGAGTTCATCGCTACAGATTATATTGTGGAATTACAACCATCCCGGGGATATACAACCATAATGGTTACAATTGACTTGTTTACCCATACAGCTCATTTCACACAACTGTTCAAATTGCCCTCTTCACTTGAACTTGCCGGGATATTTATTGAACACATATTCAGACTTCATGGATTACCATCCAAGATCATCTCCGACAGAGGTCCCCAGTACATATCCCAGTTCTGGAAACACCTCTGTCAAATAATAGGTATTCAGCGAGCATTGTCTTCAGGATATCATCCGCAAACCAACAGATCACAGAAAGAACCAACCAGACTTTAGAGCAATATCTCCGCTGTTTTGCTAGCAAGGTCCAGGTTGATTGGTCACTATTGATTCCGGTAGCTAAATTCGCCTACAACAATTCAGATCATTCGGCCATCAAGAAAAGTCCTTTTTTCTGCAGTCAAGGATTACATCCTTCGGTTTTACCATCAATTTTGCCACATCCTACCCTGGTACCTGCAGTTGATTCCTGGATTGAAAAATTGGTGAACGGCCACAAGGATGCTAAAGAACACTTGGAAAAGGCTAGGATAGCTGTTAAACGACATCCAGACGCTAAGCGAAGACCTAGCCCTTCTTATTCAATAGGGGACAAAGTCTGGTTATCCTCCAGACTCCTTCCTCATCATCTATGGCCTAACAAACTGGCTCCCAAGTATTACGGACCCTTCACCATCAAAGAAATCATTAACCCAGTGACATATCAACTTCAGCTCCCAGACTCCTGGAAACAAATTCATCCGGTCTTTCACACCTCCTTATTGAAGCCATATGTACAGTCCAATCAGACATTTCCTAGACCTAATCCTGTGCTCATCAACGATCAGGTCGAATTTGAGGTCTCCAGGATATGTGATTCCAGGTATAGACGAGGCCAACTACAATACTTGGTGGAATGGAAAGGCTATCCGCCTGGTGAGCGTACATGGGAACCAGTTTCTAACATGAATGCTCCTCGTCTACTACAAAGGTTTCATCGAATACACCCAGGCAAACCAGGTAGGTCCGGGCTCAGGAGGAGACATGCTGTCATGAATGGCCGGGTTCAACCTTTCTGGACTTCATGGTCCTTGATGCACCGCGGCATTAACTCTGCAACCCAACCAAAATGGCCACCGACATAGAACTGCGGCGGTCTAGCCTTTGCGTGCACTCGCCAGCTTCCTAGAAAACCGGCAGGCCCCCGCGGTTCCGCGCGTCTCAACTCTACCCCTACGAGTTACTAGACATGTTCTAGCTTGCTCTGTTTATCGTGCTTTCTACCTTCCTTCACTCCTGGAAACCCCCTCCCCCCCTTTCTATTCCTTACCTTTCGTTATCTGCCTTCCTGGATTAATTGACATTTTTCCTGGATATTCGAACGCTACCGGCTTGGCAGCCGGCTTCCACGCTGGAACCCGAGGACTCGCGTTCCAGTTTATATAAGTCACTGTCGGTGAAAAAGAAAGAAGCCACATCCCGGAAGAATGCCAACAAGGACAAAAAGGTGAGAAAGAAGGGAGCTTCTGTCAAAAGATGTATATTGATATGCAGCTGTTAAATTGAATTGTTGTTTTTCACACAAGTCATTACATTGTTAATAATGGATCATGGTATTTTCCCAGCGCTGTTTTGAGAATTATAAAAATAATCTTTCCACAAAAAGATTTTTGTTGTTCGCTTAATATATATAAAAGACTTGAGTGTGGACACCATGAATCTACATCTTTATTAGAGACATTGAATCAGTTCACATATATGTATTTTCTTAGGTGTTAGCGTACACCATTTCAGAAAGCATAGTGAGCTAGCTGACTAAGACGATCTACTGGTCCTCTTTGTGGCCAGCAGATCATCCATGTGATTATCGTGTTATTTGACATATTTTTATAGTTTGCACTACATTTCATTTTTTGGTGTAATTTTTATTACTAACATGTACTTGGTGCCAACTCTCTTAATGAGAATTTTCTCTGCTGATACTGGCAGATCCCACTCCTCGGCATAGGAGAATCACGTGATTGCGATCCCGTGAACCCATTCAAAATAAATTTGCAACTGAGCATGTCATTTTCAGGGTGTAATGGCCCTGTAGACACATGCGCCATGAGCTCCATACAATGACTAAAGGATTTAATAATCCTAACATATTTGCCTGATAAACTCGAGGTGAGTTTCTGGGCCTCATTACACGGATGGCGGTAAGGGTTTACCGCTACCGGTATTTTACCGGTACCAGTAAATCCTTACCGCCTTACTACGAGGTCCCTTTGCGGGTTGGGGAATTTAACGCCTGCTTTTTGCAGGCGGTTAAAACCAACCCGCAAAGGGACCAGGAAGCTAATTACGGTAGCGCAATTTGCGGTACCGTAATTAGCGCCTTCCCCATTCCCATAGAGCCCTATGGGGCAAAAATGGGAATGGGGAAGGGCAATGGTGGAAGGGGGAATTACCACCCCGCCAACCTTGGAATAGGGTGGTAATTCCCCTTTCCACCAAGGCGGTGCCGGTATTTTACATGGCTAATAGCGCCATGGTTCACCGCCATCCATGTAATGAGGCCCTCTGTGTCCAGTATCACGTGACCGACACTGCGATCACATGACACTAGTAGGAAACGGCTTTAATCGAAGGGATTGGATAACCAATTACGCAAACCTTATGGTGTGATGGCCTTGATGGCACATGCACCATTATCCACAAAAAAAACAGCTAAAGGACTCAGTAATTTCAATATATCGATTCTATTAACTCGAGGATTATTTAACGTTATGTGTCACGTGATCGGAATTGCGATCACGTGACATAATCAGGAAGTCGTGATAACGGAAGGCCGGGACGGGAGGCTGCTCATGCAGCTGTTCTCCCTGTTTCCGGACTTCGGTTGTGTAGAGAATATATGGAAGGTTGAGTACCATAAGGGCATACTACTATTATTTTTTGGTTTGGAGTTGCTGAATAAATAGATTATATTTATTTATTTTGTTCACAATTAACCTTATGGGTATGGGTGGTTTCTTTCACAGAGCCACCTTGGTTGAAACACAGCAGCTATCAGTTTGAAATTTTCAGGGGGCTACTGTAACGCTCACCTGATTCCCACGGAGGCGCAGGTCTGGCTTCGAGTGCTGATGCTTCTTCAATGGTGAAGCGCAGGACTCTGAAGATGGACAGGAAGGGCCCCTCTACTATGGCTTCTCTGGCTCGCAGGAATATTCCCCTGTGCGTGAAAAGGGAGTATTACCTACTGACTGAGTTATGCTCAAGCCTCCCACTTTCTTCCAACCCTCCACGATACCCTTCCACGATTCCCCGTGAAGTCTCACCTTAGGGTCAGGAAGGATGAGCTCTCCATCCTGCTTCTGATGCAGGGGCGCGTTGAAACCCAGTTACTTCACTGGATTGAGGATTGATGGGAGTTCAGGTAAGCTTGACTATTCAGGTAAGGCGCTGTAAAAGTTCTGCTGCAAGTTCAAAAGTCCAAGCTTAAAAATAATGTTCATTGTCTTGTTGCAGCAAGCGCTAATGCTTATGTCTTTTTCCCCTTAGGGGCCGGGGTTCGGAATGCCGGAGATATGGCGCCGACCCGAAGTGAAACGTGCAGTTCCAGTAAATGACAGGTAAGTTCTGGATGAGCGCTCGGGTAATGTCTTTGCATTCGCTCATTCAATGTCTTTGTCTTTTTTCCCGATAGGGGCCGGGGTCCGGAAAATGCCTGGAAGCGGCAAGACCCGAAATGAAATGGGAATGACCCAACAGGTAACTCTTAGAAGGAAACTGAGCTTTTCCTATTCCTTTCCTTCTCTCACCTTGTTCTTGTCTTTTTCTCTCTAGGCTCTGGGAAGTGGCTGTGGATCCGGATGATCGCTGCCGAAGATGGAGGCGTTCAGGATAGGTGAGAGAAATGCAGCGCTGCAGCGATCGTAGCGAAATGCTTTTAAAAATGTCTTCCTTTTCAGGATCATCGGTGTGATGTCTCCGTGGTGCTGATTTAGCAGGTAAGGTCTTTTGTCTCCCTTTGCAGGTGACCCAGGATACTGACAGGCGTGGCTGAGGTCCAGATGCAGGAGCTGACACGGTGAGCGTCCAGCTGCGAGGAGCAGAACAACGCAAAGCGTGAGTTGCTGATCGGGTGTAGTTTAAATAGCTTTGGAAGAAGTTCCAAGTGTGTATCCTTCCACCGATCAGGTATGTATCCTTCCCCGACCACACCCGGGTGGAAAGTAGTCCCACAGGTAAAGTAGTTCCATTCAGGCCTCAAGAGGGCCTGGATGTAGCAGCATGGTCTGCATCAGGTAAGTGCACATTAAAACACTTGAACACATGTCTAGCTTTATGAGCCTGGCGCCTAAGGCGCCAGGACAGGGGTCCAACATGAGCCTGGCGCCTAAGGCGCCAGGACTGCATCCAAAGGGCCCCAGCTTGGGCCCGCTGGCACTCCCCTGGGGGAAATGATGCCTGCCTCTGGGGTTGCTGGGTCGGACCTGGCTCCTTGGAGGTAGGCATCATGACAGTACCCCCCCTCAAGGCTCCTCCCAAGGTTCTTTCCTCCGGGGGTTTTGGCTTGTTCGGAAATCTCCGGTGAAACCTTTGTACTAATCGAGGTGCGTGGACATGGTTACTAGGCTCCCACAATCTCTCCTGAGGTCCATATCCCCTCCAGTCAACAAGATAGAAGAGTTTCGACTTTACCACCTTGGAGTCTAAAATGTCTTTAACTTCGAATTCTAATTCCCCTTCAATTTGAACTGGATCTGGAGGCTTGGACAATCGGGTTCCTGGTTGTACTGGCTTCAAAAGTGATGCATGAAAAACTGGATGAATATGCATGTTGGACGGTAGATCCAGTTTAAAGGCCACTGGGTTGATTATAGCCTTGATGGGATAAGGTCCTATGAATCTGGGATTGAAGGTTCGCGGGCCCTTGAGGGGTAAATGTTTAGTTGCTAGCCATACCTGGTCTCCTACTTGGTAAGGAGGAGTTTTACTTCGGTGCAAATCAGCGTTTTCTTTATACTTTTTCTTGGCTTGCTGTAAATGACTTGCAGCTTCTTTGAAGGCTCGGGTTATTGTGGAATGCAGATGATTTACTGCGGGCATTTCCAGGGTCAGAGGTGGATCTAGGTCAGAGGTCTGAGGATGGTGACCATACAAAGTATAAAAAGGGGTTTGTCCGGTTCCAGAATGCACTGAGTTGTTGTATGCATATTCTGCGATCCAAAGAATGTCTTTCCAATTCAACTCAGATTGGTGTAACATGCACCGAAGATATTGCTCGAGAGTCTGATTGGTTCTCTCGGTTTGTCCGTCGGTCTGGGGGTGGTGGCTGGTGGATAACCGCACATCTATTTGTGCTAATCGGCAACACTTCTTCCAAAAATGGGAGATAAATTGACTTCCATGATCCGAGACTAATACGGAAGGCAAACCATGTATGCGAACTATATTCTCCAGGAATTCCTTGGCCAAGGTGGAAGCTGAAGGCAAACCTTTTAAAGGGATAAAGTGGGCCATTTTGGAGAATAGGTCCACAATTACAAGGTTTGTGTTGTAACCAGCACAAGGAGGCAGGTCGGTTATAAAGTCCATTGACAGGGTGTGCCATGGTGCCGGTGGAATATCCAAGGGTTGAAGTAGGCCGGCTGGCCTTTTCTTTTGAGCTTTGTTTTGGGCGCAAATTCCGCAAGACAGAAAAAAAGACTTTATGTCTTTTCTCCAAGAAGGCCACCAGAAGTGGTGTTTGATTTTTCCCTCCGTTTTAGCGATACCAGGGAGTCCTTCCATTAAAGATTCATGATGATGGGCAATAACAAGTTCTTGCAATTCTTTACTTGGCAGAAACAACCGCTCCTGGAAGTAGGGTAAGTCATCCTTAACGGTGTAATGAGGACCCTTTTGACTCCATTCCAGTAAGGTTGAAGAGTCTAGAAGTTGTTTTACTTGCGTTTGGATGACCTCAATAGTTTGCAATGAAGTTAAGCCTAAGATTCTTTGCTCAGGTATGATGGGCACGGGTTCTAAGCTCGAATTAGGTTCTTCCATGCCAATCCGGGATAAGGCGTCCGCTTTTCCATTCTTGCAGCCAGGGCGATAGGTAATTACAAAATCAAATTCCGCAAAGAATAGAGCCCATCGGAGTTGTCGTGAAGATTGAGCTTTGGCCGTCTTTAAATACTGTAAGTTTCTGTGGTGCGTAATTACGGTGATGGTGTGTCTTGCCCCGAGAAGGTAGTGACGCCAAGCCTTGAAAGCAGATTTGATGGCCAGTAACTCTTTATCGGTAATTGCGTAGTTGATTTCAGGAGGAGAAAATTTTCTGGACCAAAAGGCCACTGGGTGTAGTTGGTTAGTTTTTGGGTCTCTTTGCGACAGGACAGCTCCCATGGCCGAACTGGATGCGTCGGTTTCCACAATGTACGGGAGATCTGGGTGCGGGTGCTTCAATACAGGTGCAGAGGTGAATTTGGTTTTCAGGTCCTGAAAGGCTTGTTCGGCCTCAAGAGTCCATTCGAAGCGTTTGTTTTTCTTTAGGAGAGCTGTGATGGGTTGGACTGTTCGGGAAAATTCCGGGATGAATCTTCGATAGAAATTGGCAAAGCCGAGCATGCTCTGAACTCCCTTCACCGAGCTAGGAGATGGCCATTTGAGGATGGCGTCCACCTTTCGCGAGTCCATTCGGACTCCTTGAGGTGTCAGGATGAATCCGAGAAACTCAACTTCTGTGGTATGAAAAACGCATTTTTCGAGTTTTGCAAATAGTCTGTGCTGGCGCAATTTCTCAAGAACTGCCCTAACATGTTTTCTGTGCTCAGATTCTGAAGAAGAGTACACCAGGATGTCGTCAATGTAAACAATGACACAGACATCGATAAGTTCCCGAAGAACATCATTCATAAAGTACTGAAAGGCGGCAGGTGCATTGCACAAACCGAAGGGCATCACTTGATATTCAAAGAGCCCAAACTTGGTGCGGAATGCAGTCTTCCATTCGTCGCCTTCTTTTATACGCACCAGGTGATAAGCTCCTCGGAGATCTAACTTGATGTACACACAAGCATCTTTCACCTGGTCGATAAGCTCAGGGATCAAGGACAGAGGATAAAGATTCTTAATCGTTATTTTATTTAGGGCGCGATAGTCTATACACGTTCTAAAGTCGCCCTCTTTTTTCGGCACGAAGAACAGAGCTGAAAAGACAGGAGACTTGGACGGGCGAATAAAACCATTGGCTAGGTACTGATCTAAATACTGACGCAAATGCAGGTTCTCAGGTTCCGTAAGAGCATAAATCCTACTACAAGGTAGTTGAGCATTGGGTACCAGATCGATTTGGCAATCATAAGACCGATGGGGAGGTAACGTGTTAGCCTGTTCTTTCTGAAAAACGTCTTGGAATTCTTGGTATTCTGACGGTAACTGTACAGGAGTGGAAGTTGCTGAGGCTAGACCCGTAGCTGTATTTCTTGGATAACAAGTTGGTTCACAATCAGGAAAACTTATCTTCTTTGCTCGCCAGTCAATTCTGGGATTATGTGTTTCTAACCAAGGAATTCCAAGAATTACTTGAAATTGTGGGGCCTTGATCACATCAAACACGATTCCTTCCCGATGTCCATCCTGACCCACCAGTGTCACTTCAACAGTGGAATGCGTTACAGGCCCTAAGGCTATTTCGGTTCCATCTACTGTAGTAATGACATCTTGGGTTACTTTCGGGCGGAGAGGAAGCTTAATCCTGGAAGCCAATTCACGGTCTATGTAATTTCCAATAGCTCCACTGTCGATGTATGCTTTTATAGCATGCAACTGCTGAGGCTGTTTTGGGTCCACGAGCACCACTGGCATCACAAAATGCGAGGTCAAAGAGTTAGTTTTCAAGCTCGGCAAGCAGACCCCTACGCTTGTCGGGCTAGGTCGTTTCCCGAATCAGGTGTCAATAATTCGTTATCAGTAGCTCCAACCACCTTCTTAGGTGGTTTAACTGGACAATTTCGAAGAAAGTGACCGGAAGTCCCGCAATACAGACAAAGTTGCATTTGCCGCCTTCTCTCTCGTTCTTTCTGCGTTAATGGTCCTTTAACACCACCGATTTGCATAGGTTCGGATACGTCGGTACTCTTGGAGTTGGCGTGGGTTTTGATCGGTATTCGGGTTTCGTACTTGAACCGATCTGCTTTTCTATTTTGAAGTCTGTGATCAAGTTGAACCACCAAGTCTATGTAGTCTGTGCAGACCTGGGGTGGGTTTACTATCTGAGCTAGAACATCCTTAAGCTCTCCGTGCAGGCCTCGATGAAACAATGTGATCCTTTTGTTTTCTGGCCACCCAGTTTCCACAACCAGTCTGTTAAAGGTGGCAATGTAGGGCAGAAGATCCTGATTACCTTGTCGTAAGGATAGCAGTTCGTTATCAAGGGCCTGTCCTTGAGAGTGTCGAGCGAACAATCTTTCCATGCTGGCCTGGAAGCCCTGAAAATTCTGGAGAATGGGATCATTCTGATTTACCAATGGAATAGACCAATCGGCAGCACTGCCACTGAGGTAAGATAGTATAAAGGCTACCTTGGTCTGGTCGTTAGGGAAGGCTCCGGGTCTGCATAGAAAGTGTAAACGACATTGGTTCATAAAGACGGCATATTTCTTGGGATCCCCCGCAAAACGTTCAGGCGGGGCCAAAGGCATGTGTCCAGGTAGATTGATTTGTACCGGGTTATTCAAACCCATTGATGTGGAAATGTCTCCGGAATTAGGTAAAGGAGTGTGCCCTGCCTGGGCCTGTAATAACCTTTTGGCTAGGTCATCTGTTCTTTCCTTGGATAGGATCAGTTCTCTTTCGAGAGCGTTAGTCTCCTGGCGGGCTGAGTACACCTCTGCCCATAATTCCCCCAAAAGCTGGGCCAGCTGGTCAGTCTCGGATGTCTCCATAGCGCCCGGGTGGGAAATTGTGGGTAGGCTTCGCGTTCTGTAACGCTCACCTCATTCCCACGGAGGCGCAGGTCTGGCTTTGAGTGCTGATGCTTCTTCAATGGTGAAGCGCAGGACTCTGAAGATGGACAGGAAGGGCCTCTCTACTCTGGCTTCTCTGGCTCGCAGGAATATTCCCCTGTGCGTGAAAAGGGAGTATTACCTACTGACTGAGTTATGCTCAAGCCTCCCACTTTCTTCCAACCCTCCACGATACCCTTCCACAATTCCCCGTGAAGTCTCACCTTAGGGTCAGGAAGGATGAGCTCTCCATCCTGCTTCTGATGCAGGGGCGCGTTGAAACCCAGTTACTTCACTGGATTGAGGATTGATGGGAGTTCAGGTAAGCTTGACTATTCAGGTAAGGCGCTGTAAAAGTTCTGCTGCAAGTTCAAAAGTCCAAGCTTAAAAATAATGTTCATTGTCTTGTTGCAGCAAGCGCTAATGCTTATGTCTTTTTCCCCTTAGGGGCCGGGGTTCGGAATGCCGGAGATATGGCGCCGACCCGAAGTGAAACGTGCAGTTCCAGTAAATGACAGGTAACTTCTGGATGAGCGCTCGGGTAATGTCTTTGCATTCACTCATTCAATGTCTTTGTCTTTTTTCCCCATAGGGGCTGGGGTCCGGAAAATGCCTGGAAGCGGCAAGACCCGAAATGAAATGGGAATGACCCAACAGGTAACTCTTAGAAGGAAACTGAGCTTTTCCTATTCCTTTCCTTCTCTCACCTTGTTCTTGTCTTTTTCTCTCTAGGCTCTGGGAAGTGGCTGTGGATCCGGATGATCGCTGCTGAAGATGGAGGCGTCCATGATAGGTGAGAGAAATGCAGCGCTGCAGCGATCGTAGCAAAATGCTTTTAAAAATGATGTCTTCCTTTTCAGGATCGTCGGTGTGATGTCTCTGTGGTGCTGATTTAGCAGGTAAGGTCCTTTGTCTCCCTTTGCAGGTGACCCAGGATACTGACAGGCGTGGCTGAGGTCCAGATGCAGGAGCTGACACAGTGAGCGTTCAGCTGCGAGGAGCAGAATAACGCGAAGCGTGAGTTGCTGATCGGGTGTGGTTTAAATAGCTTTGGAAGAAGTTCCAAGTGTGTATCCTTCCACCGATCAGGTATGTATCCTTCCCCGACCACACCCGGGTGGAAAGTAGTCCCACAGGTAAAGTAGTTCCATTCAGGCCTCAAGAGGGCCTGGATGTAGCAGCATGGTCTGCATCAGGTAAGTGCACATTAAAACACTTGAACACATGTCTAGCTTTATGAGCCTGGCGCCTAAGGCGCCAGGACAGGGGTCCAACATGAGCCTGGCGCCTAAGGCGCCAGGACTGCGTCCAAAGGGCCCCAGCTTGGGCCCACTGGCACTCCCCTGGGGGAAATGATGCCTGCCTCTGGGGTTGCTGGGTCGGACCTGGCTCCTTGGAGGTAGGCATCATGACAGCTACCCAGTAGGAAGTTTTTGGACATCCAACAAGTAGGTAGCGCTTTATTTTAATTATCATTTTACCCTTTTTTCTCTTATTTTTTATGTATTATTGTGGCACACGATATGTGTTTAAAATGACAAGATTCTTACATATTTTTTGGGTGATTGTCCACAGATTCTGGTGAAATCAACTCAAGGTCCCATACAGATTCCATTTGGAGGGGTTTCGGTTACACCATAATAATAAGGTCAGTGAAGGTATTTATTCTATGTGCGCACATGGACTTCAGCCATACCTGAAGGAGGGGGGCAAAGGACCCCGAAACGCGTTGTGTGATGTGTTGATCAACTTACTGATGAACAATATGAAGGGAATATTGTTAGATCAACATAGGGTTGTTACTTGATTGTATTAGATATTTTTTTGAATGTTTTGTGAAACAATTACGAAAATAAATTCACATTTAATTGTTTCAAACTAATTACGTTATAACAAAATTATTTCGTGTTGAATCTTGCACTCTGATTTATTTTGGGAAGAGTTCACTTGATTTAAACAGGTGACTGTTATGTAATATTCAAAAATGTCATTATATTGTTTCAAAAATAATTGTATATTTACAAAAGGAAATTAAGGCCAAGTATCCTCACATGTTATGAAATTGAATTGAAGAGGA
Source organism: Ambystoma mexicanum (assembly GCF_040938575.1). NCBI lineage: Eukaryota > Metazoa > Chordata > Amphibia > Caudata > Ambystomatidae > Ambystoma > Ambystoma mexicanum. The sequence goes on along the minus strand of NC_090923.1, from coordinate 871,992,934 downwards.
TTTTTGTCCTCATTTGGAGTGACCAGGTTGTCATCTCAGTGTTCTGAGGTGCTAATAGTTATTCTGTTTACCTGTTACAAGCAGAGGTTACATGATGTCAGATCATGTAAGAACCCACATAAAGGATGAGGTCAACAAGATGCTTGATCTTGGTGTAATAGAGCCATCTACCAGTCCATGGTCTAGTCCAGTTGTACCAGTGCCAAAGGCAGCATCCAAGGAGTTGAGATTCTGTGTGGACTATAGAGCTCTTAACACAGTCACTAAGACTGATGGCCATCCTTTGCCAAGGACAGATGAACTGGTGGACAAGCTTGGTTCAGACAAGTACCTCAGTACATTTGATTTCACTTCAGACTATTGGCAGATAGCACTGACAGACCATGCCAAGGAGAAAACTGCATTCTCAACCCCAGCAGGCCTCTACCAGTTCAGGTAAAGCCTTTTGGACTAAATAATGCACCTGCAACCTTCCAAAGAGTAGTCAACCAGGCTCTGAATGGGATGGAGGACGTCTGCATGGCATACTTGGATGACATTGCAGTGTTCAGCCCTACTTGGAAAGAACATGTTGACCACTTAGGATATGTTTAGCAGGCTCTTGAGCAGGCCCATCCGACCATAAAGGCGAGTAAGTGTCAAACTGGTCAGAGTAAAGTGGTCTACCTTGGACATGAGGTAGGAGGAGGTGAAATCAGGCCATTGCCTAGCAAGGATCACGCTATACAAAACTGGGCCACCCCTACTACCCAAACCCAGGTGAGAGCCTTCCTAGGCCTCACTGGTTACTATAGGAACTTCATAGAGAACTATGGGACCATAGATTCAGCCTTGAATGTGATCTCCTCTCCCAAATTTCCTAAAAAGATCAGATGGAATGAGAAGTGCACTGAAGCATTTGAAGGCCTAAAGAAAGCCCTTTGTCAAGCTCCAGTCCTAAGAGCTCCTGACTACAACCACACCTTCATTGTGCAGACAGATGCTTCAAATACAGGTATAGGTGCAGTTCTGAGTCAGCTGGATGAGAAAGGTAGGGAGCACCCCATTTGCTTCATCAGCAGGAAGCTGAAGGAACCTGAGACAAGGTGGGCAACCATTGAAAGAGAATGTTTTGCTATTGTGTGGTCACTGAAAACGTTTAGACCATACTTGTATGGATCTACTTTTGTGATTGAGACTGACCACCAACCCTTGAGATGGTTGATGCAAATGAAAGGATTTGATTTTACCATTTAACACAGGTCTGGGTGTCAATACCAAAATGCTGATGGTCTCTCCAGGATGTTTGACCGACTGGAGTAAGGAGATTCATCCAGGAGTGGATTAAATCCTCCTGTCCCTTAGTCTGGGGCGGACGAGTGTTAGGGAGAATTCTCAAGAATGTGCTAATTTCCCTTACCTTTTGAGGCCCCCAGCAACTTTGCTGGATTTCTAGGATTTCCTTTTCTCCCACTTGTTCATGTATTTTGATGTGTTTTACTTTTGTGTTCTTTGGATATGGAGTTTTAAGACAACTCCATAGGCATCATCTTTTTCTTGTGTGTCACACAGCACCTTTAGTGCAGTGGCACAGAGGAGTCTCTCAGACTCCCCAAGGTATAAATATCTTCTCTGGGACTGACTACTATCTCCCAGAACATGTAAAGTTAAATTGACTCTACTAGTCTTTTTTTTTCCTCCCAATATATTTTTATTGGTTTTGTACATTCCAGCTTTTAAGCGCGCATCAGGTGACAATCGTGATGATTAGAGCTAGGATAACTGATAACAAACAATAACAAAGAAACAAGTAACAAGAATCACCAACAGAAATAGTCCATGGGGGGGAAGGGGACAAGGGGGAACAGGGAACATGAGAGACAGCTGTTTCGCTTTACACATGGTCTGGGGAGGAGATGGCGCACTTGATCGTCTTGCTCGCCTGAAGATGATTCACGAAGGGACTTGTGACTTGAACTGGAATGTTCTGCGCGTTTAGTTCCTCTGCCACGCGCAGGACTCAGGGTTATACCCTGGGCCCTGCGGCTGGTCTTCTAATCTAGTTTCTCCAACCATCGCAGTGTTGGGGGTTGCCTTGGCAGCCCTGGGTACCGCTGCGTGTAGTCCAGGAAGGGGGCCCTGGTCTGGTAGAACTTGTTCCTGTTCCCAAACCGGATGGCTGTGACTTTTTCGCTGCGATTATGTCCCAACATTTGGACCACCACATTGGGATTGCTGGGCCTTCTGGGTTTTTCCAGAGTCTGGCTATGGATATTTTAGCGGCTGTCAGGAGGTGTGAGCATCAGTGTGCCCGTCGGCCGGTCAGAGGGAATTGCCCTTCACCCATTGCTCCTAATAAGACTATTCATGTGTCCCATGGGATTGTGAGACCAGTGATCGCTTTAATTTGTTGCAGGACGGTTTGCCAGATTTGGGAGGACTTGGGGCATGTCCATAGGAGGTGATATAGCGTTCCCTCGTCTGGGCACCCTCTCCAGCAGTATGGGGGGATAGTTGGGTTGCATTTATTAAGTATCCCTGGGGTTCTGTACCATCTGTAGCACACTTTAAATGCCCCTTCATTATAGGTTATGCATTTGGAGCTTTTGTGCCCCCTAGCCCAGATGTGGCTCCTTTCCTCGGGTTCTATGACTATGGCTAGGTCTTTTTCCCATTTCAACATGTAGGCCTCTTTTTTGCTTGGGTCCGATCTGTCCAGCAACTTGTATAGGGTGGATATCTTCCCTTTTGGGGGGTTCGATGTGAGTGTCCTCTCTAGGGCTGTAAGTTTCCTACTTCCATTTTTCTTCATTGTCTCGCCTGAGAGCCGGTGCCTGAGCTGAGCGTATCTGAACCTCTCCGTTTCTGGAACCTGGAATTTGGCTTTACAGGCTTCGAAGTTCAGTGGGTTTCCGTTCTCAAAGAAGTCTGTGGCGTGCTGCAGCCCCACTTCTTTCCATCTGTGGAAGTTGCTTGGGGTAATACCTGGAGTAAAGTCCAGATTGTCCGAGATAGGGGTAAGTGGCCCAGACGTACTTCTACACTTCCATTGGCGGGCTGCTTTATGCCAGTTCATCACTGTATTTTTGAGTCGCCGGCAGCGGTCCTGTATTCGGGGATCTCCACGATTCTTCATGTGCGGAAGCGATTCTATTGGGACCTGGCACCAGGCTTCCTCCAGCTTTAGCCATGGGGGGCTATTGGTGTTGAACCGCCATGCAAAGGCCTGCGAGAGCTGAGTCGCTAGGTTGTAACTGGACACATCAGAGACCCCCAGACCGCTGAGCCTCAAAGCATGATGCGCCTCGGTATTTGCGCTTTCTTACCCTCCCAAATGTACTTTAGAATGTCCGTCTGCAGCTTCTGTATGGCGTTTTTCTGAACAGTTACTGGGAGGGCTAAGCAATAGTAGAGTAGTCTCGGAACCAAGTTCATTTTTAGAGCTGTGATCCTGCCAAACTATGATATTTCTTGTTTCTGCCAGCGGGTCAGGTCCTTTTTAAATTCTTTAAACAGTGGGAGGAAGTTTAGTTTGTATATTCTTTCTGATTTGTTTGGCAACTGGACCCCAGATAACTGAGTTGCGTTTTCAACCATGGAATCAGGAAATCGGCTTCTAGTGCGTTCTGGCGCTTCCTCGGCATGTTGATGCCCATTGCTGTTGATTTGGAGAGGTTCACCTGGAATCCTGGCACCCCCCCAGAATGCTTCGAGTTCTTGCCACAGAGCCATCGTGGATGTTTCCGGCCGGTGATTGTCAGTAGAACGTCATCACCGTACAGGGCGGCTTTATACGATTCCCCTCTGATTTCAAGGCCGCATATTGCCGGGTTGTGAGGGATTCTGCTGACAAATGGCTCCATTGAGAGCGCAAATATAAGGGGGTTAGGGGGCACCCTTGTCTGGTGCCTCTCGTTATATTGATGCTGTCGGATCTGCCCCGTTCAGTCTAAGCCTGGTAGATGGATGTTAGTAATTGACTAGTGTCCATTTTACAAAAATTGGGCTAAATCCATAGTGCAGTAGCGTTGCTTGTATGTACCCCCAGTCTAGCATGTCGAAAGCTTTGTGTGCATCTAGCGACAGGATCATCATTTCCGACCCCATCATTCTATTTGCTGATTCTATAATGTTTATCGTTCTTCTGATATTGTCCTGAGTACTGTGGCCCTGGATGAAACACGTTTGATCCGGGTGTATAATGTCTGGGAGAAGTGGCGCTAGTCTCCTGGCCACAATTTTTGCTAACACCTTGGCAATGTTGTTTAACAACGTGATAGGGCGGTATGATGAACATTGAGCAGGGTCTTTCCCGGGCTTAAGTATAAGAACAGTTAGCGATAATCTCCCTGTGATATTCTCTCATAATCGCCTAATTCTGTCATTTGTGTAGTGGAGGGTGCCGGTGCCATCTGCCAGGCATTGAATGTTGTTCTGCGACCTTAACTTCTCAAGCTTGTGGACCAGGAGGCGGTTAGCTTTATTACTGTTTAGGTAATAGAATTGCTTGGTGTAGATCAGAGCTCTGGCTGATTGGTCCGCTACGTGCATTTCCAGCGCGGCCTTTGCTTTTCTCAGTTTGCAGCCCATTACAGATAGCAGAGGCGTATACAAAGTCTTGAGACTCTATTTTTAAGGGGGAGTTTGAAATAACTATGGCCGCCTCTTTTATGGGTGAATCAGTAATTATTATAATATGTTCAGAATCTAGGACGGCACTGGTGCTAGGTTGAACCCACAGACATTCTACATCTTCAGAATTAGTAACTTCTAGCTCGTGGTTGGGGATATTTGTTGAGAACGCATGGGGTGGTGTGATCTCGCCACAACCGGGGGACCAAGGCAGGGGGCAACCTGAGCCTCCGACGTTGGGGATCGTTGGTGAGAACACATGAGGTGGGGTGATCTCTCCACAACTGGGGGCCACGGTCGTGGGCAACCTGAGACTCCGGCTAAAAGGGTTTGGGAGCTCACTACATGGGGCTCCGAGCCCTGTGTGATGATACCCCGAGCTGTGTCTCCTAGGGAGGTCTAACATTCACAGCTGCTACAACAGGCGTGGTATGCCCAGGTGTGCAAGGCTCAACAGGCTGGGGTATATGGTTGTTGGGAACAATAACACATTGCTGGTGATAGGTAACTAGACCATTTGCAAGCCCTTTAGACACCTGCCCCTTGTTAAGCTATAAGCGCCTCCTTTTATTTAAAACGGTCTGTACCGCCCCGGCTTACACACAATCAATACTATTGGCTTTGTACAATGGCGGTGCATACGGCTGACCTGCAGACGTCGGGGTGAGTGGGGTGGGGTCACAGAGGTTGTTTGCCATATAACTTCTTCCTCCTTCGCAACACAAGCACCTAGAATTAAACAAAAGAAAAGAAAAACAGTTTTAGCATGGTATTAAAGAAAAAATAGGCCAAGCAATACTTTACAATGAAATGCTAGGCTAAGCCTAGGGGGTTACGAAACCATATTAAAATATTTAAGGGGCTAGTTGTGAAAAAATAGCCCAAACGATTCTCTATAATGACATGAGCGGACCAGTATGGGGTTTTACAAAGAGACACTGAAGTATTATCGGCCGGCGCAGTGGAAAAATGTGTTTGCTCGTTAGTAGTCATACAAATGTACAATGTGTATCCCTGGCAGGTTGTTATCGCTTTAACAACGGGACAGCCAATGGCGTTGGTCCTCTAGCGTGGGCATCTGATGGGGTAACCGGTGGCGTTGATCCTCCAGAGTGTGAATCTGAAATAAAATCAAAGAAACGGTTACCAACATGCTCTAGATTAAGGATCCACATGGCTGCCATCTGCTTCAAACGCATAACCATATTTTACACAAAAGACTCAAATCTTGGAAAACAACACAAGGCATACATATCTAGAGTGACAGCAGCCATTACTTGCAACAGTGCCGATGCCTGTCTCCCAGCCTCAGAAGTACCACCATCAAGCTGTTGAGTATCAGCATCATCGGTCTTGTGATAAGTATGCTCATGCGTCACCGCTAAACAATTAAGAAACAGCATACATTATTGTAAAAGTACAAGTATAATAAAAAATCAAAATCTAATTACAAATATTAAATTATTAAAACATATTAATTATTAATAACCATTATTAATAACCATTCTTGATCAGATATTAAAAATTAATATTGTATATGCATGCCAAATATAAAATTATTAATATCAAATATCAATTATAAATAACAGATATTAAAATGAATACACAATAGCCAGTATTACTAAATATTAATATGCGTTAATATCCAATAGTAATTATTAATATCAGATATTAATAACAGATATTAAATTGATAAACTATTAATATCAGATAATAATAATAATACACACCAAAAGTCTCTAGATTATCAATTCCATATACCAGCGGCCAGCCGCCCCTTTAAAACACAGGCATTCTGTAAATAGAAAGGGCAGGGGGAAGCCATTCAAATAGCCATGTCTTCCCCCCTCGCTTTCTGTTTAAAAGATAGGCTGACGGACAGCATTCCACAATTTTGAAATACCTATTGATGCAGGCCTGGGTCCCCATGTCCTTTACAACACGAGATCCCCGGCCGCATCAGTTTTTAAAAAAGGCCAAAAGGGGGCTGTCTTGCCCTAGACAATAAGAGCCTAAATCAGTATAACAATTAGAAAGCGCAGAGAAGCCTTTGAGCTTCGTGGGCCATACCAGCTCTTGCTAATTGTTACACTGATTTAGGCTTGCACAGGCCTCTGGCACACATCTGGCTGCAGGAGTTTGTAGAAGCATAGCTGCATGCATTTTAGAAAAGGGTTTGCAGGACACCTTTTTTTAAAGTACTTGGCAAAAAAAGCCTCTGTATTTCAGGGGTTACAAAAAAATCATGCTTTAGCCATAGAGGCCCACAGCCAACATGTTTTAGCCCAGAGCATAACAAACAAACATACGGGGACCTATGCACATGCAGAATTTTTAAATACATCTAGGATTTAAAGCAAAGCAACATGTCAGTATTTAAAAATAAATTTGACTTGGAACAGAGCTAAAACTTAATTAATCATCAAATGAGAGGGATGCATACTGGGGCTTTAAGACAATTAAATAAAGACAATTAGCCAGGATTTTACACAAAGCAATCCTATACTACAGCAATTCAGAGGATATACAATGCCTTACTTGAGAATCTGTTACTTGAGAATCTGCCTGGCTCTGCATGGTATCTCTAACAGTTAGGATGGTTACACACAAAGGCCTGTAAGGGGTTAATTTCTGAATAGCAGTCTGAAAAGGTCTGTCTAACCCTAACCCCTTGTATTTATAGGTGTTCTCAAAAGTGAAAATAACCCGGAACAACTTTTGTCACACCATGTGTTTCCACTTAAGTAATGCCCCAGAGGGCTTCAGATCTACTCATATCCGGTGCTGTATGCTGGGGGATGCTGGGGCATTTCAGCTTGAGCACATTTCCGACCTCCCCTGGAATTTCAAGGAACACATCCGTTATTGTCATCTAAGTAATTACACAGCTGTCTTTAGCCCCACACACACTTCCTATGCACAGGATTCCAGTGGAATCTCTGCTGGGGCACCACGAGGCAGGACACACCAGCTGATTATAACAACTGTTTTTAAGCTATATATACACATCATCCTAGGGGCTTAACACCGTTTGCTCTGGCCTGTGTCCCTGCAGGAGCTGCTGGCTGGCTGCAGAATCTACACATAGGCCTCAGCCCTATGCTGTGCCCCAAGGACACACAGCATGGCCCTTGCAAAGAACACAGTCATTGCTTTGCACATCTGATGGGCTCAGGCTTAGCACCCCATCATGGTTTATGAATATGCATATTAATATGAATAGTGATATGAATGTTAATATGTATATTCATATCAATATTGATGTTTATATTTATATTATTAAATGGGTTTTATTATGAATTATGAAATATGTCATTATGTCTATTTTATATAATTTTATATACAGATTATGATTTTTTTTCTTAGTGAATATATCATGCTTTTCTTTGCACCGGTCTCAATATAAGTGTAGACACACATCCATCCAATACAAAAACACTCTTTAGCACACCCAGCCATACCCAATACCCGAAGTTTCAACCTTATGTATACCTTGCCACAACTGTAGGTCTCGCTGACGCTGTTTAATCAGAGTTTCCCCAGGCTTCAGGAGCGGCCTGTACCTCTCTCCCAAACCCCATCTGTATATATATATATATATATATATATATATATACCCTGCATGCCACACCCCTAAAAAGGCCCCCCCGCTAAGGCATCCTCTCCAGGTGCCCTAACCATGCACAAACTGCGACACAGTCTTTGTTGGGGACATCCGGGGGAAGCCCCAGTGGGGGTGCCTAGGGGCTCCAGGCCTTGGGGGGACCTTCCTGCTAACCCATATGATGTCACATCCGGTGGAACAGCCCCACTAGGGCCCAGGTTCCTGTTAAAACACACCTACATCACTTCCGGGGCACCCTGCATGACGTCACTTCCACCCAGGGACCTCCGCTAGGCAGGGTCGGACTGGGACAAGAAATAGGCCCGGTCACCCCAAAAAAAAGCGGACCAACCCTCGCCTCAAAAAAGTGGCCCACCCCTCGCCTCATGACCCTTGACCTCTGATGACATCACCAGATGTGATGTCATTTGACCCCACACCCAAGTGACATCCCGGGAAGCGATGAAACACGACCTTTCACCCCTTGGCAAAACAGGAAGTGTCATCAAATAGCATTGTTAAATTACTGTGAATCCAAACAGACGTCCAAGGCCAAATGATAATATTTTATTGTATAGCACTTACGCTTAAGCTCTTTTTTATAGAACAAATATGCATACAATATCAGCCAACCTATGTTGGTGCTCATTTATCGATGTAAGAAGACTTTTTGGGGAAAAAAAATATGGGAAAGAAATAAATTTTTTTTCAATTTATTTTTCTTTATAACGGCCCAGGCATGGGCAGAAACCGGCCCCCACTACCCAGGGCCGAAAGGCCGAGGGGCCATTCCGACCCTGCCTCTAGGGTAGAACATCCAGTCTAAAGGGGCGTGGAAACCCGTCAGGCTTAGTTTGAAGACAAAAGGTACCATCCTTTACGACTAGCAACTACCTCGGTTCTTCAGCTGGTGACCAGACCCAGAGGCAGAAGCGGCAGACGCCTTCCTTCAATCATGGGGTCAACAAACAAATTACGTGTTCCCTCCTTTCTCCATGATAGCGAGGACGCTAGCCCAGGTGAGGCGGCAGAAAGCATCTCTAGTTCTAGTTACGCCAGACTGGAGGGGACAGGTAATGGTTCCCCAGTCTACTGGAATTATCACACCACAACCCAGTGGCTCTACCCAGGTACGAGTTCATTGTACGAGACCTCAGAGGCCTCAGCCATCCTTTAGTGAGGGTAGGCAAACTCAATATAATTGCATGGGCGATTTCAGGAGATCTTGGTTTAGGCCAGGATTATCGAATGAGGCTGAAATCATCATTAACGAATCCTGGGCCCCAGGAACACACAGAGAGGGACATTCATCCCAATGGAACAGATGTAGTTCATGTGGCCAATTTATTAGCACAGTTGGCAGCCCAAGGAAAAGCATATAGAACTATCAATACGGCCAGGTCAGCGATATCAGCAGGGCACCCCAGGATCGAAGGGATTGTGATAGGAGAACACACCCTGATTTGTAGACTATTAAGGGAAGTAAAGATGTCTAGACCTCCAAGAGAAAAATATACTCAATTTATGGGATGTGGATACAGTATTGAAACTTTTTCTGTCATGGCCATGGTCATAGCCAGGATTTATCCAGGAAGGCCATTTCAGGCAAGCTATCCATGCTCCTATGTCTACTGTCTTGTAAAAGGTCATCAGACATTAGAGAGCTGGAGATCAATAGGAAGAGTGTTTCACTGAACCGAGTGACCTTCCTCATAACGAGGAGGACTAAGACAAGTTTGAAATCCATATTATATTAATCTTTTCCGGGTCAACCTAAATTATGCCCAGTCAGATGGTCTAATGGATCGACTTTTAAGACATTGGGCCTCATTACGACCCTGGCGCTAATGGATTAACAGCGCCGTAAAAGACTGCGGCGCCGTTAACCCATTAGCGCCTAATTACGAGGTCCCTTTGCGGTAAGTATGGTACCGCAATTTGCGGTACCGTACTTAGCGCCTTCGCCATTCCCATTATGCCCTATGGGGCAAAACTGGGAATGGGGAAGAGCCATGGGGAAATGGTGAAATACCGCCCCGCCAACCTTGGAATGGGGCGGTATTTCCCCATTTCACCATGGCGGACACGTTACGATACCGGCACCAACCATGGTGCTAATAGCGCCATGGTTCAGCGCCGGTATCGTAATGAGGGCCATTCTGTTTTAAACCAACGGAGAGTGTGGCATCGTTAGTGGTGAGTAAGCTTTGAACAAGCATAATTTGAGTCTCCGGTCTTGACATAGAATTCAGGTTTTAAACACATTAGTTCCAGAAAGTCATAATTCCATTAAAGACAGAAAGGATTATCCCACCCTATCAATCGTAATAGCAATGAATTGGATGAATATGTATTGAACTGATTTTAGAGTTTATAAATGTTCAAGTGGATTTGATGATGAATATTTCAAAGTGTTACAATTCTTCTTATATGCATAAAGTTATAGCAAATGGAGACTGTGATTGATTTTACAATTGTCCCACCCTCTTTCGACTTGCAGTCACCCGATACATTTGTTTTTCTAATAGGTTCGGTGGTGGATACCAAACAAAGAGGGAGTTGAGGACGTTTTTTCACGTACTCAGCGGGATTGTGAAGATCAGTGGATGCAATTTTGACCGAGCAAAAAAAAGAGGAAGTGGATGAGAAGGGACAGTGTGGTCATTGAGAAGGACTATACTGATTTGTAAAATTTGTCACGTGGTCATTTTGAGGACCAATAATATCAGAACTACCAAAGACTCTATTTCTATGGTTATTGTAGTTTTTTTCAATCTTTCTTATCATTTATATTATTGATTGTACTTTGCTGCTGAAGTAGTAAAATGGAAAGAGAAGCATAATCCTTCACCTCTGTGTCTTTAATAGAGTTATGACTTTCTGGAATGAATGTGTTGAAAATCTGAATTCTGATGTAATGCATATGGTATAATGTTGTTGTGAGTAAATGTTCTTTAACGATTGTCCACCCTATAATAGCTAGCCTCAGCTCTGTTTATTTGATTATTTAGCAGGAAAGGAATCGAAAGCAGCTGGGCCAAATAGGAAGACAAACTTATGTTTCAGCGTCGACCGGTTGGGGCGCACAACTTACCTTTTCGAGACAGACAAAGGAAGAGAAGGACAAGAGAAGGGGGAGGTTATGAACTAGCAGAGAGAGGATTGGCCAAGGATGTCACATGTTTCAAGTTATATCAAAAGTCGACTACACAAAAAGACTATTTCTTGGTAAATGTAGTTTTTATTGTGTTACTTTTCTATATATTGTAATTTTTATAATGCTGCTCGAGTTTGAAATAAAGGAAAAAGCCTAATCCTTCGCCTCCGTGTCTTTAATAGAATCTTGACTTTCTATAACGATAATATGAAAAATCAGTATTTCCTTTGAGACTGTTCTCCATTTAAACACGCAATGTATTTTTAATAGAATTTTTGCCATGCTGTTGCCTATGTATCGTAGGTGTTTTAGATTGTTAAAGGAGCAGAATAGCTTTACTTTGAAAGTTCCATGAATTCTACGTGCTTTTATGGGAATGGATCCTAAAATAGCGTTGATAACGCATGAATGAACAAACAATTGTTTTCATGAGAATTTGGAATTAACAATATCAGATACAAGCATGGGCGTCATTTAGGGGTCGCACCTGCAACCACTGAGTTCTCCCTTGCTATCCCTGTGGTCTCCCTTGCTACCCCTAAAAATAAAAACGATTTTTTCTTTCAATTGAGGCTCCTGGGATGTGGCCAGCAGCATGTGGCTCTTTATTTCTGGTGTGGCTGGTTTTCTGATAGCTATAGTCGGTAAAATAGCTCAGTGGGTTGAGCGCTCGCTGCTGCACTATGTGTGTGTGATCTGCAGATTGCAGGTTCAACTCCCGGCAAGGTCAACTCAGCCTTTCATCCTGCTGAGGTTGATAAATGAGTACCAACACAGGTTGGGTGATATTGTATGCAGCTTTGTTCACTTATGAAGCGCTTAAGCGTAAGTGCTATATAATAAGACATCATTATCGTTTGGCCTAGGACGTCTGCTTGCATTCACAGTAATTTGGTAATATGGGCCTATTCACGCTAATATTGACAATACATATGGTGATCCATTATTGTATGAAATGTATATCTCTTTACAGTGGTATCGTAACCATATTAGTCTACTGTGTTGTACTCTGCCTCTTAAGACTGTGTCACATCTAGTTTACTGTGTTGTATTCTGCCCCTTAAGATTGTGCCACGTCTAGAAAGTCTTAATGAGTAGTATTCTACTGTGACTGGGTCATATAGAGATAGTACACTCAAAGATTCCTGTGTTGTAATCTACCTCCTAAAACTGTGTCACATCCAGATAGTGCGCTGAAACTTTACTGTGTTGTACCCTACCTCTTAAGACTGTCATATCTAGTTTACTGTGTTGTACTGTGTCCCTTAAGACTGTGCCACATCTAGAAAGTTTTAATGAGTAGTACTCTACTGTGACTGGGTCACATCGAGATACTCAAAGATTCATGTGGTGTACTCTACCTCCTAAGACTGTGTCCCTTCTAGATATTGTCCACTAGAGATATTGTGTTGCATTCCACCCTCTTAGCCTCAAATCTAGATAGCGCCCTGAAAGTCTACTGTGTTGAACTCAACCTAGTAAGTCTGTGTCACACCTAGATGGTGACCCCATCTTGCAAATATCCACCTCTCACACCCGTCCAGATTCCAAAAACCCAGCGCTCCCTGTTAGGCACAATTACCCTTTGGGAACACTACACACAATTAAGACTACAAGGGTAAGTACAATTTCACCTTTGGTACAAGCCTGTACTCCTCAGTAATGTGGTAGCAGTGGTTGAGCAGCCAGAATTATCTCAAGAGTAAGTGAGCAGTATCAAATAGTTACACAAAGGACTAGCAATCACAGCGGTTCAAACAAACACTTACTCAAGGTTTCTTTGTAAAAGAATATACATTTATTTACACAGTCAGTTAGGAAACAGCTCAATATCACAATCTAATATACTACAATACACAACCAATCAGTTTCTGAACAAGTTCAGCTCCCCTGAAGTGGGAGCAACATGGCACTTCAGTTACTTTAAAAAGGGGTAAAAAGACAAGGTTAAAAAGATCAAAGAACAAATACTTTCAGAGGTACGGCAAATAGTTTCAGTTCACTACAACCAGCATTTCAAATCAATAGGCCTGAGCCAAAGTCAATGGTTCAGAGTCTTGGATAGGATAGCACAGTTCTGGTAGTAAACGGTTAAGTCTCCGCCACGGTTTTTAGAAGTAGTTGGTCAGACGAAAAGTTACATGTCGGTTTAGGGAAAGACGAGCCTTCAAATTTGGGAATGTTTCACAAACGTTCACCACGGCAGAAAGGAGTTCCTGACCACACTTGCACAGTACCTTTTAAATTAAGAAGAGCTGCAGCTGAGGCAGTTGTTCCTGGCAGTTCCTGCAGATCTCTCAGTTCCTGAGCTTCAACTATGGGGACAAGAAGGAGGACGTCGGGAGGTTCCTGCACTGCCCAGGGAAGAGGCCACAAGATTGCCAAAACGTCGGTTTAAGGTGTGAGTGCCTTAAAGACCACAAACTGGTATCCTTCTCACTGGCTATCCGGTTTGTTTTCAACAGCACTCTGAAGAAAATTTGACCTGCATAGAGACGGTGTCCAGGTGACTTGCAAGTTGGTTGTTCCAACCAAACTCAAGGGAAGAAGTTAACCTTGAAGGGCTTCTCTGTCGATGGAGTTTCAGGCAATTCAGACCTGCAGCAGGGCTTCACCGGTGGACCAGGAGTTGCAGCAGTCGTCTTCCTTCAGCTCGTCTTCGGTTCTTTCGTTCCAGTGGTCGACTCTGCTTTCCAAGTCCCAGAGGCCTGCTTTTAAACAGTTTCCCCCATTCATTCCAGCCTGGCTGTCACTCACACAGCAGGGTGGCTGTCCTTGCCGGACAGCCAGCCGACCAAACACGCCAGAGTGCATTCAGGTCTCCTAGGAGACTAAGCACAGGGAGTTTCGGGCACCTCCCTTACATCCTGTCCACCCCAGACACTCAGGCGCCAGAGAAGGACTTCAGCACTGAAGCCCGCCAAAGGCCAACAAACAAAGGGACCAAACCTGGTATGGCACGCAGAGTTAAACACAAGAAGGACCTTTCCTAAAAGAAACAGCGACAAAAGTCTGTTTTTACAGATAGCTAATGGGCGCCATATTGAAAACATGGCTGACCCGATTTTTAGCTACTGGTGTTCGCGGTCGGGAAAAATCATGGTAGTTTGTTAAAAAACCACTGCCACCAGCCATTTCAAGTAGAAAAGGGTAACATTTGACTGTTACATGAGTGTTAAGACTCTGGGGATGCTAGGAAACCCCTCCAGCACTCTATAGGAAGATAGTGTGTGCTGGGTCTGTAAATTAAAGTCTGACGAGAGACGAGTCTCCTTCCAGCGTTACCCAAGACGCTTCTTCACCTCATCGGGACAAAAGAAAAGGGGGTAGCTGTGCTGCTGAGCCACAACCTAACACTAACTCAGGTCATAGTCAGAAGTGACCCCGAGGGTCGCTACCTGCTGCTGAAAGGCCTTCTGATTGAACTGCCCATCACTTTAGTAGCAATTTATTGTCCGAACACTGCGCATGAGGGCTTCCTCCGTAACCTTCTACCAATTATCACTTCCTTTGCTGTAGGTCACCTACTAATTGGAGGAGACTTCAACCTACCCCCGGACCCGAATCTGGACAAGACACTGCCCCCATCGAAGGAAGAATTTGTTAAAGCGCTAGCCATGGCCGAAATATTAAGGGAAACTGAGACTATCAACGTTTTGAGGCTGTCCAACGTGGGCGCAAGGGACTACACATTTTATTCGCACTCCCACCTAGGGTACTCGAGGATTGACCTCATGTTGACGACAAGCACACTCATCCCATGCGTGGAATACATCCAGATAGGACACAGAGCCATATCAGACCACGCCCCAGTCATTATGCGCCTAATGGTGCAGGTCCTACCGGAACCACTGTACTGATTGTGCAAACTCCAGGACCAGATCCTAACGGACATAGTCAGTAGAACAGAATTAACAGAAGCCCTAACAAACTACTTCAAAGAGAACACGGCCACCGAGGTCTCCAAGTCGATCATCTGGGATGCGATGAAACCTGTCATCCGCGGGGTCGCGATTGATTGCACCGCAAGACACAGGGGACAAAACCAACTGCAGCAAGACAAACTAGAGGCAAGAGTTGTGGAAATAGAGAGAAGCTTCAAACAACGCCAAACCAGAAACCCCTTGATCTTTCCTACCGTGGTCCCAACGGTGTAAACAAACAGCGCCGTACAACCGTCAATCATTGTACAGAGCATAATATACAGCCCTTAAATCCCCCAAAGCCTGTGAATCTTAACGCCGAACGTCTGTGTAAATACTGTAGACTCAAAAAGGGCTAGCGTTGTTAAACAATTATTTCAGCCACCAGGTTTAAAAAAACGCAGAAAGGAAAAACATTTATTAGGGCCGCGTAACAACTATAGCTTATTACGCCAGGATTGTAGCTTGAGACAACGTCTTGGTAAAAAATCTCTGGCAGCTATGCGGGAATCTAAAAACAGGGTGAACACCTCGGATAAAAAAATAAAAGACCCCTAACTCTGAACTGAAAAAAAAGAAACGGTTGCTAAAAAAGCATATACAGCACAGTCCTGATTCTGCAGACCCCTCAGAACCTTTAAGATCAGGGGTAGACCCTGGGGTGGGCAAGAGACGATTCCTACTTAAGCACAGAGTCAAAGACACTGCTGGTAGTGTTGAAAGATACACGCACACCTTCAAACACTGTTAAAAAAAGAGGCATACCTGTAAAAGATTTACCGGCATGCCGTTTTGAAATGGTTTCGAACCCGCAGGTAGCGGAAAATGTTTCTCAAACGCTTGAGAAAAGCAAAAATAATCATCATGCAGCGCACACTTAAAGATTTAGAGTCACAACCCCAAAACATAGCCCAGCAGGCCAAAACGGACACCTTTTTTTTGCAGACTATGGCACATACCAGAGAGATCTTCAAAGTTTAGAGTTTTAAAGTTAGTGTTGCGCTTTGTAAATTTAGATCAATTAAGATCAACAGGGCAAGGGTTATTAATGATACCCGAGGCAGTTGAAAGGCTCGTCTCTCAGATCCTTGAAACGGTTGGGCCTAAAGATTTCGTCCAGATACGCTTAGACAGTGCGGTTTTAAACAGGCTTCTTTTCACCAGGCATATGTTTCAGCAGACCTTTGATGTTTTACCGGTTCTAGAAAACATAGACAAACTGCTACAAAGTAAGGTGGAACTTGCTGTAACAGAACTGTTGAGACTAGTGTCTGTGGTTGTCCGGTATAGAGAGGGTGGCGTGTACAGACCCTTGAAGAAAACCCTTTACACCATGGTTGTTTCCAAGAAGAAACAGTGGCTCTTGGATTTTAACTACGGGGACTTGAACATATGTATGGCTGCAAGTATCATAGGCCTGCTGGAGCCTAGAACGGTTACTGACGACTACATCCAGACAAAGGCTATGGAGGTTCACAAAGTTCTAGGTATACCCCCTCATATCATGGTTGGCTTTAATGAATTGCGTTTATTTGAAGACCACTTCGGAGTACCTATCAAAATTCTGTATAATGAGGACAGGCTTTGGAAATACTTCACAGCCGGTGACAACGTTAATAAGAAAGCTATATATATTTTACACCAAAAGCAGCGCTATTATGGGATCTTAAATCTTCAGGGTTTCCTAAGGGCTCGAAATTTATGCCCTCATTTTTGTCACATGTACAGCAATAAGGCGGCTCACAGGTGCCACTTACACTGTAACATGTGTCAGAGAGACGGGTGCGTGGTGAGAAAAGAATCAGGCTTTAAATGCCCCAAGTGTAAAACATTTGCCCGGTCCAAAGAATGTCTTCAACAATACATTGAAAAAGCATCTCAAGGTATAGCCGCATGTCAGTTCAAAACAGACTGCCGGTCCTGCGGCCGTTTTCTAAAGGTCAAACATAACTGTAAGGGGAGGTTCAGCCCCCGATGCAATGTGGAGGTTGTCCCCTTGGATGAACACCAAAGATATATGACGCCCCCAAAAGAAGTAAAAGAAGTAACCAAGACTGAGAAATACATAATCTTTGACATGGAGTGCATGCAAGAGACGGGTATACACCTCCCCAACTATATATATGCCAAACATCTCACTAGCGAAGATAATTGGGAATTTTATCGTGCTGGCTGTCAACCAATTTATAATCACATTTCCAGGGGTATAGCTTTTGGGCTCACAACAGTCAGGGCTATGATGGCTTCTTCATAATACAGCAACTGATTAAAGAGAGAGTTGCTGTCAAGCTGATAACTCAGGGTGCAAAGCTGAAGCTCCTCGAGGTACCAGACCGTAAAATTCGATTTATTGACAGTTTGAATTTTCTTCCCATGAAGTTAATCAAGCTGCCTAAGGCTTTTGGTTTCCCGGGGTCCATAGGTTATTGCCCCCATTTCTTTAGCCCTGTACAGAATCAGAATTATGTGGGCCCCATCCCTCCTGTTGAGTGTTATGGTTCAGAATTCATGATGCCTGCCGATAAGGAGGCATTTCTTAAATGGTATACCGAGGCCAGAACACAGGTTTTTGATTTTTTTTTTTAAAAACTTTATTTTTGGTTGCATAACACGGCTATCTCGCTGAGAAACTCACACATTTTTTACAAACATATTATGTACATTCAGTTTTGCATCAGTTGTTCCTGAGTAATGTTATATTTTCGGGCATGCGACATCATAGGTACAAAACAGACAGAAGTGTGCGTAAGGGGAGAAAAAGTGCTACATAGGGTTGAAAGGCATTATAGGTCGTTTACACTGTCACTATCAGAGCTCTCTGTATCCGGGGAGTTTTCGGTTAGATACGTCCTGAGCGGTGCCCAAATGTCTTTCGGTTTGCATGGAGTGGGCAACAATCCCACATACTTTTCTTCACATTCATTCACATATACCAGTGTAGAAAGAAATTGTCCCAATGTCGGGGCCTGCGTACTTTTCCATTTCTGTAGGATGCATTTCTTTGCAACTGCACAGGCAACATTAAATAATCGCCTAATTTTTTCCGAGACCTTTCCGATGTCTCCAAATAGGTATTTCGGGGGGTATAGGCTTGCAGGGATTTGTGTGATACTTTCTAGGGTATTTGCTACCTCTCTCCAGAATTTTGCTACAGGAGGACAATCCCAGTACATATGGAAGGAGTCTGCGCCAGGGGCGTGGCATTTTGGGCAGGTGTCAGGCACATTGGCGTAGCACTTTGCCATCTTTGCCGGGGTGAAGTGAAGTTTGTTCAGGATTTTGAACTGTATTAGTCTTAAGCCCGCATTTAACAATATCTTTTTGGATAGTAGACAGTATCTAGACCATTTCCCCGTCTCAATAACAGTGCCCATGTCTTTTTCCCAAGATGCCTTAATGGTGTTCAAGGTGTCAGTATGTGTCTGGACTAGGGTATATAGTTTGGACACCCCCGTGCCAGTCTGGGAGTGCAAAGATTGGTAACATGCGTGCTCTGGAGGTTCGTCTGGAAATGTGGGCCAGCGCTTCTTGTACGCTGCCCTCATTCTGTGGAACTGCAGGATTGTGAGGGGAGTCTCACCGACCGATTCTGCGAAATCTTCGAGAGTCACAAATTTACCGTTTGGGAACATAGTTTTCATTGTGAAATCATATTCTGGGAGCCAATTCTTTTGAATGCCAATGTCATATGTGGGTGCGATGCCTGGGAAATTCCAAAGCGGATTGCATTCCATGCTGCGATCGTGCAGGAGGTTGGGTCAAATTTGCAGTCATCTCTATGTCTTTTTGAGTAAATGATTGAACGCAGGTCTGTTGGGCGGACTGAGTGGCGTTCTATGGGTACGTGTGGTGTAGTGTCCGAGGGGTCCTGCCAGAATTTTACATAGTGGGCTTGTGCTACTTGACAATATAGTTCGAAATCAGGAGCCGCGAAGCCCCCCTTTTCATAAGGTTCGACCAACTTGGCCCAGCTTATCCTATTTGCCCCTCCATTCCAAACGAAGGTTGTAGCCATAGATCGAAGGTTGTCGAAAAATGGTCTGCCCGGCCAGATAGGGACGTTGCAGAAGATGTAAAGGAGCTTAGGTAACACGGTCATCTTGAGCACCGCTATTCGGCCAGCCAGGGATATGGGGAGATTAGCCCATATCTGGAGTTTTGAATATATGGTTTGTAGAGTGGTCTCATGATTGTCTATATATAGAGAGGTGCTGTCACGGGAGACCTGTATACCCAAATATCGAATGTGTTCAGGAGTCCATGCGAGACCATACGTGTTTGTAGGACAGGTGGTGGCATTGGTCAATGGAAAGATTTCGGATTTGGTCTTGTTAACTTTGTACCCCGAGTGTAGGGTGAAGTCTTTTATTAAGGCCAGTATAGGAAGTAAGTTTTTCTCAGGTTCTCGAACATATAACAGAGCATCGTCAGCATACAGTGAGATGGCTTGGTACGCCCCTGACATATATATGCCTCTGAATTCCTGTACTGCCCTAACTGCTGCCGCCACCGGTTCAATTGTTAGAGCAAATAGTATAGGGGAGAAGGGACATCCCTGTCTTGTCCCTCTGTGTAGTGAGATTTGATTGGACAGTGTTCGGTTGGTCAATACCCTGGCTTTGGGTGACGCGTACAGGAGCCCAATACAACTAGTCAAAATAAGGGCCGAATCCAAATTTATGGAGGACCTCAAACATATACACCCAAGAAACTGAATCGAACGCTTTTTCTGCATCTAGGGATATTGCTACAGCCTGCGCTTGTGGTTTAATCTGTGCTAGAATGCAAAACAGTCTACGCAAGTTTAGTGCCGTGGATCTGGTGGGTATAAAACCACATTGGTCGGGGTGAACCAGTGTAGCCATTTTAGGAAGCAGCCTATTAGCAAGAACTTTTGCGTAGACTTTGGCGTCCGTATTTATCAATGACAGGGGACGATAAGAGGAACGATCATGGGCTGGACGTCTAGGTTTCAGGAGTACTGTGATGACAGCGTCTGTCATTGATTCTGGGAGCGAGCCAGATACGATAGCCTCTTCCCATATGTGGGTGAGGACAGGAGCAAGGATCGTTGAGAAGGATTTATATAACTCAGCACCTATCCCATCCCGGGGTTATCCCCTATCCGGGCCCGGGGTTTTACCTGAAGTCAGTGATTTGATTGCTTCAGTTATTTCATCACAGGTTATGGGCTGCTCAAGGATTTGGTTATCTTCCAAGCTTAATTTAGGGAGATCAATTTTACTCAGGTATATACGTATTTCTTCTTGTGTACTACTATCATGATTGGAATATAGGTCAGCATAGTAGCGTGAGAATTCGTCATTTATCTCTTTCTCGCCACTGACAACTGCACCTCCCTCTGTGAAGATGCTCGCAATTGGGGTATGGGAGCGTTCATTGCGGAGCATACGGGCTAGGAGGTGACCTGCTCTGTTACCCTCCCCATATCTGCGTGCTCTGATGGGAGTGGCCATGTACTGTTGCTCCCTGGTCGCCAGATCGTTGAACGTTTGGAGATGTGCGCTAATGTCAGACAGGATATGCCTGTCGTGTGTCATACTATATTCAGTTTCGAGTATCTGCAAGCGCGATTCTGTGATGTCCAGATCGTTTCTCACGGCTTTGAGGAGACCAGTCGTCTTGGACATCAGAATGCCCCTCACCCAGACCTTAAATGTTTCCCATAAGGTCGCCCAATTTGTTCAAATGGAAAAATTCCTCTATGTCAGTGTGGAGAGCCTCCACGACATCCGGGTCCTTTAATATGTTGGGGGACATCCTCCATCTTGGTGCTGGGCGATCTGTTCCAGGGAACAGTATGGCCAAGGTGACTGGGGAGTGGTCTGAGAGCGTACGGGGAAAGATTTCACATTGTTCCGTGTAAGTGACCCGAGGGGACGAAATTAGCCAATAGTCTATTCTAGATTCAGTGTCATGCACTGAGGAGTAAAATGAGTACTTCCTCTCAGTGGGATGTATACCCCTCCAGGCATCAGAAAGGGTGAACTCTTCGAGGGTGTGTCGAATAACATTTGCCGCTTTAGTGAGAGCTCTAGGCCTGCTGGAGGACCTATCCAATGTAGTATCGAGAATGGTGTTTAGATCTCCCCCCCAAAGGACCCAGGCGTTAGTTGTAAGGCCTATCGTTGTAAGAAGCTGTATGTAGAACTGCGGATCATCGACATTCGGGCCATATGTGTTTATCAAAACGAGTTTTGTCCCAGCCAAGCTGTCCCAGACCACCACATATCTTCCCTTTGGATCTATCCTGCATTTTTCAGTGGAGAACCCCAAGGAGGGGTGTATCAGTGTGATGACCCCTCTACTCTGAGAGGAATATTCTGTGTAATGTCTATTGCCACCCCATTGCCTAAGTATTTTTTCGTGTGTGGGCTTCAGTGCGTGGGTTTCCTGGAGCATTACAATATGCGGATGATGTCTATTAATGTATGCGCCCACCTTACTAGCCTTTGCTCTGTTGTTTAACCCTCGAATGTTCCACGTGATTAGTTTCAATTGCAGCCCCTGGGGTATTCTAGTGGTTTGTGCCATTTGTATACATAGTAATAACATGGGACAGCGAGCGAGCCAGTGAGTGCAATTTTAACCAAAAGTAACCGATAACCAGCTAAGAGAAGCTTTGTGTCGAGAGCCCAACAGGGGCATCTTGAGGCATCAACAGCGGCCTCTTGAACCAGGTGGCAACCCATAACACCATAACCCACCCCCTCCCACATCATCGAACCCAACTTGATGATGATCCCTTTTCTTATTACTAACTTGTGGGAGAACCCAAAGAAAGGGATCGTGCGCAGCAACACATCCGGCTACATTCAAGGATCGAAGGCAGAGGTGCGTTTCCACCCCCCCTCGAGTCCCCTGCCGTCGGCAATTCACTTGACCTCCAGATTATCCGGCCGCACGTTGTAAGATGAGTATTCAGGCTACACCGGTTGTTGCAGGCCAACTTGGTCGGCACCCTGCCTCCCTGGCGGAAGGGGTATCGAAGCTTCCATGTAGGACAGGGCGGCTGCAGGGGATTCGAAGAAGTGCGCTCTTCCGCCATGCTGTATTCGGAGTTTAGCAGGGTACAAAAGGGCATAGGGGACTTGTCGCAGTCTCAGTTGACGTTTAATTATTTCGTAGGACCGTCTTTGAGTCTGGACCCCTGCTGAAAAGTCCAGGTAAATATGGATGTGATCATTTCCAATTCTTAGGGGACCTTTCTCCCTGGCCAGTCGTAGGACAGCGTCCCTGTCCCTGTAGTTTAACAGTTTGGCTATAACAGTACGGGGTGGGGCCCCAGGTCTAGGCGGTGGGGCGAGAGAGCGATGGGCCCTCTCTACCAGAAATTGGGATGTAAAGGCCTCTTCCCCAAGGAGGGATTTCAGCAAGTCCTTGATCCGAAGTTCCATTGGGCCCCTGCAGAACGATTCTGAAAGGCCGACAATGCGGACATTGTTCCGCCTGGAACGAGATTCCAAATCGTCGCATTTGCTACGGAGTTTGTCCATTTCCCCCTTCAGGTGGGTAATGTCCTGGGTGTTTTGGCGGGTGGAGTCCTCGTTCAAACCAATTCTACCCTCCACTTCGGTGATCCTGGCACTTTCCTTGTCTACTCGGGTCTTCAATGAACCAATTGTGGATACGATGTCATCGAGCTTGACATTTATGGCCAGGAATCCGCTCTGTACTGTGGTGAGTAGGTGGTCGAACTTGGAGTCCTCCGACAGTATGGATGTGGTGGGGAGCGGTGTATCCGGACTTACAGGAGGTGTCTGCGAACTGGTGAACGAATCCATAGGGCCGGTCCTTCTGTTCTTATTTGAGGTCTTGCTGGGCATAGTGTGGGATACGAGGGAGTCTGGAGTTCGTGCCTCAGTGTGTCGCAGTAGGAGATTTGTCTATTGGCACTTGTGTGGAGCAGCAACGGGATCGAAGGGCTGACCCGCGAGGGGGCCCGCAGTGAATCAGAAGGCGCTGGTCACATCCACCACGGGTCGTCCAGGGGCTCGCCGTATTATATCAGACGCCCTTTGTCTCCCCAAGTGTACACATATGATGACAATGCCCAGCTCCAATGCAGGAAAGTAACGAACTACGTGCGAGTCAGTAATAAACAGGTTGGTTCCCAGCCAGCGCTGGTGTGCGTTACAGGATGATCTCCCCAGTACTTCCTTCACAGCGTGGGGGCAGGGTAAGCTCCACGATGGGCCCTCTCCCAGCCAAATGTTTCGTCCACAAGTGGCGGGTGTGTTAGCCGGAGGGCCCAACGACGCCGCGCAGAGTATCGGCGGTTCGAGGATGTCCCTCAGTATGTTTGTTTTACTGCTCTCCCACATAGCGGCGCAGGGCTAGGCCCGACAACCCACCAATGCTCGAAGATCGCCACGACGGCGCCTGCCCGACCACGTACCTGTGGGGCAGCGCAGTCTCCGCTCGCCCTCTCCGGCCCCAGGGCAGCGCCAGGGTCCACCGTCTCGTCTCGCACCGAAGGATCGAGTCCGGGAAGTTGGGCCGCAGCTCAGCGGGTGCCTGTTCACGTCCACAAGGGCCTCAGGACAGGAGTACAGGGGCGGTCCCAACCGCGGCTCTTATGCAGCAGTCCGTGGAGCTGCGTGGCGGCCCAGGCGAGCGAGCCCGTGGCCGTCACTCGTTCGTGGGCTCACAATGTCCGATTTCAGCCGGGATTTTCCCCACAGGAGTCCGGATATGGCGAGAGGCAGCCCAGTTATTTTGGGGGTTCGACGCACTCTGGATCCGGGTGAAAGTGTTTACAAGGATTCATGCCGGAGCGGAGCTCATCGGCTATGCGGCCATCTTGTTGCGCAGCAGCGCCCCCTCCGCCAGGTTTTTGATTTTAAGAGAGATAAAAACCTATTGTTGTGAAGATGTCAATATTTTGAGAACCGCCTGTAACAGTTTTCGAGACGGTATCGTTGACCTGACCCAAAAAGTGCCCACTCTGGATGACCTTGACAACCCTGTTATGAAGATAAAATGTGTTACCTACGTAGATCCCTTTACTTTTATCACCCTGGCCAGCATGTCTATGAATATATACAAACAGTTGTTTCTAAAGTCTGAAACAATAGCCCTCATACCCCCAGACATGTACCACGGGAAACAAAATCGCCTCTCCGTGCCATCCATCCAGGGGTTAATGTATATGTCTGAACAGGTCAAGAGCCCTATACAACATGCACTGAAGGGCGGCGATAAAAAGATTGACACCTATTTTCTAGACGGCTATGCTTCTTTAAATGGGGAACAGTATGCCTATGAGTTTAACGGTTGTTTTTGTCACGGGTGCCCACAATGCTATAAGAAAGATGACTATAACACCTTGACGGCGTGTACTCATGATCACCTATACAGAAGACCTAGGGCCTGCGCGTTACTATGCTGTGGGAGCATAAATGGTCAGAAATGTTGAAAAACTATGCTGACTTAAAGATTTTTCTTGAACAGAATTTACCAGAACCCCTAGAACCACGTGACACTCTTTTTGGAGGTAGGATTTATGCCATCAAGCTCTATCACGAAACAGCCCCGGGTGAGAAGATACACTACTACGACTTTACAAGCCTCTACCCCTTTGTCAACCATTCAAAACCCTACACTTTAGTGCACCCCTGTATCATCTACGAGAATTTTGGGGATATTAAGAAGTATTTTGGTCTGATCAAATGCCAAGTGTACCCCCCTAAGAAGCTTTATTTCCCGGTCCTCTCTCAGAGGATTTCTGGTAAGCTTATGTTCCCTTTATGTATGGCCTGTGCAGAATCAAAACAGACTGCAAAATGCACACACAGCGATGAGGAACGGTTGATCACAGGTACCAGGTGTACCGTCGAGTTAGAATTTGCCTTGCAGAAAGTGTACCGTTGGGGAAGATTCATGAAATATGGCTCTTTGATAACATCACAGTAGAACCCTTTTGTGAGTACATTCGTATGTTCCTGCAAATTAAACAGGAATCTTCAGGATACCCCGAGGGTTGAGACGACCCTGTTTCCTGCCAGAAGTACATAGATGAGTATTACACACATCAGGGTATCCGTTTAAGACCAGAATTCATTGAGAATAACCCCTCCAGATGGCAACTAGCTAAAATGTGTTTAAATTCCTTATGGGGTAAGTTTGCTCAGAGAACAAATTTACCAAACATAACCATTATAACCGATCCTGACGCTTTGACTGCCTATCTTTTTGACATTGGTTATGAAATTTCAAGCCAACAGTTTATAGACGAGGAAATGGCTTGCCTTTGCTGGAAGTATGCTGAGGAGTACCCAACGTGTTCCGCCAATATAAACACATTTATTTCATGTTTCACAACCGCACATGCCCGTTTGGAACTGTATACCGTCATGGACACGCTCCAGGAGCAGTGTTTGTACCACAACACTGATTCGGTCATTTTTGTTAGTGCCCCCGGACAGGAGAATCCCCCACTCAGTGATTATCTGGTTAATCTAACAAGCAAATTAGCGCCGGGTGAGCACATTATAGAGTTTGTTTCTGCAGGGCCAAAATCTATTTGTATTGGACAGCCACAGGGGCGGTCTGCATGAAAGTAAAAGGCCCCACTTTGAACGTCAGTAACAGCATGAAGATCAATTTTGACAGTCTGAAAGAGTTAGTACGGGAGTACACTTTAAAAAACACTACCAACACTATTGTGTTGCAGCAACAATCAATAGTGCGTGAGAAAAGGCGCTGGGAAATTAGTACTGTGGAAACCTGTCAAGCTTAGTTTGATGACTAAAGGTATCATCCTTTACTACTGTTGCTTGTTCAATCACGATGCAAATAGGTCGACCTGGCATGGTCCCCATCGAGTCATCAGTTCTTGGAACACCTCCTCTTCCAGCTTCCAATCGCTGGGGTCGCTGAGGTATCTGGAGTTCCAGTCGGCCACCTTGTTCTGATGGCCCGGTACATACTCTGCCGTCACTGCCACTTTCCTCTGAAGACAGAGTTCCCAGGAATCTTTCACCAGTTATGCCAATAATCTGGGTCTCATCCCTCCCAGTCTGTTTATGTACCTGACTGCCGAGACGTTGTCCATCTTGAGTAAGACACAACATTGTTCCTTCTCTTGAGACCAGCATTTCACTGCGAAAGACCCTGCCAATAATTCTGGATGGTTTATGTGGAGAGTTGTCTCCTGATCCGACCACCTGCGCCCTGTCGACATGTTCCCACATTGGGCTCTCCAGCCCCATCAGCTGGCGTTGGATTTGATGATCAGGTCCGGGGATGAGCCAAATATGGCTCTCCCGTTCCATGAATCCATGTGGTGTAGCCACCATTCTAATTCTTCCCGTACTTCGTGGGAGATGATAACATTTGTTTCGTATGATGCGCCCCTCCTGAGGTGCCTGATCTGTAATCTCTGAAGTGCTCTGTAATGTAGCGGTCCTGGGAATATAGCTTCGATAGATGACGCTAGTTGTCCCACTAACCTTGCAATGTCTCTCAGCGACATCTCCTTTCTCGCTAGGGTGTGTCTTATCTGTTTCTTAATATTGTTCACCTTGGTAATGGGTAGGCTGAGAGATCCCTGTGTCGAGTCCACTATAAACCCCAGAAACTCCATTGTCTGATCCAGCAATATTCTGGATTCTTCCCAATTTATTAGGAAGCCCAGATCCTGTAGTAATTTTACCATTGTCTGCACCTGTATCTGAAGTGTCTCTCTGTCTTTACACATCAAGCATATATCGTCTAGGTATTATACTGGCTTCATTATTTTGGTGAAGCACCATGGTGCGGATGCCAGTCTGGAGGGAAGGCATCGAAATTCCCATGTCGACTCCCCCCAGATAAATCTTAGGAATGTGCAGTGTTCCGTTGCTATGGGTATCGTTAGGTATGTGTCTTTTAGATCTATTCTGGCGAGCCAATCTCCTTGAATTAACTTGTCTCTTAACAGGTTTATCCCTTCCATTTTGAAGTGTCTGTACATGACAAATTCGTTCAAACCCTTCAGATTTATGATTGGTCTTACTTTGTGTTTCCCCTTCACAAGGAACATGTTGCTTATGAAAGCTCTTGAGGAATCTGTTACCCGTTTTATGGCATTTTTGCTTTCAAGCCCTCTCAGTTCTTCCTCTAGTAATAGTCTGTCTTCTTTGTTTAGCTCTAAACCCCTTGGAGGATTCCTCTGCTGTGGTATCTTGTGATCTTGTGAAAGTCTATGTGAAAAGCTTGCACAGTTTCTAGTATCCATGTATCTCCAGATATAGCGTACCAATTTTTTATACATTCTGCTATCCTCCCCCTACTGCTGGGGTAAGTAAGCACGGGCTGTTCGCTCTTACCTGTGGTGTTTTGTTGACGCGCTCTGTACCACCAGCCTCTTCCCCTTCCTCTGCACCTTGATGGGAAGAAAGGGGTCTGCCTTTTTGTGATGTCATCTTTCATGTCCTGGGTGTTAGTCTTAGCAATGCACGTAGGTGGAGTGAGTTATGGTTGCTTAGCTTACCATAAATAGCGAATGTCAAGTGTTTTTCGGTTTTACTGTGGAGCATAACGTCCCTTTAACAAAGTTTTTTTTACTGAATATACATATATATATATATATATATATGGCAGTGAACAAAAACAAAGGGGCTACACATGTGATATCATCAGTGATGTCATCAATGACATTTGTGATGCCATCTTTCATGTCCTGGGTGTTAGTGTTAGCAGTGCACAGTGGTGCGGGCAGGTATGGTTGCTTAGCCTACCATAACTGGCCAATTTCAGGGGTGATTCGGTTTTACTTTGAACCACAACGTCACGTTTGTAAAGTTTTTTTAGTAAATTGCACAGGTTTTTAGAAGGGGAACTTAATCAAAACATCTAGACATTATAAGTACTAATAAATAAATAGGTGAACCTAAACGTCTGAAACAATAACCATGCATTTAATGACCCTGTAGAATGAAATGGATTATACCATAACAAAAAAAGGTATGCCTCCAACGTAATTACCTCACTGAAACTGTGCAGCCTGGAGCGACAGTAGACACACACAGTACAACGAAGACAAATTGCAACAAAATAGTAAGTGAACTTCATTTTTCTTATATGTGTGTGTACTTATTTTGTATGAGGGGCAGAAAAAATAATTCCTTTCTGTTGTTTTGACACAGAAATGTGCAGTACTTGGAGTGGCTGGAGGAGAATTTTCTGCATGGGTAAATGTCCGAAGATAGTGATAATAATGGTACACACTACTCTGCATAAGCAAATTAATGGTCAGTATTTTATGGGCATTTAACATATATATATTTTTTTTTAACAGACCAGGGAAAAAAAGAAGAAAGGCCAGCAAACGACACAGAGGAAGACAGGCTGAAAAGGATAGAAATGAAAATGGACATACTAAATGACAATTTTAACAGTTTAAGGCAATTTGTGGAGGAATATGTGAGAGGAAAAATACAATATCACTGTCCCACCTGTACCTGCCCCCTTCTCCATTTCCTAGTGAACCATCTCCAAACCTTCAAGAAGAAAATAAACATTTTGATGAAACATCCATCCCTTCATCCCCTCACAACCAGCCCGTGTTAAACCCTAATTCCCCTATATTCTTTTCAGTATCTGCTTCCCCCTGTATTTCTCTTGATTGATGTGTGTGTGTGTATTGAACGTTTTTTATGTTAGTTGTAGTGGAAGGGTTTGAGGCAAAAAAACTTTTTTAAAATGAGTTAAAATGTCCGCAGACAGCGCGACTGTTCGAGCTAGCCGTAAGCAATAGAATATGGATGTTCTAACGGCAATACACCTACCCGTACCAATGGCAACCAAGATGGAACTGATCTTAGAACGCACCATCTGTTCAAGTTGTGCGTAAATGAACAGAATGGGGCGTCCTAAGGACATTATACCTTTCTGTACCGCTCACAAACGAGATAAAACATGCTCTTAGAACATACCAGGTGTCTGGGATGTCTGTAAACAAGCAAAAATGGGAGTGCCCTAAGGACACTATACTTGTCCGTACTGTCCGCAGCCAAGATGGAACCGTCCGTAGAACAGGCGCGATGGCCGGCATGTCCGTAGTCAAACAAAATGGAGGTGTCCTAAGGACACTGTACCAGGCCATATAGTCAGCAGATCATGTACACACATACGCACTACACCCATAAGTACTGCGAACATCGCGCCTGTCCGTAACTGTCTGTGTCACTTGTGCCACACTTTTACTTACTTTCAGGACCCGAACACTGTCCGTAGAACACCCGCGTGCGTGCGCACGTTCGTTACTCTGCATTTGCTGTCCAGCGGGCACCCATTTCCCTCGCAGATGTGTTCAGGACGTCATCATGTGATCGCGCCCACGCTGAGCGTGTGGACTAATTTGTGCAGTTTGTCTGCTTCCGCAACATTTCAAAAGAACTTATACAAACATGGGAAATTATTTTACAGTATAAAATCACCATTTCACATGTCCCATACAATGGCCCTACCTTTGAATGTATTGTTTAGAATTTTTGCAACACTTTTGAGTGATCAATATGGTCACAAGCCGCACCCCTCCACCCCTATAAATGGCCACACCCCCGAGGTCATCTTAATTGTGCTTCTGGCTATAGCAGATTGAGTTGTGCTGCCTTTACTGCTGTAGCGACCATTAGCTGACTAATCCTTATGGCATCCATGGCTACTGTTGCTTCATTAACCTCAGCACCACCTCCAAACCCTCCACCACCACCACCTCCCTAAGGGCCTGCAGAGGGGAATACGGGTGAAGATGTAGAGATCGAGGAAGAAGGGAATGAGGTGGAGGAACTCCGCACTACAAGCACTCGCTGGGAGTCGTGGGTGTGGCGGTTGATTTCCATTGGGAACGCACCAAAAGCACGTGCAAACCTGGTCAGGTGTAACCAGTGCCAGTTGGTGCTGAGTCGCGGGAGACCTGGTGCATACAGCTTTGGTACGACAACCATGAAGCGACACCTAAATTCGTTCCACAGTGCGGATATTCGCAAGGTGGTGCCATGTGAAGAACGTAGTAGATTGAGTTCCTAGATAACATCCTCCGTCTCGGATCTTCTCACCACAAGAGACACTCCTGTGGGAGAGCGCATCCCTCCAGCTGCCTCACAAGCCATTCGTGATGCTGTTGACCCTTACCTTTCGAGGGTCACAATATTGTGTATGTACTGCAACGTAGTACTCTGCAGGGGCGAGAGTCTTCAAAGTGCTTTTGAGGCTACAGAGCACCAGAAGAACTGCCCCCTACCTAAGTAAAGCCCACCCTACATTTTTCCCTCTCCACCTGCCCTTTCTTATCCTCGTGGTTGGTGTTCCTTCCTTACCCTCCTTTGCCCTCCTCTCCTAGTGTGTTGTGTGCTCAAAATCAATAAACTGCAAAATAACAACAATTACAAAAAAGGCTCTTTTTAGAGCTGCCTTTCTCACTTTAACAATAGAACTATCAAGTGACCGTTGTAGGCCCATGCACATTTTTCAAAAAGTCCGCGGACAGTCGTAGGACGCACAAAAATGGAGGGTGCAAGCAGAACAAAACCAATGCACTTTTCGCTGGGAGTAAGTGGTGGCTCTGAAAAGAGCCTTTCGGTGGTGTTTTGTGTGTTTAAAAAACTGTAGATTGGAAAAAACGGATTGCCAAATAGGTGACTATGAATCCAAAAAAGGTTGCAATGCATTTTGTACATTGCGAAGAAAAATCTGATTGCCAGCATATGTGAGATGGATCCATCTCTGCGAAAAATGAAAGTGCTGTGAAACAAAATGTTTTCATTGTGGAATGAGGACATGCCAACATCTCTTAGAAAGGCACAAACAGCCTTATTGACATTGCGCCTCGCTTTCTCCATTTGTGGACCAAATGCAAAAGAACGCAGCCATATTTGTCTTTGTGCAATACGGAAAAAAATATTTGGCAATTTGGAAACATGTCCATGACCTTTGCAAGTCCTTCCTTCATTGCAAATTGCAAAGAAATTCCAGAGACATGGCCTAAACTGTTTCCTCCGCAATGAATGATAAGTATATCAGGATGATGCTCTGTCTGTAAAGTAGCACAGAGAGGTACCAAGTCCAACCACCTCATTCCACGCACCCCATGCCAGTGCACTTCCACATGAGGAAATCCAAGATATGCAGATAGACCGCAACTTTCTGCATGCACTTTCAACCAATGTATCCATGAGTCTCCCAAAATCCAGATAATCTGTTTTGGAGCACAGAGAGCCATGGCTGTCTGGTCTCCTGTCAGGGAAAAGACCTTCTCACTAAATTTCTCCATTCAGAACACACCCACTGAACTTTACTGACCAATCCCTACCTTTGCACATTCTCATTTGCATGCGTCTCCACCCCAAAATCTCCGTTGGTAATACGCACTGCCTGCAAAGTAACGCCATGTCCGCGGACACGTAGAGGATCAGAGCGTGACGACTGTACATTTAAATATTATTCCCCTATTCCCCTTTAAGGTGGGCTCTGAAAAGAGCCGTTTTTATTTTTTTTGGGGCAGATACCTTACAGACACCTGTTATTTTGTTTTTTGAAAAATATTTTTTCTTCTTACTTTACTCCTACAACCATTACAGAACCTTCTCCAAAGCAAGCCTTACATTCCAAAAGAACATGGCATTTCCCAAAGAAGATAACGCAACACCATCTGCTTCAAAATAAGCTGCATTACTGGGAACAACGTTCTTGTGGCTGCAGAAAAACATACCAGCTCGTAACATGAAAGCACGCATGCCGCGATTGATGTTACACCTCCCAATACTTTGATCAGGACAGAAAACAGAACTGTTGTCCCATTTTCCTCTAGGGAGTAACCCAGAAAAAATGACTTTCGCAGTTGGAAAGATGTTCATGACTGCTTGAACCAACTGTTCCAAATCTTCCAATAAAGTATGTGAACAAACATAGCCCAAATGGCAAGCACTGTAGTGCAAAAGTACCACATGGGGAGTGGTCATCCTATGCATATCTCTGCAAACTTGGAGAATTGCCGCAACATTGCGATCAGTCTCAGCGCTCCACACCACCTCCAGTTCCTCTCACATCGAAATTGTGTGCCACATGCCTACTTTCAGCATAGTGCTGTAAACCATGGACAAAAATATCTCCAAGCACCAAAACCCTGACCCTCTCCACCTCTGCCATCTTCAGTATACGCACCGTCTTTCGACCCAAAAGAGCAATGTGAACATCTGATTGGCTGATGCCTACAGTCCCCTTTCCATGCTGGATGTGCTGTAGAACCCCGTATGTGAGACGCCCTACCCGCGGACAAGCGTTGTCTACGTGCGGCACGCAACTCTTAGCCAGTCCTTCTACCCTTTCCACATCACTCGCAAATCCATTCCTTCACTGGACACAGCTAAGCAGTCACACAACCATCCACCAATCACATTCAACATCTCCACATCTAACTCCGTCATCAAAATTTCGCACTTCAAACCTGCTTCAAGTGTCGCGGATTTCTAAGTACAGCTCCATGCATGCGCACATGCATGATTATAAAGTACAGGTATGCATATTTTAATCAGAGGACATTTGCAACCCATATGATTTCATTTAAACAAATTAATGCCACTAAATCTGCATAGCCAATACATACCAACGCTCCCCCTTTAAGTGCAAGCTGTCTGATTTTTCATTGACAAACCGCACTACTTCTTACTGTTTCCCGCATAACCTATACATACATTACAACCCTCCCTATTTAGCTCAAAACTCGATTTAACATTAGAAAATGTCACACTTTTTTACTGTGTACCGCCTACATTAATGCTATTTCCAATGCGATCATATGAGAAAAAGAAACGCTCCCGATTGCTGTGGTGACATCTCCCTCTGAGGGTCTCCTGATTTTTCGGATTCGTACTTATAATATGAAAGTAGTGACATTTTTCCCACCTACTATAATGACCTATCACTTACAAACCTCTATGCTATTGATAACACAGCTTAAATAAACAAGGCATTTTCATAACCTAAAAATTGTACTCATTTCTGAATCACGTGCAACTAACATACTGTCACAAATTCGGGAAACTGGCGCGTATGGAGGAGATGGAGGTCTAGCCTCCATTAGAATGTGCCGTTACGTATCTTTCTCAACATACGCACCGGTTTAGTTGTTTGCAACATGGCCGCTGCCGAGTTGTATTTAACATCCTGTACTCGGTGGCTCGGCGCGTTGCAACTTTCTGGATTTTCCTTGTTGCGTGCGCTCCTTGATTACTTCTCTTGGCGGTGGTCCGCCCATCCTTACAGCTTACCTTCCGCTAGAAAGCTCTCCGCTTTCTTGAGCTCCGCTCCTGTTCCGTAGTTCTGCTTTGCTTTCATTATTCCGCCTCTTGGTTCCGCTCTCCTTTCTACAGT
Source organism: Ambystoma mexicanum (assembly GCF_040938575.1). Classification (NCBI taxonomy): domain Eukaryota; kingdom Metazoa; phylum Chordata; class Amphibia; order Caudata; family Ambystomatidae; genus Ambystoma; species Ambystoma mexicanum. Next base: position 871,959,261 of record NC_090923.1, on the reverse strand, counting down.
GTTGATTCCTTTCAACCCCTGTCTTCCAGGTTTATACATCTCCTCTCGCCTTTCAGGAAGGCTTTCACCCTCTCTAATTTACCTGCTGACTTATTCTGTCTTTACCAGTGTTTCGGATACCATTGTTTACACTATCTCTCATTCCTCACGTGATATCTGCAGCGTGCTTTCCTTCGCCTACGAAGGCAGCCAGCATTCTGGGCGTTTGCCGTTCGTTCCTCACAAGACCAGCGGTCGAGTTCTTTTGTGATTACTATCCTGTTTTTTTTTTTATGCTAGTGGCTTTTTCCCCTACAACTTTCCGGCTGTTGCGGAGAGGGGTCACCGGAGATTCCAAGGATTTGATTCACGGTGGCTTCCTTCTGAGGCAGGCCTTATCTGCATAAAAAAAAGAAGGAAGTACCTCGGCGAAATCAAAGGAAGAAGTTGGATTATTCATCAACAACCTCAGGTGAGGAGGAAGGGGAGGAAGACGTACTCCAATATTTAAGAGAGGAGGAGGATATTACTCACAAAACTGATACATACTGCAAATAACATACAAAGGCAGCACATAGTGAAGTGAAATGCTCACATGCGCTGTATTGAGATATCAAAGGAGAATACTCTGACGAAAGATGCAAAATTAACGTGTACAGTACCATCACTGCTTTAAACACACAAAGTTACCAACTTCTTCTTTTTACAATCACAGTGAAGACTACTCTCCTGAAAATCCACAGTATCTACACTGCAAACGACATATCCGAAGAAACCTGGTCATTCCACTAAAAAAAGTAAGTACAGTACTACCTTTATATTCTCACTGTTCCTCAAAGAGACTGTGTGGGTTATTTATTTAATTTGCGCACCAAAACAAACATTGAATTCTGAACCATTCTACCCACAAATCCCCATTTATTAAACAAAGAATAACAAGCAGAATGGCTCACAAATCCCTGTTTTTTTGGAACTAAAATAACATACAGAATCCTTAGAATATTAGTACTAGAAAACAAATAGCTGTTTCAATTTTATACCATTACGTTTACTATTAATGCTTCTCCTCACCACTAGCTCACTTTGTACTCTCATCTGAAGCACATTGTAGTAGTATACAAACAGAAAAATAGCCTTCCCAAATCATTGTAACAGCCCAATGCACATTCACACACCAGCACAAAGAGCTTCCCCATCAAACTCATGCATGCATGCACACAGCACACATACAATGTACAACAGACCAAACCATGCCTTCTTTTTTTCAACAGACCCCAAAGAATGCCTACCAAAAAGCAAATCCGTAGAAAGGAACGCAGAAATAGAGCAAATGAAAATAAAAGTGTCCAAAGTAAGCATCCATCTGTAGCAGTTTTTAGAGAACGTTGGAACAAAACAGCTAATACAGTCGGCCATGCACCAAAGAGTCTACGTCCTGGCCACAACAAGCACACCATATCACACCCATTGTGGCTTGTAACTAAACTACGTATAAATGTGCTGTTGGGCCAAGACTCTACACACTCTCCACAACCATCTTATCGATAAGCAATATTACAGGTGTATCCATTGCTGTAACATGCTGCGGTGGTTGTGGCCAGGGCCTAGAGTCTTGGAAGTATGGCCTACGGCCTATGGCCATGCACCCAAGACTCTAGGCCCTGGCCACAACCACCGCAGCATATTATACCCATGGTCGCTTATAAATCATTAGCACACCCATAGAATGAAACATTATAACTGTAGCATGTACTCAATTTGTACCCAGGACTCTAGGCCCTGCACACACCTACCAGATACATAATGGAATGTATGGGTGTGATGTATGAATGTGATATGCTGCAGTGGTTGTGGCCAGGGTCTACACTCTTGGGTGTATGGCCTACAGCCTACAGCCATGCACCCAAAAGTATACGTCCTGCCTACAACCACTGCATTATATAAAACCCATGTTAGCTTATAACTTTAGAGCTTATAAGTTTGTTCTTGGGTGCATGGCCGACTGCAGCCCCTCCCCACAACCACCTGAGTGATGTGCGGTACTACGGGTGTATCTAGAGGTGTGGTATGCTGCAGTGGTTGTGGCCAGAGGCTAGACTCCTAGCTGTATGTCCACAGATATTGCAATGTATGGATGTGCTGTGCTTTTACCTCCAGTACCATTGCTGTAACTTGCTGCAGTGGTTGCGGCCAGGGCCTACAGTCTTGGAAGTATGGCCTTCGGCCTACGGCCATGCATCCAAGACTCTAGTCCCTGGCCACAACCAGCACAGCATGTCACACCCATGGCGGCGTACACATCAATAGCACACCCATAGAATTAAATAATTTAATTACGGCATGTACTCAATTTCAAAGTTCGCTAACGCCACGCGTGTCCTTAGAACATTTTCAAGTTGCCTGCGCACAGCACGGACTGAAATACTACCCTTATGACACCCCTCATTTTCTGTACTTACAAAAAACCTGAACAAGACGTGCATAGGGAATACATCATTAACACCTACCGCCTGAACAAATACAGTTTTTCACCCATCTCTTACTGTCTGAACCTCCCCAAGCACTCTGACAGAGCAAAACAGTTTTCGAAATAGCATTTTGCTGCTGGTCGCCGCTGTGCTGTCGGCGAATCCAAGATGTCGGCACATCCAAACAATCTGACGCAGAACACGGCTCACTGCAGCCAATCGGCAGAGACGTTGCGTGTCCGCGGTCATGACGCCAGCCCCTTAGCCAATCGGTATCTTGTCCACAGAGTGAACAGGGAAGTGTGACCGCGGAGCGGACATAGATATCACAAATTTTTTGAGACCTACTTTTTGGTCATTTTAAAGAAAAGCACTGCACGGATTGTCACCAAATTTACAAAAGCACGCTTTTGGGACCAAGCCCCTGCTGCAAATTTGGTGAAAATCCGTCCAGCGGTTTGGCCTGTAGCCGTGCGCAAAGTGTTTCCCCCATTCAGTCTATGGAAAAAAAGACGTTTAGGGACCCCCCCTATAATTTTGGTCCCCCTGGACCAAACCTCACCAAACTTTGGGTAAAAATTCAGAGTGGCCCATATACTTTATTTGCAAAGTTTGATTTGTCCATGGGGAGCGACGTTATAAATTGTCCAAAAAGTGCTCTTCCTATGGAAACAGCAACTTAACCATATATATATAGCGGTGTAAATCCGTCCAGTAGTTTTTTAAAAAATGACAAAAATGTAAGTGAAAAAAATTAGTGATATCTGTGTTCGCTTCGCAGACACACTTCCCTGTTCGCTCTGCAGACAGGACGGTGATTGGGCAAGCAGCTTGCGTGATGTCCACGGACATCTGACGTGCTCTCTCATTGGATGCGGTGAAAGCGTGCAGTGCGTCTGGCTTCAGAGACGCCCACCATCTCTGTTCCTCGCCGCCTGCACAGTAAGTCTTGTGTCTGTCTCCTGTTCCTCCCACCCCCGCTCATGCCCCGTGTCCTTCTTGTCCCCCCCACCCCCACTCATGCTCCGTGTCTCCCCTGTTCCTTCAGCCCCCCGCTCACGCCATCGGCACACGGTGGCCAGCAGAGGGCCGAGGAGCAGGATCTGCCGCCTGCACACGAACGCTGTGTGTCTCTCTACCTCCCCCGCTCATGCCCCGTGTGTCTCTCTCCCTCCCCCTACCCCCTGCTCATACCCCATGTGTCTCTCTCCCCTTCCCCCACCCCCCGCTCATGCCCCGTGTGTCTCTCTCCCCTACCCCCACCACCCACTCATGCCCCGTGTGTCACTCTCCCTCCCCCCACCCCCGCTCATGCCCCGTGTGTCTCTCTCCCTCTCCCCACTCCCGCTCATGCCCCGTGTCTCTCTCTCCCTCCCCCCACCCATGCCCCGTGTGTCTCTCTACCTCTCACCCACCCCTGCTCACGCCCTGTGTGTCTCTCTCCCTCCCCCCACCCCGCTCATGCCCTGTGTGTCTCTCTCCCCCCGCTCATGCCCCGTGTGTCTCTCTCCCCTTCCCCCACCCCCCGCTCATGCCCTGTGTGTCTCTCCCCTTCCCCCCACCCCCCGCTTATGCCCGGTGTGTCTCTCATACTCCCCCCGCCCATGCCCGGTGTGTCCCTCTCCCTCCCCCCAACCCGCTCATGCCCCGTGTGTCTCTCCCACCCCCCGCTCATGCCCCGTGTGTCTCTCTCCCCTTCCCCCCACCCCCCGCTCATGCCCCGTGTGTCTCTCTCCCTCCCCTCCACCCCCGCTCATGCCCCGTGTGTCTCTCGACCTCTCCCCCGCCCTTGCTCATGCCCCGTGTCTCTCCCCCTCCCGCCCACCCCCCACTCATGCCCCGTGTCTCTCTCCCCTTCCCCCACCCCCCGCTCATGCCCCATGTGTCTCTCTCCCTCCCCCCACCCCCGCTCATGCCCCGTGTGTCTCTCTCCCCCCCACCCCCGCTCATGCCCTGTGTCTCTCTCTCCCTCCCCTCCACCCCGCTCATGCCCCGTGTGTCTCTCTCCCCTTCCGGCGACCCCCTGCTCATGCCCCGTGTGTCTCTAGCCCTCCCCCCAACCCCCGCTCATGCCCGGTGTGTCTCTCCAACTCCCGCCCACCCCCCGCTCATGCCCCGTGTGTCTCTCCCTCTCCCGGCCACCCCCGCTCATGCCCCATGTGCCTCTCCCCCTCCCCCCGCTCATGCCCTGTGTGTCCTTCTCCCTCCCCTCCACCCCCGCTCATGCCCCTTGTCTCTCTCCCCTTCCCCCACCCCCCGCTCATGCCTCGTGTGTCTCTCTCCCTCCGCCCACCCCCGCTCTTGCCCCGTGTGTCCCCCCTCCCGCCCACCCCCGCTCTTGCCCTGTGTCTCTCCCCCTCCCGCCCACCCCCACTCTTGCCCCGTGTGTCTCTCCCCCTCCCGCCCACCCCCGCTCTTGCCCCGTGTGTCTTTCCCCCACCCTCCCCCACTCATGCCCCGTGTGTCTCTCCCCTTCCCGGCCACCCCCGCCCCCCCGTGTGTCTCTCCCCTTCCCCCCACCCCCGCTCATGCCCTGTGAGTCTTTCTCGCTCCCCCACCCCCTGCTCATGCCTCGTGTGTCTCTCTCACCCCCACCCCCGCTCATGCCCCGCGTGTCTCTCTCCCTCCCCCTTGCTCCTGCCCCGTGTGTCTCTCCCCCTCCCGCCCCGTGTGTCTCTCCCTCTACCGCCCACCCCCCGCTCATGCCCCGTGTGTCTCTCCCCCACCCCCGCTCATGCCCCGTGTGTCTCTCCCCCTTCCGCCCACCCCCCGCTCATGGCCCGCGTGTCTCTCCCCCTCCCACCCACCCCCGCTCATGCCCCGTGTGTCTCTCTCACTGCCGCCCACCCCCCGCTCATGCCCCGTGTGTCTCTCTCCCTACCGCCCACCCCCCGCTCATGCCCTGTGTGTCTCTCTCCCTCCTGCCCACCCCCTGCTCATACCCCGTGTGTCTCTCTCCCTCCCCCACCCACTGCTCATGCCCCGTGTGTCTCTCTCCCTCCCCCACCCCGCTCATGCCCCGTGTGTCTCTCTCCCCTTCCCCCCACCCCCCGCTCATGCCCTGTGTCTGTCTTCTGTTCCCCCCGCTCATGCCCCGTGTCTGTCTCCTGTTCTCCCCACCCCCGCTCATGCCACATATCTGTCTCCTGTTCACCTCATGTGCCGTGTCGGTCTCCTGTTGCCCCCCACACCCCCGCTCATGCCCCGTGTCTGTCTCCTGTTCTCCCCACCCCCCGCTCATGCCCTGTGTATGTGTCCTGTTCCCCCCCGCTCATGCCCCGTGTCAATCTCCTGTTGCCCCCCATTGCCCCCGCTCATGCCCCATGTCTGTCTCCTGTTCCCCCCACCCCTCGCTCATGCCCCGTGTCTGTCTCCTGTTCCCCCCACCCACCGCTCATGCCCCGTGTCTCTCCTGTTGCCCCCCACCCCCCACTCATGCCCCGTGTCTGTCTCCTGTTGCCCCTCATGCCCCGTGTCTGTCTCCTGTTCCGCCCACCCCCCCGCTCATGCCCCGTGTCTGTCTCCTGCTGCCCCCCACCCCCGCTCATGCCCCGTGTCTGTCTCCTGTTTCCCCCGCTCATGCCCCGTGTCTGACTCATGTTGCCCCCCACCCCCGCTCATGCCCCGTGTCTGTCTCCTGTTGCCCCCCACCCCCCGCTCATGCTCCGTGTCTGTCTCTGTTGTTCCCCCCACCCCCCGCTCATGCTCCGTGTCTGTCTCCTGTTGCCCCCCACACCCCCGTTCATGCCCGGTGTCTGTCTCCTGTTCCCCCCACCCGCTCATGCCCTGTGTCTCTCTCCTGTTGCCCCCTGCTCATGCCCCGTGTCTGTCTCCTGTTCCCCCCACCCACTCATGCCCCGTCTCTCTCCTGTTGCCCCCCGCTCATGCGCTGTGTCTGTCTCCTGTTCCCCCCACCCGCTCATGCCCCATGTCTCTCTCCTGTTGCCCCCCACCCCCTGCTCATGCCCCGTGTCTGTCTCCTGTACCCCCACACCCCCCCAGTCATGCCCTGTGTCTCTCTTCTGTTCCCCACACCCCCCGCTCATGCCCTGTGTCTCTCCTGTTGCCCCTCATGCCCCGTGTCTGTCTCCTGTTCTCCCCACCCCCGCTCATGCTCTGTGTCTGTCTCCTGTTGCCCCCCACACCCCGCTCATGCCCCGTGTCTGTCTCCTGTTGCCCCCCTCCCCCGCTCATGCCCCGTGTCTGTCTCCTGTTGCCCCCCACCTCCGCTCATGCCCTGTGTCTGTCTCTGTTGTTCCCTCCACCCCCCGCTCATGCGCCGTGTCTGTCTCCTGTTCCCTCCCACCCGCTCATGCCCCATGTCTCTCTCCTGTTGCCCCCCACCCCCTGCTCATGCCCCGTGTCTGTCTCCTGTACCCCCACACCCCCCCAGTCATGCCCTGTGTCTCTCTCCTGTTCCCCCCACCCCCCGCTCATGCCCCGTGTCTCTCCTGTTGCCCCTCATGCCCCGTGTCTGTCTCCTGTTCTCCCCACCCCCGCTCATGCTCTGTGTCTGTCTGCTGTTGCCCCCCACACCCCGCTCATGCCCCGTGTCTGTCTCTTGTTGCCCCCCACCCCCGCTCATGCCCCGTGTCTGTCTCCTGTTGCCCCCCACCCCCGCTCATGCCCTGTGTCTGTCTCTGTTGTTCCCTCCACCCCCCGCTCATGCCCCGTGTCTCTCTCCTGTTGCCCCTCCCGCTCATGCCCGGTGTCTGTCTCCTGTTCCCCCCACCCGCTCATGCCCCGTGTCTCTCTCCTGTTGCCCCCCCCGCCCCCAGCTCATGCCCCGTGTCTGTCTCCTGTATCCCCCCACCCCCCGCTCATGCCCCGTGTCTGTCTCCTGTTCTCCCCACCCCCTGCTCATGCCCCGTGTATGTGTCCTGTCCCCCGCTCATGCCCCGAGTCTATCTCCTGTTGACCCCCACACCCCTGCTCATGCCCCGTGTCTGTTCTCCCCACCCCCCGCTCATGCCCCATGTCTGTTGTTCCCCCACCCCCCACTCATGCCCCGTGTCTGTCTCCTGTTCCCCCCACCCCTCGCTCATGCCCCGTGTCTGTCTCCTGTTCCCCCCACCCACCGCTCATGCCCCATGTCTCTCCTGTTGCCCCCCACCCCCCACTCATGCCCCGTGTCTGTATCCTGTTGCCCATCATGCCCCATGTCTGTCTCCTGTTCTCCCCACCCCCGCTCATGCTCCGTGTCTGTCTCCTGTTCCGCCCACCCCCCGCTCATGCCCCGTGTCTGTCTCCTGTTACCCCCACCTCCGCTCATGCCCCGTGTCTGTCTCCTGTTTCCCCCGCTCATGCCCCGTGTCTGTTTCCTGTTGCCCCCCACCCCCGCCCCGTGTCTGTCTCCTGTTGCCCCCCACCCCCCGCTCATGCCCCATGTCTGTCTCCTGTTCCCCCCACCCCCCGCTCATGCCCCGTGTCTCTCTCCTGTTGCCCCCCAACCCCCGTTCATGCCCGGTGTCTGTCTCCTGTACCCCCCAACCCCCCGCTCATGCCCCATGTCTGTCTCCTGTTCTCCCCACCCCCGCTCATGCCCCGTGTCTGTCTCCTGTTCCCCCCACCCCTCGCTCATGCCCCGTGTCTGTCTCCTGTTCCCCCCACCCACTCATGCCCAGTGTCTCTCTCCTGTTGCCCCCCCGCTCATGCCCCGTGTCTGTCTCCTGTTCCCCCCACCCGCTCATGCCCCGTGTCTCTCTCCTGTTGCCCCCCACCCCCCGCTCATGCCCCGTGTCTGTCTCCTGTACCCCCACCCCCCCCAGTCATGCCCTGTGGCTCTCTCCTGTTCCCCCCACCCCCGCTCATGCCCCGTGTCTCTCCTGTTGCCCCTCATGCCCCGTGTCTGTCTCCTGTTCTCCCCACCCCCGCTCATGCTCTGTGTCTGTCTCCTGTTGCCCCCCACACCCCGCTCATGCCCCGTGTCTGTCTCCTGTTGCCCCCCACCCCCGCTCATGCCCCGTGTCTGTCTCCTGTTGCCCCCCACCCCCGCTCATGCCCTGTGTCTGTCTCAGTTGTTCCCTCCACCCCCCGCCCATGCCCCGTGTCTGTCTCCTGTTGCCCCCCACCCCCCGTTCATGCCCTGTGTCTGTCTCCTGTATCCCCCCGCCCCCCACTCATGCCCCGTATCTGTCTCCTGTTCCCCCCACCCGCTCATGCCCCGTGTCTCTCTCCTGTTGCCCCTCCCGCTCATGCCCGGTGTCTCTCTCCTGTTCCCCCCACCCGCTCATGCCAAGTGTCCCTCTCCTGTTGCCCCCCCACCCCCCGCTCATGCCCCGTGTCTGTCTCCTGTACCCCCGCCAACCACCGCTCATGCCCCGTGTCTGTCTCCTGTCCTCCCCACCCCCTGCTCATGCCCCGTGTATGTGTCCTGTCCCCCCGCTCATGCCCCGTGTCTGTCTCCTGTTCCCCCCACCCCTCGCTCATGCCCCGTGTCTGTCTCCTGTTCCCCCCACCCACCGCTCATGCCTCATGTCTCTCCAGTTGCCCCCCACCCCCTCTCTCCAGTTGCCCCCCACCCCCCACTCATGCCCCGTGTCTGTCTTCTGTTGCCCATCATGCCCCATGTCTGACTCCTGTTCTCCTCACCCCCGCTCATGCTCCATGTCTGTCTCCTATTCCGCCCACCCCCCGCTCATGCCCCGTGTCTGTCTCCTGTTACCCCCACCCCCCGCTCATGCCCCGTGTCTGTCTCCTGTTTCCCCCGCTCATGCCCCGTGTCTGTTTCCTGTTGCCCCCCACCCCCACTCATGCCCCGTGTCTGTCTCCTGTTGCCCCCCATACCCCGCTCATGCCCCATGTATGTCTCCTGTTCCCCCCACCCCCCGCTCATGCCCCGTGTCTCTCTCCTGTTGCCCCCCAACCCCCGTTCATGCCCGGTGTCTGTCTCCTGTTCCCCCCACCCCCCGCTCATGCCCCGTGTCTGTCTCCTGTTCTCCCCACCCCCGCTCATGCCCCGTGTCTGTCTCCTGTTCCCCCCACCCCTCGCTCATGCCCCATGTGTCTTCTGTTCCCCCCACCCCCGCTCATGCCCTGCGTCTCTCCTGTTTCCCCCCACCCCCGGCTCATGCCCTGTGTCTGTCTCCTGTTGCCCCTCATGCCCCGTGTCTGTCTCCTGTTCCGCCCACCCCCGCTCATGCCCCGTGTCTGTCTCCTGTTCCGCCCCCCCCCCCCATGCCCCGTGTCTGTCTCCTGTTGCCCCCCACCCCCCGCTCATGCCCCGTGTCTGTCTCCTGTTGCCCCCCACCCCCCGCTCATGCCCCGTGTCTGTCTCCTGTTGCCCCCCACCCCCGCTCATGCCCTGTGTCTGTCTCCTGTTCCCCCCACCCCCGCTCATGCCCCGTGTCTGTCTCCTGTTCCCCCCACCCCCCGCTCATGCCCCGTGTCTCTCTCCTGTTGCCCCCCACTCTCTGTTCATGCCCCGTGTCTGTCTCCTGTACCCCCCACCCCCTGCTCATGCCCCGTGTCTGTCTCCTGTTCCCCCCACCCGCTCATGCCCCGTGTCTCTCTCCTGTTGCCCCCCACCCCCGCTCATGCCCCGTGACTGTCTCCTGTTGCCCCCCACCCCCCGCTCATGCCCCGTGTCTGTCTCCTGTTGCCCCCCACCCCCTGTTCATGCCCTGTGTCTGTCTCCTGTACCCCCCCACCCCACGCTCATGCCCGGTGTCTGTCTCCTGTTCCCCCCACCCGCTCATGCCCCGTGTCTCTCTCCTGTTGCCCCTCCCGCTCATGCCCGGTGTCTGTCTCCTGTTCCCCCCACCCGCTCATGCCCCGTGTCTCTCTCCTGTTGCCCCCCCACCCCCCGCTCATGCCCCGTGTCTGTCTCCTGTACCCCCCCACCCCCCGCTCATGCCCCGTGTCTGTCTCCTGTTCTCCCCACCCCCTGCTCATGCCCCGTGTATGTGTCCTGTCCCCCCGCTCATGCCCTGTGTCTATCTCCTGTTGCCCCCACACCCCCGCTCATGCCCCGTGTCTGTTCTCCCCACCCCCCGCTCATGCCCCATGTCTGTCTCCTGTTCCCCCCACCCCTCGCTCATGCCCCGTGTCTGTCTCCTGTTCCCCCCACCCGTCGCTCATGCCCCGTCTCTGTCTCCTGTTCCCCCCACCCACCGCTCATGCCCCATGTCTCTCCTGTTGCCCCCCACCCCCCACTCATGCCCCGTGTCTGTCTCCTGTTGCCCATCATGCCCCATGTCTGTCTCCTGTTCTCCCCACCCCCGCTCATGCTCAGTGTCTGTCTCCTGTTCCACCCACCCCCCGCTCATGCCCCGTGTCTGTCTCCTGTTACCCCCACCCCCCGCCCATGCCCCGTGTCTGTCTCCTGTTTCCCCCGCTCATGCCCCGTGTCTGTTTCCTGTTGCCCCCCACCCCCGCTCATGCCCCGTGTCTGTCTCCTGTTGCCCCCCATCCCCCGCTCATGCCCCATGTCTGTCTCCCGTTCCCCCCACCCCCGCTCATGCCCCGTGTCTCTCTCCTGTTGCCCCCCAACCCCGTTCATGCCCGGTGTCTGTCTCCTGTACCCCCCCACCCCCCGCTCATGCCTCGTGTCTGTCTCCTGTTCTCCCCACCCCCGCTCATGCCCCGTGTCTGTCTCCTGTTCCGCCCACCCCCCGCTCATGCCCCGTGTCTGTCTCCTGTTCCGCCCACCCCCCGCTCATGCCCCGTGTCTGTCTCCTGTTGCCCCCCACCCCCCGCTCATGCCCCGTGTCTGTCTCCTGTTGCCCCCGACCCCCGCTCATGCCCTGTGTCTGTCTCCTGTTCCGCCCACCCCCCGCTCATGCCCCATGTCTGTCTCCTGTTCCCCCCACCCCCCGCTCATGCCCCGTGTCTCTCTCCTGTTGCCCCCCACCCTCTGTTCATGCCCCGTGTCTGTCTCCTGTACCCCCCACCCCCTGCTCATGCCCCGTGTCTGTCTCCTGTTCCCCCCACCCGCTCATGCCCCGTGTCTCTCTCCTGTTGCCCCTCCCGCTCATGCCCGTGTCTCTCTCCTGTTGCCCCTCCCGCTCATGCCCCGTGTCTCTCTCCTGTTGCCCCCCACCCCCCCTCATGCCCCATGTCTCTCTCCTGTTGCCCCCCACCCCCCGCTCATGCCCTGTGTCTGTCTCCTCTTCCCCCCACCCCTCGCTCATGTCCCGTGTGTCTTCTGTTCCCCCACCCCCGCTCATGCCCTGTGTCTCTCCTGTTGCCCCCCACCCCCTGCTCATGCCCCGTGTCTGTCTCCTGTTCTCCCCACCCCCCGCTCATGCTCCGTGTCTGTCTCCTGTTCCGTCCACCCCCCCCGCTCATGCCCCGTGTCTGTCTCCTGTTGCCCCCCACCCCCCGCTCATGCCCCGTGTCTGTCTCCTGTTGCCCCCCACCCCCCGCTCATGCCCCGTGTCTGTCTCCTGTTCCCCCCACCCCCCGCTCATGCCCCGTGTCTGTCTCTGTTGTTCCCCCACCCCCCGCTCATGCCCTGTGTCTGTCTCCTGTTCCCCCCACCCCCCGCTCATGCCCCTTGTCTCTCTCCTGTTGCCCCCCACCCTCTGTTCATGCCCCGTGTCTGTCTCCTGTACCCCCACCCCCTGCTCATGCCCTGTGTCTGTCTCCTGTTCCCCCCACCCCCCGCTCATGCCCCGTGTCTCTCTCCTGTTGCCCCCCACCCTCTGTTCATGCCCCGTGTCTGTCTCCTGTACCCCCCACCCCCTGCTCATGCCCCGTGTCTGTCTCCTGTTCCCCCACCCGCTCATGCCCCGTGTCTCTCTCCTGTTGCCCCTCCCGCTCATGCCCCGTGTCTCTCTCCTGTTGCCCCTCCCGCTCATGCCCCGTGTCTCTCTCCTGTTGCCCCCCAACCCCCGCTCATGCCCCGTTGTCTCTCTCCTGTTGCCCCCCACCCCCGCTCATGCCCTGTGTCTGTCTCCTGTTCCCCCACCCCTCGCTCATGCCCCGTGTGTCTTCTGTTCCCCCCACCCCCGCTCATGCCCTGTGTCTCTCCTGTTGCCCCCCACCCCCTGCTCATGCCCCCGTGTCTGTCTCCCGTTCTCCCCACCCCCCGCTCATGCTCCATGTCTGTCTCCTGTTCCGCCCACCCCCGCTCATGCCCCGTGTCTGTCTCCTGTTGCCCCCCACCCCCCGCTCATGCCCCGTGTCTGTCTCCTGTTGCCCCCACCCCCCGCTCATGCCCCTTGTCTGTCTCCTGTTCCCCCCACCTCTGCTAATGCCCCGTGTCTGTCTCTTGTTGTTCCCCCACCCCCCGCTCATGCCCCGTGTCTGTCTCCTGTTCCCCCACCCCCCGCTCATGCCCCTTGTCTCTCTCCTGTTGCCCCCCACCCTCTGTTCATGCCCCGTGTCTGTCTCCTGTACCCCCACCCCCTGCTCATGCCCCGTGTCTGTCTCCTGTTCCGCCCACCCCCCGCTCATGCCCCGTGTCTGTCTCCTGTTGCCCCCCACCCCCCGCTCATGCCCCGTGTCTGTCTCCTGTTGCCCCCACCCCCCGCTCATGCCCCTTGTCTGTCTCCTGTTCCCCCCACCTCTGCTAATGCCCCGTGTCTGTCTCTGTTGTTCCCCCACCCCCCGCTCATGCCCCGTGTCTGTCTCCTGTTCCCCCACCCCCCGCTCATGCCCCTTGTCTCTCTCCTGTTGCCCCCCACCCTCTGTTCATGCCCCGTGTCTGTCTCCTGTACCCCCCACCCCCTGCTCATGCCCCGTGTCTGTCTCCTGTTCCCCCCACCCGCTCATGCCCCGTGTCTCTCTCCTGTTGCCCCTCCCGCTCATGCCCCGTGTCTGTCTCCTGTTCCCCCCACCCGCTCATGCCCCGTGTCTCTCTCCTGTTGCCCCCACCCCCGCTCATGCCCTGTGTCTCTCTCCTGTTGCCCCCACCACCCGCTCATGCCCCGTGTCTGTCTCCTGTACCCCCCCAACCCCCCGCTCATGCCCCGTGTCTCTCTCCTGTTGCCCCCCACCCCCTGCTCATGCCCCTTGTCTGTCTCCTCTACCCCCACTCCCCGCTCATGCCCCGTGTCTCTCTCCTGTTGCCCCTCCTGCTCATGCCCCGTGTCTCTCTCCTGTTGCCCCCCAACCCCCCCTCATGCCCCGTGTCTCTCTCCTGTTGCCCCCCACCCCCGCTCATGCCCTGTGTCTGTCTCCTGTTCCCCCCACCCCCGCTCATGCCCCGTGTGTCTTCTGTTCCCCCACCCCCGCTCATGCCCTGTGTCTCTCCTGTTGCCCCCCACCCCCTGCTCATGCCCCGTGTCTGTCTCCTGTTCTCCCCACCCCCCGCTCATGCTCCATGTCTGTCTCCTGTTCCGCCCACCCCCCGCTCATGCCCCGTGTCTGTCTCCTGTTGCCCCCCACCCCCCGCTCATGCCCCGTGTCTGTCTCCTGTTGCCCCCACCCCCGCTCATGCCCCTTGTCTGTCTCCTGTTCCCCCACCTCTGCTAATGCCCCGTGTCTGTCTCTGTTGTTCCCCCACCCCCCGCTCATGCCCCGTGTCTGTCTCCTGTTCCCCCACCCCCCGCTCATGCCCCTTGTCTCTCTCCTGTTGCCCCCCACCCTCTGTTCATGCCCCGTGTCTGTCTCCTGTACCCCCCACCCCCTGCTCATGCCCCGTGTCTGTCTCCTGTTCCCCCCACCCGCTCATGCCCCGTGTCTCTCTCCTGTTGCCCCTCCCGCTCATGCCCCGTGTCTGTCTCCTGTTCCCCCCACCCGCTCATGCCCCGTGTCTCTCTCCCTGTTGCCCCCCACCCCCCGCTCATGCCTGTGTCTCTCTCCTGTTGCCCCCACCACCCGCTCATGCCCCGTGTCTGTCTCCTGTACCCCCCAACCCCCCGCTCATGCCCCGTGTCTCTCTCCTGTTGCCCCCCACCCCCTGCTCATGCCCCTTGTCTGTCTCCTCTACCCCCCACTCCCCGCTCATGCCCTGTGTCTCTATCCTGTTGCCCCCACGCCCCGCTCATGCCACGTGTCTGTCTTCTGTTCCCCCACCCCCATGCTCATGCCCCGTGTCTGTCTCCTGTTCCCCCCACCCCCCGCTCATGCCCTGTGTCTCTCTCCTGTTGCCCCCACCCTCTCGCTCATGCCCTGTGTCTGTCTCCTGTTGCCCCCCACCCCCGCTCATGCTCCGTGTCTGTCTCCTGTTCTCCCCACCCCCGCTCATGCCCCATAGCTGTCTCCTGTTCCCCCATCCCCTGCTCATGCCCGTGTCTGTCTCCTGTATCCCCCCACCCCGCTCATGCCCCATGCCTCTCTCCTGTTGCCCCCCATCCCCTGCTCATGCCCCTTGTCTGTCTCCTCTACCCCCCACTCCCCGCTCATGTCCCGTGTCTGTCTCCTGTTCTCCCCACCCCCCCACTGTTGCCCCGTGTCTGTCTCCTGTTGTCCCCACCCCCCGCGCATGCCCCGTGTCTCTCTCCTGTTGCCCCCACCCCCGCTCATGCCCTGTGTCTCTCCTGTTGCCCCCCACCCTCCCGCTCATGCCCTGTGTCTGTCTCCTGTTGCCCCCCACCCCCTGCTCATGCCCCTTGTCTGTCTCCTCTACCCCCCACTCCCCCGCTCATGCCCCGTGTCTCTATCCTGTTGCCCCCACACCCCGCTCATGCCACGTGTCTGTCTTTTGTTCCCCCACCCCATGCTCATGCCCCGTGTCTGTCTCCTGTTCTCCCCACCCCCCCCACTGTTGCCCCGTGTCTGTCTCTTGTTGTCCCCACCCCCCGCTCGTGCCCCGTGTCTCTCTCCTGTTGCCCCCCACCCCCATCATGCCCGTGTCTGTATCCTGTACCCACCCCACCCCCGCTCATGCCCCGTGTCTCTCTCCTGTTGCCCCCCACCCAGTGGTCATGCCCCGTGTCTGTCTCCTGTATCCCCCCACCCCCGCTCATGCCCCATGCCTCTCTCCTGTTGCCCCCCATCCCCTGCTCATGCCCTTGTCTGTCTCCTCTACCCCCCCACTCCCCGCTCATGCCCCGTGTCTGTCTCCTGTTCTCCCCACCCCCCACTGTTGCCCCGTGTCTGTCTCCTGTTGTCCCCACCCCCTGCGCATGCCCCGTGTCTCTCTCCTGTTGCCCCACCCCCCGCTCATGCCCTGTGTCTCTCTCCTGTTGCCCCCACCCTCCCGCTCATGCCCTGTGTCTGTCTCCTGTTGCCCCCCACCCCCGCTCATGCCCCGTGTCTGTCTCCTGTCCTCCCACCCCCGCTCATGCCCCATATCTGTCTCCTGTTCCCCGATCCCCTGCTCATGCCCCGTGTCTGTCTCCTGTTCTCCCCACCCCCCCACTGTTGCCCCATGTCTGTCTCCCTGTTGTCCCCACCCCCGCGCATGCCCCGTGTCTCTCTCCTGTTGCCCCCACCCCGCCATGCCCCATGTCTGTCTCCTGTACCCCCCCCGCCCCCCGCTCATGCCCCGTGTCTCTCCTGTTGCCCCCCACCCCCTGCTCATGCCCCGTGTCTGTCTCCTGTATCCCCCCACCCTCCGCTCATGCCCCATGTCTCTCTCCTGTTGCCCCCCACTCCCTGCTCATGCCCCGTGTCTGTCTTCTGTTCCCCCCACCCCCCGCTCATGCCCCGTGTCTGTCTCCTGTTCCCTCACCCCCCGCTCATGCCCTGTGTCTGTCTCCTGTTGCCCCCACCCATGCCCGTGTCTGTCTCCTGTATCCTCCCCACTCCGCGCTCATGCCCGTGTCTGTCTCCTGTTGCCCCCCACCCCCGCTCATGCCCCGTGTCTGTCTCCTGTTGCCCCCACACCCCCGCTCATGCCCCGTGTCTGTCTCATGTTCCCCCACCCTTCGCTCATGCCCCGTGTCTATCTTCTGTTCCCCCCACCCCCCGCTCATGCCCTGTGTCTCTCTCCTGTTGCCCCCCACCCTCCCTTCATGCCCCGTGTATGTCTCCTGTACCCCCACCCCCTGCTCATGCCCCGTGTCTGTCTCCTGTTCCCCCCACCTGCTCATGCCCCGTGTCTCTCTCCTGTTGCCCCTCCCGCTCATGCCCCGTGTCTGTCTCCTGTTCCCCCCACCCGCTCATGCCCCGTGTCTCTCTCCTGTTCTCCCCACCCCCGCTCATGCCCGTATCTGTCTCCTGTTCCCCATCCCCTGCTCATGCCCCGTGTCTGTCTCCTGCTCTCCCCACCCCCCACTCATGCCCCGTGTCTCTCCCTGTTGGCCCCACCCCCCGCTCATGTCCCGTGTCGGTCTCCTGTTGGCCCCCACAACCCGCTCATGCCCCGTGTCTCCCTCGTGTTCCCCCCACCCCCCGCTCATGCCCCGTGTTTCCCTCGTGTTACCCCCACCCCCTCTCATGCCCCGAGTCTCTCGTGTTCCCCCCACCCCCCACTCATGCCCCTTGACTCTCTCCTTTCCCTCCCACCCCGCTCATGTCCCGTGTGTGCCCTGTACCCCCGCTCATGCCCCGTGTCCCCCTCGTGTTACCCCCCACCCCCTGCTCATGCCCCGTGTCTGTCTCATGTTCCCCCCACCCTTCGCTCATGCCCCGTGTCTTCTGTTCCCCCCACCCCCGCTCATGCCCTGTGTCTCTCCTGTTGCCCCCCACCCCCTCCTCATGCCCCGTGTCTGTCTCCTGTTCTTCCCACCACCCGCTCATGCTCCGTGTCTGTCTCTGTTCCGCCCACCCCCCCGATCATGCCCTGTGTCTGTCTCTGTTGCCCCCCACCTCCGGCTCATACCCCATGTCTGTCTCCTGTTGCCCCCCACCCCCGCTCATGCCCTGTGTCTGTCTCCTGTTGCCCCCACCCCCCGCTCATGCCCTGTGTCAGTCTCCTGTTCCCCCCACCCCCCGCTCATGCCCTGTGTCTGTCTCTGTTGTTCCCCCACCCCCCGCTCATGCCCCGTGTCTATCTTCTGTTCCCCCCACCCCCGCTCATGCCCCGTGTCTCTCTCCTGTTGCCCCCCACCCTCCGGTCATGCCCCGTGTATGTCTCCTGTACCCCCCACCCCTGCTCATGCCCCGTGTCTGTCTCCTGTTCCCCCCACCCGCTCATGCCCCGTGTCTCTCTCCTGTTGCCCCTCCCGCTCATGCCCCGTGTCTGTCTCCTGTTCCCCCCACCCGCTCATGCCCCGTGTCTCTCTCCTGTTGCCCCCCACTCATGCCCCGTGTCTGTCTCCTGTTCCCCCACCCCCTGCTCATGCCCTGTGTCTCTCTCCTGTTGCCCCCACCCTCCCGCTTCATGCCCTGTGTCTGTCTCCTGTTGCCCCCACCCCCGCTCATGCCCCGTGTCTGTCTCCTGTTCTCCCCAC
Organism: Ambystoma mexicanum; assembly: GCF_040938575.1. Lineage (NCBI taxonomy): Eukaryota > Metazoa > Chordata > Amphibia > Caudata > Ambystomatidae > Ambystoma > Ambystoma mexicanum. Next base: position 871,941,590 of record NC_090923.1, on the reverse strand, counting down.
CCCCGCTCATGCCCCATATCTGTCTCCTGTTCCCCCATCCCCTGCTCATGCCCCGTGTCTGTCTCCTGTTGCCCCCCTCCCCCGCTCATGCCCCGTGTCTGTCTCCTGTTGCCCCCCACCTCCGCTCATGCCCTGTGTCTGTCTCTGTTGTTCCCTCCACCCCCCCGCTCATGCGCCGTGTCTGTCTCCTGTTCCCCCCCACCCGCTCATGCCCCATGTCTCTCTCCTGTTGCCCCCCACCCCCTGCTCATGCCCCGTGTCTGTCTCCTGTACCCCCACACCCCCCAGTCATGCCCTGTGTCTCTCTCCTGTTCCCCCACCCCCCGCTCATGCCCCGTGTCTCTCCTGTTGCCCCTCATGCCCCGTGTCTGTCTCCTGTTCTCCCCACCCCCGCTCATGGCTCTGTGTCTGTCTGCTGTTGCCCCCCACACCCTGCTCATGCCCGTGTCTGTCTCCTGTTGCCCCCCACCCCCGCTCATGCCCCGTGTCTGTCCCTGTTGCCCCCCACCCCCGCTCATGCCCTGTGTCTGTCTCTGTTGTTCCCTCCACCCCCGCTCATGCCCCGTGTCTCTCTCCTGTTGCCCCTCCCGCTCAAGCCCGGTGTCTGTCTCCTGTTCCCCCCACCCGCTCATGCCCCGTGTCTCTCTCCTGTTGCCCCCCCCGCCCCCAGCTCATGCCCCGTGTCTGTCTCCTGTACCCCCCCACCCCCCGCTCATGCCCCGTGTCTGTCTCCTGTTCTCCCCACCCCCTGCTCATGCCCCGTGTATGTGTCCTGTCCCCCGCTCATGCCCCGTGTCTATCTCCTGTTGCCCCCCACACCCCCGCTCATGCCCCGTGTCTGTTCTCCCCACCCCCCGCTCATGCCCATGTCTGTTGTTCCCCCACCCCCGCTCATGCCCCGTGTCCTGTCTCCTGTTCCCCCACCCCTCGCTCATGCCCCGTGTCTGTCTCCTGTTCCCCCCACCCACCGCTCATGCCCCATGTCTCTGCTGTTGCCCCCCACCCCCCACTCATGCCCCGTGTCTGTATCCTGTTGCCCATCATGCCCCATGTCTGTCTCCTGTTCTCCCCACCCCCGCTCATGCTCCGTGTCTGTCTCCTGTTCCGCCCACCCCCCGCTCATGCCCCGTGTCTGTCTCCCTGTTACCCCCACCCCCGCTCATGCCCCGTGTCTGTCTCCTGTTTCCCCCGCTCATGCCCCGTGTCTGTTTCCTGTTGCCCCCCACCCCCGCTCATGCCCCGTGTCTGTCTCCTGTTGCCCCCCACCCCCTGCTCATGCCCCATGTCTGTCCCCTGTTCCCCCGACCCCCCGCTCATGCCCCGTGTCTCCTCCTGTTGCCCCCCAACCCCGTTCATGCCCGGTGTCTGTCTCCTGTACCCCCCCACCCCCCGCTCATGCCCCATGTCTGTCTCCTGTTCTCCCCACCCCCGCTCATGCCCCGTGTCTGTCTCCTGTTCCCCCCACCCCTCGCTCATGCCCAGTGTGTCTTCTGTTCCCCCCCACCCCCGCTCATGCCCTGTGTCTCTCCTGTTGCCCCCCACCCCCTGCTCATGCCCTGTGTCTGTCTCCTGTTGCCCCTCATGCCCCGTGTCTGTCTCCTGTTCCGCCCACCCCCCGCTCATGCCCGTGTCTGTCTCCTGTTCCCCCCACCCCTCGCTCATGCCCCCTGTCTGTCTCCTGTTCCCCCCACCCACTCATGCCCCGTGTCTCTCTCCTGTTGCCCCCCGCTCATGCCCCGTGTCTGTCTCCTGTTCCCCCCACCCGCTCATGCCCCGTGTCTCTCTCCTGTTGCCCCCCACCCCCCGCTCATGCCCGTGTCTGTCTCCTGTACCCCCACACCCCCCCCAGTCATGCCCTGTGTCTCTCTCCTGTTCCCCCACCCCCCGCTCATGCCCCGTGTCTCCCTGTTGCCCCTCATGCCCCGTGTCTGTCTCCTGTTCTCCCCACCCCCGCTCATGCTCTGTGTCTGTCTGCCTGTTGCCCCCCACACCCTGCTCATGCCCCGTGTCTGTCTCCTGTTGCCCCCCACCCCTGCTCATGCCCCGTGTCTGTCTCCTGTTGCCCCCCACCCCCGCTCATGCCCTGTGTCTGTCTCTGTTGTTCCCTCCACCCCCCGCTCATGCCCCGTGTCTCTCTCCTGTTGCCCCTCCCGCTCAAGCCCGGTGTCTGTCTCCTGTTCCCCCCACCCGCTCATGCCCCGTGTCTCTCTCCTGTTGCCCCCCCCGCCCCCAGCTCATGCCCCGTGTCTGTCTCCTGTACCCCCCCCCACCCCCCGCTCATGCCCCGTGTCTGTCTCCTGTTCTCCCCACCCCCTGCTCATGCCCCGTGTATGTGTCCTGTCCCCCGCTCATGCCCCGTGTCTATCTCCTGTTGCCCCCCACACCCCCGCTCATGCCCCGTGTCTGTTCTCCCCACCCCCCGCTCATGCCCCATGTCTGTTGTTCCCCCACCCCCCGCTCATGCCCCGTGTCTGTCTCCTGTTCCCCCACCCCTCGCTCATGCCCCGTGTCTGTCTCCTGTTCCCCCCACCCACCGCTCATGCCCCATGTCTCTGCTGTTGCCCCCCACCCCCCACTCATGCCCCGTGTCTGTATCCTGTTGCCCATCATGCCCATGTCTGTCTCCTGTTCTCCCCACCCCCGCTCATGCTCCGTGTCTGTCTCCTGTTCCGCCCACCCCCGCTCATGCCCCGTGTCTGTCTCCTGTTACCCCCACCCCCGCTCATGCCCCGTGTCTGTCTCCTGTTTCCCCGCTCATGCCCCGTGTCTGTTTCCTGTTGCCCCCCACCCCCGCTCATGCCCCGTGTCTGTCTCCTGTTGCCCCCCACCCCCTGCTCATGCCCCATGTCTGTCTCCTGTTCCCCCGACCCCCCCGCTCATGCCCCGTGTCTCTCTCCTGTTGCCCCCCAACCCCCGTTCATGCCCGGTGTCTGTCTCCTGTACCCCCCCACCCCCCGCTCATGCCCCATGTCTGTCTCCTGTTCTCCCCACCCCCGCTCATGCCCCGTGTCTGTCTCCTGTTCCCCCCACCCCTCGCTCTTGCCCAGTGTGTCTTCTGTTCCCCCCACCCCCGCTCATGCCCTGTGTCTCTCCTGTTGCCCCCCACCCCCTGCTCATGCCCTGTGTCTGTCTCCTGTTGCCCCTCATGCCCCGTGTCTGTCTCCTGTTCCGCCCACCCCCCGCTCATGCCCGTGTCTGTCTCCTGTTCCCCCCACCCCCCGCTCATGCCCCGTGTCTGTCTCCTGTTCTCCCCACCCCCTGCTCATGCCCCGTGTATGTGTCCTGTCCCCCGCTCATGCCCCGTGTCTATCTCCTGTTGCCCCCCACACCCCCGCTCATGCCCCGTGTCTGTTCTCCCCACCCCCCGCTCATGCCCCATGTCTGTTGTTCCCCCACCCCCCGCTCATGCCCCGTGTCTGTCTCCTGTTCCCCCACCCCTCGCTCATGCCCCGTGTCTGTCTCCTGTTCCCCCCACCCACCGCTCATGCCCCATGTCTCTGCTGTTGCCCCCCACCCCCCACTCATGCCCCGTGTCTGTATCCTGTTGCCCATCATGCCCCATGTCTGTCTCCTGTTCTCCCCACCCCCGCTCATGCTCCGTGTCTGTCTCCTGTTCCGCCCACCCCCCGCTCATGCCCCGTGTCTGTCTCCTGTTACCCCCACCCCCGCTCATGCCCCGTGTCTGTCTCCTGTTTCCCCCGCTCATGCCCCGTGTCTGTTTCCTGTTGCCCCCCACCCCCGCTCATGCCCCGTGTCTGTCTCCTGTTGCCCCCCACCCCCTGCTCATGCCCCATGTCTGTCTCCTGTTCCCCCGACCCCCCGCTCATGCCCCGTGTCTCTCTCCTGTTGCCCCCCAACCCCCGTTCATGCCCGGTGTCTGTCTCCTGTACCCCCCCACCCCCCGCTCATGCCCCATGTCTGTCTCCTGTTCTCCCCACCCCCGCTCATGCCCCGTGTCTGTCTCCTGTTCCCCCCACCCCTCGCTCTTGCCCAGTGTGTCTTCTGTTCCCCCCACCCCCGCTCATGCCCTGTGTCTCTCCTGTTGCCCCCCACCCCCTGCTCATGCCCTGTGTCTGTCTCCTGTTGCCCCTCATGCCCCGTGTCTGTCTCCTGTTCCGCCCACCCCCCGCTCATGCCCGTGTCTGTCTCCTGTTCCCCCCACCCCTCGCTCATGCCCCGTGTCTGTCTCCTGTTCCCCCCACCCACTCATGCCCCGTGTCTCTCTCCTGTTGCCCCCCGCTCATGCCCCGTGTCTGTCTCCTGTTCCCCCCACCCGCTCATGCCCCGTGTCTCTCTCCTGTTGCCCCCCACCCCCCGCTCATGCCCCGTGTCTGTCTCCTGTACCCCACCCCCCCCAGTCATGCCCTGTGGCTCTCTCCTGTTCCCCCCACCCCCGCTCATGCCCCGTGTCTCTCCTGTTGCCCCTCATGCCCCGTGTCTGTCTCCTGTTCTCCCCACCCCCGCTCATGCTCTGTGTCTGTCTCCTGTTGCCCCCCACACCCCGCTCATGCCCCGTGTCTGTCTCCTGTTGCCCCCCACCCCCGCTCATGCCCCGTGTCTGTCTCCTGTTGCCCCCCACCCCCGCTCATGCCCTGTGTCTGTCTCAGTTGTTCCCTCCACCCCCCGCCCATGCCCTGTGTCTGTCTCCTGTTGCCCCCCACCCCCCGTTCATGCCCTGTGTCTGTCTCCTGTATCCCCCCGCCCCCCACTCATGCCCCGTATCTGTCTCCTGTTCCCCCCACCCGCTCATGCCCCGTGTCTCTCTCCTGTTGCCCCTCCCGCTCATGCCCGGTGTCTCTCTCCTGTTCCCCCCACCCGCTCATGCCACGTGTCTCTCTCCTGTTGCCCCCCCACCCCCCGCTCATGCCCCGTGTCTGTCTTCTGTTGCCCATCATGCCCCATGTCTGACTCCTGTTCCCCCCACCCCTCGCTCATGCGCCGTGTCTGTCTCCTGTTCCCCCCACCCACCGCTCATGCCCCATGTCTCTCCTGTTGCCCCCCACTCATGCCCCGTGTCTGTCTTCTGTTGCCCATCATGCCCCATGTCTGACTCCTGTTCTCCTCACCCCCGCTCATGCTCCATGTCTGTCTCCTATTCCGCCCACCCCCCGCTCATGCCCCGTGTCTGTCTCCTGTTTCCCCCGCTCATGCCCCGTGTCTGTTTCCTGTTGCCCCCCACCCCCGCTCATGCCCCGTGTCTGTCTCCTGTTGCCCCCCATACCCCGCTCATGCCCCATGTCTGTCTCCTGTTCCCCCCACCCCCCGCTCATGCCCCGTGTCTCTCTCCTGTTGCCCCCCAACCCCCGTTCATGCCCGGTGTCTGTCTCCTGTTCCCCCCCACCCCCCGCTCATGCCCCGTGTCTGTCTCCTGTTCCCCCCACCCCTCGCTCATGCCCCGTGTGTCTTCTGTTCCCCCACCCCCGCTCATGCCCTGCGTCTCTCCTGTTTCCCCCCACCCCCGGCTCATGCCCTGTGTCTGTCTCCTCTTGCCCCTCATGCCCCGTGTCTGTCTCCTGTTCCGCCCACCCCCGCTCATGCCCCGTGTCTGTCTCCTGTTCCGCCCACCCCCCCTCATGCCCCGTGCCTGTCTCCTGTTGCCCCCCACCCCCCGCTCATGCCCCGTGTCTGTCTCCTGTTGCCCCCCACCCCCCGCTCATGCCCAGTGTCTGTCTCCTGTTGCCCCCCACCCCCGCTCATGCCCTGTGTCTGTCTCCTGTTCCCCCCACCCCCGCTCATGCCCCATGTCTGTCTCTGTTGTTCCCCCACCCCCCGCTCATGCCCCGTGTCTGTCTCCTGTTCCCCCCACCCCCCGCTCATGCCCCGTGTCTCTCTCCTGTTGCCCCCCCACTCTCTGTTCATGCCCCGTGTCTGTCTCCTGTACCCCCCACCCCCTGCTCATGCCCCGTGTCTGTCTCCTGTTCCCCCCACCCGCTCATGCCCCGTGTCTCTCTCCTGTTGCCCCTCATGCCCCGTGTCTGTCTCCTGTTCCGCCCACCCCCCGCTCATGCCCGTGTCTGTCTCCTGTTCCCCCCACCCCTCGCTCATGCCCCGTGTCTGTCTCCTGTTCCCCCCACCCACTCATGCCCCGTGTCTCTCTCCTGTTGCCCCCCGCTCATGCCCCGTGTCTGTCTCCTGTTCCCCCCACCCGCTCATGCCCCGTGTCTCTCTCCTGTTGCCCCCCACCCCCCGCTCATGCCCCGTGTCTGTCTCCTGTACCCCACCCCCCCCAGTCATGCCCTGTGGCTCTCTCCTGTTCCCCCCACCCCCGCTCATGCCCCGTGTCTCTCCTGTTGCCCCTCATGCCCCGTGTCTGTCTCCTGTTCTCCCCACCCCCGCTCATGCTCTGTGTCTGTCTCCTGTTGCCCCCCACACCCCGCTCATGCCCCGTGTCTGTCTCCTGTTGCCCCCCACCCCCGCTCATGCCCCGTGTCTGTCTCCTGTTGCCCCCCACCCCCGCTCATGCCCTGTGTCTGTCTCAGTTGTTCCCTCCACCCCCCGCCCATGCCCCGTGTCTGTCTCCTGTTGCCCCCCACCCCCCGTTCATGCCCTGTGTCTGTCTCCTGTATCCCCCCGCCCCCCACTCATGCCCCGTATCTGTCTCCTGTTCCCCCCACCCGCTCATGCCCCGTGTCTCTCTCCTGTTGCCCCTCCCGCTCATGCCCGGTGTCTCTCTCCTGTTCCCCCCACCCGCTCATGCCACGTGTCTCTCTCCTGTTGCCCCCCCACCCCCCGCTCATGCCCCGTGTCTGTCTCCTGTACCCCCGCCAACCACCGCTCATGCCCCGTGTCTGTCTCCTGTCCTCCCCACCCCCTGCTCATGCCCCGTGTATGTGTCCTGTCCCCCCGCTCATGCCCCGTGTCTGTCTCCTGTTCCCCCCACCCCTCGCTCATGCCCCGTGTCTGTCTCCTGTTCCCCCCACCCACCGCTCATGCCCCATGTCTCTCCTGTTGCCCCCCACCCCCCACTCATGCCCCGTGTCTGTCTTCTGTTGCCCATCATGCCCCATGTCTGACTCCTATTCCGCCCACCCCCCGCTCATGCCCCGTGTCTGTCTCCTGTTTCCCCCGCTCATGCCCCTTGTCTGTTTCCTGTTGCCCCCCACCCCTGCTCATGCCCCGTGTCTGTCTCCTGTTGCCCCCATACCCCGCTCATGCCCCATGTCTGTCTCCTGTTCCCCCCACCCCCCGCTCATGCCCCGTGTCTCTCTCCTGTTGCCCCCCAACCCCCGTTCATGCCCGGTGTCTGTCTCCTGTTCCCCCCCACCCCCCGCTCATGCCCCGTGTCTGTCTCCTGTTCCCCCCACCCCTCGCTCATGCCCCGTGTGTCTTCTGTTCCCCCACCCCCGCTCATGCCCTGCGTCTCTCCTGTTTCCCCCCACCCCCGGCTCATGCCCTGTGTCTGTCTCCTGTTGCCCCTCATGCCCCGTGTCTGTCTCCTGTTCCGCCCACCCCCCCTCATGCCCCGTGTCTGTCTCCTGTTCCGCCCACCCCCCCTCATGCCCCGTGTCTGTCTCCTGTTGCCCCCCACCCCCCGCTCATGCCCCGTGTCTGTCTCCTGTTGCCCCCCACCCCCCGCTCATGCCCCGTGTCTGTCTCCTGTTGCCCCCCACCCCCGCTCATGCCCTGTGTCTGTCTCCTGTTCCCCCCACCCCCGCTCATGCCCCATGTCTGTCTCTGTTGTTCCCCCACCCCCGCTCATGCCCCGTGTCTGTCTCCTGTTCCCCCCACCCCCCGCTCATGCCCCGTGTCTCTCTCCTGTTGCCCCCCACTCTCTGTTCATGCCCCGTGTCTGTCTCCTGTACCCCCCACCCCCTGCTCATGCCCCGTGTCTGTCTCCTGTTCCCCCCACCCGCTCATGCCCCGTGTCTCTCTCCTGTTGCCCCCACCCCCGCTCATGCCCCGTGACTGTCTCCTGTTGCCCCCCACCCCCCGCTCATGCCCCGTGTCTGTCTCCTGTTGCCCCCCACCCCCTGTTCATGCCCTGTGTCTGTCTCCTGTACCCCCCCACCCCACACTCATGCCCCGTGTCTGTCTCCTGTTCCCCCCACCCGCTCATGCCCCGTGTCTCTCTCCTGTTGCCCCTCCCGCACATGCCCGGTGTCTGTCTCCTGTTCCCCCCACCCGCTCATGCCCCGTGTCTCTCTCCTGTTGCCCCCCCCACCCCCCGCTCATGCCCCGTGTCTGTCTCCTGTACACCCCCACCCCCCGCTCATGCCCCGTGTCTGTCTCCTGTTCTCCCCACCCCCTGCTCATGCCCCGTGTATGTGTCCTGTCCCCCCGCTCATGCCCTGTGTCTATCTCCTGTTGCCCCCACACCCCCGCTCATGCCCCGTGTCTGTTCTCCCCACCCCCCCGCTCATGCCCCATGTCTGTCTCCTGTTCCCCCCACCCCTCGCTCATGCCCCGTGTCTGTCTCCTGTTCCCCCCACCCCTCGCTCATGCCCCGTGTCTGTCTCCTGTTCCCCCCACCTACCGCTCATGCCCCATGTCTCTCCTGTTGCCCCCCACCCCCCACTCATGCCCCGTGTCTGTCTCCTGTTGCCCATCATGCCCCATGTCTGTCTCCTGTTCTCCCCACCCCCGCTCATGCTCAGTGTCTGTCTCCTGTTCCACCCACCCCCCGCTCATGCCCCGTGTCTGTCTCCTGTTACCCCCACTCCCCGCCCATGCCCCGTGTCTGTCTCCTGTTTCCCCCGCTCATGCCCCGTGTCTGCTTCCTGTTGCCCCCCACCCCCGCTCATGCCCCGTGTCTGTCTCCTGTTGCCCCCCATCCCCCGCTCATGCCCCATGTCTGTCCCCTGTTCCCCCCACCCCCCGCTCATGCCCCGTGTCTCTCTCCTGTTGCCCCCCAACCCCCGTTCATGCCCGGTGTCTGTCTCCTGTACCCCCCCACCCCCCGCTCATGCCCCGTGTCTGTCTCCTGTTCTCCCCACCCCCGCTCATGCCCCGTGTCTGTCTCCTGTTCCGCCCACCCCCCGCTCATGCCCCGTGTCTGTCTCCTGTTCCGCCCACCCCCCCTCATGCCCCGTGTCTGTCTCCTGTTGCCCCCCACCCCCCGCTCATGCCCCGTGTCTGTCTCCTGTTGCCCCCCAACCCCCGCTCATGCCCCGTGTCTGTCTCCTGTTGCCCCCGACCCCCGCTCATGCCCTGTGTCTGTCTCCTGTTCCGCCCACCCCCCGCTCATGCCCCATGTCTGTCTCCTGTTCCCCCCACCCCCCGCTCATGCCCCGTGTCTCTCTCCTGTTGCCCCCCACCCTCTGTTCATGCCCCGTGTCTGTCTCCTGTACCCCCCACCCCCTGCTCATGCCCCGTGTCTGTCTCCTGTTCCCCACACCCGCTCATGCCCCGTGTCTCTCTCCTGTTGCCCCTCCCGCTCATGCCCGTGTCTCTCTCCTGTTGCCCCTCCCGCTCATGCCCCGTGTCTCTCTCCTGTTGCCCCCCACCCCCCCTCATGCCCCATGTCTCTCTCCTGTTGCCCCCCACCCCCCGCTCATGCCCTGTGTCTGTCTCCTCTTCCCCCCACCCCTCGCTCATGTCCCGTGTGTCTTCTGTTCCCCCCACCCCCGCTCATGCCCTGTGTCTCTCCTGTTGCCCCCCACCCCCTGCTCATGCCCCGTGTCTGTCTCCTGTTCTCCCCACCCCCCGCTCATGCTCCGTGTCTGTCTCCTGTTCCGTCCACCCCCCGCTCATGCCCCGTGTCTGTCTCCTGTTGCCCCCCGCCCATGCCCCGTGTCTGTCTCCTGTTGCCCCCCACCCCCCGCTCATGCCCCGTGTCTGTCTCCTGTTCCCCCCACCCCCCGCTCATGCCCCGTGTCTGTCTCTGTTGTTCCCCCACCCCCCGCTCATGCCCTGTGTCTGTCTCCTGTTCCCCCCACCCCCCGCTCATGCCCCTTGTCTCTCTCCTGTTGCCCCCCACCCTCTGTTCATGCCCCGTGTCTGTCTCCTGTACCCCCACCCCCTGCTCATGCCCTGTGTCTGTCTCCTGTTCCCCCCACCCCCCGCTCATGCCCCGTGTCTCTCTCCTGTTGCCCCCCACCCTCTGTTCATGCCCCGTGTCTGTCTCCTGTACCCCCCACCCCCTGCTCATGCCCCGTGTCTGTCTCCTGTTCCCCCCACCCGCTCATGCCCCGTGTCTCTCTCCTGTTGCCCCTCCCGCTCATGCCCCGTGTCTCTCTCCTGTTGCCCCTCCCGCTCATGCCCCGTGTCTCTCTCCTGTTGCCCCCCAACCCCCCCTCATGCCCCGTGTCTCTCTCCTGTTGCCCCCCACCCCCGCTCATGCCCTGTGTCTGTCTCCTGTTCCCCCCACCCCTCGCTCATGCCCCGTGTGTCTTCTGTTCCCCCCACCCCCGCTCATGCCCTGTGTCTCTCCTGTTGCCCCCCACCCCCTGCTCATGCCCCGTGTCTGTCTCCTGTTCTCCCCACCCCCCGCTCATGCTCCATGTCTGTCTCCTGTTCCGCCCACCCCCCGCTCATGCCCCGTGTCTGTCTCCTGTTGCCCCCCACCCCCCGCTCATGCCCCGTGTCTGTCTCCTGTTGCCCCCACCCCCCGCTCATGCCCCTTGTCTGTCTCCTGTTCCCCCCACCTCTGCTAATGCCCCGTGTCTGTCTCTGTTGTTCCCCCACCCCCCGCTCATGCCCCGTGTCTGTCTCCTGTTCCCCCACCCCCCGCTCATGCCCCTTGTCTCTCTCCTGTTGCCCCCCACCCTCTGTTCATGCACCGTGTCTGTCTCCTGTACCCCCCACCCCCTGCTCATGCCCCGTGTCTGTCTCCTGTTCCCCCACCCGCTCATGCCCCGTGTCTCTCTCCTGTTGCCCCTCCCGCTCATGCCCCGTGTCTGTCTCCTGTTCCCCCCACCCGCTCATGCCCCGTGTCTCTCTCCTGTTGCCCCCCACCCCCCGCTCATGCCCTGTGTCTCTCTCCTGTTGCCCCCACCACCCGCTCATGCCCCGTGTCTGTCTCCTGTACCCCCCCAACCCCCCGCTCATGCCCCGTGTCTCTCTCCTGTTGCCCCCCACCCCCTGCTCATGCCCCTTGTCTGTCTCCTCTACCCCCCACTCCCCGCTCATGCCCTGTGTCTCTATCCTGTTGCCCCCCACGCCCCGCTCATGCCACGTGTCTGTCTTCTGTTCCCCCACCCCATGCTCATGCCCCGTGTCTGTCTCCTGTTCCCCCCACCCCCCGCTCATGCCCTGTGTCTCTCTCCTGTTGCCCCCACCCTCCCGCTCATGCCCTGTGTCTGTCTCCTGTTGCACCCCACCCCCCGCTCATGCTCCGTGTCTGTCTCCTGTTCTCCCCACCCCCGCTCATGCCCCATAGCTGTCTCCTGTTCCCCCATCCCCTGCTCATGCCCCGTGTCTGTCTCCTGTATCCCCCCACCCCCGCTCATGCCCCATGCCTCTCTCCTGTTGCCCCCCATCCCCTGCTCATGCCCCTTGTCTGTCTCCTCTACCCCCCTACTCCCCGCTCATGCCCCGTGTCTGTCTCCTGTTCTCCCCACCCCCCCACTGTTGCCCCGTGTCTGTCTCCTGTTGTCCCCACCCCCCGCGCATGCCCCGTGTCTCTCTCCTGTTGCCCCCACCCCCCGCTCATGCCCTGTGTCTCTCTCCTGTTGCCCCCACCCTCCCGCTCATGCCCTGTGTCTGTCTCCTGTTGCCCCCCACCCCCTGCTCATGCCCCTTGTCTGTCTCCTCTACCCCCCACTCCCCGCTCATGCCCCATGTCTCTATCCTGTTGCCCCCCACACCCCGCTCATGCCACGTGTCTGTCTTCTGTTCCCCCACCCCATGCTCATGCCCCGTGTCTGTCTCCTGTTCTCCCCACCCCCCCCCACTGTTGCCCCGTGTCTGTCTCTTGTTGTCCCCACCCCCGCTCGTGCCCCGTGTCTCTCTCCTGTTGCCCCCCACCCACACTCATGCCCCGTGTCTGTATCCTGTACCCACCCCACCCCCCGCTCATGCCCCGTGTCTCTCTCCTGTTGCCCCCCACCCAGTGCTCATGCCCCGTGTCTGTCTCCTGTATCCCCCCACCCTTGCTCATGCCCCATGCCTCTCTCCTGTTGCCCCCCATCCCCTGCTCATGCCCCTTGTCTGTCTCCTCTACCCCCCCACTCCCCGCTCATGCCCCGTGTCTGTCTCCTGTTCTCCCCACCCCCCCACTGTTGCCCCGTGTCTGTCTCCTGTTGTCCCCACCCCCCGCGCATGCCCCGTGTCTCTCTCCTGTTGCCCCCACCCCCCGCTCATGCCCTGTGTCTCTCTCCTGTTGCCCCCACCCTCCCGCTCATGCCCTGTGTCTGTCTCCTGTTGCCCCCCACCCCCCGCTCATGCCCCGTGTCTGTCTCCTGTTCTCCCCACCCCCGCTCATGCCCCATATCTGTCTCCTGTTCCCCCATCCCCTGCTCATGCCCCGTGTCTGTCTCCTGTTCTCCCCACCCCCCCACTGTTGCCCCATGTCTGTCTCCTGTTGTCCCCACCCCCCGCGCATGCCCCGTGTCTCTCTCCTGTTGCCCCCCACCCCCGCCCATGCCCCGTGTCTGTCTCCTGTACCCCCCCACCCCCCCCTCATGCCCCATGTCTCTCTCCTGTTGCCTCCCACCCCCCTGCTCATGCCCCGTGTCTGTCTTCTGTTCCCCCCACCCCCCGCTCATGCCCCGTGTCTGTCTCCTGTTCCCCTCACCCCCCGCTCATGCCCTGTGTCTGTCCCCTGTTGCCCCAACCCATGCCCCGTGTCTGTCTCCTGTATCCCCCCACTCCGCGCTCATGCCCCGTGTCTGTCTCCTGTTGCCCCCCACCCCCCGCTCATGCCCCGTGTCTGTCTCCTGTTGCCCCCACACCCCCGCTCATGTCCCGTGTCTGTCTCCTGTTCTCCCCACTCCCGCTCATGCCCCGTATCTGTCTCCTGTTCCCCCATCCCCTGCTCATGCCCCGTGTCTGTCTCCTGCTCTCCCCACCCCCCACTCATGCCCCGTGTCTGTCTCCTGTTGTCCCCACCCCCCGCTCATGCTCCGTGTCTGTCCCCTGTTGCCCCAACCCATGCCCCGTGTCTGTCTCCTGTATCCCCCCACTCCGCGCTCATGCCCCGTGTCTGTCTCCTGTTGCCCCCCACCCCCCGCTCATGCCCCGTGTCTGTCTCCTGTTGCCCCCACACCCCCGCTCATGTCCCGTGTCTGTCTCCTGTTCTCCCCACCCCCGCTCATGCCCCGTATCTGTCTCCTGTTCCCCCATCCCCTGCTCATGCCCGTGTCTGTCTCCTGCTCTCCCCACCCCCCACTCATGCCCGTGTCTGTCTCCTGTTGTCCCCACCCCCCGCTCATGCTCCGTGTCTGTCCCCTGTTGCCCCAACCCATGCCCCGTGTCTGTCTCCTGTATCCCCCCACTCCGCGCTCATGCCCCGTGTCGGTCTCCTGTTGCCCCCCACCCCCCGCTCATGCCCCGTGTCGGTCTCCTGTTGGCCCCCACAACCCGCTCATGCCCCGTGTCTCCCTCGTGTTCCCCCCACCCCCCGCTCATGCCCCGTGTTTCCCTCGTGTTACCCCCCACCCCCCTCTCATGCCCCGAGTCTCTCTCGTGTTCCCCCCACCCCCCACTCATGCCCCTTGGCTCTCTCCTTTCCCTCCCACCCCCGCTCATGTCCCGTGTGTGCCCTGTACCCCCGCTCATGCCCCGTGTCTCCCTCGTGTTACCCCCCACCCCCTGCTCATGCCCCGTGTCTGTCTCATGTTCCCCCCACCCTTCGCTCATGCCCCGTGTCTAACTTCTGTTCCCCCCACCCCCCGCTCATGCCCCGTGTCTCTCTCCTGTTGCCCCCCACCCTCCGTTCATGCCCCGTGTATGTCTCCTGTACCCCCACCCCCTGCTCATGCCCCGTGTCTGTCTCCTGTTCCCCCCACCCGCTCATGCCCCGTGTCTCTCTCCTGTTGCCCCTCCCGCTCATGCACCGTGTCTGTCTCCTGATCCCCCCACCCGCTCATGCCCCGTGTCTCTCTCCTGTTGCCCCCCACTCATGCCCCGTGTCTGTCTCCTGTTCCCCCCACCCCCTGCTCATGCCCTGTGTCTCTCTCCTGTTGCCCCCACCCTCCCGCTCATGCCCTGTGTCTGTCTCCTGTTGCCCCCCACCCCCCGCTCATGCCCCGTGTCTGTCTCCTGTTCTCCCCACCCCCGCTCATGCCCCATATCTGTCTCCTGTTCCCCCATCCCCTGCTCATGCCCCGTGTCTGTCTCCTGTTCTCCCCCCCCACTGTTGTCCCGTGTCTGTCTCCTGTTCTCCCCACCCCCCGCTCATGCCCCGTGTCTCTCTCCTGTTGCCCCCCACCCCGCTCATGCCCCGTGTCTGTCTCCTGTACCCCCCCACCCTCCGCTCACGCCCTGTGTCTCTCTCCTGTTGCTCCCCACCCCCTGCCCCGTGTCTGTCTCCTGTATCCCCCCACCCCCCGCTCATGCTCCATGTCTCTCTCCTGTTGCCCACCACCCCCCCGCTCATGCCCCGTGTCTGTCTTCTGTTCCCCCCACCCCCTGCTCATGCCCCGTGTCTGTCTCCTGTCCCCCTCACCCCCCGCTCATGCCCTGTGTCTGTCTCCTGTTGCCCCCACCCATGCCCCGTGTCTGTCTCCTGTATCCCCCACTCCACGCTCATGCCCCGTGTCTCTCTCCTGTTGCCCCCCACCCCCCGCTCATGCCCCGTGTCTGTCTCCTGTTCCCCTCACCCCCCGCTCATGCCCTATGTCTGTCTCCTGTTGCCCCCACCCATGCCCCGTGTCTGTCTCCTGTATCCCCCCACTCCGCGCTCATGCCCCGTGTCTCTCTCCTGTTGCCCCCCACCCCCCTGCTCATGCCCCGTGTCTGTCTTCTGTTCCCCCCACCCCCTGCTCATGCCCTGTGTCTGTCTCCTGTTCTCCTCACCCCCCGCTCATGCCCTGTGTCTGTCTCCTGTTGCCCCCACCCATGCCCCGTGTCTGTCTCCTGTATCCCCCCACTCCGCGCTCATGCCCCGTGTCTCTCTCCTGTTGCCCCCCACCCCCCGCTCATGCCCCGTGTCTGTCTCCTGTTGCCCCCACACCCCCGCTCATGCCCCGTGTCTGTCTCCTGTTCTCCCCACCCCCGCTCATGCCCCGTATCTGTCTCCTGTTCCCCCATCCCCTGCTCATGCCCCGTGTCTGTCTCCTGCTCTCCCCACCCCCCACTCATGCCCCGTGTCTGTCTCCTGTTGTCCCCACCCCCCGCTCATTCCCCGTGTCTCTCCCCTGTTGGCCCCACCCCCCGCTCATGTCCCGTGTCGGTCTCCTGTTGGCCCCCACAACCCGCTCATGCCCCGTGTCTCCCTCGTGTTCCCCCCACCCCCCGCTCATGCCCCGTGTTTCCCTTGTGTTACCCCCCACCCCCCTCTCATGCCCCGAGTCTCTCGTGTTCCCCCCACCCCCCACTCATGCCCCTTGACTCTCTCCTTTCCCTCCCACCCCCGTTCATGTCCCGTGTGTGCCCTGTACCCCGGCTCATGCCCCGTGTCCCCCTCGTGTTACCCCCCACCCCCTGCTCATGCCCCGTGTCTGTCTCATGTTCCCCCCACCCTTCGCTCATGCCCCGTGTCTTCTGTTCCCCCCACCCCCGCTCATGCCCTGTGTCTCTCCTGTTGCCCCCCACCCCCTCCTCATGCCCCGTGTCTGTCTCCTGTTGCCCCTCATGCCCCGTGTCTGTCTCCTGTTCTTCCCACCACCCGCTCATGCTCCGTGTCTGTCTCCTGTTCCGCCCACCCCCCCGATCATGCCCTCTGTCTGTCTCCTGTTGCCCCCCAACTCCGGCTCATACCCCATGTCTGTCTCCTGTTGCCCCCCACCCCCGCTCATGCCCTGTGTCTGTCTCCTGTTGCCCCCACCCCCCGCTCATGCCCTGTGTCAGTCTCCTGTTCCCCCCACCCCCCGCTCATGCCCTGTGTCTGTCTCTGTTGTTCCCCCACCCCCCGCTCATTCCCCGTGTCTATCTTCTGTTCCCCCCACCTCCCGCTCATGCCCCGTGTCTCTCTCCTGTTGCCCCCCACCCTCCGGTCATGCCCCGTGTATGTCTCCTGTACCCCCCAACCCCTGCTCATGCCCCGTGTCTGTCTCCTGTTCCCCCCACCCGCTCATGCCCCTTGTCTCTCTCCTGTTGCCCCTCCCGCTCATGCCCCGTGTCTGTCTCCTGTTCCCCCCACCCGCTCATGCCCCGTGTCTCTCTCCTGTTGCCCCCCACTCATGCCCCGTGTCTGTCTCCTGTTGCCCCCACCCCCTGCTCATGCCCTGTGTCTCTCTCCTGTTGCCCCCACCCTCCCGCTCATGCCCTGTGTCTGTCTCCTGTTGCCCCCCACCCCCTGCTCATGCCCCGTGTCTGTCTCCTGTTCTCCCCACCCCCGCTCATGCCCCATATCTGTCTCCTGTTCCCCCATCCCCTGCTCATGCCCCGTGTCTGTCTCCTGTTCTCCCCACCCCCCCACTGTTGTCCCGTGTCTGTCTCCTGTTGTCCCCACCCCCCGCTCATGCCCCGTTTCTCTCTCCTGTTGCCCCCTACCCCGCTCATGCCCCGTGTCTGTCTCCTGTACCCCCCCCACCCTCCGCTCACGCCCTGTGTCTCTCTCCTGTTGCTCCCCACCCCCTGCCCCGTGTCTGTCTCCTGTATCCCCCCACCCCCCGCTCATGCCCCATGTCTCTCTCCTGTTGCCCCCCACCCCCCGCTCATGCCCCGTGTCTGTCTTCTGTTCCCCCCACCCCCCGCTCATGCCCTGTGTCTGTCTCCTGTTCCCCTCACCCCCCGCTCATGCCCTGTGTTTGTCTCCTGTTGCCCCCACCCATGCCCCGTGTCTGTCTCCTGTATCCCCCCACTCCGCGCTCATGCCCCGTGTCTCTCTCCTGTTGCCCCCCACCCCCCGCTCATGCCCCGTGTCTGTCTCCTGTTCCCCTCACCCCCCGCTCATGCCCTGTGTCTGTCTCCTGTTGCCCCCACCCATGCCCCGTGTCTGTCTCCTGTATCCCCCCACTCCGCGCTCATGCCCCGTGTCTCTCTCCTGTTGCCCCCCACCCCCCGCTCATGCCCCGTGTCTGTCTCCTGTTGCCCCCACACCCCCGCTCATGCCCCGTGTCTGTCTCCTGTTCTCCCCACCCCCGCACATGCCCCGTGTCTGTCTCCTGCTCTCCCCACCCCCCACTCATGGCCCGTGTCTGTCTCCTGTTGTCCCCACCCCCCGCTCATGCCCCGTGTCTCTCCCCTGTTGGCTCCACCCCCCGCTCATGTCCCGTGTCGGTCTCCTGTTGCCCCCCACAACCCGCTCATGCCCCGTGTCTCCCTCGTGTTCCCCCCACCCCCCTCTCATGCCCCGAGTCTCTCTCGTGTTCCCCCCACCCCCCACTCATGCCCCTTGTCTCTCTCCTTTCCCTCCCACCCCTGCTCATGTCCCGTGTGTGCCCTGTACCCCCCGCTCATGCCCGGTGTCTCCCTCGTGTTACCCCCCACCCCCTGCTCATGCCCCGTGTCTGTCTCCTGTTCCCTCCACCCTTCGCTCATGCCCCGTGTGTCTTCTGTTTCCCTCACCCCCGCTCATGCCCCGTGTCTGTCTCCTGTTGCCCCATATGCCCCGTGTCTGTCTCCTGTTCCGCCCACCCCCCCGATCATGCCCTGTGTCTGTCTCCTGTTGCCCCCCACCTCCGGCTCATGCCCCGTGTCTGTCTCCTGTTGCCCCCCACCCCCGGCTCATGCCCCGTGTCTGTCTCCTGTTGCCCCCCACCCCCCGCTCATGCCCTGTGTCTGTCTCCTGTTCCCCAACCCCCCGCTCATGCCCCGTGTCTGTCTCTGTTGTTCCCCCACCCCCTGCTCATGCCCCGTGTCTGTCTTCTGTTCCCCCCAGCCCCCGCTCATGCCCCGTGTCTCTCTCCTGTTGCCCCCCACCCTCCGTTCATGCCCCGTGTATGTCTCCTGTACCCCCCACCCCCTGCTCATGCCCCGTGTCTGTCTCCTCTTCCCCCCACCCGCTCATGCCCCGTGTCTCTCTCCTGTTGCCCCTCCCGCTCATGCCCCGTGTCTGTCTCCTGTTCCCCCCACCCGCTCATGCCCCGTGTCTCTCTCCTGTTGCCCCCCACCCCCCACTCATGCCCCGTGTCTCTCTCCTGTTGCCCTCCACCCCCCGCTCATGCCCCGTGTCTGTCTCCTGTACCCCCCCACCCCCCGCTCATGCCCTGTGTCTGTCTCCTGTTGCCCCCACCCATGCCCCGTGTCTGTCTCCTGTATCCCCCCACTCCGCGCTCATGCCCCGTGTCTCTTTCCTGTTGCCCCCCACCCCCGGTCATGCCCCGTGTCTGTCTCCTGTTGCCCCCCACGCCCCTGCTCATGCCCCGTGTCTGTCTCCTGTTCTCCCCACCCCCGCTCATGCCCCGTATCTGTCTCCTGTTCCCCCATCCCCCACTCATGCCCCGTGTCTCTCTCCTGTTGCCCTCCACCCCCCGCTCATGCCCCGTGTCTGTCTCCTGTACCCCCCCAACCCCCCGCTCATGCCCCGTGTCTATCTCCTGTTGCCCCCCACCCCCCGTTCATGCCCTGTGTCTGTCTCCTGTACCCCCAACCCCCCGCTCATGCCCCGTGTCTGTCTCCTGTTGCCCCCACCCCCTGCTCATGCCCCGTGTCTCTCCTGTTGCCCCTCCCGCTCATGCCCCGTGTCTGTCTCCTGTTCCCCCCACCCGCTCATGCCCCGTGTCTCTCTCCTGTTGCCCCCCACCCCCGCTCATGCCCCGTGTCTGTCTCCTGTACCCCCCCACCCCCCGCTCATGCCCCATGTCTCTCTCCTGTTGCCCCCACCCCCTGCTCATGCCCCGTGTCTGTCTCCTGTACCCCCCACCCCCACTCATGCCCTGTGTCTCTCTCCTGTTGCCCCCCACCCCCCTGCTCATGCCCCGTGTCTGTCTTCTGTTCCCCCCACCCCCGCTCATGCCCCGTGTCTGTCTTCTGTTCCCCCCACCCCCCGCTCATGCCCCGTGTCTGTCTCCTGTTCCCCCCACCTGCTCATGCCCCGTGTCTCTCCTGTTGCCCCTCCCGCTCATGCCCCGTGTCTGTCTCCTGTTCCCCCCACCCGCTCATGCCCCGTGTCTCTCTCCTGTTGCCCCACCCCCTGCTTATGCCCCGTGTCTGTCTCTTGTACCCCCCACCCCCCACTCATGCCCTGTTGTCTCTCTCCTGTTGCCCCCACCCCCTGCTCATGCCCCGTGTCTGTCTCCTGTACCCCCCACTCATGCCCCGTGTCTCTCTCCTGTTGCCCCCACCCCCCTGCTCATGCCCCGTGTCTGTCTTCTGTTCCCCCCACCCCCCGCTCATGCCCCGTGTCTGTCTTCTGTTCCCCCCACCCCCCGCTCATATCCTGTGTCTGTCTCCTGTTGCCCCCACCCATGCCCCGTGTCTGTCTCCTGTATCCCCCCACTCCGCGCTCATGCCCCGTGTCTCTCTCCTGTTGCCCCCACCCCCCGGTCATGCCCCGTGTCTGTCTCCTGTTGCCCCCCACACCCCCGCTCATGCACCCGTGTCTGTCTCCTGTTCTCCCCAACCCCGCTCATGCCCGTATCTGTCTCCTGTTCCCCCATCCCCTACTCATGCCCTGTGTCTGTCTCCTGTTCTCCCCACCCCCTACTCCTGCCCCGTGTCTGTCTCCTGTTCTCCCCACCCCCCCACTCATGCCCCGTGTCTGTCTCCTGTTGTCCCCACCCCCGCTCATGCCCCGTGTCTCTCTCCTGTTGGCCCCACCCCCTGCTCATGTCCCGTGTCTGTCTCCTGTTGCCCCCCACTCCCTGCTCATGCCCCGTGTCTCCCTCGTGTTCCCCCCACCTCTGCTCATGCCCCGTGTTTCCCTTGTGTTACCCCCACCCCCCTCTCATGCCCCGTGTCTCTCTCGTGTTCCCCCACCCTCCGCTCATGCCCCTTGTCTCTCTCCTTTGCCCCCCACCCCCGCTCATGTCCCGTGTGTGCCCTGTACCCCCCGCTCATGCCCCGTGTCTCCCTCGTGTTCCTCCCCATCCCCCGCTCATACCCCATGTCTCCCTCATGTTCCTCCCCACCCGCTGCTCATGCCCCGTGTCTCTCTCATGTTCCCCCCCACCACCGCTCATACCCCGTGTTTCCTTCCTTTCCCCCCCACCCCCTGCTCATTCCCCGTTTGTACCCTGTTCCCTCTCACCCCCTGCTCATGCCCATGTGTCTCCCCTGTTCCCCCCCACCCCCCGCTCATGCCCTGTTGTGTTCTTTATACACCCCGCCTTCCCTTTCCATGGTGGCCATCTTGGTAAAAGATTTTCCTTCCTACACCAGGACGCCGCCACCCGGCGTTCCCACTTTGAGGACATAAGATGTTAGTGGTCTTCATCTATTGAAAAGGATGTTATGGTGACGTTGCACTAATAAAAACCTTTAAAATTTAGTTAAAAAAAATGTTTCTGGGACGTTATGGTTAAGTTGCACTAATAAAAACCTATGAAATTCAGTGAAAAAACTTTGTTAAAGGGATGTTATGGTTAAGGTGCGCTACTAAAAATCTATGAAATTCAGTGAAAAAACGTTGTCAAAGGGACGTTACGCTTCCAAGTAAAAGCGAAAATCCCTTGAAATTCGCCAGTTATGGTAAGCTAAGCAAACATAACTCGCGCTACCACCGTGCACTGCTAAGACTAACACCCAGGACATCAAAGATGACATCACAAATGTCATTGATGACATCACTGATGACATCACATGTCTGGCTCACTCTTTTTTCTTTTGCTGACATATCTAGGCCACATGGGTTCTTCAGTAACAGTCAGAAACTAAACATTTTATTTTATTTGTAGATGTATCCTTCAAGTAGGTTCTTACAGTAATTCCCTTAGAGTGCAGTCACATCATATGAAACACATACATACGGGAAGACACAAGCTTGAAAGACAGCAATACTTTTTGTCCATAAAGATAATCAATAGACTTATGAGCACTTTCTGATAGTTCTGTTTTTTTTATGGCTGTACTTTCCCTGCATATGGTCATGTTTGTATACATTGTACTCACACTTACTTTCCTTAGGGTCCAATCACATCAAGTGATACATATACCTAGGGGAAATAGCAGCTTTGAAACAGAGCAATCATTTATTTGCATGAAAATAATCAGTTAAATTATGTATTGTTTCTGCTACTACTTGTGCTTTTTTGCACACTTTCCCTGTATATACCCATATTGGTATGTGTTCTTGTGTCTTTGTGTTTTGTCTATAGTAATGCAATTATGTAATACATGTGTGTTATTAGCTACTTATTACATATTTCACAGTACACAAAAATCTATTAAGAAAACAATTATCATTTCATTATTCAACATATTACCATTACGAATATTATACCTTCATCTTGTACACTGCACACAATGTTATGTTTCTGTATGAGTAGCTTAGTATACTAGATAGAACCCCATAATAGAATGCTATTTATATCAATGCATCGTTCAATGCACTAATTAGGGTATGATATTTATTGCAATGATCCTTGACACTTGTTTCGCAACATTATAATAAGAATCCCTCGTACACATATTTCATGAAAAGTACATACACATGTAATGTCATCAGTGATGTCATCAATGACATTTGTGATGTCATCTTTGATGTCCTGGGTGTTAGTCTTAGCAGTGCACGGTGGTGACACGAGTTATGGTTGCTTAGCTTACCATAACTGGCGAATTTGAAGGGTTTTTCGGTTGTACTTGGAACCATAACGTCCCTTTGACAAAGTTTTTTCACTGAATTTCATAGGTTTTTAGTAGCGCAACTTAACCATAACATCCCTTTAACAAAGTTTTTTCACTGAATATATATATATATATAAATATAATCTGATAAATCACCTGGCTTGTCTATATATATATATATATATATATATATATATATATATATATATATATATATATATACATATATATATATATATATATTTTTTTTTTTCACAGGTTCGCCCTGGGACTGTGCCCGTCAATATGAGAGTTGCGGCACCTCTCTGTGGCCTGCAGGGACGCTGCATTCACCAATCGCGTGTCACGATCTCGTAGAACGTTGCGCTCTGAAGTATTGAGCGCATTATATCCTTTGAAGTATCTGAGGATGTAAATTATATACGTGGATGCTCACGGAGCGATCTACTGACAGAGTTTATCCTGTATTAACCGTCAGTGGAATGTAGGGAGTGCTGAAACTACGTGGTCCCGTTGTGCTCCCCCTTCCGTGTCCGTACTGCCCTCTGTGGGTCTCCCCTTTGTGGTTTGCGTTCGCCAGATCACCAGCCCTGTCGCGACTGCAATCTCAATCACACAAAGAAATGTGGATAAGCTCCGCCAAGTCCTCTACACTGTGAACGCGCGTGCATGCAAGTCTGGCCCTATGTCCAGAATAGTACATGAATACATTCTCATAGGAATAAGGAAAAAAAGCACTTAACTCGTTGACGAGCAGCAAATAAAGAGGGGGTGGATGAGAAGGGACAGTGTGGTCATGGAGAAGGACTATACTGATTTGTTAAATTTGTGAAGTGGTCAGTTTGAGGAGCAATAATATCAGAACAACCAAAGACTTTTTCGAGCTTTGTTATCATTTATATTGTTGGTTATACTTTGCTGTTGAAGTAGTAAAATGGAAAGAGAAGCATAATCCAAGCCTCCAGTCTTGACATAGAATCTCATTTACTCATACGATTGGTCGGGCAGGAAAATCCTCTGCCTCTGTGTCTTTAATAGAAACTTGACTTTCTATAACGATAGTATGGAAAATCAGTATTCTATGTCAAGACCGGAGGCTCGGATTATGCTTGTTCAAAGCTTACTTACCACCAACAAAGACATTTGATCTATTGGTCTAAAGTAAAATAGTTTGAACGTTGATTCCTTTGACCAGGCCACTGCTTTTAAGATGTCTTCTAACCTCGCCCCGTGGTATCTGCTTTTGACCCCACAGCTCCTCTAATTGAATGGGCCCCAGAAGTTCCAACGTCAATGCCCGCTTGTAACATGCACCATTTGATCCATCTGGCAAGCCTTGCCACTGCTGACCAAAGCGTCCTCTGTAATCTCCTCATAAGCCTTCAAACAACAAACTGGACATAGCTTGGGTTGGTCCGGGAAGGCCCAGTAATTAACGGATTTGATACCTGTCTTAGTCCTTTTTTAAATATTAAAAGTGACCATGGAAGGGCCTAAACGATTCCCGGTCCACTTCAAGTGCTTTCACGTCGGACACTCTTATAAGATGTGAGGCAAAGCAGTGTAGTGAGCTTTGCTGATAATGCTTTTCATTAACGTCCCATGTCTGTAAATATCTGGATCAGTGGCTCAAAGGAGTTTGCATACTAGAGGGTCTTCATCCGCTGCCACATTTTCTATCTTTGGATGGCTTGCTGAAATGGCTGATCTACATGTGTTCACTGTTCTGTATGCTTTGCGTTGTACTGCCAGGGCTGCTATAAAATTCACTATCTGTTTCACATTTGCTCTAGTGGGATTATGTGCCGTTCCACACACCTGCTGTTCCACCGTGCTCACGCCGCCCTGTAGGTCTTCCTGGTGCCTGGTGCCAAAGCCTCCTCAATTAATTTTTCAGCTTCTCCCGAAAGTCCTTACTTTTGCCAGGATCCCAGAAACTGTCCACCCATCAGTCTCAAGTTTCCTTCCTGAACCAGGGGATGGATGTCCCCCACTGGATTCTGAATCAATTCTCTGAATTGGGGGAGTAACAGAGGAGTGTCGACTGATAATTCGAGGAAGTCCGGCAACCACACTTGTCTCTTCCAGTCTGGCGTCACTATAATTACGGCTGCGTGCTGCCTCCTGGCCTGAGCTACCATTCTCGGGAATCATTGTGAACGGAGGAAATGCGTCCGCCGCTTCCACTGCTGGGTCTGGTCTACAGTTGAAGACAGTTAAAAACAGAGTGCAGTCATTGGTCAACCATTGGCGAGTCCAGATTCTTAAATTATTTTGGCTGGTTGTCTGCTGTATGGATGTCCCTGTATTGTGGCGGCCAAATACAATATAGAATTGATTACTGCTTCTGGTCAAATACATTGCGTCAACCTTAACAAGTTAGTTGTGCATTCAACCTGGACGCAAATAGGTCTGTCCTGCATGAACCTCTCATCCTCATTATGGTTAGAAATACTGTTCTGCCTAGTTGCCAATCACTGGCATCTCCTAAATGTCTCGAATTCCAGTCTGCCACTTTGTTTTGCAGACCTGGGAGATAGTCCGGTGTGATGCTGATCTTGTTCTGTAGGCACATGTGCCAGAAATAGTTTGCTAGTTCTGCCAGCATCCTGGACTTCGTCCCGCCCTGCCTGTTTATGTAGCGTACTGCGGAGACGTTGTCTGTTTTCAGTAATCTGCAACAGTTTACTTTGTCTTGGGTCCTTTACTGGGAAGGACCCCGCCATCAGGTCTAGGCAATTGGTGTGGATCTCTAGCTCCTTCCCTGACCACCTGAATCCCGTTGTCATCTCTCCACAACGGGCTCTCCAGCCCCACCGGCAGGCATCCGATTCTATCATGAGGACCGGGGATGAGCCAAATATCGCTCTCCCATTCCAGGCATCCATGTGTCTGAACCACCACCATAGTTCTGTCCTCACCTCTATAGAGATTGGTACTTTTTGTTCGTATGATAACCCTTTTCGTAGATGTTGGATTTTTAGGCGCTGTAGTGCCTTGTAGTTTAGTGGGCCCGGGAAGATCGCTTGAATGGATGATGCCAGTCTCCCTACCAATCTGGCCAGTTCTCTGATTGATATCTCCTCCCTCGCTAGTATTGAGCTGATCTCCTTCTGGATCAGATTCACTTTTGCTATTGTTAGGCTGAGCGTGGCTGCTCTCGTGTCTATTATGAAACCCAGGAACTCTAATGATTGAGCCAGTTCCAACTCAGATTTCTCCCAATTTATCAGAAATTCCAAGTTCTGTAACAGTTGTATTGTTGCCTATTTTTGTTGTTCCAGCATTATTTTGTCCTGCCCAATCAGATAGAAGTCATCTAGATGTATTATCGACCTGACGCCTTGTTCTCTCATGTGACTGACCACCGTCCTCATCAGTTTCGTAAAGGCTCAAGGCACTGGCGCTAGGCAAAATGGGAGGCATGTGAATTCCCACTTCCGACCTCCCCACCAGAATTGAAGGAACTTCCGAAGTTCCTCTTCAATTGGGATCGTTAAGTAGGCATCTTTGAGGTCTATCCTCCTGATTGTAATACGTCTCTCAAAAGATGGATACCTTCCATCTTGAAATGTCTGTATATGATGAATGGGTTCAAACTTCTCAAGTTTATCACCAGTCTCTGTTTTCCTTTGCCTTTACCAAGAACATATTGCTTATAAACCCCATAGATTTGTGGGACTCCCGTATGATGGCCCCCTTTGTCTCCAAATCTAATATTTCTTTGTCTAACAAAGCTTTGTCTTCCTTGCTGAACTCTATAGGTCTCAGGTACTCTGTTTGCACTGGTTTTTGCCAGAATTTTAGTGGAAAGCCCTGTACCGTTTGTTCGACCCATGCATCTCCTGATAACTCCTGCCACATTTCTAAGAATAGTGCATTCCTCCACCCTATCTCTGGGGTCCCTATTCTGTGTTGGTCAATTCAGCATTTCTGTGATCAGTCTCACCTGTGTTTGCCTGGTGACCTCTGCCTCTACCCCTTCCTATCGACTGAAAGAAGGGATTGGGTTTGATTCCTCCTGTCATTTCTGCTATTGTAGTTGGACCTGTATGAGGAATAGTGGCTGGCCGAGCAGCCCCTTCCTCTGCCAGCCCTTCCAAAAACCTTCTGCCCAAACACTATTTTTAGAGATGCCTGGGCTTTGTCTATAGCGGCATAATTATTAGTGAATTTCACCATCTCTTTAATGAAGGCATCCCCGGAGAGCTTGCCTTTACTGCTAGACGCTGTCTCTGAGGTGGTCAGCTCGCTCCTTTTGGGGTCTATTTTATTTTTTTAAACTCTTTTTATTGAATTTACAACATGTTAAACCATTCCCCAACAAAAACTCCCCCCCCCTGAGGCACATCTGCTCAGCTTCTGGCCCTTTACTTCCATGGGCCGGTCACAAAAGTTCATTGTAGATCCAACAATTTCAAGCATTGTTGGTACCACATTACCCGAAAATCATCTTTGAGAAATGCCAGAGTTTCTCCCCAGTCTTTTGCAAAGTTATGGACATTCTTGTTCATAGCATACGTCGCCCACTCAAGTGCAATGATTTCCCATATCTTTCGCACAAATCCTGCATTCTGGATATCTCTGCGCTTTTCCACCTCTGTGCTATAAGTGTCATAGCTGCCAGCATTAGGATCACCCTTGCTTTCTCTTGAGCTCTAGGATGCCCCCTTGTGAAGCCCTCTCTGATCCCCAATAGAATTTGCTCCGGCGGTCGAATCTCACCAGACCCGAAGGCTTGGTCTTGTTCCCTCAGGACCTCTTGCCAAAAGGGCTCGATTTTCGGGCACCCCCACCAGATGTGTTCTGCCGTACCTACCATCCCGCAGCCCCTCCAACAATCCCCTGTGGTTCCCAGGTATATCCTGTGAAGACGGGCTGGTGTGTAGTGCCAGCCTAATAGGATTGTGTACCATATTTCTTGCAACTGGGATGCTCTCGCCAATTTGGGAATCTTTCTCCATAACCTTTCCCACTCCTCCCTTCCTATCTCCCTCCCCAAGATCTTCTCCCATCTCCTCATATATGGCCACTGTTGCCTAACATTTGCATTGTCCAGTATCTTGTATAGGTTGAAGATTAATGCCTTAGACCCGTCGTTTGATAGGAGGAATTTTTCGAATTGCGTAGTGTCCCTATTTGCCGCTTCCTTATTCCCAAGATTCAGTATCCAATGCCTTAGTTGCGCTTTCGGAGCCTTTCCCCCTCCTTCACCCCGAATTCCCTTGACCAGTCCACAAAGGATAGTATTTCCCCTCCTCTGAACATGTCTCCCAGCTTCCTGCATCCCCCGTTCTGCCATTGTTTAAGTGCCCCCTTCTCCACCCCTGGTGTGAAGTCCCCATTATTGAAAATGGGCGTGAAGGGGGACAGAAATGTCGTTATCCCCTTGGTTCTCACTAGCTTGTCCCAGTTGTCAGCAACTAATTTGGTTATGGAACTTTTATACAGATGCTTTGGCCTGCAATGTTTCGGTAACCACAGAACTTCCGCTAGGTTGTGATGTGTGACCGCCCTGTTCATTTTAACCCACTGCTTATCTTGCACTCTCTCCTCTTCCTGAAGCCATTCTCTAATTACCCGCAATTGCGCGGCCTCGTAGTACTGTTGAAAGTTCAGTAACGCCAGTCCCCCCTCCCGTTTGGGTGCCATCATCAGGTTCCCACTAGCTCTCGCTCTTTTTCCCTTTCATATACATTTGTTGGTCTGGACTTTTAACTCCCTGAAGAGGCTTGCTGGTACCTCCTGGGGTATCACTTGGACTAGGTACAACAACCGTGGGAGTGTGACCATTTTCACTGCGGCCAGTTGACCCAGCCACGAGACCCGGAGGTTCTTCCACCTGTGGAAGTCCCGCTTAATGTCCTTCAACAGTGGGGGATAGTTGGCCACATACCAGCCCGCGAGGGTTGCCGTGATTCTTACCCCCAGATATCTAATTCCCCCTGGGCTCCACACCAAGGGGGCGCTTGCCCTCAGAACGTCTCATTCCGCTGCCTTCAGAGTTAAGCTTAGTATTTCGGATTTACCGATATTCACCCTCAGACCAGAGACCTCCACAAATTCCTCCAGCAGGGTTCTACTCGCCAGGATAGACTCAAGTGGTGTCATCAAGATGAGCAGCATGTCATCAGCGAACGCTGCCACCTTTTGCTGTATCCCTTCTGTCTCCCTTATAGCTTGTAGGAGGGGTTCCAGATAAAGTGCATAAAGCATCGGGGACAGTGGGAATCCATGTGTTGTCACTCTGCTCAGTCTAAAGGGTCTTGATAGCGTGCCATTCACCGCCACTCTCACTGATGGTGTCTGATAGTTCGCCTGGACCATTGTCAGGTACTCCCCTTCGAGACCCATCTGCTGCATCACCCAAAATAGTAAGGACCACTCCACCTGGTCGAAAGCCTTTTCTGTCTCCAGCCTATTTGCCAAGATCTTTGTATATATCTTGG
Source organism: Ambystoma mexicanum (assembly GCF_040938575.1). Lineage (NCBI taxonomy): Eukaryota > Metazoa > Chordata > Amphibia > Caudata > Ambystomatidae > Ambystoma > Ambystoma mexicanum. Next base: position 871,913,433 of record NC_090923.1, on the reverse strand, counting down.
CATCAACATTTATCAGTGGAATGGGCCAGTAGGATGTCCTCAACTCTGGGTCCTTATTGGGTTTAAGGATAAGGGTTAGCTTGGCTTCCTCCATGGATTGTGCTATCTTTCCTGTTGACCTGAATGTGTTGAAGAGGAATGTCAGGTGTGGGATAAGGGTGGTTGCGAATGTTTTATAGAAGGCCACGGTGTAGCAGTCTGGGCCCGGGGCCTTATTTGGCAGTAGATTCCTGAATACCCTTCTTACCTCATCCTCTGAGATTTCCCGATTAAGGGCCTCCTGCGCCTCCCTTCCAATTATTTGCAGCTTTACCCTCTCGAGGAACTCTGCTTGTATATGGGGCCGTAGGTTTTGTGATGTGTAAAGGGATTCGTAGAATTCTTCCAACGCTTCTTGAATGTCCCCTGACCGTGTGACCCGCTCTATTGTTACCGTTTTTAGGGCTGTGATCGCATTCTTTGAACTCAAGCCCCTCAATAGGCGTGCCAGAAGTGTGTCTGCCTTATTTGTTTTGGTGTAATACTTTTGGCGGATGGAGAGCAGTTCCCCCTCTGCCTTTTTAGTTCGGAGGACTTCCAGTTGCCATATTGCCCTGCTGTATTCCCTCATGGAGGATCTAGTTGGGGTTGATCCAGCCTTTTGTCTTGCCGCCTCTACTTCAGCCTCAAGTTGTTCCTCCATCACCTTCATTTGTTTCAGCCTCTGCGCTGATACCGCTACTAATACCCCCTGAACGTGGCTTTAAAGGCGTCCCACCTTGTCTCCTCCCTCGTGTCCCCTTTCTTGTTATCTATGAAGAAGCTCTTAATTTTCCCTTCCATTTCCTCTCTAATTACTGGATTCTTAAGTAGGGACTTCGGGTATTTCCAACCCCACACCCCTCTGTCTTTACGCCCCAGTTCCATGAGAATGGCCACTGTCTTGTGGTCTGCTATTCCAATAGGACCCATCTGTGCATCCCTAATCTGACCCACCAGGCCCACTGATACCCAGATGTAGTCAATTCTTGACGGAGACCCGAGGACTTCCGATAGGAAAGTGTAGCCCTCCTCATCCCCCTTCAGCTCCTGCCAGGCGTTCCGTAGTCCCGCCCTCCCAATCCTATCCCTTAGATCCCTTAGATCTGCAGATATCACCGCTCCCCTACCAAAGCCCCCAGACCTATCCCACTCCCTGTCCCAGGTTATGTTAAGGTCCCCCATCAGGATGAGATGACCCCATGCTGTCTCTTCCGGTAACGTCAGGATATGCCTCATGAACTGCTCCTGTCCGGTGTTTGGTGCGTACACCACTGCTATGGTGTAGAGGATGTCCAGGTACGCTCCCTTGGCTATCAAGTACCTACCCTCCTTGTCCCTTAATGTCTTAGTGGTTTTGCTCTGACCGAAGGCTTGCAATATTAGGTTGAATCCCCTCAGTCTCAACCACCTCTGGTCCTTACATAAAAGGTGCGTTTCCTGCAGCCCCAGGACATCCAGCCCTTCTTTCCTCGTGAACTGTTCCAATTGCTTCCTTTTAAGGGGGGAATTAAGCCCTCTAATGTTATGCATTAGCCACTTGAATGACAGTAGCTCCGACCTTGTTCCTCACCTGTTGGTGACCTCCACTACCTCTGAGCTTCCTGATGTGCCCTCCCGCCCTCTCTGCCCCAACTCCCACCCCCAATTCTCCCTCCCTAACCCACCCCTTACTCTCCCTGGAAGATCTCGCTCTTCCCGCCCCTTCTCCTCTCGTTCCTCGGGCATCCTCACCCTTCCTGATTCCAAATGGTTGCTCCCTCCTCCTCCCCTTCCTACTCAATTTTCCCCTTTAGAAGCCCACCACCCCTATCTCGCCAGTGGGGATATCCCCATCCCTGTTTCCCCGTTCCTCTCTTTCGGGAGTGGCCTACTTCCCTTCTGGCCCCTCCTTCTTTTCTCCCCCACCGTTGACCACTCCCACGGTCTCGATCTGGGTCTGTGATCCCTTGTTTGTGGTCCGTTCCGTGCAGAGGTCTCCTCAAGATCTATTTGCAATATGTCGGCTCCTTCTTGTGCAGTGGTGATGCGTTTTTGAATTTCTTCCCACTCAAACACCAAGCCGAATGGGAATGTCTAGTTATATCTAATGTCTCTCCCGTTAAGAACCTTCAGTATTGGGCCCAGCGGTTTCCTCTTTACTAGTGTGCTGCTTGCCAGGTCCTGATAGAGCGCTACCTGTTGGCCCTTATACATGATCGGTTCCCGTCTCCTTGCCGCCTGAAGGACAGCTTCCTTCTGGGCGTATCTACCAAAGGCAGCCAGCACATCCCTTGGTCTTGCTGCTGCGCCTTTGGCCAATCTTCCTACCCTATGTACGTGGTCCAGTTCAATCTTGTCTGGAGTCTCTTCTTCCAGGATCTCAGCAAAAATAGCCTGTATTTCCTCTTTCAGTTCCTAGTCCATTACCGTTTCCGGCAGCATTTTCACCCTGATGTTGATCCTGCAGGATCTGTTTTCCATATCCTCCATTTGGGTTTCCAGATTCCGGGTGGCTACATCTAATCTCTCTATGGCCTCACTGTTGACTGCCGTTTTCTTGTCCACTTCTTGTAGGCCCTTCTCTAGGAGGTCAGTCCTTTCCCCCAATTGTCGCATGTCCTGTCTGATCTCCCCCAGAGCCTCATTCAGGTCTGCCCGCATGAGCTGGAATTGGTCCTGGAATGTTTTGGTTAGGTTGGCCTGCAGAGCGTGCACTTCTCCAGGAAATCCTGTTTCGACATCGGGGCCTCCCCTCTGCACCTTCCAAGGTTGTGCGGTCCATCTTCCCTTCTTGGCTGTTCTTGGCTCCTTTCCTAGCGTCCTGTGTAGGCCACAAGGTGTGAAGGGTACCCAGTGTGTCACTTGAGTTCTGGGGCCCCCTTCCGCCCTTTCCCTTGGTTTTTGTACTCATGTCTCTCTCTCTCTTACCCGAGTGAGTCCTTATCCAGGCCCCCAGAGCCCGGGTAGTGGTTGCCTCCTTTCTGCTTAGATCTCCGGATCTTTACTCACTCCTCCTATTTCTCTGTAGGTTCTGCCTCCGTTTGTACCTTGCAGGTCCGATGTCCTCCCTTTGCTTCTCGACTTGTCCGGTACTGATCTCCCGGATAGCTTCACCTGTTCGCTTGTCAGGTCCTGTCTTGCCTCGGCTCTATGCTCCAGCCCAGTTGTGGTTGTTCGCCGAGGTGATATTTATGTTTTGTGTGGTTGGGTATCTCCGGCCCCAGGGGGCCCCAAGTCTTTCTGGCCTCATTGCACCCCTCAACAGGGGTCCTTTCTCCTCGGCGGCTCCCGTTCCTTCCCTCCCATGAGCTGCAGGGGGTGCGGCTTGTTCGGGTTCTCCTGGGCTCCCCCCCTCTTTGATCCGTACCTCTATGTGCCCACTGTTATGGGGATTCCCCAGCTCTCGGGTGGCATCCTATTGTCCCTGCACTCACCGTATTTTCCTACCACCTCGTGTGGGGCTCTGGCTGGGCTGCCGCCGCTCTGCTTCCCCTCTGGTCTGCCAATACTGACTCCCCCCTGTGGCCTCCTCTTCGTAGATGTGCTTCGGTGCAAGTTCGGAGGGGCCTCTGCCCTTCCTTCACTCCAATGCTGATCCTGGGCTGCGCGGCTTGCCTCGCTCCTCCTTGGCCTCTTTCTTCTCAACGTCGGAGGGGCCCTTCTGCTTAGCCTCTGGAGCTGGCCCGTTTTATAACTTGCGGGGCCGCAGATCTTGCCGTGTGGGTGTACTCACCCACGGCTCCACTCCTCTGCGTGCTGGCACAGCTCTTCCCCTTCTTCCTCCCTCTCACGCGTTGTTTCCCCGCTGCTGCTCCCGCTCAGCTGATGAAGCGGAGCTTCCCCCGCTGCCCGCCCCGGGGTGTTGGCGGAGCAGCGGGAGTGCTGCTGTGATCTTGGGACCGGGAGAAGACAAGCCCCCCCTGCCCTTTCTTTTCAGCTCCTGTCCGGGCCTCTCCTGGCTTCCAGTCCCCCGTCCGTGGGTCTCCTCAATCCAATGCCCGGCTCCTGGGGGTACCACCGCTTCCTCGCCTCCGCGTAAGGTGACGGTTACTGACTTCTCCGCCCTCTGGATGCCGGGCAAGGCCCGCTCTTCCTCTGGTCGTACCTTGCCTCCAGGCCGGGGCCCGCTGCATGGTTTATGCCTGCGTCCGGGTGTTTTGCTGTTGGGGAGACTTCTCCGCCGCTCCTCCCGTCCCCCACTGGGCTTTGGGTCCTCGCTCAGGGGCTCCGCAGTCAGCTGCTGGCTGGGGTGTCGTTTCTCCTCCGGTTCGCTTTCGGAAGCGCTGCAGTCTGCCGGCGGGCTTCTCGGCCCGTCGGGAGTGCTGCAGTCCGCTGATGGGCTTACGAGCCCCGATGCTGTGGGCTCTTTTCACTCCTGGCGGCTCCTTTCTCCCGTAATGTCCTCTCCCTGTGACGGCCCTTCTGTGCGTCTCGTTTGGCGGGGTGGTGGGCACCCTTTTTACTGCTGGGGTCCGGAGAGCGCGGTCGGGACGTCTATACTGTGCAGGCAGCCATCTTGCACTCTTTTGGGGTCTATTTTGACCAGGATAGACCTCCGTCTTTCTGTTGCCATGCCATGGTTGGCATTGCTGAGTTGGCATATTGCCCTCTGGGCCCATCTTGCTGGATCTCAGAGTCCACTTTTTGTTCTGGCTGTTTCGCCTCTTCCGCCATCTGCCAGATCTTTGTCAGAGGACCTAAGACATCAAGAACCTTATCCTGGCATGACCGCCAAGATCTATCTATGTCCTTCTTGATGTCCGACATACCCTCTGCTACTTGGGGCCTGGGGTATTCCACCCTGAGTTTGCTCCTGGCCTCCTTTGACAGAGGATTTCAAATACTTTTCTTGATATAATTGGCAATCTCGGAAGGGGGCTCCCACTCTACCGACCTGGGATGAATTGGACTCCTCATCTGTATATCCCTTGCCTCTTTTTACCCAAGACCTCACTCTTTTCTCACCACCTCTCTTTCTGCATGTTGTGCCCGGGGGTGGAGGGGTCTGGCTGCTGCAGGCCTTTAGGCTTTCTTTCTTTCCCCTCCTGATATCTCTCCGAGGCTTCTCCCCTCAGGGCTTCATTCCCGTGCGAGAAAGTGATTAGGTCCTCCACCAAGCTCCTTCCCTGGGACAAAGCTCCCAATCCTGCGCCCAGTACTCACTGTACTGTTTACCCTTTGTTGGATGCTGTCCACTTTCTGCTACTATGGGGCTCTTCACAGTCTTCGCCCTAATCTGTGTATTTTAAACACTGGTGAGTCTCTACAGGGTTCTTGGGCCTGTACCCGTAAAGAGCAGCATCTGTGGGTCTCGTTTTGCTTCTTGTGTTGCAGGTTTACTTGGCTCTGTGCCCGTCTACTGTGTGTAGCACTTGCCACTGATTTTGTTGCTGCCTTTCCCTGCCTACATTGCAGATGAATGATGAAGTGTGACACTATCTGTGTCAAATATATTATAGCCACTAGGTGCTGCTTCCCCGTGTCGAGTGAAGCTCGACTTGCAGCATTAATGATGGCCCCTCACCGTGCCTCGCAGTTGTGCGTGTGCCTCCAGTGGATTTCGTTGGTCTTTCCGACTGAACAAAGCATTTTTTTCTGCACCTTGCGTTCACTGTTGTTAACGGGTGGCTCTACGGAAAGGAAATTACACTGTATCAGCGCTGGATGATCACTGTCGCGCCCTTGTTTCTCCATAAGACTGCCCCCTCAAGTGTTGATAAATGTGTTGCTGGTCCCCTACCGAGGCCCGTCGCAACTTCTACCTCCGGGCATACAGATATGCTCCGTCAATGCCCCGTGCTGCACACTGTAGAACAAATTGGTCACACTTGCGTGCACACCTTTCAAAACCCATGAATCTAGTTAAATCATCACCATTCACACACCTGACATAACAAAATAAAATGAAGGTACTTAACTGCTGCCTGAGCAACAAAGAAAGAGGGAGGACAAGAGAAGGGGAGAAGGTTATGGACTAGCAGAGAGAGGATTGGCCAAGGATGTCACATGTTTCAATGGACCAAGTTATCATATAAAAAAATGAACTACACAAAAAGACTATGGGCCTGATCACGAGTTGGGCGGTATCGCAAAAGGGATACCGCCCAACATTTTTTGCGTTAGCGCCCACCCATCCGGCGGTATTACCACTGGATCACGGTTTGCGTGCTAACTGTTCGTCCCATTCCCTATTGGGTCCATTGGAAAAATAGTCATGTAATGGAAGTTCTGCTCCCTCAGTTTGCTAGCGAATCGAATCGAACAACCTCCTCTGCTTTTGGGCCTCCTGTGTGAAGTCAGGGAAAATCAGTATCTTGGCACTGTCAACTTCGAAGTACCCAGGCCTCCACACTGCTTTCAGTATTGCGTCCCTGTCCCTGAAATTCAGCAATTTAGCCTCAAGAACCCTGGATTGTCCTCCTAGCAGTGGGATCCTGCTGGCACCCGGTGTGCCAGCTATACCATGAATAGCTTTGATAAGCTCCTGATGCGTAACTTGTCCAGCAGCAGTTTCTGCACATATAATTCCATGCTTGGCCCCTCCTCACCTTCTGTGACCTCCACTAGTCGGATATTGCTTTGTTGGGAGCGGCCCTTCGAGTCCTCCACTTTGGCCTCCAACTCCCTTGTTGCTCCTATGAGTCCACACACTTGATTCTTGAGCACAGCCAGATCGTCCTCCACAGGGCTCATCCTTTGTCCACCTCCTTCACTCGCTCACTCACTTTCCGCAGGTCTGGGTGCACCAGGGACACATCAAATCCCACCTCTTAAATCCTACCTTCCAGGGAGATTCTGGACTTCTTTATGACCGGCATCAGCCCCTCCAACGTGACTCCACCACTCGCTTCTGTGCCTACCCCTGCCCTCCGGATTTTAGCTGCTTCTGTTTAGTGGCAGTATAGCGGTCCATCTTCTGCTAGCCCTTCACAATTCTGCCGTCTCCCGGGGTCTCGACTCCTCCGCTGTGAAGTGGTGACCGCCAGTAGACAGGCCGCAATTTCTTGATCGTCTTGCTCACGGTTATTTATTGGCCTTTCTCCTAACTGTATAATTTGCAATCATCACCCCCTGCAGGCCTTGGTGGACCATCTCTTCAGTTCTGTCTTTCCACCTCTCACCCCTGTGGTCAGTCAATGTGGTCTCCTATCTTCTCCCCTTCGCTGGCCCCCGTCCCTGCAGCTTTAGGAATTTTTCTCACTGTCTATGCATCCACCGTCACACTTGGTGTGTGTGTCCCAGAACTCCCTTTAAACTGCTTCTGGACAGTTCCTCACTCCATGTGAGGGAATCCCAGACAGGCCCAGTGTAGGCAGCTCCTCTCTACCTCCTGTCTTACCACATAGCAAGATCTGTTGTCCCCTTCAGTGCAGCAGTGTTCCTGGCTGCTTACTGTTCTCCCTTGACTTGTCAGACAGTTCTGCTCCACTCTGGTCCTCAGCCCCTTGCCAGAAGTCTCCTCGCGCTTCCCACGTCACTCCTGTGTCCTTCGCTCAGCCCACCAATCCTGACAATGCCGGGTAACTCAATCAGGCCCACACCTTAAGTTTATAGGTCCTCGGGTGGCTCCCGCTCCGTGCGGCTGTTTCCCGAAACTCTATGGCGCCAGGGAGAACACCATCCACTCTGATCTCACCAACCTGCCCCAGGTTCTTGCAGTCGCTCCCTGCTGATGGCGGTCCTCCTTCCTGACGTCTCCAGAGACCTTGCCGCTGGACCTGTGACCAGTCTCTGCTTATTACCGGGACCTCTCCCCTCTTCCCGCTGAGCTCTGGTGTTCCTCCACACCCAGTCTCGCCAGCACCATCACTCTCCTTCTTTGTAATTAGTTGTATCTTTCCGTCGCGTCTGTGTTAATTATTTTTTGCTGCATACCTCTGCTACAACGAGGGTCAGCTCCATGCCCGTTGCACTGATCAATCCAGCGATCTCCCAGGGTGTGCTCTCTAGGCACCAGCAGGCTTCTTGCCAGTCTCTGCTCTGTCATCCCGCACCAGCATTCCACAGGATTCCCAAAGGCCGCAGCCTCTCAATTGCCTGGAGACGCTCGATTCAAGTACCCCTAGTGTTCTGGTACTCAGTTTGTCAATCCTGCACCTTTGATGTGTCTTCCAACAGGATTTTGTTCAGAATTTCCGGTGGCTCGGAGCAGGAGCTGCAGAGCTTACCTCTGCCTCCGTCGCTAGCTGGCCATGCCCCAGGATGAACAATGTTCAATCACATAATCAGTAGTGTCTTCCACAAGGAAATGCACGACGGAGGTGGCGTTTGTTACATTTTCACAGATGTCAACGATGTTGATGTTGTCGCTCCCAATGAAGCACAAAGGTAAAATAGTATGGAACAATTCTAGCAACTTAGATGTATTCAGATAGAAACGTTCCCTGTCACAGAATAAGCTGCTGATTCTAAGAACTCTAACCTTGTCTGAACATTGATGTCTATGGATACCTGTTGAGTGACTCGGTCCGCAATGCATGGATCCGTCTGAACCAGAGCACTGCTGACCCGCCACTCATCCGCCTCAATGGGAATAGTGGCAGGAATGACAAACAACCCTTCTAGATTGTGCAAAGGCTCATCTGTTACATCATCTATTAGTTTTTTGTTTTTTCCTGTCTTTGCCTGCCCTTAACCCGGCCATCCAAATGTTGTCTACTGTGGGCCGACGTTTCCTTAAGAAATCAAAACGCTCTTTTTTTGTTGGAGTGGACGTTTGATTCTTACCCTTCTAACTCGATCACTTCTTCCACTTGAAATGATGCATCAACTGCACAATGGGATGAGTGAGGTACCTCCCTGGTAGCCCCCTTCCCTACTACCAGGTTGATTTAGTACAATGTTGAGGGACATACCATTTTTTGTGTCAGTTTTTGGCTGCGTAATAGGAGTTGATTGGGTAATGCTCTTAAGGACTGTGTTAGATTTCTTTCTTTTCTCCCTAAATATTAGGTTGTCATACATTACTGCCTGTTTGATGGTTTTCCTGAGCTCCGGTGTTCTCCCACACCCAGTCTCGCCAGCGCTCTTGTTCTTTGTAATTAATTGTATCTTTCTGTCGCGTCTGTGTCAAATTATTTTTTGCTGCATGCATCCGCTACAATGAGGGTCAGCTCTGTGCCCCGTTGCACTGATCAATCCAGCAATCTCCCAGGGTGCGCTCTCTAGGTGCCAGCAGGCATCTTGCCAGTCTCTGGTCTGTCACCCCGCACCGGCATTCCTCCGGATTCCCGAAGACCAAAGCCTCTCAATTGCCTGGAGATGCTCGATTCAAGTACACGTAGTGTTCCGGTACTCAGTTTGTCAATCCTGCACCTTTGATGTGTCTTGCAACAGGTTTTTATTCAGGATTTTCGGTGGCTTGGAGCAGGAGCTGCAGAGCTTACCTCTGCATCCGTCACTCGCTGGCCACGCCCCAAGATGAGCAATGTTCAATTACTTAATCAATAGTGTCTTCCACATGGAAATGCACAACGGAGGTGGCGTTTATTTACATTTTCACAGATGTCAACGATGTTGATGTTGTCGCTCCCAATGAAGCACGAAGGTAAAATAGTATGCAACAATTCTAGCAACCTAGATCTATTCAGACAGAAACGTTCCCTGTCACAGAATAAGCTGCTGATTCTAAGAACTCTAACCTTGTTTGAACATTGATGTCTATGGATACCTGTTGAGTGACTCGGTCAGCAATGCATGGATCTGTCTGAACCAAAACACTGCTGACCCGCCACTCATCCGCCTCAATGGGAATAGTGGTAGGAATGACAAACAACCCTTCTAGATTGTGCAAAGGCTCATCTGTCACATCATCTATTACTTTTTTATTTTTCCTGTCGTCGCCTGCCCTTAACCCAGCCATCCAAAAGTTGTCTTTTGTGGGCCAACGTTTCCTACAGAAATCGAAACACTCTTTTCTTGTTGGAGTGGACGTTTGATTCTTACTCTTTTAACTCGATCACTTCTTCCACTTGAAATGATGCATCAAGTGCACAATGTGATGAGTGAGGTACCTCCGCGGTAGCCCCCTCTCCTTACTACCAGGTTAATTTAGTACATTGTGGTTTTCCTGTTCTTACGCTTGCACCAAGCAGCCAAGGTATTTTTCAATCCTGTTCTAATTAGTATTTGAAGACTCTCTGTTGCTACTTACATACTCTTGATAGTAGTTTGATAGTAGGGCACTTTTATCCTGAATTTTTCCCATGACAGTCGCTTGCACGTTACTAATGAGCTGGTTCTGCGGGCCTGTATGGTTCTTAAGAGTGATTTCCTGACTCTCATGCCTTTTCACAAGCACATCACATTTAGCGGAGAGTTGTGTAAGTACATTTTGCAGTATACTAAACAATACCGCAGACTCTTCGCTAATAGAACAGGCTTTCGTTGTGATGTTAAGCTCTCCATTTGTGAACAATGGCATATAATCTAAGGACACTATTTGGCTGTGTGTAAAATATTCATCATTGTTAACAAGCTGGCCAGCCAGCCAAAAGAAAGGACATCAACGCAAGTTTCAACAGTGTTAAGAGTGGCTGAATCCATGATCAGTTCACCACAAACTACCTTATCAATCGCCTTATCAACCGTGGCATCCGTATCTGATCTAACTGCCACAGGGCTGGAAGAAGTCGGGTACGTGAGGATGCAAGGCGTTTCTGTTAGTGGTGATGCTAAAGAATACCCCAGGCTAGGATACAAATTGCCCGGCTCAAAGGCATTGGCCACTGACTCAATAATCTGAGTGCCAAAGCAAGGTAGAGAGGCTGTAAAGTCTGCCGCCAGTTCCATGCAAAAACTGTTTACTTTAGTAGGATTAGAGGGTGAGGCATCTCTAGCCGCAAAATAATTAGTGATTCTTGTGGTGTTCTTATTTGGCCTACTAGAGTCACCAAATCTAAAGAAATTCTGTGGACATGTCCTTGCTGAACGATGTAGGTGATTCTTGGCTTCTAGTTCAGTCACGTTTACTACCCACAGGCTCGGCGCACCATCCTCAATGTCCGATTGCGTGGAACTAACTAACACAATTAAGCCTTCATCTTCTTCACAGATGAGTGCTAAAGACACTTCCAGATCCTCCATGGTTCCCTCACAAGCAACTGCAACACGCTTAGCAGCTTGCGCTGCAGTTGCACCAGAGGCATGCCGCTTTGGTGTTTTCACAGCAGTAGTCAGACGTGAAGACACTCGTGAGAGGCTCGGGAAGGCAGTGCACACTGAGCAATGGCTCAAAGGGCAACCCCTGCAGTCAGCACTGCTCTACACTGCCTCTGCTCTCCTCTGGGGACCCTGGGTCGCTGGCCCCATAGTTCACACATGGATGCCGCTCTTTGTTACGTTAAACCTCGTAGATGGCTCTTAGATAGCCATGGTTCCTTATGTAACCCAGTATTTCTTCACAGCCCGCGCAAAGACTCACAGGTGGCAGAGCACAGCAAACACAGCCCCCTGAGAACTGGCACCGTTTGCGGGGATAGATAGTAACTAAGTAAGTAGGAGGTAATAGGTATAGATGCTGCCCTCACTATTAGGACAATCTGGCACTACTAAAGGCACAGATAAAGCTTGTGGTGGATGCACAAGCCAATCTCAATGCCAGGGATTGCTGCCGCCACCACACTGAGGGATAATCTGGAGGGTGCAGGGGCCTCCACACCGATCCCCTGAAGCCCAAGCGTGGGCCCGGAATAAGCGAAGAAGCCTGGTCCCACCAGCTGGCACTCGGTGGGGTGCTGTATGCACTCACTACTGCCGCCACCGCCACACTGAGGGATAATGCGGAGGGTGCAGGGATCATCACACTGATCCCCCGAAGCCAGAGCGCAGGCCCGGAAAAGGAGAAGAAGCCTGGTCCCACCAGCTTGGACCAGATGGGGTGCTGTATGCACTCACTGCTGCTGCTGTCACCACAACCCGGATTACAAGCTTTACCTGGATTGACCATAAAATCACTGTGGCTGGACAGTGAAGTGGGAAAATGGGACAATACCCTTCCCCCATTCACGTCCAAACCATGGCCCAGGACATCAAGACCCAAGCACCCCCCGCGAGAGGAGTTCGATCCCTTCACTTCATGACCCGACGGACAGGTCCCCTGTGTCCGCGGCCCACACGCACGGGGAGTCTGCCCAATACCAGGTCCAGGAACCGCCGACGTCAGCCTCATGGATCAACTCGATTAGACACCAGCCACGAACGCCATCATCGTTAGAGATGCCATGACGACATAGCCAACAGACAAGAACACACGTGCCACCATGCACACTGGTCACTCACATACCAACCCACACGAAGAACATACTCAGTGGTATGACATAGAGGACCGATACACCCACAGACGCGCATTGTTGTTATTTTTCACATAGGCCTCCTACAGCATCGCAGAAACGCAAGACGCCTGAGGAGCTCGTATATATATGCTTGCTGATGCTTTCTCGCTACCTATCCCTGTGAAGACGCCACCCTATATATCTACTGCTGCTTGTGACGCTCGGTCGGCCCTCACGACCCCCATATTATGGATTATGTACCGCCACCCAGAAACTAGGCCAAGGTAGGCCGCAAAGCAAGAGTCTCCAGGCAGGAGCTGCTCAGACGAAAATCCTCTCAGATGAAAATGCAAAACGCTGATCACGCAGAACGAGCCCCAAAGAGAGCTCACAGAAAAGGCCACAATGTTGCCATTCACATGCCGCGCTCCCCGGGCCAAGGTTACACCTGCCATCGCCGAATGCCCTCAGAGCCGAAATACAAATCAATTGCTCATAATTCTGCTCCAGCAATGGTCTCTCCACATGTGACCAAGCCGTGCTGACAAGATGCCAAGCTCACGAGAGAGAAAGTCGCCGGGGTCCCACGTCTGAGACACGATCTGCAACAACGAAGTGACAAGTTGGACACCTACAACGATGGGAAAGACATGCACATCAGCCACTAGTCAGACCTGTACATTGTCTACCACTAACACATAGTTGCACATTGTTGCCAGTACCAGGTACACTGCGAGCTGGGAACAGCGATGGCCCCAGGCTTGGGGGCTCGCAGGGGAACCAATCAGAACACGAGGGGCTCACCATTGACGCCACTTTAACTAGCCAATCACCAAGAGTCCCCCTGTAACCAATTTGATGTAGCAACTGTTAGGGACAACCCAAGTGTACCACCTGACCTGTCCTTATCCAATAACCCCTTCTTCTATAGGTAACTATACTGACCCCACCACTCGGGGAGCCAACTCGAAGTGGCATTAGGTTTTGGGACAATTTTCCCAGGTGAAGCGAGTAGCACGTCATAATACAGTAAAAAGGGCCTGCGAGCCCCACGAAAGCTGAGAGTGTCTCCCCAGATGCATACGGGCTGAGAACAATCCCTGCCGTTACTACAATAAACAGCAGTAACTACCTTGCTCTTGTGTGTGCCTTGTACTCCTTTTGGGACGTGGGAGGAGTTGGGGCCTCCCCAGCCCCGGAGGTCCACAGACGGCTCTGCCGGACCCCGGGAAAATCACCCCGACAAGTTGGAGGCACTGCTGAGATTTGTTTAAGGTCTACTTAAAGTAAGGGCAGCCACTACAAGGCCTCTTGCGACATGGTAACCCGGCAGCGCGTCCCCCTCTGCCGTTGCCCCCTTTTGAGGACTTCAGGATCATCGCGGAACTGCGAGACGACCAGACAGTGCAATCCGGACATTGGCCGTCAGGGAGCCGACTTGAGAAGTATCCCGCCCGCGGTTGGCGAGTGTCCAGAAGTGGTCCAGACGAGGGGAGGTGACGAGCCACTTTGGAGGGGTGCCCGCAGTCGAGCGGCCCCAGTTGACGAGGACTTGATGTGAGTATGGCACACCCAACCATCAATGTAATGTTGTGCGGGAGTGGGTAGGAATTGTAACGAGGGTGGCGGGTGGTTATTACAGTGTGTGGAAACTGATTTGGGTTAATAAGCGGCAGTAGATGTGAAAGGTGTAGAGGGACAGGCACAAGGGCCGTCCACTACAGCGTAAAGAAGTGAATTGGGTGGGGCTTCGAGCACCCACATGTGAAGGACAGATCGCGCGGATTGGTCTAGATCGCAGGCACCTGTATGAGAGGGAGTGTGGCTTTACTACAAGTTGATGTTGTAGATCAATGAGTGGATGAGGTTCCCTAATAGTTGAGTGTTTTAGCTTGATGGGTGGATGATGTTTTCCCGCAGGAGGTAGCTAGATTTTTCTCGAGTGCGGAAGATAATTGGCTGGTTAAACTCCCCTGGAGAGGGGGTGTAACACACGCGAGGCGACACAGCGTGCGCAGTCGGATTATAAGTAATTGATTGTTGATTACCTCGCTCCAGACGTAGTGGGAAGACAGCTGTGGGGTTAACGGGGAATAAAAGTGTTAGAGATAGTGCGCGTTCATTAGTTCTGAAACCTCTTGTAGAGGTTGGTGACGTCACCCATAGGGCCTGCATAAGACACAACGACCATCTCGTGTTCATCCAAGGGTGGTCGGGGGTAGGAAGTAATCAAGGGTAGGGGCAAAGGGGGAGAGGCGGCCGTGCATGGAGAACGTCGGCCAAGCTCGATGGGGAAGATGGGGAAGAGGGGAAAGGGGGAGAGGTGGCAGTGCACAGAGAACGCCGGCTTCGCTTGACAAGGGGGTTGCGCTAGAAGGGGGAGGGGGCTGAACGGGCAGTGAAGACGGGAAGGAGGAGGAGTTAAGTTGAAGGTGCGCATAGTACGGGTGGCACGGGAAGGTGGGGCAGCCCAGAGGTACGCCACACAGGGCACGTAGCCGCAGGGGGCTTCGTGCACCACGGCCGAAGGGGGCCGTAGTTGTAAAATTGGGAAGGACGGAGAGCAAGAGCAAACAATTTAAAATTGAAATTGCCTTTCTTTTCAGCGGACTGTCGGAAGACCCCAGCTTACGGGGCCAGGTAAAAGGTTGACATTGAGAAAGGTGACACTGTAACATGGCAACGTACTACGGATCGGGGGCAGGAGCAGGGTTGGGGCTCAGAGCAAACGCTTTAACTACACCACTCCAACACATCTGCACGACATTGTCTCCGCATAGAGAGAAAATTATAAAGTACAGCATTGAATGGATGCAAGGAACAGACAACAAACTAAGCGTACCGTGGCCGCCCAACAGCAGCTTCGACACGTTTACCCACCACCACCTACTGACATACCTACATAATACCTACAAAGGGAAAAAGTTAGCAAACCATTTAGAGGTTTTTGATCTTTGGAAGATGTTCCAGGGAGGTACACCAGGAGCACCGGGAATATTCACAGTACAGGGGGTAAAAGATGAGAAGGGGATAAGGAGAGAGAAGGAGGTAAAAGAGGAGGAGAAAAGAGAGGGCAGGGGTACGACACACAAAACACCACCTAATACTGAGGAAAGTGAGGAGGAGACAGAAGGATCATCTGCGGTAGCAGCGGTAAAGGTGGAAAAGGAAGGGGCAGGGGAGGTGCAAATGGCTAAGGTGGTAAAGAAGGAGGAGGGGGATTGTATTCAATAATAGAACTAAGAGAAGCTACCCAGCAACAAGCAACGGCCGCTGAGGGGTACTCAAACCCTGCATACAGCCCTCCACCATACGCACTAATGGATTGATGCCAAAAGGGGGTGGTAACAATGGGCATGGCAGATGTAAGCAAAATGGAGGAAGGCACGGGGAGCGGGAAGAGGGTCCTGGGAGAATTTGCAAACATAGGGCCAGATGAATGTATAGCAGCACAGGTGCTTCTGTAACTACGGGGACGCTAACAGGGGAAAAGGAGAACGCAAGGAAGGTAAGAAGGGAAGAGATGGACCACGTACAGACAGGCCACGAGGTAAGTAAAGAAAGGAGGAAGAGATGCTGGAAGAAAAGTTGGCAGAATTAAGGGAAGTACGAAGTGCACTGATTAGGCATTTCGAGCAGGAAACACAGCAAAGAAAGGAAGAGAGGAAAGCAAATAAGGAAGAAAAGGGAGAGGATGAAGGAATAGGCAGAAGAAAAGAAGAAGGAAGAAGCGCGCATATGGGCAATAGCTAAGAGAGCGGAACGCATGGAGCAACGGGAGATGAGAAGAAGGTAGGAGGAACGGGAAGAAAATAACAGGGAAATAGGACTGTGGAAAAGGAAAATTATATCAGAAAGTGCGCAGAAATATGAAGAGGGAAAGGTAATAGAGAGCATATTAAAACGGGAAGGGAGAATATGGGGAGAAAGGAAGAAGAGGAAAAGATACTGGCAAAGGTAAGCGAAGAAGTAAAGGAAGAACTCTGCAGGAAACGGGCGGAAATAGGTGGCGAGGTAGTACAGAAGAAAAGTGAGGAACGGGGAGAGAGGAGAGTGGAGCATGGAGCGAAAAAGTACACCCGCCAGGATAAAGAGGTTGCGACAACATCAACACAAGGGGCTGCGGCAAAATGAGGTGAGTACACAGATATAGACTTAATAGATTTAAGAACAGTGACAGTGGGGGGGAAACGCACAGGGTGGGGATCGACATTCCAAGATGGATTTTGCAGCGAGGAGGAAGAAGGGTCGTGCGAAGACAGAAGAGGTGGAAGTAGAGAAAGTTTAGATAAACTATACATAACGCGCACTAACTGCGAGTCGCCATGGGCATCCAAGACACGGGAAAACAACACACAGAGGATATGAGAAAGAGACAGGTGAACAGAGAAACACCACGACCATTAACACCAACACCTGTACACACTCCATATGTCAACAGACTTAGGGACCTCCCAGGACGCACAGGCAGGAAGAGCAAATGGACACACCCATGATAGGACAGGAGGGTAACAAGGAAGAGCATGGGAAGTGATAGCGCGAAATATTGTATTATTGACAGCATAGAGGAGTTACTTAGCGTAGAAGATGACGAATACACCATCATATCCCCACACAGGCGAACGCCAGGGGAGTAAGGGAATACAATTTAATGCCACTACTGGAGAGGGGGGGTCGAGGCCACAATATGTCCCATGGAAACATGCAGATAAAGAAAATATTAAATGCAGACTTCCATCTCTGAGTGGAGGAGCTGGGAAATGGATATATGAAATGGAAAAACAAACTGCGGGTCAAAAGTTAGCGGTGGGTGATGTAAAGGGGTTACTAATTTCAATACTGGGGGCTGCTGCAGATGACATCTGGAGGAGGGCGGGTTTCCCAGGGGTAACCATAAACGACACGTCACACAATGGAGCGCCATTTGCTAACTGCAGGCACGCGCTATGGCAGGCTTTGAGGGTCCAGTACCCAGACACCTCAGACATAGGAGCAATAACATCTCGCAAGATGCACAAGAATGAGGACCCTGTTGATTACATCCAGGAGATCCAGGAGAAGTGGCGCTTAGAAACGTGGGATCCGTGGGACAAGACACTAGCAATATTTTATCACATACTAATACAAGGGCTCCCGGAAGAAGTACAAAAGCAGTTGAAGAAATTAGTGGGAATGGAAGCAAAGGCATGGCCAGAAATAAAACTGACAATAGTAAACTACTGCAGGAGGTGGCAAGAAAAGATGAAACAAAAGGAGGAAGATAGAAAGGCGGAGGAAGCGAAATTGGTTCAAAAGAAACTTGTCTAAATATGCCATGGAAGGGGCACTGATAACAGCACCAATGCCCACACAAGCCACTGTAACACAAGACACAACACAACAACAGATAGCACCGTTACAGCAAGTACAACTTATGACACAACAGATGCCTCCATCTCCACCATACACAGCACATGCGGGAGGAGGTTATACGCAAATGGGGAATGGATACGCAAATAATTACAGAGGTAGGGGCGGGCAAATGAGAGGGAGAGGATTTGGGACAAATACACAACAACAAGGGGGAGGGTTCCGGGAATACAACCAATATGGACAGCAGGGGTACTCAGACAACACAGGAGGATACCCATGGCAAGCCAGGGAACCGCCAATATGCTGGATATGCGGAGTGGTGGGAAAAATGCCACACACGTGCAGAATGAGACAGGGACAAGCAGGGTGGGGAGAATAAGGGCCTATTGGGGAACAGCAATTTTACCAGCAACAGCAAGAACCACAGAAACCACTGCTACAACCACAAGCACCACAACACCAGCCCCAACAGCAAATTCATGGGTACATACAACAACCACAAATACAACAACAACCACAACAACAGGAACAGCAAGCACAACAGCAGTCATAGTTACATATACAAACATACACACCACCACAGCAACAGACACAACACCAATCGCAACAGCAAGCGATTGCAACACAAAAACAACAGGTCCAAACAGCACAGCAGCTCACACAAATACAGGACAATGCAATATCATCGACTGACACACCTGTAAAACACACACTGCTGTGGAGGGTGACAATATTGGGTCACAACCCTTACACAGGGAATGGACAGTCACCCTACTCACAATAGGACAGCCCACAGGTGTCCTTGATGTGTCCCATCCTATCAGTAACACCTAATCCTGTGGAGGAACCACGCATACAGGTGGCGATAGGTGACAAAACATTTTCCTTCCTAGTTGACACAGGGGCAACCAGGTCATGCATAAGGAAGGGAAAATGTAACTTGTCAGGCGAGGCTATGAACACTCAAGGATTTCCTGGGACTAGAGGGCTGGTTCCCTTCACTGATAACATCTCCTTATCTATAGGGGATCACAATATGTCTCTCCCCCTGCTATACTCCAAGCAATCACCAGTAAACATACTAGGGAGAGACATTATGAGCAGACTGAATATGACTATCTCCTTTACTGAGAAGAGGATAATTTGCTCGACACCTGGCATTAGCATGCTCACCGCACGACAAATACTGCAGGCTTATGTGGCAAAACAGTCGCCAGGGCAAAACCAGTAGATGGAGACATCTTCCAATATGGAACAGACAAGGCAATAGCGTTGCTACCAGGAATTGAAGGGAAAATTTGGAGGAGACCAACAGCGTACCTTTTCAGACCCGAAACACCAGCCAGTGAAAAGGGGCCATGATGCTAGTGAGCATTGGGAGTATTGCGGCAACATCAGACTACATTGCAGTGCATGCCCAAGACAGGGAAGGGAAGGCTTGGAGAGCAGTAATAGCACTAGCTGAGGGATGCCGACTAACACAGGTATCAGATGAGGAGCTGTTCTCTGACGACAACGGAGAAGGGGAGATGGTGTTTGAGATGAGCGTTAATATTTGGTTGAGAGTGACATACAAAGAAATGGCACAAAAGATGGCAATGGCACTAGAGGCACCCGTCACTACTGCGCCACCGTTTTATGAGGATGACCTAGCAGCAGTACCAGCATCTCTATGGACCACTAGTCCATATGACTTAGGATGCATAAAAAGCATTGGAGGAGTGAAAATAAAATTGAAAAAAGGAGCAATGATGCCAAGAGTAAAGCAATACCCACTATCGAAGGAAGCAGATGAGGGGATATATGAAACAATAACAGCACTAATAGATAGAGGTATACTAGTACCATCAGAGTACCCATCAACATTGCTGTGTACCCTGTGCGCAAAACAAAGGGTGGGTCCTGGCGTTTCATCCAAGATTTACGACCCCTCAACAACATTGTAGAAGCAGAATACCCTATAGCAGCTAACGCAGCCACTATACTATGCGGGATACCAGCAGGGGCAACACGGTTCACTGTAATTGACCTCAAAAACGCATTTTTCTCGATATCCCAACACCCTGACTCACAAGATTTGACCAACTTCACATACCGCAACACTAAATGGAAACACAAGAGGCTGCCACAGGGGTACTGTGAATCACCATCCATCTTTAACAGAGTGATACAAATGGATTTAAGTAACATTGAAATGGAAAGCACGGTGCTGCAATATGTAGATGACATAATCATCTGCAGCACCACAGAGGAAAGGTGCAGAAAAGACTCTATAACGATGCTCACATTACTAGCCGAGAAAGGGTACATGGTGGACAAGGAGAAGTTGCAATATTGCCAAGAACAAGTACTGTACATAGGCCAACTGATTTCACAAAAAGGGAGGAACATTGCACCACAAAGAGTGCAGGCCATAACAAACACACCGCAGCCACAGACAGTGAGAGAACTGCAGCTGTTTTTGGGTCTATCCAACTACTGCAGGGCATGGGTTTTCGACTACAGCACATACATAGGACCACTGCTCAAGGTCCTCAGAGAAGCACAGAAGGGAGAGAAAGGGTTGAAATGGACAAAGGAAAAAACAGAGGCTTTCAGTGAACTAAAGCATGCCATCTCCACTGCACCAGTACTAGCAACCCCAAACTATGAAGAGCCATTCTACATATTTTCACATTGTGACTCAGAAGTAATGAAAGCGGTACTAACACAAAAAACAAGCATGGGACACAAACCAGTAGCATTTTACAATTGCCATTGAGATCCTGTAATGATGGGTCTCTTTCCGTGCGAACAGAGCATAGCAGCAGCTGCATTTGCGGTAGAAAAAGCATCATCAATAACAATGGGATGCCCCACTACGCTGTACGTGGAACACGCTCCTTTTGCTAAATTAAATAAACCCAAATCCACATTGACCACTCAGAGGGCAACAGGCTATGAAATTATTCTATCCAGACCAGAATTGAAAATTGTGAGGTGCAGTAATGTAAGTCCTGCAAGATTTATAGCAGAGGTAGTAGAAGACAGCATCTATGCTCATGATTGCACACAGGCCATTGAAATTTACTCTAGCACAAGGAAAGTTGAGGAAAATGCCCTAGAGGGGGGAGAGGTAATGTACATTGATGGGTCCTCAACAATTGATCAGAGTGATGGGGTAAGAACAGGCGCAGCAGTGATACGACTGGGGGACGATTGGACGTTTGTCACAGTAAAGCGGTACAGTTACCACCACACTACTCAGCCCAAGCAGCAGAGCCAGTGCCCTGATTTTGGCACTAAAAGAGAGCTATGACAAAAGGGTCAATTTATTCTGACAGTGCATACGTCACATCAACAGTGCATTCAGGGTTGATTAAGTGGCAACGAAGAGGGTTCAGAAGAGAAGCCGGCACCCCGGTGCAGCATGCTCTACTACTTGCTGAACTAATAGAAGTAATTGAAGACCCTAGAGAAGTAGCCCTGGTAAACTGTCAGGCCCATACAAATGGGTATGATCCAATTTCAAAGGGCAACGAAACAGCAGACGCACATGCTAAATATGCTGCATATTTTGGAGAGATTTGGACCTTCTCACAAAAACAAAAAGATAAGAGGGTGTGGGGGCAAGACAGATGTTGATGAAGGATGGGTACACACACATCCCAGAAACTCAAATAATGGAATTACAGGCAGCAGCACCTATGGCAGAAAAAGAACTATGGGTAAAAAGAGGATGCACCATGTCTCCCACAGGCGCATTATGGCGACAGAATAATACAGGCAAAATAGTGATGCCCTTAGCCTTATTGAAAACAGTTTTAGCACAACTACACCACCCCGCACACACAGGAAAAGAGGTGATTGCAGCAAGAATAAAAGAGGCGTGGTTCTGCCCCAAGCTAAATTCACACGTTGAAAACTTTATTAGCAATTGTCTCATTTGTCGACAATTCACGGCCGGTCACACGCTGCAAGTGATCAAAGGTGTTATACCCCGGCCAGAAGGGCCCTTTCTGCACCTACATATTGACTACGTTGACATGATCGATGTATGTCAAGGATACAGATACATGATTGTAGTAGTGTGCCCATTTTCAAGGTGGATCAAGGCCTGTCCATGCACCCATGTAGACGCCTTCAGGGCAGCAAAGTTCTTGGTAAGGAAGGTGTTCCCGAGGTGGGGGGTATGCGAAGTGTTGCGGTCTGACAACGGGCCACACTTTGCCAATGAAATGTTCCAACATGTAACTGCCCTCCTTGGCATAAAGCATACGTTTGCATGTGCGTACCACCCACAAGCAAACGTCGTCTGTGAACGCCTCAACGGCCTCCTAAAAGAAGAGATAGTTAATATTCAGCAAACAGCCAAAAAGTGTTGGCTTTACTGCCTCCCCTTGACTCTGTTTGAATTAAGGAATAGGCCGGGTTGGGACCACCACCTCACACCCCACGAGGTGGTGACCGGACGCCAAAGGCACCTCCCACTCACACCACCATCAAGAGCTATAACAGATTGCAATGCTTTGCAAAATGTTTTTGGTGAAGAAATGTACGAATACGTCTCTTCATTGGTTACTAGTGTCGCTTTTATCTCTCAACAGATTGAGGGGACGTGGGGATGGTCGAAGAACACCCAACAAGAAGAAAAAGCAAATGAAGAACAGGAACAAACCACACAATGGACAGTAAAAGAGGGGGACAACGTTCTTCTGAGGAACTTTAACCGCCGGTGGAACTAACCCCCGGTTCACTGGGCCCCACCAAGTGGAGAAAACAGCTCCTAGAGCTGCAAAGCTGAGATATAAGAACATCTGGTCCCACCTGCATGACATCAAGCCCTACAAAGCACAGACCACCCCCATGCGTCGACAGAAGGGCCAAGGCACAAGCAGCAACAACCGACGGCAACAGCGACACAGCCCAGACACCAAGCCCCCCCAAAGACATAAGTGAACAATCACCCATACCCAACCTCATGGTCACGAGATCGCAGACTAAAGCAAACTCCACCCCAGCCAATCCCTAATAAAGAAATAGTACAGTAATACGCAAATTCGCACCACACTGTGTAGACACGTGCATGTTCTCTTCTCCTTTTTGTCTCGCACATGCAGGTACTGCATAGTACTGTTATATATAGAAAGAAGTGAATTTAAGTTACTAACGCATACGTCAGAGGTAAATGCTGCCCACGGATGATAACACCCCAGAAGCATTATCACACCAATTCGTGTACGTTATAAAAAGACCAAAATACTTAAAGAAAAGAAGAATATGTGTATATTACAACACGTTCATTTTGATAATAGAGCAATACTTCCCACATCTCCACGAGCGCTTACCAGCTTTACGGGATAAGACGCTAAGAAAAGCGTGCAAACAGCTTTTCGCCTGAGCTTTGAACGATTATATGATAGGGAGAGCTTGAAAAAAAACACTAACAAAATAACCCATATTTTGAGAACTTTTCAGGCGGGCATCTATAACATGAAAGGTAAAGAAGCTGCAGGACGGCCGCCGCTGTCTGGCAGGCACACTATGCTTCCTATGTTATAGCATCACCTCCTACTAACAAACCCCCCACCACGGCTGCAACAGGTATGGTGTCAGGTGGTACAAGTGCCCCAAGAGGGAACAGGACGAGTGTTACATCTTGCTATAAACGTTGGTCTTTTTGGCATCGTGGCCGAATTTGCCGTGCCGCAATTTTGTGTCCTTCTAAGATGGCGGGTGCTCTTGTCATTCTATGAGCACCGGTCTAGTTGTTACACGTATTCCCCCTACGTTGCCAGCCGATCATGTGACCGAATATAGGGGGGCCAGTGTATTGCTTCAGTGCGTCGCTAATCCAAGTCCAGACGCTTCGTAAGTGACCGCCACCTAGGGATCTTACCTTCTGACTCTTATCTAAATCCTAACCTCTTACCTCTTGTATGCTTCGCCTTTGTTAATCCAGATCGCGGGAAATCTTTGGCCCCACCCTCTGAGGCTTTGTCCCGTTTTCCATCAGAACACTGCCTGGAACTCGTTCAAGTGAGTTGCAATTGAATTCACACCGGGGTACATATTCCCAGTCTTGCGCTTTCTCCCTAACTGTAGTACCGTCTATTCGCTTCATGCCATTCTAACAGCAGGTATTTTTCGACTTACCCTTTTCTCCCTCCTGCTTAGGATAATTTCTCCCTTTCTTGCAGTCTTCCGATTCACAGAACGTGGCGAGTATATTTGATTAGCATTAGAGATTCCAAGACGGATCTGAGGTGGGTGACGGCTCCCGTGGGACTCCCTTCGGTTCGCGATTCTCTCCACTTCTCTTACCTGTCCTTTCTCATTCGCAGAACAACTCCCCTGCAGAAAACAAACATCTGAAACAATGACAAGCTCCCGCAGGGGTCCCGCTCTTGACGACTAGACGACATCAGACTGCTCTCACCGTAACCCAGGGTTTTCTTCCCATAGAGGGTTTCCCTGGGGGCGCAGTCCTCTCTTCTCCTGGTTACCATTATCCCAGTAGAGAGTGATTGGGCTTGTAGGGTAATTCTCGCATTCGTCTGTTCCTTTGCCTTCCCGGTTACTGCTGAATGTCCAGGTTAGTACTCTCCTTCCTGGAAAACTATTGAGCTGGAGATTGTTAAATTGTTTTCCGCTAAGGACATAATCATACTCTAACAGTTAACAGTTAGCGACGCCCGGGTAAAAAAAAAAAAACTTTATTTTTTCTTTCTTTGTACATCAGCAAGTGACTATGGAACAGTAAATGCAACAACTTATAGCTGCCATGCAGTCGATGTCCCTGGAGCTGCAAAGTGTCAAACAAGACAATGCGCAGCTCCGTCAACAGATAGCTCATGTAGTTCCTGAAAACCCCCGTCCTCTCTGCCGTCTGACAAATATGATGGAGATCCTCATAAATTAAAGGAGTTTTTAGACAGTTGCACCGTGCAATTCACATTCAAGCCACAATATTTCCCAACTGAGAAGGACAAGGTAGGGTTTTTGATCTCTCATCTTTCTGATCCCGCTTTAGCGTGGGCTACCCCTTTAGTTACCTCGGGGAATGCAATTCTGGAGTCGTATCCAGCCTTTGTCAATAGTCATAAGTCTATGTTTAATAGACAAGAAATATCAGTGAGCTCCCAGGAACGACTCCTTGATCTTAGACAAGGAAGTAAGGATCTCTTGACTTATATTACACAGTTCAAGCAGCTTTCATCAGAAACTAATTGGACGGATGACACTCTTCTTACTTTGTTCCGAAGAGGGCTCACTGAGGAATTAAAGGATGAAGTGTCTAGGGTACCCCGTCCAGCCAATCTAGCTGATATGATCACCATCACTATGCAAATGGACTATCGTCTCCAGGAGAGAATGTCAGAACAAAGCAAGGGAAAAGTGTTTCATCAGCGTTCCGAGAGCTTCCCAACAACCACTAAACCACCACAGACAGAGGAACCCATGCAGATCGGGGCAGCCCGAGGTCCACTGTCTACGAATGAAAAGAACGATGTAAGTCGTTAGGGCTATGCATGTATTGCGTTTCCTCCACCCATGTGCTACGAGACCGACCGACTGTTTCTCCCTGAAGACCAAGTTCCCAAACGTCGGGAAACTCCAGAACCCAGTCGTAGGAGGAACCACGGTTGGGGGAAACAATGGCGGTTCCTCAACTCAGATAGACATATCACATGCGTCTCCCCCACAGGATCTTTCCATGGTTGTTTTGTCTCTGACGTTTGTGTTTCAAGACAGAGTAATTCAAAGGGGTCCGGCGTTAGTGGACTGTGGGGCAGCTGGGAATTTCATTGACGATAAATGGGCAGAAGACAATGGAATCGCCCGCGTCTCCAAGACTTGCATAACGCCTATTCAAGAGGTAGATGGTAGCCCTTTAAGTTCAGGTCCGATCCGGGAACAAACTAAACCCTTAACTTGTTTAATCGCCTCACATAAAGAAGCCCTCACATTTGATATGATTAAGGCAGCGCACTTTTCCGTTATATTGGGCTTGCCCTGGTTACGGTTACACAATCCGTTTATAAACTGGTCTGCTGGCACCCTTTTCCTAGGATCTGAATACTGCGTTACTCACCGTCTCTTTGAATCCGTGGAACTTTAGGTTCCCTCACAAGTTCCCAGTCATACTCCGATAACAACAATTTCACAGATAGGAAAAATCCCTGTTTGTTACCAGAAATATCGATCAGCATTTTCCACATCGGAGTTTCCTACTCTTCCTCCTCATCGGAGGAATGACTGTCATATCGAGTTGATCCCAGATCAGCCTGTTCCATTTGGGCGTATGTACATGCTATCCCAACAGGAAAAGAACACCCTCAAGGAGTACCTTCACACCAATTTACAAAATGGCCTTATTACCGAATCCACCTCTTCTGCTGGGGCCTCTCTATTCTTTATTCCAAAAAAAGACACGAAGAACTCAGACCCTGTATTGACTATAGAGGCCTCAACAAAATCTCGGTACCAGACAAATATCCAATGCCCCTGATTCCAGATATTCTTGAGGCAGTACAAGGAGCCACCATTGACTCCAAATTAGATCTCCGAGGGGTGTACTATCTCATCCGAATCGCTCCAGGAGATGAATGGAAGACGGCCTTCCGAACACCTTTTGGACACTACGAGTATCAAGTAATGCCATTTGGCCTCTCTAATGCCCTGGCCATATTTCAACGATTTATGGACCATCTGCTTGCAGATGTTCTATTACACTTTGTAGTCATATACCTGGACGACATTCTGATTTTCTCTGCAAACGAAGCCAAACATATCCGTCATGTAACGTTAGTCCTGGATCGGCTTAAGCCAATCATTTGTACTGTAAGGCAGAAAAATGCGTATTCCACAAACCACAGGTCAATTATCTAGGATTTGTGCTATCGGCTCAAGGGGTGTCTATGGACCCAAGAAAGGTATTGGCAGTATTGGAATGGCCATCTCCATCGAATGTTAAAGAAATATAACGGTTCCTTGGCTTCGCCAATTTCTACCGTAACTTTATCCCATGTTTTTCCGACATCATTCTTCCCATTACCAAGTTGTTAAAAAAGGGAGTACCCTTTTCTTGGGATTCAAAGGCTGAAGAGGCCTTTGACAGACTGAAAAGATTGTTTTCATCGGTCCGATATTGTCAACCCCTGACCAGTCCAAGAAATGTATGCTAGAGACCGATGCATCAAATTATGCTTTAGGAGCGGTCCTCCTGCAAAGATCTAGTCAAGGTGTGGAATCCCCAGTTGCATATCTATCTAAAACTTTCAATCCCTCTGAAGTCAATTATTCAGTTCTGGAAAAGGAACTGCTGGCTATCAAGAGATCTTTCAAAGAATGGAGACATCTGTTGCTGGGGTCTCCGTTTCCTGTGGAAGTCCGCACAGATCATCAACATTTGAAAGTACTTCAACACGCCCAAACCACCAACGGTTGTCAGGCACGTTGGGCCCATTTTTATCTTCCTTATCGCATTCTATTTACCTTTTACCTGAAAGTCAGAATCTTAGGGCAGATGCTCTTTCCTGTAAAGACCACCCTAAGGCTAGATTATGCCCTGAAAGTCTGTTTCCCAAGGCTCAGTTCATATCAGTTTTGACTGATTTTCTCCAGACCATTAAACTAGACACGGCTCTACATTTACAGTCCTGCGAAGATGTTGAACGTAACTACCATCTGGTTAAAGATCGCAGATTATTCTTTCATGGCAGGCAAGTACTTGTACCCTCCACCACTCTCCAGAAAGAGGTGCTGTATATGTGCCATGATTCCAGAGCTGCTGGTTACCGGGGATATCAATCTACGTTGGAACTCATCCAACTTCATTCCTGGTGGCCAAATCTCCACTCCGATGTACAAGACTATGTTTTGGCTTGCGTTACCTGTCTGCAGTCTAAAACACCCAGGTGTCAAAGCCACTTCCCAAAGTTCCTTCCCCTGGAGTCTCCTCACCTTGGTCTTCACTCTGACAGGTGGCCTTCTGTCTTCTCCTCCGGTCTTTCGGGGTTTTCTCCTCTTCAATATCCTTCTTAAGGAGTCCTTTACCCTTCTTGCGTTCGAAGAGATAGGGACGGTCTCCTCCGGAGGCCACCTTGACCGTTAACAGAATAAACCGTCAGGTGAACCCTGGGGAGTCCGCCCCTCCCAAATCAGGGAAAAAGCCCGTAAGGCAGAAAAAACCCTGTGAGGCTACTGGCGAGGATGGATAGGAAGAATAGCGGATCCAGATGCTTTAAGAGTCTTGAGACTAATGTTCAGTTGAGAGCTCCAAAGTATAACAGATGGAGGACAGTGATTTCTTGGCAGGGATGAGAGCGTCTCGGAGGAGGCAATGGAGTGTGGGACCACGAAGGATGACTTGTAGACTTCCGAGGGATCAAGCAAAGGCTCCGAAGACTGCTGACGGAGGTAAGTTGGTTTGGAGAGAGAGAGAGAAACGCGTGAGTGAAGGAGAGCAATACAGAGTCAGTGAGAGTGAGAGAGAATGAATGCGAGAGAGACAGAAAAGAGAGCGAGCGAAAGGCTAGGGAGTCTGAATGAGAGAGATCGAGTGAATGCTAGTGAGCCTGAATGAGATAGAGCGAGTGAATGCTAGGGGTGCGCGAATGAAGGAGAAGTGAATATAAGAGAGCATGAATGAGAGAGCGAGTGATTGTGAGAGTGTGCGAATGCGAAGTAGAGTGGATGCAAGAGTATACGGAGGAAAGAGGGGAAAGGCGAGGGAAGGTAAGACCGAAGGAATAAGGGAAGGCAAAAAAGGAACGGCCGTCGCCTGGCGAGAAGGCGATGGGCCGCGGAGTGTATCCAAGAAGGCAAAAGAGAACGGCCGTCGCCTGGCGAGAAGGCGATGGGCCGCGGAGTGTATCCGAGAAGGCAAAGATGAGCTCGAAAGGTCAGGAGCTATCGTAGGCACAGGTTCGAAAGTCAGCAGAGCGAGTTGCAACGCAACTCGCAGGGGGGGGCGTGGCTTCTTTAAATGCAGCGGCGAAAAAAGACTAGACCGTTCACCGACAGATCATTGGGACCTAATAGCGCCTCCATCTTGCCCATAGCTTCCACGGTCTCCGCGGTGTGACACCAGGCAACCTCCCTTGGGTCAATTTACCCGAATGCCTATTCCTGAAAGGCCCTGGCAATTGATTTCTACGGATTTCATAGTGGATCACCCTCCATCCTCTCACCAAACCATTATAATGGTAACTATAGACTATTTCACGAAAATGGCCCATTTTAACCCTTTGCCCAAATTGCCTAACGCGGATCAGATGGCTCGACTCTTCATATCAGATATCTTTTCTCGCTATGGTTTGCCAGACACAATTGTGTCAGACCGGGGTCCACAGTACATCTCCCTTTTTTGGCAAAAGTTGTGTGCCTTTTTGGGAATCAGAAGAACACTGAGCTCGGTGTACCATCCACAGACTAATGGACAAACAGAGCGTTTAAATCAGACATTGGAATGTTATCTACGTTGTTTCATATCTGCCGCACACGACAACTGGGTCGAACTTTAATTCGCTTATAATAATGCGATTCACTCGGCCTTGAAAACTAGTCCTTTCTACTGTACCTATGGCTACCATCCGTCTTATGTTCCAACCATAACACCATCTCTTTCCCGTTGCCCTGGGGTGGATCGGCTGATTGCGGACATTCAGCTGGGTCATCAAGTTGCTCGTAAGGCTCTTCAGACTGCTCAGGATAGTGCCAAGGTATCTGAAGACCGTCATCGAAGGGTGGCTCCGAAGATAACTGTTGGTGATAGTGTATGGTTGTCTTCTCGATTTCTTCCCCGCCATTTGGTTCCCTCTAAGTTGTCTCCGTGGTTCTTTGGACCCTTCAGAGTTGTTTCTCTGGTGGGCGCTGCAGCGGTCAGACTCTCGCTGCCTCCTTCTTGGTCTCGGATCCATCCTGTTTTTCACCTCTCCCAGATCAAGATGGGAGTACCCGATCGTTTTCAATGCTCCACTGTTTCTCATCCACCTCCTGTGTCCACTGTAACGGGACCTGAATTCGAGGTTGCTGGCATCTGTGACTCCCATTACCACAGGGGTCGCCTTCAATTCCTGATTGATTGGAAAGGGTTTGGTCCGGCGGACAGGTCCTGGGAGCCGGCTTCAGGAGATCATGCTCCTATTTTGGTGCGCAGATTCTTCCGGCTCCATCCAGGAAAGCCGGGTTTCCCCGCCCTTGCGGAGGGGGCATACTGTTACATCTTGCTATAAACGCTGGTCTTTTTGGCATAGTGAGCGAATTTGCCGTGCCGCGATTTTGAGTCCTTCTAAGATGGCGGGTGCTCTTACTTGTCATTCTATGAGCACCAGTCTAGTTGTTACACGTATTCCCCCTACGTTGCCAGCCGATCATGTGACCGAATATAGGGGGGCCAGTGTATTGCTTCAGTGCGTTGCTACTCCAAGTCCAGACGCTTCGTAAGTGACCGTCACCTAGGGATCTTACCTTCTGACTCTTATCTAAATCCTAACCTCTTACCTCTTGTATGCTTCGCCTTTGTTAATCCAGATCGTGGGAAATCTTTGGCCCCGCCCTCCGAGGCTTCGTCACATTTTCCTTCTGAACACTGCCTGGAACTCGTTCAAGTGATCCGCAATTGAATTCACACCGGGGTACATATTCCCAGTCTTGCCCTTTCTCCCTAACTGTAGTACCGTCTATTCGCTTCATGCCATTCTAACAGCAGGTATTTTTCGACTTACCATTTTCTCCCTCCTGCTTAGGATCATTCCTCCCTTTCTTGCAGTCTTCCGATTCACAGAACATGGCGAGTATATTTGATCAGCATTAGAGATTCCAAGGCGGATCTGAGGTGGGTGACGGCTCCCGTGGGACTCCCTTCGGTTCGCGATTCTCTCCACTTTTCTTACCTGTCCTTTCTCATTCGCAGAACAACTCCCTTGCAGAAAACGAACATCTGAAACAACGACAAGCTCCCGCACGGGTCCCGCTCTTGACGACCAAACAACATCAGACTGCTCTCACTGCAACCTAGGGTTTTCTTCCCATAGAGGGTTTCCCTGGGGGCGCAGTCCTCTCTTTTCCTGGTTACCATTATCCTGGTAGAGAGTGATTGGGCTTGTAGGGGAATTCTCGCATTCGTCTGTTCCTTGGCCTTCCCGGTCACTGCTGAATGTCCAGGTTAGTGCTCTCCTTCCTAGAAAACTATTGAGCTGGAGATTGTTAAATTGTTTTCCGCTAAGGGCATAATCATACTCTAACAGTTAACAGTTAACAAAGAGGGATAAACGCAGCGCTTCTACTGATAGCAAAGGGGTAGACACATATCTTACAGAGTCTGCACACGTCTCAAATAACATGTGGTATCAGCACATGTCCAAAATTGATAAGGGGACAACTAAGGACAACTGCTATGTGTGCTCATTGATCCCATACGCCATGAGTGCATCATTTGTGGCAACTGAAGTACCTGCAACATCAGTGGAGTGCCTGCTATCCCTGGCTCTGTTCGAAACAAGAGGACGATTCCAAGGGAGACTACCAACGCTGAAATGGAAATCGAGGGACACGTACCCGAATGAAAATAACTTCATCAAAACACTACCCATGTACGACAACTACTGGCAGCATACACAAGGGCTCCAATATGTGACGGATGGACCTGATAAAGGAGAAACTAAGGAAGTAACATTGAACTACCTACCATGTGAATGTCGCGCAAGAGAGGTTCCTGGGATACCAGGGTGCTGTGAAAGACCTCTGATATTAATATATGGAAAGGTATACACGAAAGAAGGATGGGTAGATGGGGTTGTGGGAAGCAATATGGTAACATTGGCAAAGGCAACAGTAGTAACAGTAACTGAGGAGAACAAAAAATGTTACAACGGATGGACAAGGAACGCAGCACTAGTAACATGGTTAGAAAAGGACGAGGAACCAATAACAATACTTCCACTAACTGCACCTACATTACATTATCAACACGATGGGAATGTCGATGTTGAAAGAAACAGCAACTGCAAAAGAACAATACTGATAGCTGAGGGGGATGCCGGTACAGCAGTTCTGATGGGCCACTATTGGGCCTGCGGAGAAAAAGCATACCACAGCTTGCCACCATCATGGAATGGAATATGCACTATGGTACACATCAACGTGCCATCCCTGGTAGTGTCGCAAACACATGTCAACATGGGAAACTTCCTTAAGATGGACGAAGGGAATAAAAGGAAGGAGAGGACACTGAAGATAGAAGGAGCAAGGGAAAGGAACAACACGGCAAGCCTGTCGAGAGTGAAGAGGCAAGGAGAACCACTGACGGGGAACCTCCTGTGGGGAAGATCAGAAACGGCTCTTAGTGATATCCCACCAGAACATAGACTATTCAGCAGAGCAGCAATGTTCTTCTCTTCCATAATACATCCAGGGATGCAGGCATATGCAAATGCAAAGTGGCTCCAGATTACCAGATGGGAACTGATGATGACAATCAACTCCACCATCAATGGATTCAACGCAATAAAGGAAGAATTGAGGGAAGTACGAATGGTGGCACTCTAGAACAGATATGTGCTGGACCTCCTAACAGCAATGGAAGGAGGAGTTTTTGTGAAAATTGGGAGCTCGTGTTGCACATTCATCTCGGCCAACGACGCAGACAACGGCACGCTTTCCGAGGCAGTATCACAACTTGCCAAGATGCACTCCAAGATGGAAAAAGAAGCAAAGGGAGTGAAGAAAGACAGTAGCTGGTTTTCCTACTTGTGGTTATGGATGCCATCATGGCTGTCAGATGGTCTTAAAATTGTAGCAGGATGCATAATATTGGGAATGGCCGCCCTGTTAGGAATGAGGATGTGGAAGGCGAGGTCAGCGCGCACTACTGACGAAATGATGGAAATGATAGGAATGCATGCCCTAATGCCAGCTGAAGACGACACACACACAGGGCCTCATTTCAGGTCGGGCTGTCCGGAAATAACAGTGGCGGTAAACCCGCCGCCACTGTTAATTCCGGACCGCCTGATCCCGAGTCCTGCAGGCGGGAGGTGGTGTTCCCGCCAGGTCTGACCTGGCAGGTTTACCACCGCCCGCCTGCAGGCAGACGAGGAAACACCGGCACCATCACGAGATGGTGCCGGTGTTTCCATGATCCCCATTCCCATTGAGTCCCAGAAGACTCAATGGGAATGGGGATTTACACCATTCTGCCTCCGGAATTCCCGGGACACCGGGGTTGTAATGCCCCGGTAATTCCGGGAATCACAGAGGCGGAATGGTAATATGAGTCCGGCGGCAACCAGGCGGTTTTACCGCTTCGGTTACCGTCGGACTCGTAATGAGGCCCACAGACATCATCATAAAGGAACGAGAATGGGTATGCCAGCAGATAATGGAAGCAGACTTATATCCACCATCAATGAAGGTAGAGAACCCAAGGAACCCGAAGAATTATGTCGGAGACTGGGTCTATTGCAAGCCTGGCGGTGGATGCGTATACATGTACTGGTCATTTGAAGATAACGTGAACCAGTACGGACACCTGGCGGGAATAACAAAAGTATGGCGAGTACGCGGGGACAAGAGAATGGATAATTTTGTGGTCGACAAGTCTACCAGAGGGGGGACTAAAGTGGGTCAATGGGACCATACCCTTCCCCCATTCTCGTCCAAACCATGGCCCAGGACATCAAGACCCAAGCACCCCCGCGAGAGGAGTTCAATCCCTTCACTTCATCACCCGACGGACAGGTCTCCTGTGTCCGCGGCCCACACGCACGGGGAGCCTGCCCAATACCACGTCCGGGAACCACCAAAGTCAGCTTCATGGATCAACTTGATTAGACACCAGCCACGAACGCCATCATCGTTAGAGATGCCATGACGACATAGCCAACAGACAAGAACACACGTGCCACCATGCACACTGGTCATTCACATACCAACCCACATGAAGAACGTACTCAGTGCTATGACATAGAGGACCGATACACCCACAGATGGGCATCATTGTTATTTTTCACATAGGCCTCCTACAGCATCGCAGAAACACAAGATGCATGAAGAGCTCGTATATATATGCTTGCTGATGCTTTCTCGCTACCTATCCCTGTGAATACACCACCCTATATATCTACTGCTGCTTGTGACGCTCTGTCGGCCCTCACGACCCCCATATTATGGATTATGTACCGCCACCCAGAAACTAGGCCAAGGTAGGCCGCAAAGCAAGAGTCTCCAGGCAGGAACTGCTCAGACGAAAATCCTCTCAGACGAAAATGCAAAACGCTGATCACGCAGAACGAGCCCCAACGAGAGCTCACAGCCAAGGCCACAATGTTGCCATTCACATGCCGCGCTCCCCGCGCCAAGGTTACACCTGCCATCGCCGAATGCACTCAGAGCCGAAATATAAATCAATTGCTCATAACTCTGCTCCAGCCACGGTCTCTCCACACGTGACCAAGCCGTGCTGACAAGATGCCAAGCTCATGAGAGAGAAAGTCGCTGACGTCTCATGTCTGAGACACAATCTGCAACAACAAAGTGACAAGTTGGACACCTACAGCGATGGGAAAGACATGCACATCAGCCACTAGTCAGACCTGTCCATTGTCTACCACTAGCACATGCACATTGTTGCCAGCACCAGGTACACCGCGAGCTGGGAACAGTGATGGTCCCAGGCTTGGGGGCTCGCGGGGGAACCAATCAGAACACGAGGGGCTTACCATTGACGCCACTTTAACTAGCCAATCACCAAGTGTCCCCTTGTAACCAATTTGATGTAGCAACTGTTAGGGACAACCCAAGTGTACCACCTGACCTGTCCTTATCCAATAACCCCTTCTTCTATAGGTAACTATACTGACCCCACCACTCGGGGAGCCAAACCGAAGTGGCGTTAGGTTTTGGGACAATGTTCCCAGGTGACGCGAGTAGCACGTCATACTACAGTAAAAAGGGCCTGCGAGCCCCACGAAAGCTGAGACTGTCTCCCCGTATTCATACGGGCTGAGAACAATCCCTGCCGTTACTACAATAAACAGCAGTAACTACCTTGCTCTTGTGTGTGCCTCGTACTCCTTTTGGGACGCGGGAGGAGTTGGGGCCTCCCCAGCCCCAGAGGTCCGCGGACGGCTCTGCGAGCCCCCGGGAAAATCACCCCGACAACAGCAAGTCAGCAAATCCACTGGACGAGGTGGCTGCTCTGTCTGTCCGCTTGCACAATCTTGAAATTACCCGATAAAGCTGATAGAGGTGGGAAAACTGGTGCTACACAGCACCACAGTGAAATTATCTCTGCCAGCCCGTCTTATACACTGGTTCCAGGACCAGACCAATTTGTTAACGGCTGTCTCACTGCTGCATTCTCATAGCAACCGTCACCCTACCAAACGTTAGAGGAAAGGGTCAAGAGACATCAACAGACATGTCAAGGAGCGTGTCAAGCCTCAATGCAGATATTTATTTAGTTAGCGCTCTCCTTTTTTATCTATGACAAAAGTAAAACAAGAAATGGAGAGTAAAACTCTGGAAATAAAATAAATGCAAATGACTACCCACTGCAACATGGCACAAAGTAATGAAGCCATACAGAGGGGTGTGTGATAAGCTTTCAAGGCAGGTGGTTGGAAAGACGTATCCCTGAATGGTTTGATGCAACCCTTTAGAAAATGGCTTGAAATATTAGGTAATTCCCAGTCAATCATCTGCAAGTAACACCCGTTAAAAACATTGTTTCCAGGGGAATGTGAAGACTACACTCAACCAGATGACATCTGCACATGGCCTGCCACAACAACTATGGACCTGCATGTAGAGCCTTATTCATAGCCTAACCCACTCCAATCTGGAATGTCCCCATAGAACCCTCAATACATAGCCCATCAAGATCACAAGATCATAGCCTATAAGAGTGGTAACAATTTCCAGTTTCAAGCTACTAAACAGGTATAAAATGTCAATGGCCCCCTCAGTCACTACATATACAGGGATCGAAATTAGGAGTGGATAAGCAGGAGGCAAAAGCAGCTACTAGATATCTAGCATTAACCAGTGACCAGGAGTTACCACTGGGAAACAAGGAGCTCATACCCAAGGTTCTATAAATGTAACTTCTGCATAAAATGCAAACATATAATTTTGTCCATTATTTATGAACTGTGGTAAATCAGACATAGGAAATGGACAAGAGGCCATATTTCATAGAGTGTTTTGTTAATAAGACGAGATTAGTCCTCACCGAGCCTAGTCCTACCAAAGGCGCTTTCACACTAGTGCATAAAAAAACACCCATAAATGGTGCTCATCAGGATGTCATACCAACATAAAATGGTCCTCTGTCCAAAGCCTAATCTTCGCATGAGTTCTGTCCCTACTACTAACAAAAGTATTAACACAAACTCAACCAAGAAAGGTGTGTTAAGGAGTTTCTTCTCAAACTATAAAGTAGTGGTTGGCTTCTGACCCCCACCCAAATGTGTCTCTGGTTTCTTCCAGGTGTGAAGGCATCATGAAGAAAGACACAGACAACAGACTTAAAGGTCAAACAAAAGACATTTATTAACTTAAATGTCACAATGGTAGAATGCCTGTAACGCTCACCTGGTATCCATGGGGACGTCACTCAGCCTGTTCTGACCTCTTACGACCTTGAACCCTTCTCTGGAGACTATTCGACTGGAGACTGGGCCTGAAACAAAGGATTGGTAGAGTTTAACTCCCTATTGTCTCTTTGTGATTGAACCCCTTCTTCCCCGGGGTCCAACCCTCCCCTTTGATCCACAGCTCACCTTTTTTTCTTGGATAGTGTGCTCTCCATCCTGCCTTCAGCGCAGGAGCACGTTGATTGATGCAGGCTCGTTGCTGCCTAGTTACTTCACTGGCAAGAGTCCGACAGGTAAGTATAATGAATCTTTTGAACAGTTCTCTAACTTCGTTCCTTTCCTTCCTTAGATGATGGCCGGCGTCCGGGGATGGCGGCATGCTTCTGAGATGAGTAGCGCTGAAGGTGAGTGAGAGCGCGATGCGCGATGCACCCCTTTCGTATTTGCATTGAACTGAGTTCTTTTTCTGTGTCTTTTAGGTGCTGCGACGTTTTCAGCATGGATGCCGGTTATGAAGAACAAATGCAGTGGGTAAGCGCGGTATGCGGCGCCTCTAGATGTTTCCACGCTAACCTGGAGTGTCTTTTCCCTCTTGCAGATGGATGAGACGTTCCGGAGACAGAGTTCCCCCAGAGCGGCTGGGATTCAGGTAAGCGTTTGAAGCTTGTCCAGTATTTAAAAATAAGCGAAGATTTCCAGAATGCTTACTAATGCCCTTTTTCTGTTCTTTTCCCTTTTCCTTAGGAAGCGGCGTGCCGGGATGGGAATGACACCGCCGAAGATGCAGGCAGAACAGAAGAAACGATGACTGATGGGCAGAAGCGCCGCAAGGTAAGGCTGGTCCTAACGGTGTTCTTGTTCTTGCAGGAGCTGAGCGCAGAAGAAAGATGCAGGCCTACTGGACACCGAACCGAACACGGTGAGTGTCACTCTGCAGGTGCAGAAAACGCAAAGCATGTTTCTCAGCCTGGGTGTGGCTTAAATAGTCTCTGGGCATCCCAGGTGCCTCCGGGCTGAACCACACCCAAAAGACAAGACCGCACATGCAGTTCTGGGAACCGAAATATGTGGGGGGATCCATCTTGTCCCCATCAATGCACTACAAGTCCAATCCCCAATGTTATCCTGTTGGAGTGAGTGAGTCTGGTGCCACAAGCGCAAAGTCTGACTCCAAGG
This sequence comes from Ambystoma mexicanum, assembly GCF_040938575.1. NCBI lineage: Eukaryota > Metazoa > Chordata > Amphibia > Caudata > Ambystomatidae > Ambystoma > Ambystoma mexicanum. The sequence continues at coordinate 871,876,052 of NC_090923.1, read as the reverse complement.
AGGTCTTTGGAGGGATGGAGAGGCCCTTGAGGGCCATGTAGGTGATCGTGGCCTGGCTCCAGCCTGACATCTTGGAGGGCTGGGGATATGAGGGGCAGGAATCATGACAATGCCTTAATTGTGCTATGCTAATGTGGGATTTCCCTACCTGAACGATACTAAGGAAAGTCTTCGAGTCAAAGAGTTCAACTTAATAGTCCGTCTGTGTACAAAACCTATTCTTGCCCTCGCAACTAGAACACACAAATGTGTAGTGTGAGAAGCCAAAGGGTGTCTCACCGACTAGTCCTCTGGGACTCAACATCCAGGTGGCCAGGACACGGCCATTGCTTTTGGATCCAGTTCCTGAGGGTGCACCAGTGCGGGACCATCACCTGGGAGAGGGTTCTTCAGAGAGGGGGGTGAGGCAACCGATGGTGAGACGCGGTATCCCCCCTCTGTTTAACAACATTACCTTTCACACATCACAATGGACATGTCCCGCTAATCGGTTGCTTCCGACAGGCCACAGAAAACATGTGAAGGCCAGGTCCCACAAGTGAAGACTGCATTGTGCTTCAAGGAAGCCAGAACCCTCCTGGGTGATCGGCAGAGTTGGGAAGGCGAGCCCAGGCTTGTTGTACTAACCTTGACTCATGAAGTAGATATCACGAAACCAAGAAAGATACGCACACAGCTGGTGAGTTGGCAAGCGGCCTGAGAGACCGGTGTGTGTTGAAGTGGAAGTAGCAACATTATATCGCAATTGAAGGCTGCACACGTGTGGATGAACTTTGAAGTAAAAGACAGCTGCAAAATCAGCGATACTAAGTAACAGAGTGGTCCGATGAAAGGAAGTAGCCCACTCAAAAGTCTCTGTAAAAGGCACATTCAGCTCTCCAGATAAGGTGCGTAATAGGCCTTTTTACATACAGAATTCTTGTCAATACGGCCCCTTTAATTCTTCCTTGCGTACAGCTTACACAGGCTATTTATAGCAGCACCCCATCAATCTTGGAGGTCACTGGTGACAGGCTGGCCAGCAGCAGCTTGCAAACCCACTCTTTAGTAATCCACACAGTTCCTTGAAAGAAGCAAGCAGGATGAATATTGGTCTATTGTAGTTTAACTCTCTCTGTTAATACTTCTAACAAGATAATACTTTCTGAGTAATGTGGAAGGGAATTTGTGTTTTGTTCACTTTGTTCAACTGCCTACATTTTTGTAGGTTACAGTGTTATTGAAGCATTTTGAATCATGATCATGCTTTTCACATTGCTTTGGGACACATGTAGTATTGTGTAACATGAAAATTGTCTTAAACTAGTGCTGCATTTCTGCTTCATTATCCTCCGTTTTGATCAGCTTTAATAGAGGCAGCACAGTTGCAGCATAATGGGCATTTCATACTTTGTTTTCTTTTCGTCACCGAAGCAGATCATTTGCATTTGATGTATCAAAGTTTTAGAAGAGCCTCCCAGCAAGCAGTTGTTTGGCATTTGTGAGAAGGAAAAGCTTTTGGTGTTCTATATGAAGATGTGTTTTTTTAGTCTTAAGATTGCATGTGTCTGTGTGTATGTGCATGTATGAAAGTGCACTGTGCAAAATGTGTTGTTTAAGAGAGCAAGGAATAGCTGGGCATGTAGTCTGACCTTTACTTTTAACTCCCTTTGTGACCACCCGCCCACCGCAAGCGGGCATAATGGATGCGGGTAGAAGCAGTGCTGTATATATTTTGCACAGATTGTACAGGTACCTCTAAACAGGACTGCTATATATTCAGTCAAAGTAGCCTAATTTATCAGCAGAGCTGCTATTCGCATGTCACGGCACAGTGCCAATTATTCACAGCAGGGCTGACTGCATCATGCCCACATTTCTTAGCACGACTGCTATGTTTTGGGACAGTACCTGAATTTGTTAAAAGAGCTGCTGTAATGACAAAGCACGAATATGTGCTGGCATTTTCTGCAGCAAGCTAAAGTACTGAGCAAGAACAGTGTCTGAACTCTTCCCACCGGTTTCACTACAGAATTCCTGAAACCCAAAAACTGCGATGTAGAAAACCTTGCAAACAAAAAATGTCCCCAAAGAATAGGTGGCGAGGGGCATTGGGCATAGGTATTTAATAAAGTGTGTGGAAGTGGAGGGGGTGTGCTGCGAGTGGTCTCCCCTTGCATTAAAAATACAGAAAATGTGTTTTACATGCAGGATTTTCGACCTTGCAGTAACGAATTTGGTATTTTCACGTAGATCCTTCCCACCACCCTCCTGAGCTGGTGTGATTCACACTGGCGGAGAGAGTGAGAAGATGGCGATGCTGTCATTTACTTCATCCCTCCTGCTCTGCCTTGTGCTTTTCAAAACATCTGCTTCTCTCATGTCACATTTCTGAGTCCCACTACCAAAAATCTAGCACATTTGAAAGCCTCATTATGAATCTAATGACTCATGTAGGCTACATGTAGGATAGTCCAAACAGGCTGAGAGATTTTGACAAGCCAGTTATGTCAGGCAAGCCTCACATGGAACTGCAGGTGCCCTAACCCTATGTGCCTTTCCAAGTCAACAGCTTGTTGGGAAAGGTAGCTCAGTGGGTCAATAAACCTGCTGCAGAGATCATTGTGTAACCCGTTAGTTCAAATCCTGTTGATAGTTGAGTTAATTTGTCTGCATCAGTTTTATGTCTTTAAATGCAGATAACATTCAATTGTAACAGAGCTGAATTAGCTTCCAATTTAGGACTACTGAATGGTCAGTGATTCAGAACACACACCTCTCATCGGGATCATACAATTACTGCGCCTTTTTTACGGCGACCATTGAAAATGTTGACTTTTTTATTTCGGCCCCATATATATTTGGGGGGATGGGTACAGTATATAATGAATGTAGGGGGTAGCAGGGGTCTCCCCCTGAATATATATGGGGAGAAAAGGGTGAATTAATTTCTTTAGAAATCAGCATTTTCAGTGGTCGCAGTAAAAACATGCACAGTGATCACATATATCCCCTCTCATCAGGCCTGCTATACATGTAATGGCTCGGAACACACACATCTCATCAGGGCTGCTTCACTTGTAATGGTTCAGAGCAGGTACATTCTATCAGGGCTGCAACACCTGCAATGGTCGCAAACACATGTCAACATGGGAAACTTCCTTAAGATGGACGAAGGGAATAAAAGGAAGGAGAGGACACTGAAGATAGAAGGAGCAAGGGAAAGGAACAACACGGCAAGCCTGTCGAGAGTGAAGAGGCAAGGAGAACCACTGACGGGGAACCTCCTGTGGGGAAGATCAGAAACGGCTCTTAGTGATATCCCACCAGAACATAGACTATTCAGCAGAGCAGCAATGTTCTTCTCTTCCATAATACATCCAGGGATGCAGGCATATGCAAATGCAAAGTGGCTCCAGATTACCAGATGGGAACTGATGATGACAATCAACTCCACCATCAATGGATTCAACGCAATAAAGGAAGAATTGAGGGAAGTACGAATGGTGGCACTCTAGAACAGATATGTGCTGGACCTCCTAACAGCAATGGAAGGAGGAGTTTTTGTGAAAATTGGGAGCTCGTGTTGCACATTCATCTCGGCCAACGACGCAGACAACGGCACGCTTTCCGAGGCAGTATCACAACTTGCCAAGATGCACTCCAAGATGGAAAAAGAAGCAAAGGGAGTGAAGAAAGACAGTAGCTGGTTTTCCTACTTGTGGTTATGGATGCCATCATGGCTGTCAGATGGTCTTAAAATTGTAGCAGGATGCATAATATTGGGAATGGCCGCCCTGTTAGGAATGAGGATGTGGAAGGCGAGGTCAGCGCGCACTACTGACGAAATGATGGAAATGATAGGAATGCATGCCCTAATGCCAGCTGAAGACGACACACACACAGGGCCTCATTTCAGGTCGGGCTGTCCGGAAATAACAGTGGCGGTAAACCCGCCGCCACTGTTAATTCCGGACCGCCTGATCCCGAGTCCTGCAGGCGGGAGGTGGTGTTCCCGCCAGGTCTGACCTGGCAGGTTTACCACCGCCCGCCTGCAGGCAGACGAGGAAACACCGGCACCATCACGAGATGGTGCCGGTGTTTCCATGATCCCCATTCCCATTGAGTCCCAGAAGACTCAATGGGAATGGGGATTTACACCATTCTGCCTCCGGAATTCCCGGGACACCGGGGTTGTAATGCCCCGGTAATTCCGGGAATCACAGAGGCGGAATGGTAATATGAGTCCGGCGGCAACCAGGCGGTTTTACCGCTTCGGTTACCGTCGGACTCGTAATGAGGCCCACAGACATCATCATAAAGGAACGAGAATGGGTATGCCAGCAGATAATGGAAGCAGACTTATATCCACCATCAATGAAGGTAGAGAACCCAAGGAACCCGAAGAATTATGTCGGAGACTGGGTCTATTGCAAGCCTGGCGGTGGATGCGTATACATGTACTGGTCATTTGAAGATAACGTGAACCAGTACGGACACCTGGCGGGAATAACAAAAGTATGGCGAGTACGCGGGGACAAGAGAATGGATAATTTTGTGGTCGACAAGTCTACCAGAGGGGGGACTAAAGTGGGTCAATGGGACCATACCCTTCCCCCATTCTCGTCCAAACCATGGCCCAGGACATCAAGACCCAAGCACCCCCGCGAGAGGAGTTCAATCCCTTCACTTCATCACCCGACGGACAGGTCTCCTGTGTCCGCGGCCCACACGCACGGGGAGCCTGCCCAATACCACGTCCGGGAACCACCAAAGTCAGCTTCATGGATCAACTTGATTAGACACCAGCCACGAACGCCATCATCGTTAGAGATGCCATGACGACATAGCCAACAGACAAGAACACACGTGCCACCATGCACACTGGTCATTCACATACCAACCCACATGAAGAACGTACTCAGTGCTATGACATAGAGGACCGATACACCCACAGATGGGCATCATTGTTATTTTTCACATAGGCCTCCTACAGCATCGCAGAAACACAAGATGCATGAAGAGCTCGTATATATATGCTTGCTGATGCTTTCTCGCTACCTATCCCTGTGAATACACCACCCTATATATCTACTGCTGCTTGTGACGCTCTGTCGGCCCTCACGACCCCCATATTATGGATTATGTACCGCCACCCAGAAACTAGGCCAAGGTAGGCCGCAAAGCAAGAGTCTCCAGGCAGGAACTGCTCAGACGAAAATCCTCTCAGACGAAAATGCAAAACGCTGATCACGCAGAACGAGCCCCAACGAGAGCTCACAGCCAAGGCCACAATGTTGCCATTCACATGCCGCGCTCCCCGCGCCAAGGTTACACCTGCCATCGCCGAATGCACTCAGAGCCGAAATATAAATCAATTGCTCATAACTCTGCTCCAGCCACGGTCTCTCCACACGTGACCAAGCCGTGCTGACAAGATGCCAAGCTCATGAGAGAGAAAGTCGCTGACGTCTCATGTCTGAGACACAATCTGCAACAACAAAGTGACAAGTTGGACACCTACAGCGATGGGAAAGACATGCACATCAGCCACTAGTCAGACCTGTCCATTGTCTACCACTAGCACATGCACATTGTTGCCAGCACCAGGTACACCGCGAGCTGGGAACAGTGATGGTCCCAGGCTTGGGGGCTCGCGGGGGAACCAATCAGAACACGAGGGGCTTACCATTGACGCCACTTTAACTAGCCAATCACCAAGTGTCCCCTTGTAACCAATTTGATGTAGCAACTGTTAGGGACAACCCAAGTGTACCACCTGACCTGTCCTTATCCAATAACCCCTTCTTCTATAGGTAACTATACTGACCCCACCACTCGGGGAGCCAAACCGAAGTGGCGTTAGGTTTTGGGACAATGTTCCCAGGTGACGCGAGTAGCACGTCATACTACAGTAAAAAGGGCCTGCGAGCCCCACGAAAGCTGAGACTGTCTCCCCGTATTCATACGGGCTGAGAACAATCCCTGCCGTTACTACAATAAACAGCAGTAACTACCTTGCTCTTGTGTGTGCCTCGTACTCCTTTTGGGACGCGGGAGGAGTTGGGGCCTCCCCAGCCCCAGAGGTCCGCGGACGGCTCTGCGAGCCCCCGGGAAAATCACCCCGACAACAGCAAGTCAGCAAATCCACTGGACGAGGTGGCTGCTCTGTCTGTCCGCTTGCACAATCTTGAAATTACCCGATAAAGCTGATAGAGGTGGGAAAACTGGTGCTACACAGCACCACAGTGAAATTATCTCTGCCAGCCCGTCTTATACACTGGTTCCAGGACCAGACCAATTTGTTAACGGCTGTCTCACTGCTGCATTCTCATAGCAACCGTCACCCTACCAAACGTTAGAGGAAAGGGTCAAGAGACATCAACAGACATGTCAAGGAGCGTGTCAAGCCTCAATGCAGATATTTATTTAGTTAGCGCTCTCCTTTTTTATCTATGACAAAAGTAAAACAAGAAATGGAGAGTAAAACTCTGGAAATAAAATAAATGCAAATGACTACCCACTGCAACATGGCACAAAGTAATGAAGCCATACAGAGGGGTGTGTGATAAGCTTTCAAGGCAGGTGGTTGGAAAGACGTATCCCTGAATGGTTTGATGCAACCCTTTAGAAAATGGCTTGAAATATTAGGTAATTCCCAGTCAATCATCTGCAAGTAACACCCGTTAAAAACATTGTTTCCAGGGGAATGTGAAGACTACACTCAACCAGATGACATCTGCACATGGCCTGCCACAACAACTATGGACCTGCATGTAGAGCCTTATTCATAGCCTAACCCACTCCAATCTGGAATGTCCCCATAGAACCCTCAATACATAGCCCATCAAGATCACAAGATCATAGCCTATAAGAGTGGTAACAATTTCCAGTTTCAAGCTACTAAACAGGTATAAAATGTCAATGGCCCCCTCAGTCACTACATATACAGGGATCGAAATTAGGAGTGGATAAGCAGGAGGCAAAAGCAGCTACTAGATATCTAGCATTAACCAGTGACCAGGAGTTACCACTGGGAAACAAGGAGCTCATACCCAAGGTTCTATAAATGTAACTTCTGCATAAAATGCAAACATATAATTTTGTCCATTATTTATGAACTGTGGTAAATCAGACATAGGAAATGGACAAGAGGCCATATTTCATAGAGTGTTTTGTTAATAAGACGAGATTAGTCCTCACCGAGCCTAGTCCTACCAAAGGCGCTTTCACACTCGTGCATAAAAAAACACCCATAAATGGTGCTCATCAGGATGTCATACCAACATAAAATGGTCCTCTGTCCAAAGCCTAATCTTCGCATGAGTTCTGTCCCTACTACTAACAAAAGTATTAACACAAACTCAACCAAGAAAGGTGTGTTAAGGAGTTTCTTCTCAAACTATAAAGTAGTGGTTGGCTTCTGACCCCCACCCAAATGTGTCTCTGGTTTCTTCCAGGTGTGAAGGCATCATGAAGAAAGACACAGACAACAGACTTAAAGGTCAAACAAAAGACATTTATTAACTTAAATGTCACAATGGTAGAATGCCTGTAACGCTCACCTGGTATCCATGGGGACGTCACTCAGCCTGTTCTGACCTCTTACGACCTTGAACCCTTCTCTGGAGACTATTCGACTGGAGACTGGGCCTGAAACAAAGGATTGGTAGAGTTTAACTCCCTATTGTCTCTTTGTGATTGAACCCCTTCTTCCCCGGGGTCCAACCCTCCCCTTTGATCCACAGCTCACCTTTTTTTCTTGGATAGTGTGCTCTCCATCCTGCCTTCAGCGCAGGAGCACGTTGATTGATGCAGGCTCGTTGCTGCCTAGTTACTTCACTGGCAAGAGTCCGACAGGTAAGTATAATGAATCTTTTGAACAGTTCTCTAACTTCGTTCCTTTCCTTCCTTAGATGATGGCCGGCGTCCGGGGATGGCGGCATGCTTCTGAGATGAGTAGCGCTGAAGGTGAGTGAGAGCGCGATGCGCGATGCACCCCTTTCGTATTTGCATTGAACTGAGTTCTTTTTCTGTGTCTTTTAGGTGCTGCGACGTTTTCAGCATGGATGCCGGTTATGAAGAACAAATGCAGTGGGTAAGCGCGGTATGCGGCGCCTCTAGATGTTTCCACGCTAACCTGGAGTGTCTTTTCCCTCTTGCAGATGGATGAGACGTTCCGGAGACAGAGTTCCCCCAGAGCGGCTGGGATTCAGGTAAGCGTTTGAAGCTTGTCCAGTATTTAAAAATAAGCGAAGATTTCCAGAATGCTTACTAATGCCCTTTTTCTGTTCTTTTCCCTTTTCCTTAGGAAGCGGCGTGCCGGGATGGGAATGACACCGCCGAAGATGCAGGCAGAACAGAAGAAACGATGACTGATGGGCAGAAGCGCCGCAAGGTAAGGCTGGTCCTAACGGTGTTCTTGTTCTTGCAGGAGCTGAGCGCAGAAGAAAGATGCAGGCCTACTGGACACCGAACCGAACACGGTGAGTGTCACTCTGCAGGTGCAGAAAACGCAAAGCATGTTTCTCAGCCTGGGTGTGGCTTAAATAGTCTCTGGGCATCCCAGGTGCCTCCGGGCTGAACCACACCCAAAAGACAAGACCGCACATGCAGTTCTGGGAACCGAAATATGTGGGGGGATCCATCTTGTCCCCATCAATGCACTACAAGTCCAATCCCCAATGTTATCCTGTTGGAGTGAGTGAGTCTGGTGCCACAAGCGCAAAGTCTGACTCCAAGGAGGTCTTTGGAGGGATGGAGAGGCCCTTGAGGGCCATGTAGGTGATCGTGGCCTGGCTCCAGCCTGACATCTTGGAGGGCTGGGGATATGAGGGGCAGGAATCATGACAATGCCTTAATTGTGCTATGCTAATGTGGGATTTCCCTACCTGAACGATACTAAGGAAAGTCTTCGAGTCAAAGAGTTCAACTTAATAGTCCGTCTGTGTACAAAACCTATTCTTGCCCTCGCAACTAGAACAAACAAATGTGTAGTGTGAGAAGCCAAAGGGTGTCTCACCGACTAGTCCTCTGGGACTCAACATCCAGGTGGCCAGGACACGGCCATTGCTTTTGGATCCAGTTCCTGAGGGTGCACCAGTGCGGGACCATCACCTGGGAGAGGGTTCTTCAGAGAGGGGGGTGAGGCAACCGATGGTGAGACGCGGTATCCCCCCTCTGTTTAACAACATTACCTTTCACACATCACAATGGACATGTCCCGCTAATCGGTTGCTTCCGACAGGCCACAGAAAACATGTGAAGGCCAGGTCCCACAAGTGAAGACTGCATTGTGCTTCAAGGAAGCCAGAACCCTCCTGGGTGATCGGCAGAGTTGGGAAGGCGAGCCCAGGCTTGTTGTACTAACCTTGACTCATGAAGTAGATATCACGAAACCAAGAAAGATACGCACACAGCTGGTGAGTTGGCAAGCGGCCTGAGAGACCGGTGTGTGTTGAAGTGGAAGTAGCAACATTATATCGCAATTGAAGGCTGCACACGTGTGGATGAACTTTGAAGTAAAAGACAGCTGCAAAATCAGCGATACTAAGTAACAGAGTGGTCCGATGAAAGGAAGTAGCCCACTCAAAAGTCTCTGTAAAAGGCACATTCAGCTCTCCAGATAAGGTGCGTAATAGGCCTTTTTACATACAGAATTCTTGTCAATACGGCCCCTTTAATTCTTCCTTGCGTACAGCTTACACAGGCTATTTATAGCAGCACCCCATCAATCTTGGAGGTCACTGGTGACAGGCTGGCCAGCAGCAGCTTGCAAACCCACTCTTTAGTAATCCACACAGTTCCTTGAAAGAAGCAAGCAGGATGAATATTGGTCTATTGTAGTTTAACTCTCTCTGTTAATACTTCTAACAAGATAATACTTTCTGAGTAATGTGGAAGGGAATTTGTGTTTTGTTCACTTTGTTCAACTGCCTACATTTTTGTAGGTTACAGTGTTATTGAAGCATTTTGAATCATGATCATGCTTTTCACATTGCTTTGGGACACATGTAGTATTGTGTAACATGAAAATTGTCTTAAACTAGTGCTGCATTTCTGCTTCATTATCCTCCGTTTTGATCAGCTTTAATAGAGGCAGCACAGTTGCAGCATAATGGGCATTTCATACTTTGTTTTCTTTTCGTCACCGAAGCAGATCATTTGCATTTGATGTCTCAAAGTTTTAGAAGAGCCTCCCAGCAAGCAGTTGTTTGGCATTTGTGAGAAGGAAAAGCTTTTGGTGTTCTATATGAAGATGTGTTTTTTTAGTCTTAAGATTGCATGTGTCTGTGTGTATGTGCATGTATGAAAGTGCACTGTGCAAAATGTGTTGTTTAAGAGAGCAAGGAATAGCTGGGCATGTAGTCTGACCTTTACTTTTAACTCCCTTTGTGACCACCCGCCCACCGCAAGCGGGCATAATGGATGCGGGTAGAAGCAGTGCTGTATATATTTTGCACAGATTGTACAGGTACCTCTAAACAGGACTGCTATATATTCAGTCAAAGTAGCCTAATTTATCAGCAGAGCTGCTATTCGCATGTCACGGCACAGTGCCAATTATTCACAGCAGGGCTGACTGCATCATGCCCACATTTCTTAGCACGACTGCTATGTTTTGGGACAGTACCTGAATTTGTTAAAAGAGCTGCTGTAATGACAAAGCACGAATATGTGCTGGCATTTTCTGCAGCAAGCTAAAGTACTGAGCAAGAACAGTGTCTGAACTCTTCCCACCGGTTTCACTACAGAATTCCTGAAACCCAAAAACTGCGATGTAGAAAACCTTGCAAACAAAAAATGTCCCCAAAGAATAGGTGGCGAGGGGCATTGGGCATAGGTATTTAATAAAGTGTGTGGAAGTGGAGGGGGTGTGCTGCGAGTGGTCTCCCCTTGCATTAAAAATACAGAAAATGTGTTTTACATGCAGGATTTTCGACCTTGCAGTAACGAATTTGGTATTTTCACGTAGATCCTTCCCACCACCCTCCTGAGCTGGTGTGATTCACACTGGCGGAGAGAGTGAGAAGATGGCGATGCTGTCATATACTTCATCCCTCCTGCTCTGCCTTGTGCTTTTCAAAACATCTGCTTCTCTCATGTCACATTTCTGAGTCCCACTACCAAAAATCTAGCACATTTGAAAGCCTCATTATGAATCTAATGACTCATGTAGGCTACATGTAGGATAGTCCAAACAGGCTGAGAGATTTTGACAAGCCAGTTATGTCAGGCAAGCCTCACATGGAACTGCAGGTGCCCTAACCCTATGTGCCTTTCCAAGTCAACAGCTTGTTGGGAAAGGTAGCTCAGTGGGTCAATAAACCTGCTGCAGAGATCATTGTGTAACCCGTTAGTTCAAATCCTGTTGATAGTTGAGTTAATTTGTCTGCATCAGTTGTATGTCTTTAAATGCAGATAACATTCAATTGTAACAGAGCTGAATTAGCTTCCAATTTAGGACTACTGAATGGTCAGTGATTCAGAACACACACCTCTCATCGGGATCATACAATTACTGCGCCTTTTTTACGGCGACCATTGAAAATGTTGACTTTTTTATTTCGGCCCCATATATATTTGGGGGGATGGGTACAGTATATAATGAATGTAGGGGGTAGCAGGGGTCTCCCCCTGAATATATATGGGGAGAAAAGGGTGAATTAATTTCTTTAGAAATCAGCATTTTCAGTGGTCGCAGTAAAAACATGCACAGTGATCACATATATCCCCTCTCATCAGGCCTGCTATACATGTAATGGCTCGGAACACACACATCTCATCAGGGCTGCTTCACTTGTAATGGTTCAGAGCAGGTACATTCTATCAGGGCTGCAACACCTGCAATGGTTCTGAAGAAACACATCCCCTTAGGGAGGCTAAATGTGTAATGGCTCAGACCACACAAACACACACATCTCATCAGGGATGCTTTACCTGTAATGGCTCAGAACAAGGATATCCCATGAGGGCTTCTATACCTGTAATGGCACAGAACACACATCTCGTCTGGGCTCTTATACTTGTAATGGCATACAGTGCTGGTAAAGCATCTGCATTCAAGCAAGTACTGCATCTGGTGAGACACACCTCTAACTGTATAATTCCCAACCTAATGGCCAGAAGAAGGTTTGCACACATCTAAAAAAGGAGCACCCAATGGTAAAGCTGCACTGAATTTGTAAATGGAAAAGGCATTTTCAGCTATTAAATATTTACTGGTGCTATATTAAAAGCCAAAAAGGAGAGAAAGAGCAACTCTGAACCTAAGCAATATAGGAGAACAAAGTGAGGGGTGGGTCGAGAGGCCGCGAGAGTATTAGACAATCCAAAACAGGAATTCCAGCAACAGGAAGAGAGAGACCAATTAGCTAAATAAGATTGAAACAAAGAATGTGAAAATGGAAACAGAGGTAAATAATAGGACACACACACACACAATAGGAGTGAGGTATAGAAGCAGAGCAAAAGAGACATATAGAGACAGTAAAATAGGTAAACACAGATCAACAGCAGACGGGGAGATCTGGAAGTAGAATATCCAGATTAGAGAAAAGCAGGCCAATAACATAAGAGGCAGTGTAAGAAAGATAATCAAAAGAAGAAGCAACCACAACAGAGAACATTTAGAAAAAACAGATATCGCCAGGGTAATGACATGAGAGAGGAAAAGGAGTCATATCAACCGATAGAGCACAATGTAGGAGGGAAAGAGAAATAATAGAGTGCAGAGATGGGAGAGGAAGAGTGACAAAGCAACAGACATCAAAAAGTGGCATAGCAACACATTAAGTAGACTTTATTCTCCAACTTCAAATCCCAGTTAGCCAACAGTGTATGTTTTTAAAAATCCCGGTGTTATTAGACACTCTACCGATAACCCATTATCAAATACAACAGTGGGACCGTATAGTCTTAAAAATAAGGGCCTTCGATATATTCATTAGACCTACCACCTTAAACCCACCTTTTCCCGAACCTTTTCTTTTTGGGGCTAAACCCCCTTCATCAAAATCAAGCTTGGAAGGGTCAGACGACTTTGAAACCTTCTCTGAAGAGGATGAGACCTTTTTCTTCTCAGAGTCCGAAAACCCAACAGAGGGAACGCTTACCCCTCCTGAAAATATGTCCGATATTGAAGCAGTCATGGCTCAACTGATCGCCCATCAGATTCAGGCTGAAGCCCACCTTTAACCAAATTGGTTCAATTACAAGCCAGCTATTACCTCAAGGGATATTACAACCCTACCAGGAAGGAGAAGACCTAGGGAATTATTTTCTGAAATTTGAGCGATTTGCTGAAGAGCTGAGGTAGGAAGAGAATTTAAAGAAATGCTACTTGGGACCTTTTTTAAAAGGCGAGCTACAGACCACTTAACAGTTACTTAATCTAGCCTTGGGAGCTACCTTCATATCCATCAAGGAAGGACAGACCAGTCATTTTTATTGACAAAAACTAAGATCTATCAGAGTAAACCCTGGTAAGACCCTCCTGGAAGTAGGGGAACAAATTAAAAATACCATTTCCCTGTGGGTTGGCAATAAAACTCTGTAGGAGGTAGTAGAAATTATTGTTTTGGAACAGTTTACCAACACGTTACCTCTTTTTCTACAGAAAGCCTAATGTAATTGAATCAACCCACCTTTAGCATGGCTATTGAGACGGCCCAAAATCTTTCAAATACAGTAAAACATTTATATTCCTTACATAAAAATGAAGATATAAAAGATCAAAAACCAACCTACCGCTCTCAAAACCGGACATTAGAACGAGGAGAACTCTCTTAAACCCGAGAGTGGAGCAGAATTTAAGAAAACGATACAATAGGGAAGGAAGAGCTAAGGAGAGAGGAACCCAGAGGGATTAAACCATCACCACCCATATGCTTCTCATGTAGGTAGACAGGTCATTTGGCCTGTCATCGTCCCAAAAATGAAAAGGAAGAGCCTATGGAAATATGATGCCTAAGAGCAAAGAATTGGAAGAACAGGAGGAAGATCTAGACAACTTTAGCATATGTTAATGCCAATCCTCAGTTGAGTTTACATATGAGAGAGCTCTGGTAATTGGGAAAATAGTGAAAGCATTAATTGATTCTGGCGGCAAAGAAACAGCCATAAGAGCCGATTTGATCACTCTGGCAGATTTAGAACATGCAACCATGGTTAGAGTCACCTGTGTACACAGAGATAACGAGATCTACCCCCAAGTACCGGTGTATATTAATATCATAGGGAAAACCGAGCTAGTGTCATTGGTGTCACGCCCCCATCTTCATCCACACGTTCCGTGGACACATCCCATAATCCAACCCCCACTATCATCACCAAAATACATGCCAGGACATACTCTCCCCTGCAGGCCTGCCGGCAAGGAATGGGACAAGGTCAGCGACGCCGGTTTTTGCCATCCCGGCGTTGGTTTCCATTCCGGCGTTGGCAGTTGCCATGGAGACGCGCCACGGGCATTCTACAACGTCTCCGTTGCCGGCACCTGGGAGCTCCTCCTTCAGCACGTTCGATCACGTGACGGATGATGAGAGTCACGTGATCATTAGTCAGCGTTCAAAAGCGACGCGCTGACTGCCCTCCAGCGCTTCAGAGCTGATCCTGTTGGGCGCATTACGGATTACAGACTACTACCACTGACCTCGGATTGATCTTGGACTCTGATTTGGCTTCTTCCTTCACGGTACCTTTGCCTGGAACTTACTCCTTTGCTATACCGCTGGAACTGTTCTCTCCTGGACTCGACCACATTTCCGTCCCCGGACTGCTATTCGATTGCCCTTTTTGTTATGAACTTTGTTCTTGGATTACGCACTTTTCAACTGATTGACTTACAGCTTCTGGCTTCTACGTCAGGTGGTGATTTCATCCTACTAAGTGCATTACCAAACTGTCATCTGGTCGTCACCCTTGCCGGCTGCCTCCGATAAACATCCCTACACCAATATTGGGTCGCGACCAACTCCTAAGGGTAAGCCCTATTGTAGACTTATTACATATTCATATACAAGTCTGGGGTTCTGTGTTTATGACCTAACTTCGTGTTTGCCTTACAGTAGTCATAGGGGGCATCTTCCGGCATACCTGGTTCCAGCTGACGAAAATTCACCACCTGTGGCCTCAAGGACCGCTCGGGCAGTAATTTCTTGTTTGCTCGAGTGGTACTTGGGGACGGAGGTTTCATCGGCTACACGACCATCAAGTCTTCACAATTGGCCATTATCCCTGGACTTCCGGAAGAGGTTGTTAAAGGGAGAGATTTTCCATAATTCTCCACCCTTCTTCAAGAACCTCTGTTGCCACCCAGAAAATGTACACCACAAGATCAGTGGCAATCTGATTTCTATTCCCAGACCTCCCTGGTATGCGAATGGACAGAAACAGACCCTCATATTATGGGTATCAAAAACCCTCAATCCCAGTTCATAGGCTACTCAAAGGAGACTACGGTTCACATACAGCCCCTACCAGCAGAGCAGAAAAGAAACTCTGTAAATATGCGAGAGTCCCTGGATAGAATTTCTACTTTTCCTCTCCAGATCCTTCAAACTTGAAGACAACGGAGAAGAACAAACCTATCCACCTTGCATAGGGGGAGGGTATGTGAGAAACCAAAGGCGGTCTCACCTGCAAGTCCTCTGGGACTCATCATAGAGGTGGCCCGGACATGGCCCTCGCTTTAAGATCCAGTTCCTGGGGTGGACCAGTGCGGGGGGAATCACCTAGGTGAGGGATCTTCGGGGAATGGGTTGAGGCAACCGATGGGGATTCACCGAAGTCCCAACCCCACCCCCTTTTTTACATAAACACTGTGCAGAGGAAGAGGATGAATGAGAGTAATAACATTAACTTCACACATCATACTGGACCTGCCCCGCTAATTGGGTCAGGCAAAGTCAGGCACTTGACTCCAGGTGCATACACCTGAAACCAATTAGCTCTCCTCATACAAATAGAAGGCAGAACCCAAAGACACACTCTGAGCAAGGCGGAACACGGGTACGAGCATAACTTCCGGGACGTAGGCAAACCTACAGGAACAGGGCGGCAGACCAAGGGGCGAGAGCAGTGGGCAGAAAACCCCATGAGTTCCTTACCAGAGATAATTGCCTCCGACAGGCAGCAGAAAACACGTGGAGATGGCTAGGTCCCCCAAGTGAAGACTGCATTGTGTTTCAAGGATGCCAGCGACCCTCCCGGGTGAACGGCAGAGTTGGGGGGGCGAGGCCAAGCCTGCGTTATTAACCTTGACTCATGAAGTGGATATCGCAAAATCAAGAAAGAGACACACACAGCTGGTGAGTTGGCAAGCGACCTCAGTGACCGATGTGTGTTGAAGTGGAAAAAGAAACATTATATTGCAAGTGAAGGCTGCATGCGTGTGGATGAGGCGAGAGGAGAGGCAGACATGTGAATGAACTTTGAAGTAAAAGACAGCTGTGAAATCAGCGATACTAAGTAATGAAGTGGTCCGGCGAAAGGAAGTAGCCCATTTGAAAGTCTACGTGAAAGGTACATTGTTAGAAGCAATAAAGCAAATGTACTGCAAAAGTGAAAGGAAGAATTTTAACTCCTAGAGAAGGGGAAAGTGAAAATTAAACTATAACCTTTGAGTCGAAGTGGTCCTATAGTGGTGTGAAAAGTAAACCACGCACATTTGAAAGTCTTTGCAAATCCCAAAGTGGTCCGAGCCCAACAGAGGGAGACCCGAAGGGAAGTAAGCTTGGGGAAGGGAGTCCCCCTTTGCAAATTCATATTGAACTTTATCGATAGTGGTCTGAGCCCAACAGAGGGAGACCCGAAGGGAAATAAGCTTGGGAAAGTGAGCCCCCCCACCCCTTTAAGTTTCTGTTGAACTTTATCATGGTAGGTCTGAGCCCGGCAGAGGGGGACCTACGAGAACTGTGTAGTGAAAGGTCTGAGCCCGACAGAGGGGGACCTTTGGGAACCTTTTGGTTGAAACATTATCTTTGGAACTAGAGAAAAGAGACTTAAATGTGTAAGGATAGACGTCCCTTGATCCATGTTCTGGAACTGTTTATAGTATCGGAAGCGGAGCCAGAGTGTGTCATCCTGCGCACAGGGACACCCTTACGTGGGGAGGAGAGATGGTTCAACCACTCTTCTTTATTTTGAACACTGGGTTTTTCTTTTGCATACATTTCTCCTTTTTACACTTTGTGTACAAGAGATAGGGAAGACATTAAGTTTTGTTAGCATAGGCCATTTTGATTTGACAGACTCCATTAGCACTGCGTTTCTCCAATCCCAACCCTTTCAATGAAGGTTTTACAAATTGTACCCATTGTGTCAGTGTCATACTGTTGATACCATGCCTTCCCTAAGGTATGGATGTCAAAGTCAAAAGAAACAGTGTTTAACTCAAAGTTCTGAGCTTCTTCCAGCTCACAGTTTCTCTCAGCTCCCCTTCCCCAAGCATAAGAAGGTTCCACGAAAAAGAGTCTTAAAGTTTACCTTTCTCCAGTTCAAGGCAATATAGTTCAGAACTAATACTGGGGTTCCCTTCTCCAAGTTTCAAATAACACAATCCAAACAAAGGGGGTCTTGCAACTCCTTTCCCAAAACAATACATACAGACATGCCAAGTCTCAGGGTTCCCTTCCCCAAGACTTCAATGTCCCACACAGGTTCCTTGGTACTTGCTCCTGTGCACCAGGTCACCTTTACCTGAGTCCCTTTATTGGTTTCTGGGCTCATGGACTCCTCTGGTTTCTTCTTAGTTGCACCGTGGCTCAGCCACCATGTGTCACACCCCTTTCCAAACGGTAGCCTTGCCACACTGCATTCGCTCACAAAGGTTTGCTGTTGAGCTTCCTTCAGCATTTAATGTATTCAGCTTCAAAGTTTGAGTTCATTAGTTGTGCAACAGTCATTCAGTATTATTCAATTGCCGTTCAGAGTTTAATACAGTCTTATGTTGCTTAATTATTTTCAAAGTTTACTGGTTTGCTTCAATGTTAAATTCCCCTTTAGTTGGGTATTCAATATGCATTGGCTTTCTTTAAATTTCCCTGTAGTTCAGAATTCAATATGCATTGGTTTTCAGTAATTTCACAGTTCACAAGCTTTATGCGTTTTACTTTCATTCCTTAGTTGAAGACATTTGATAACGTTTCTTCTTTTCGCTAAAGTAACGCAACCATTTCAACAACACGTTAAATTGTTTAAGAAGGAATGATTCATGACATTCTGAGAGTTTCAAAAACTTGCTTGTTTCTTTAACAAGACACGCAACCACTCTGATACATTGTACAAGTCTCTGGTTTCATTTTACAATAGCGGTTCAATGCGTGAGTCTTGCGATTACAGTAATACCGGGTTTCTCCATCTTGGAAACCCACTGGCTCACTTTGAAGTCCTTTTCCATATCACGCTGCCCACAAACTTTGTTTCTTCCTGCTCCAACGTCTCACTCGCCTGGACACTCAAATGCTTCAGTCTCCAGTGTGCTTCTCAGGTTGCAGAACGGCCTAACAGGGATCCCATCAGCGTCTCGCCTCTCTCTCCTCACCTGCCTGTCCCCCTCTTTTATACACCTGGGTTGTGTAAAAGGGTTGCAGGGGTGTGTCCTTTCTTTTAATTGCCTGACTATAGTTAGGCTTATCAATAAGACATGCCTGGTCTTTGCAATGGTACTCCTCTGAGGCACTCTTCCTCGTCTCATTACCAAAGTAGTGTAGCTGCATGTTGGTGTGCATAACTCCTAGTTGTCTCTTCCTCGTCTCAGTACTGTCAAATGTCATGTGTGGAGAAATAAGGGGAGCTGGCTTAGAATACCCCATAATGGTTGGGGGAGGGTTAGGTTGGTCATCAATAGAAAAAGTGTGGTACCATGTTTTGCCCAAGGGTTCCCCACTCCTAATCCTCAAGGACCCTACGTCTCCATGATCTTCCCTCGCTTTTCCACCCCCGGGTCAGGATCCAAGAGAGATGGCCTTTCCCTGGCCACCTTGCAGAGGATCCAAGGGGAGTAGTAGTTGGCATACCCTCAGGTTTCTCACACAGGCTACTTCCGTAGTTATACAATTCAAGATTCAGGACTGCACAATGTCTCTTTATTGTTCATCTTCTCCTTGTATAAGAGTCTCTGACTCTTACAGTCGGACCATAGCTACTAAGCCCTGGAATATGGTTTATCTTTCCACGCCTGGGGGCTGTGTGCCTCTCTCCCTGTCTTGGGGTATTGCCTTTCACACCCCGCCTTGGGGTCTTGTTTCCCCCACCCACACTGGGGGTACTGCTTCGCACACCCTGCCTTGGGATCTCGTCTCTCACAACGCCTTGGGATATCTTGTCTCTCACCCGGCATTGGGGTATCTTGTTTCATGCCTTAGATGAAGACTTGGAGGTATTGCACCTCCCACCCCACCTTTGGGTATTATTTTATTTCTCCCTTTCTTGGGATCTTGTTTATCCCACCCCACCATGGGGTTCTGCTTTTCTCACCCTGCCTTGGTGTTTTGCTTCTCACACCCTGCCTTGGTTTTTGGCGTGGCCTCTCCACCTTCCTCTGTGTTTCCTGGCACCAATACGTACCTTGTTTGTTGTGTCGTTGCACATTGGGGGAGGTTGTCTCCTTAGCCGGTATGGAACCGCAGCTCCAGTTTCCCTCTGGTCTTCCACATCGGTTGGGCTGGCTCGGTTCTTCCCGTCGGGGCTCAACAGGACTTTGACATCAGTTCAAGCAAGCGCTGGTCGACCACTTCCTGTGCAGTCTGGATTCTTCATGGTTTGGCAGTCCCAAGCCTCCCTGTCTCCTGGCTGTGCAGGAAACAGAAGAGCTCTATGGTCTCTACGGCTTCCCCATGCCATGTGCGTGGTGCCACTGTCCTCTTATGCTTTAAATGGCATACAGTTGTGTCCTAATGTTTATTTACAGATTGTCTCAAACGCAGTTAAATTCACATATGTGTGTTTATCGACTTCAATTGGCCTGGGGAGTCAAAAGAAACACCTGGTAGCTGTTTATGTTAAGCTAACCAGACTCTTATAGATGACAAGCAGAAGCTAAATAGCTCCCCTCAATTTTGAACCCTGCATATACACAGTACACCATTTCTTACTCGCCAAGTAAATTATCACTTGCCAATGGCTATTGGTGAGTGGAAATTGAGATCTGGACCATAATATCTCATGCACATCTCCCTTGTAGTATTTTCCTAGAGACGACTATAGAATTCTGCCCTCTCTGGAATCCCCACTCTGAACTCCCCATAAAACATATTTTCACCCATTGTCTATTTGGTAGCCAATGCTACAAGCTCCCTCTGTCTTACACTTCTTACTGTGTTTCCCCACTATCCTTCAGGACCAGTCACTGCAAATTATCCAAAGCCATAAATACCATCCAGCTCATGGGTGCCTATGGCGTCTCCTCAAAAGCACCTACACGAATAGCACCTCTGCCTAGATGACATCATGGCCACACTGGATCCACATTTCCCCCTGGGCCCGCCACTAACCTCCCAGCACTAAAATGCTCACTCTAGATGCTCAAACACACTACACCCCACCGACTAAGCCACTCGTGCAAGGTAATTGAATAACCGTCCAAAAAGACATCAAACACCAGAACACTATACCTCTACAATAAAGTAACATGCCACAGTCCAGGTGAATGCATGCTGGCACAACGGGCATGCAAGGCTCCCATGTACACAAAACTGCCTCCATGGTCATGCATTTTCCTCTCAGTCGCCACTAAGCCTCCATTTCTTTCAAATCTGACAGAGCATCTGGACACCATGCAAATAGCAGCGTTTTGAGGTTTACCAGCCTGCTAAGCCACACTCATCAGAGGCTTTATCAATGCCATTCTGATGGCCTACAGCCAATTACCACCACCAGCAGCACCAGGGGCAAGGTAGAGGATACATAATGTCTACTGTTATTTGAGCGCTCTGAGACCTATGGGTGTGTAGTGCTATATAAGAAATAACTAATAAGAATTATTATTATAACCTTTCTTTCTGCCTCGTAGCATCCTGCCAGCAGTGCTCAGGTCTTTTCAGCCATGCCTACCTCAGGCATTATCAACAGTCTCCACTAGGCACCCTCAATAAAGGAAATACAAAGACATGGATGTTCCCTCTGTTTGCCAGGGCACAGATACCTTGTTCTTCTTCCTAGGAGGTCATCACCATGTGTCTCCTTTACCCCAGGCTCAACTCTACACTCTCCAGGAACCCCCCCATTCAAACACTTGCACCCCCAACGCTTACCCAACCCTGCTAACCTCTTCAAAATACCTCAGTCACCCCAAAGCCCACACACTCTAAGCTCACACACTGCAATGCTGATCAAAGCCCAATCAGCAAAATCTCAGACCTCATCACCTACCACAAACTAGCCGCAATCTTCTTCCCCAAAATCTCGCTGATTCCAACTTCCTCTCATACCTTCAATGTCCTCCTCCAGCCTGGTATAGCATTCAACATGCAGTCCAATCAGGGAAAACAGGGGGGGGGGCAATCATATACAAAAGTGACTGGCCATGTCTGGTTCAAAGCTAATCACCCCTTAACACAATGGAACCCATCACATTCAATTTCCCCATCCCGCAAAAAGACTCAACTACCTTCCACCTCATTTACACATCACCTCACTGGTGAAGTGCCTTCCTAAATGAGATCACAGACTTAATATTGACAGCCTCAACCTTGCACAACAATAACGTCTTTCATGGAGACCCCAATCTCCCGGGACCCACTGTGAGAAACTAGAAGTTGTCTCACCCACTAGTCCCCGGGGATCTGTCATTCAGGTGGCCAAGAGATGGCCATCGCTTTTGTATCCAGTTCCTGGGGGTGGATCAGTGCGGGAGGATCACCTGGGCTAGAGGTCCTCAGGGAGTGGGACACCGGATGGCGAGACGCAGTATGTCTCTGTTCCCTGTAACTCCTTTACCCCATCCTACCCAATTGGATATTTAGAAACTCAACCCCATTCCCCCCGGCCCCCTTTTCCTGCACGAACACTTTTATACTGACATCCCGCTCTGGGAGAAAACAGACTCACAGCCGAGCCGTGAACATGACATGTCCCAATACTATGGTCAGGCGACGTCAGGCAATTATGGACAATCGCTCACACCCGACTTCCATTACACTTCCCCACACAGATAAAAGGCGTAGCACGAGAGCACACTGTGAGCGAGGCAAACACACAAAGGTACAGCATTTTCGAGTTGGCAGCTGAACAAGGGGAAAAAGGCGGCCAGGCAGGAGAGGTTCGTGAGAGGGACAACACCCTTGACCTTGTTAGCAGGAAGACGTTACTTTCAATAACCCTTCACGCCAGAAAATGTAAGACCAGGAAACCAGGCTAAAGAATCCTGCATTGTGCATCGAGATACCGAAGGTCCTCCCGCATAACTGACCAAAGCGGGAATAGTCCTTGGCTCCAAGAACAAAGAAGTGACAGAGAACAACACAGCCGGTGAGTGGGGGATACCGATGCCAGACCAGTCTCTGTTGAAGTCAAGGATGCAAGCGGCAACATTGTAAAAAGAGTGCTGGAACGAACATTGTTAAACGCGTGTGATGAAAGACCCCCAGGGAAAGCCCCCTCGAATTACTGGAACAAATTAAGAACACAGTAGCCCTCTGGATTAACAAGACCATGGAATAATTGGTCGAAATTATCATTTTAGACCAATTCACCAATTCTCTACCTCTGCTTTTACAAAAAGCGGTATTAGAACTTGGATCCCAAACAGCAAAAGCATACATTAGGGATGCCACAATAAATCCAGATGATTAAAGAACATACAAATCATTCTGAGAGGAGAGCCTAGCTCGGATGCTCTCGGAATATATGAATGCTCAGTGTAAGCAACCCAAACCCCGAGGTGACAACATTATCTATGGGATACCCTCATTAGACTCATTAATTTGGTGGGGAACTTTTTCTGAACCCACAATCTTTTTAGCCATATTCTTTGTGTGTATCTCACAGTTGCGAAAATAACATCCAGCAACATAGACTGTCTTAAAAATGTCACTGCCTCAGCTATATGAGCATTCCTGCTTCCCTCAGAACTGGTTTCAGGTAAGAGCATCTAAAATTCAAAATCATGGAGCAAATTAGCAAATAATGTATCATAGTTTTGCTTACTGTCCCTCACATAGGGAATGCCCCTGATCCAGCCTCAGACCATGGGGGTCATTACGAGGTTGGAGGTAAAAAACTGTTTTTACCGGCATGGAGCAAATACTGTGTCCGTGTAGGAAAGACCCCGCTAACAGTGGGCTATTACAAGTTTGCGTGCACGAGCGTAGCGGCATGCCGGTATCGACTGTACCGGCATGTGGCAAAAGTCCCAAAAATGCCCCTTATCGGCATCATGGAAAGTGCAGACAGCACTATCGTCGCGTCCACCCCTAAATAACGTGACTGGCATCAATCAATCCGGTATTAGTGGGCACCGCTATTAGCAGTCGCCGCTAATAGCGGTGCTCGCTAATAAGCGGAACCGGAAGTAGCGTCATCGCGCCGGAACGGAAAATGGCACGGCGGCCATCTTGAAAAACACAATCCATTGCCATCCTCACTACTCAGGACCTGCAGCGACATTGCGACAGAAGAAATACATCATTACCACCAGCAACATGCCAAATGCAGTCAAAAAAGGCACAGCCCGGCAGCGCAAAGAGCGCTTCACGGAGGACGAGCGCACAATGCTCGCTGAGACACTGGCAGAGAATGCCAACAACCTCAAGAGAGAGGCTCAGATCCAATAAAAAGAGATCTGGCAACTTGTTGGCAAAAAGTGAGTGCAGTTTGGAACACCCCCCGCACAGTGAAGGACATACGCAAGAGAAGGGACGACCTGCGCCTCGGAGTTGCCTCAGAGTCCGAAACATAATGTCGGCCAACCAGAGCCAGGGCCTAGCTACTGGTGGTGGCCCTAGCTCCCCTATCAAACTAAGCCGGTGGGAGGAAATCTGCGCCAGACCCATTGGCATTGAGGCGATTGAAGGTGTGGGGGAGAAGGAACGTGGAGCCACCTCATTGGCAGATGGAGGTGAGTTCCCTAAGAAAACACTGTAATGCAAAGTATGATGATAGTCCACCAATTTGATCGTGCCATGAGGCAATGCATGGGCCATTACAGACACATGGACACATCCTTGCCTAGATGCCGTCCTCAGCACTGACACATCCACATGCATGCAGCATGTCATACCTGACACACACCCCACAAACATGGAACCAGCATTAGTCACACTGCACGCAGTCCACAACAGAAATGCATGTCACACAGCATACACCACCTCAAACATGTGTGACCCTGACGGATGCCTGCATGCTCCACCCATATAGCAAGCAACCTGATTGTGAAAACTCATCTACCTATTCCCCTCTAATGTGTAGAACAGCAATAATACCAATGTATGCATGATGCTTGTAGAACCATCACTGATGCCGTCCCTCTCTCAGTCCCCCACAGGCTCAGATCCTGACAGCGAGGCCCGGGACTCAGCGGCACAGGCAACAACTCCCTGGAAGAGGGCCAGGGGCAGGGAGGAAGGCAACAGGCCTTCAACATCTAAAGGGCCAGGCAAGCCGCAACTGGCATAAAAGAGGAAGGCACCAGAGTATGCCACGTTACTGCTGCTGGTAAGGGCCACTGCTACAGCTACAGTCCCCACGACATCTGTGTCACCTGCACAGGAGACAGTGGCCGATGGGACCCTTTCAGCTGCGAACAGCTCTGTTGGGGAGGCGGCAACCACGGCACCCCAGACAGACGAGGATGTGCAGAGCCATGGCCAGGTGTGTGTCCCTGTGGAGGATGACTCGTCAGACGTACCTGACACACCCAGTACTCCACCATCACTCGAGGTCACACCATTGTACTCCACCAATGACAGCACACAGGAGCTGTCTGGAGGGGAGTCAGGTCAAGGGAGCATGAGCCCCACAGAGGTGCCACACGAATTTGCATATTTGACACATGCAGCATCCACTTCCACTGGTGTCCGTGGTGGGGTGCAGCAAATGGAACATACGGTGCAGCACCAGAAGGAGCTGACAGCCCTAGTCAGGCAGTTTGTTTCCGACGGCGCCCAGGCAAGGCGGGAGGGGCGGGACAACACTGCGTCCCTGAGACAGGCAATTGAGGCCAGTACCACGCGTATCTGCGAAGGAGGTGTCTGCTCTGAGGCAGGTCCTTTCCTGCATAGCAGATGCCATGGAAGCAGAGCGTCCTGCCCCAAGACTGGAGCAAGCAGGCACGGCATCATCATCTAGCCCCACCCAGACCAGCCCCCTTCGCAGGTCTGCGCGCACCTTGCGGAGATTGGAAATGCCGCCACCAGATGCGGGAAGTGGACAGGTAGACAAGTAGATGGGGCAGCCTGATGAAGGCAATTGACGCAGTAACCTGCAGCATTTGCTGTAGGTAATTTGTATATTTTTATTTGTGAATTTGAGTAAGAATACTGAACCACTTAAAGAATTGTTGAATTTGAATTTTGGTTGGTTTGATCGCAAATTCTTGTTGTGTGTTGAAACACTACATAGTACTTTGGAGTACTTTTTGAATATTTGTATGAGACAAACAGTGGAAGGAGGTCATTTGTCCTATAAGAGTGCATAGGGGTTACCTGTTGGTGACAACAGGGTAGATAGGTATAAGTTCACATTGGTCTCCACGGGTGAGGAGACGATACCCTGCTGCACCAGAAGCCACCAAAACCCATTTTAAGTTAAAAAGCAAAGGAAATAAAAAGACTAACAAATCACTGACCAATATTGGAGTGCCCATAGACATAAAACTACGTTTCTCTCTTTTCTTATTTGAATCTTGCAGATCCCTCACCAAAACCCGCCTAGAGTCTCCTCCCAGGTTGCCAGGAGAGGGCAGATGCTTCCTGATGCCAATCCTGGGGGTAGTATACTGCGGGAGGATCACCTGGGTGGAGACAAGGACCAGGCTAGTGAGGAGATTCCGTGGGATAAGACACAGTATTTCTTCCCTCAGATGGATACGTTTGCCACTGTGTCAGAGGAGGTTTTGGCTTGCTGTCGTGGCCACAGGAAAAGAACCACAAGCTCCACTACATCAAGGGTCCAGTTGGAGCCAGTTCTGTCGCCTTTGGCGCCAGGCTCATGAGAAAGTGTGCTCTGCACACTTTTATTCTGGTGCACGTGCTATTTTCTTCCCTGCAGGGCCTTCACGTGCCTCCAGGTCGGGTTGTGCCATAGGAGTGCATTGTGCTGCATGTGCAGCCTCTTCTGGGAGTGGCAGGGTGGGGCCACAAGTCAGAACAAATGGGCGTGGCTGGGACCAGGCTATTTAAGCCTACCCTACCCGCATGCAAGCGATTCGCGTTAGTCTGCTTATAGCAGCGTAACGGTCAGCGCCGCCTGAAGCGCATCTTATCTGATTCCAGCAATAACCATCGCCTAAAGCGCATCCTTACCTGATTCCAGCAGCAACCGCAGTCGGAGCGCATCATTACCTGATTGCAGCAGCAACAGCAGTCAGAGCGCATCCTTACCTGATTCCAGCAGCAACCGCAGTCGGAGCGCATCCTTACCTGTCTCCAGCAGCAACAGCAGTCGAAGCGCATTCTTACCTGATTCCAGCAGCAACACAGTCGGAGTGCATCCTTACATGATCTCGGCTCCCAGCCTCAACACTTACTCAGGAGTCCATCTCTGGCCAGCATCCTCGCGGATACAGTCATCCTTCACCCGCCGGCAGATCTTCGGATAACAGCATTCCAGTCTGATTTCGCCTTGCCATCCCTGCAGGAGAAAAGGACAAACACGGTTAGAAAAACTATAAAGACATTACGCTAAGGTCGCGCAAAAACCAATCCTCGCGCTTGACCTAAGAACCAAACCTACCATTTATTGGAACATAGTGAACTGCCCTGTTCTCCATTGGGGCTCGCGTATTGCACCGCAATTCCGCTGGGCCTCACATCACCTATTGGGGAGAAGGAAAGACATTACGAGAGATACAGACAATAATCAAGGAAAAAGACATTACAAAAGAATATGGACAATAATCATTATCGAAGGATACTTACCTTTGAAGTGGTTCAGCCACATCCGTTCTGGGCTGCCACACACATGGACCATTGAAGAAACTAGGTCTAACTAAAAGCTCCCTTGCAGTGGAAGCAGGACGAAGAGCTCGCCATCATAATTAAACAGGTGAGACTATATGGGTAGGCTCACCACATTCTGGGAAGAAGGGTTCGAGGGAGACCACTGCCGTATCACAGCATTTTCACGGCCTCTCGTATTCTCGCAGGGGCAGTACCAACAACCAGCGCAGTCCACAACACAGGAGCAGGGGAAGAAGCCAGACCCCGGGGAGCCAGGTCCAGAGGGCTGCAACCGTGCCCCAACGTCCCCGCAGAGACCAGGTGAGCGCAACACTTACTGTCACTTTAATATATCACAACCTCCAAGTAAGACCGAAATGGCAAGCTCCAAGGTTGAAACCCCTCAACCTTTTATATAAAAGAACAGGTCTTTTGTATCCCTAAAAATAAACATCGTCCTCAATGTCATGAGTATACCAAAAGGAATGATGGAAGTGTGGCCTTTTTTATACCATTTGTTTCTGATAAAGCCTAAAACCCACAATCCCTCTTCTAAAATTAATAAGAAAACTAAAACTACCTTTAACAATTTAAAAGGAGTGGAAAAAACGAATTTCCTTAAAATCAACTACGTGTCCTAGAATCCCTCAGGGACTGCAACGAAGAAGAGGGCTAAGGAGGCATGCAGAAGTAGAAGACAAGCAAATAGGCCCAACAGCATTCACCAGGGTCAGGCAATTAACATTAAGGGCCTGCACATAAAGTCAAATGCCCCACCTGAGAGGTGTAAAGGCTGCAGCAGAAAGGAGCAGAGAGAAGGAGCTGGCAGTAGTAGCAGAAGGAGAAGAGCACAAGGCTTGCAGTTCATGAGGAATTGTGATCACTTAAGGGACGCCGAGACGAGAGAAGAGCAGATTTCCCCTGCAGGTTTCAAGTTGGTCCTGTGTTCACAAACCCTGTTTGGCCATGGCTGCACTGAGAGAGACGTGCTGAAGTTAAAAGTATTTTCAGGTAGAACCTAGTAACTGTGACTGCAGCGCTGAGGTTGTCCTTCAACCCAAGGAATGTGTGCAGAAGCAAGCCAAGGGACAGAGGGTGATGGAGTGAAGGAGAATCCCTGTGGTCGAGGCTGGAACAGAGACATCCATGCTGCAAAGGGGTGTGGGTCCTAAGAGTGCCTGAAGTAGTAGTAGCAGGAAGAAAAATCAGGAAGTGGAAGCCGTCCACAACCACAGTGTTTCTGGAGCTGGTAAATGAAGCTGCGTACTCCGATTCACTGAAAATCCCTTGCTGGGAACTGTAACCAGCTCAATTATAACTTGCGTAGAAGTGTAAGCAAGTTAAAGTTGTTTGTTGCTATAAGAAGTTCTAACAACAAAGGAAATGTATCACGCACACATTTAATACCCATTAGAACGCTCATGTAAACAAAAATCTTTCCTTTTTGCCATTGTTGACTAAATACCTTTACAGGAGTGGTTGCGTGTCTCCAACTGAAGGGGAGAACGCTGTTTGAAATTAATCAGAAGGTTAACGCTGACTTTTACGAATTGTTGGAAGTATTATCACATCAAAGAGAGGTCGCGTATGGACAATTATGATTCCCGACAAGAAAAGTAACACTCTGTATGAATGAAAGGGAATGCAAATCCTTACCATTCTTTGAAGCTATAAATCTTCATCAAGGAGTGGTACCGTATATCTAAATAAGTTTCTCTTGTGAATCTTGTAACATCCAGAACAAGTATTCTATCATTTTAGAAGTTGCTGAAGTAAAGAGAAGAGCAAGCATTACCCAAGCCAGTAGGTGAATCCTTTCTAAAGTGAAACCAGCCCTATTCAAATCTAACCACCTGTCTTTTGAAGTTGTTAAAGGTCCAATGTCCTCTGCTACATGGGTGGCAAGTTTACCCGAAGCTGGAAGAGTAGTAATACAGCTTTGGGGGTAGCTGCTGTAACCAAGAAAGTGTTCATGAAGCTGGGTGCTAAGAAGAGTCAGTCCATAGCTAAGACTGTTGAAGCTGAAAGAGAAGCAGTTTGGAAGCCAAGGCAGATTATATTGGTAGCAGCAAGAAAGACGGAAGAGGCTGACCTTTTCTTATGGCATAGGTAGGAAGAGTGCCTTGTCTACCTCTGGAGGTCAAAGCGTCTTGTTTTTAAGTTGCCCAACCATCATTAAGTACCAAGTAGAAGTAGAGCTAACAGAACTGTGGCTGTCTATAATATTGTCAGAAAACATTATATTGAAGGTCGTTGAAGCAGCAGAACACAGTGGAGCAAAGGAGCTTGTTTTCCACAGTGAAAGTAGCAGGAGGGGGCTGTTGAGAGGAGAGCAACACCCTAAGAAGAAGCATCCTGACAAATGACACTTCAGAGGCTACAAACATATGGAAGTGGTTGAAGTAGAAGCTGTACTTTTGTATTTCCGATTATATCTAGAACATCCAGGATTACCATTGGTGCTGTTTTCTTTATTGGAATTGGAATGGGAACTTTTCAACAGACGGATAAAAAACTGTTGCCAGTAGTTTTTAATTTAGGTGAACTTTTGTTTCCTTTGGAACTTTCAAGAACTGATTCAATACTTCTTTGTGAACACTTGAAGAGTGTGACTTTGGACAATCCTGGGAAGGGGGTCTACCCAGAACAGGTGAAGGTTATCCATATCATTGGTTATTTAATAATCATTTACGTTGTCTATTATTTGCTTTGTATGGTTTGTTGTTTAGTGTGAGGGCCAGTTTTGTGTATGCTAGGAGATTTTCCCTTAGAACATAGACTAGTTAGGGAACTCCCTGGTAGAGTAGGTTTAGTATTTTGCTTTGCACTTTTTTGTATCAATAAAATGTTTAATGTTGAGAAAATCACAAGCAGTTGTCCGCCTTGAATAACTGACCCCTCACAATGCTTTAAAAAACAAGCATTGGCAATGCCAATAGTTTTTGCGATTACTCATGTTATTTGCATTTTGCATTTACAGGCACAAGAGTGCAAGGAGGAGAGTACAAAGTTTGAAAGGAGGATTCGATAAGAGGTGCAGGTGTGCAATAGAATGAGAAGAGGAATAGAGCAAGGGTCGAAGCCATTGATAGAGGGTGCCATCAATGATGAGCAAGAGTAAATATGAGCGAAAAATGGCATGAGTGAGAGGAAGGAGAGGAGATAGGGAGAGGGGTAAGAGAAGGTAGGATGGGGTAGGGTGGGTGGTAGGGTTGAGTAGAGAAAGAGGTGGTAGGGTAGGTGGGGGAATGGAGAGGGGGTGGTATCACATTGTGGGTAACAATTATGGTATTCCTTAAATCAGCTAACAAGCGTGCTGCAACTGAATTCCCTGTAGCACTATATAAAACACCAGCGTTATCACTTGGACCTCCAAAAACATGTATTATCCATCCAATCTTGCTCGAAATTTGTGAATAGTATAGAAAACCATTTTTATTACAAAGCAAACTAATTCCCTCTCAAGCAAACATATTTTAGAACCAGTAAAATGAGAAAAACGTGCAACCAGTAAAATGAGAGAAACGTGCACAATCCTCTCTTCTATTGAAATAAAGGTTGGTGTTCTAACTTGATGGGTCCGACTTGATGGTCGTGCAGTTATAAAATGCCTCCGTCCCCAAGTACCGCTCGAGCAGAATATAACCACTGCCCGAGCAATCTTTGAGGCCACAGGAAGGAGTGTTGTCGTCAGCCTGGTATTGAGAACGCCGGAAGGACCCCTGAGTGCTGTAAGGCAAAAGGTTATAATCAGGAATATACTCTATAATGGCAATGGGCATTTGATAGAAAGAGTTAAACAAGATGCAGTGACACCAGCTTACCTACTAGAGATGGAATGTAGGTAGAAAACCTACGCAGGGAAATCCAAGGCAAGCTGGAATGATGTAATAGGCACTCCTTCCCAGTACCTCGTGGAGTGTGGCAAGATCTGTAGCAAGGCTTGAAGCAATCCGAAGGTTGCAAAACAGAAGGGCAATCCAAGAGCAAGTCCAGAGTATAACAGGGGTCGGATGTCCAGAAAATCAGAGAGCACGCCAAAATCCAAGGGTGATCCAATAGCAAATCCGAAAAGAGTTCCAAGGTCGAAGCAAACAAGAGCAAGGGTAATGCGTGACAGTCCTCCGTAGAAGTTGAAGTAGCTGTGAAGCAAAGAGTCTTGTTTGCCGGCTTCTTTTGAAGGGGCGAGTGGTATCACGTGACGTATCACGTGACTGCTCGCGTACGTTGCATGGAGCGCAACGTGGCCAGTGATTGGAGCTGCCGGCACTTCCTGGTATTCTGACGTTGCCGGCTGTGCAAGAGGCGCCATGGCAGACGCCAACGCGGAAAAGGGCGAAACGAGGCAGATCCGCCCAACATGGTATTCCGCCTGCCGTGTTTTCCCTGCTGGTGGTGTGAATGGGAAATACTACGGCGAGAGGCGCCTGAGGAGGAGAGGTGTGAAGAGGGAAAGGTCGTGTGAGAGGGCGTGACAGAGCCCCCCCTCAAAGGCCCACGACCGCGTGGGCTGGAAGGATGCTCTCGATGAAACTTGGCCACCAGGCGAGAAGCGTGAACATCTCGAGCAGCAACCCAGGAGCGATCTTCAGGGCCATAACCCCGCCAATCCACCAGATATTGTAGCCCACCCCTGTGTATACGGGAACCCAGTATTCCCTGGACCTCAAAAACATCAGGAGAAGAGACAGAGACCGGAGCAGGAGGGGCAACTAATCGGGTAGGACCAGGGCAGGGCTTAAGCAGGGAGACATGGAAAACTGGGTGGATTCGCCAAGCAGGAGGTACCGCCAGACGCATAGCCACCGGATTCAGAACCTTGGCCACCTTGTAAGGACCCACAAAGCGAGGGAGAAGTTTGCGACAACCAGGAATGTGTAAATGACGAGTGGAGAGCCAAACCCTGTCCCCCACCTTGTACGCAGGAGCCTCCGCCCTCTTCCTGTCAGCTGTGGATTTCATGGAAGATTGGGCCTCACGCAAATGGATCAAAGTCCGGGCATGTACTGACACTAAATCCCTAGCGCAGGCCGAGGCAGCGGGGTTATCAGAAGAGGAGTAATCTGGCAGAGGAAGAGTACGAGGATGTTGGCCATAGAGAGCGAAGAATGGCGAAAAACCAGTAGCAGAATGCAAAGAGTTGTTATAAGCAAATTCGGCAAGATGCAATAAATTAAGCCAAGTGTCCTGATATTGTAACGTTAGGCAACGTAGGTATTGCTCCAATGACTGGTTAACCCTCTCAGTCTGCCCGTCACTCTCTGGATGGTAAGCAGAGGAATAATGAGCATCAATTCCCAACAGAGAGGTGAGGGCCCGCCAGAAACGAGAGGTGAACTGTGTGCCTCGATCGGACACCAAAACATGAGGCAGGCCAAAGAGACAGAAGACAGACTTAAAGAAATGCCTGGCCAAAACCGGGGCTGAGGGTACTCCCTTACATGGTACAAAACGAGCCATTTTGGTATAGGAGTCGACAACAACCCATATAGTATCGAAACCCTGTGTGCGTGACAAATCAGTAATTAAGTCCATTGAGACCGTGTGCCAGGGACGTGGAGGAACCGGGAGAGGAAGAAGAAGACCCAAAGGCCGGCCCCTACGTGACTTGCCCTGAGCACAGATTGGACAGGTATTGACATAATTCTGTACGTCTCGTTTCATAGCCGGCCACCAACACCATCGTTTGAGTAATTCCAGGGTACGATGCTGCCCGGGGTGACCATTAATGGCAGCATCATGAGACCATTCCAACGCCAAATTCCTGGTTTCACTCGTGGGAAGAAAAAGCTTCCCATGTACAAAGGGCAGCCCATCCTGCATAACGGGATCCCATTCTGTTAGTGACTGTGGATATCGGGAGACCCATTGTCGTATGGTGGACTGCAATGAAGGTGATGGTGTGCAAACACAAACTACGTGAGACTCACTCAACAAGGTTTCAGGGAAGGATGGTAGAACTTCCCCCCCAGGAGAACGAGACAGGGCGTCTGCTTTCCCATGCCCTACACCAGGTCTATGTTTGACCACGAAGTCGAACGCGGCAAAGAAAAGATGCCAACGTACTTGTCGACTATTGGTACATTTCAAGGAGGCAAGGTCTTGGAGATTCTTATGGTCTGAGAACACCACCGTCTGGTGTTTTGCTCCTAGAAGGTGATGTCTCCAGGTCTGTAAGGCGTCCTTAATGGCCAATAGTTCCTTTTCTGTGACTGTGTAGTGTAATACACTTGTTGTGAACTTGCGAGAGTGAAATGCCACCGGATGTAGCCGACCAGTGGCAGGACATGGCTGGGACAGTACAGCTCCAAGTGCATAAGAGGATGCGTCTGCCTCAAGGACAAACGGGAGTTCAGGGTCAGGGTGTTGTAACACCGGAGCAGTAGTGAACATAGTTTTCAGAGAATCGAAAGCATTTTGTTGTTTTTCGGACCAGACATAGGGGACTGAAGGACTAGTGAGCGCAGTGAGTGGTGCTACAATAGAAGAAAACCCAGCTATGAACCGTCGGTAAAAGTTGGCAAAACCCAAAAATGACTGTAATTGCTTAAGTGTGGTCAGAATTGGCCAATCGTTTATTGCCCGAACTTTGGACTGATTCATGGAGAGGCCTCCAGGAGAGATATGGAACCCCAAGAACTCAACCTGGCTGGTATGGAAAATACACTTTTCAGGTTTAGCAAATAGTGCATTGGCTTGCAGACGTAACAATACTTCCTTGACATGTTTGATGTGTTCATCGAGAGAGGAAGAGAAGACCAATATGTCATCTAAATACACTACTACGTATGTGTTCAGGATATCGCCAAATATGTCATCCATGAAGCGCTGGAACGTAGCAGGAGCATTACAGAGACCAAACGGCATAACTGTATACTCAAACAGCCCTTGTCGTGAGCAGAAAGCCGTCTTCCATTCGTCTCCCTCTCGTATGCGTATGAGATTGTATGCACCCCGTAGATCCAATTTGGTGTAAATTGTGGCATGAGTAAGTTTGTCCAACAACGGGGTAATAAGAGGAATAGGATAGCGGTTTTTTACTGTGATGGCGTTCAAACGCCTGTAATCAATGCAGGGACGGAGATCCCCTTCCTTCTTTGGCACAAAGAAGATGGGACTTGCAGCTGGAGAGGTTGATGGGCGAACATGACCTAGACGCAGCGCCTGCTGTATGTAATCCTGAAGGACTCGCTCCTCTGTTTGGGTTAAGGAGTATATCCGCCCCTTTGGGATAGGGGCGTCTGGGATTAAATCAATGGGGCAGTCGTAAGATCGATGTGGAGGAAGGCCTTCTGCAGAGCCTTTGTCAAACACTGCCCGAAATTCATAATACTCAGGAGGCATGTTATTTGTGACCGCCCCTATCATGTGTGTGTCTGGGGAATCGGACCTGTCTTCTGTGTCTAATGAAGCGACTATCCCTAGGATGTCTGCGGGACTGGAAACCTGAGGTGTCTCAAGCAGGCAGTAGTATTGACATGTTTCGGATTCAAAGAGTACCTGACCTGTACCCCAGTTAATCAAAGGATTATGCCTCTTTAGCCAGGGAATGCCCAGGATAACACCAAACTGAGGCGTAGCTATGAGGTCAAAAGACATGGTCTCTCTATGGACTTCCTGTATGACTAATTCCAAAGGGGCTGTCTGGTGTAAGATCGGCCCAGAGGTTAATGATGTCCCATCTACTGCATGAACTGGTTTGGGGTGTTTCTTTTGGACCAGAGGTAAGTTTAGAGCATTGGCTAGCGCTATGTCTATAAAGCAACCAGTAGCACCAGAGTCGATCACTATTTGTATTGCATGGGAAACTCCTGCAGCTAGGTTTAAGGAAGCTTGCACCACCACAGGTCGAACGGGACCAAAAGCAAGATCAGAGGTATTAGGTATAGGACTCCCCCAACCCCTGATCTCAAGGGCGAGTCTTCGGAAAACCCGGAGCTTTGTTTCTTGGTCGACGGGGACACTGCTTTACAAAGTGCCCATTGAGTCTGCAGTAGTAGCAAGCGTTGTCTGCCCTCCTGCGCTCCCGTTCGGCATGTGTAATAGGACTGCGTACCCCGCCGATCTGCATGGGTTCAGGTAAGGTGCTAGATGAGGTTGAAGGTGAGCTCTGGGATATCCCTGCTTCCCCCTTACGTTCTGCCCGCCTGGCGTCGATTTGCAAGGTTAAATCTACCAGATCAAGATAAAGTGAGGGAAGGGAGGGCACTACAGACAAAGCATCCTTCATGGAACCACACAGACCCCGATAATAGATCACTGCCTTCTTATTCTCTGGCCATGAAGTCTCGGTGGCGAGTTGATTAAACTTGGTAATATACTCAATGAGAGTAGATCGACCTTGAGTGAGATCTAAGAGCTCCATGTCTCTGGATTGGGCTTTATATCTAGTGTCAAAAACCTTAGCCATTTCTTGAGTCAATAATTCGAAATCGTACAGAGCGGGATGATTGCTCTCCAAAAACGGATTAGCCCATGTGGCTGCTACACCCGACAAATGGGAGAGTAGAAAAGCCGCTTTAGAGACTGGATCAGAGAAAGCTTGAGGTCGGCATA
This sequence comes from Ambystoma mexicanum, assembly GCF_040938575.1. Lineage (NCBI taxonomy): Eukaryota > Metazoa > Chordata > Amphibia > Caudata > Ambystomatidae > Ambystoma > Ambystoma mexicanum. Next base: position 871,840,419 of record NC_090923.1, on the reverse strand, counting down.
AGAAATGTAGTTTGCACTGATTTATAAAAGTGCGATATTTCAAAGGATCTCCCTGGTACCTCTCAGGGGCTGCTAGAGGAAATGGAGTCTGAACCACCACAGACGGGACTGGCAAAGTAAGTGGAGTGATGGGGGTGTTTTGGGATGAGGCAGCATCGCCGAACTCAGCGTCAGCAGGTAAGGGATGTCGGGTGCTTTGCATGGCATCAAGACGATGGTTCAGTGCAGTGGTGGCAGAGGCTAAATCAGTGCGGAGGGCAGTGGTAGCAACTGCCATATCTGTCCTAAGCGATGTCACTGCTTGCATTAAAGCAGTCACAGGGTCCCCGGCTGAAACATCCATAACTGGACGACCATAAGGCTTCACAGTCTGTTCTAACTTGATGGGTCCGACTTGATGGTCGTGCAGTTATAAAATGCCTCCGTCCCCAAGTACCGCTCGAGCAGAATATAACCACTGCCCGAGCAATCTTTGAGGCCACAGGAAGGAGTGTTGTCGTCAGCCTGGTATTGAGAACGCCGGAAGGACCCCTGAGTGCTGTAAGGCAAAAGGTTATAATCAGGAATATACTCTATAATGGCAATGGGCATTTGATAGAAAGAGTTAAACAAGATGCAGTGACACCAGCTTACCTAATAGAGATGGAATGTAGGTAGAAAACCTACGCAGGGAAATCCACGGCAAGCTGGAATGATGTAATAGGCACTCCTTCCCAGTACCTCGTGGAGTGTGGCAAGATCTGTAGCAAGGCTTGAAGCAATCCGAAGGTTGCAAAACAGAAGGGCAATCCAAGAGCAAGTCCAGAGTATAACAGGGGTCGGATGTCCAGAAAATCAGAGAGCACGCCAAAATCCAAGGGTGATCCAATAGCAAATCCGAAAAGAGTTCCAAGGTCGAAGCAAACAAGAGCAAGGGTAATGCGTGACAGTCCTCCGTAGAAGTTGAAGTAGCTGTGAAGCAAAGAGTCTTGTTTGCCGGCTTCTTTTGAAGGGGCGAGTGGTATCACGTGACGTATCACGTGACTGCTCGCGTATGTTGCATGGAGCGCAACGTGGCCAGTGATTGGAGCTGCCGGCACTTCCTGGTATTCTGACGTTGCCGGCTGTGCAAGAGGCGCCATGGCAGACGCCAACGCGGAAAAGGGCGAAACGAGGCAGATCCGCCCAACATGGTATTCCGCCTGCCGTGTTTTCCCTGCTGGTGGTGTGAATGGGAAATACTACGGCGAGAGGCGCCTGAGGAGGAGAGGTGTGAAGAGGGAAAGGTCGTGTGAGAGGGCGTGACAGTTGGGTAGAAGACTGGATTACAGGAGGTGCAGCTTTTTCTGAAGGAGCGTCAGGAGTATGTACAGGAGAATTAGTTCCACATGAAGGAGAACATCTAGAGCTTTATAAATAGAGTGCTATTAAGTATTTGGTAATCAGGACACCAGGGGAAACTCGCTTCGAGTTTGGTGTTTTTAGCTAATACTCCAAACTGAACAACTGATCCAGTCTGTGGTAATGGTATCTGTAAACTGGGAAATTGTGATGCTGGAAATGCATCTGAGGGACAGGGCCTCTGAATCCTTGTCCTTTTACTGTTTTTACCGTGTGTTCTGTTATGTTTTCTGCCCCGGAGTCCATGTGGGACTCCTGGCAGTGCAGCTCTCTCTTTTGGTTTGGTGAACAGACCCATGGGATACCCTTATGGCACCCATGGGTAGGGGTACAACCCTGTGCCCCTCGTGTATGTTTTTGGGCACCTGTGGGTGGCCCCAGAGCAGGGTATGGGCTGGTGGCAGCTCTGTGCTGAAATTGACAGGTGCTCCGGGTGTCCTCCATTTTGGGATACCCAGGCCCTGCCATTGGGATCTGTTGATTCCTGATAGGAAACAAGATGGCCCCTGTGGCCTCTTGCATTCTATTGCCTGTTAACTTGTTTTCCCAAAGTCCTGGGAAGCCCTGTCTCTGTCCCTTCCCCCTGACAGGCTGTTGGGTGGAAGTTCCATATATGGTATTGTTGTGAAGGCCCAGCTAGACTGACTGGAGCCTTCCCAGTGTCTGTATGTTGTGGGTACCTCCTGTGGGTGGGACCTGGGTGAATGGAGTGTGTGACCAATATACACTTCTTGTTGTGGTTGTCTGGTTTCTGGCATGAGAGACAAAGGCTGAGACAGCCCTGCCCGAAACTGGCCTGAATGCAGTGTGTAGTGTTGAATGGCTGGGTACTTGTCCCAATCCACATTTCTTGTTGTGAGTGTCTGGAAGGGAGGAGTGTGGCCTGAATGCACTGTGTGCCTGATTGGCTGACTGACTGCATGAATGCCCTGCTGTATGATTGGCTGCTGAGTGTGTGCCAGCAGCGTGGATGAGAGACAAGATAGTATATCTGGGGACCTCTCACCACAGGAAAAGTGTTCAGAAGCAGCCAGGTGTTCAGAAGGAACCATTGGTTGAGAAGCGACCATTGTGTTCAGAAGCGTTCTGGAGCTGAGTCTCCACTCTAAGAGTAACTGGAACTGCTGATCCTCGACGTCCAGCTGGAAGAAGAAGACTTGCTGTGGCATTTGCTTCGACCGATCTGAAGGCTGACGAGATCGTCGAGGGCTGACCCGAGAGAGGACCTGGTAAGGCGCCCTCTTCCCGTGCTCCGAGGGACCATCGAGCACCGCTCCATCTTCGCCGAAGCGCCCTGGAAGACAGACCCTCGAAAGGCTGTCGACCCGAGACGGGACCGCTGAGGAGATCGAAGTGAAGCACCCGGACATCGACGCCGTCGAAGTCCATTGCCGTCGACCAGGGTTCGCAGGCTTGTGTAACCGCTGGAGGCCCGTCGAAGTTGTGTTGCCCAGCCGTGGGAACCACTTGATGCTGTGCCGCCGACGACCGGAGCCGTCCGCTCCTTTGCCTAAGAACATTCAATCGAAGGACTCTCTCGACCGCATCGTCGACCGCGTATCCTGCCGGAGAAAGACGAGGACGACCAACGCGCCGAGGAGAAACCTGCCGGTGGGTTTCCCGCCACCCGAAGACCCCAAAGACTCGACCGACTCGACGCCCTTGCTGGGCCTCCGTCTCTACAATCTTTGCGGTCCAGAACTATTGTCACCGAGGTGCCCCGCACGCCTCTGCCTTGCAGGACGCCGACGCTCCGACGCCGACGAGCACCGCTCGGACGAAGCTGCCGCCTCACCGACACCGTTCTACCTCGTTCGTCGACGGACGTTCGACGCCCCGTGCCTCCCGCTTGAAAGGGAAGGCATTCAAGAAGGGCCGTCGATTCCCCGTCGCCGAACAACGAGTTCCTCGACGCTTGTCGACGCCTCTTCAAGGAGCTCGACTCCACCAGGTACATTGGGGGGGTAAAAACATTATAGGAGAGAATAAGACTTGCAGAGCAATAAATGGACTGGGCGTGCGCTACATCTTTGTTTTACAGGTTGCCCAGGTAGGGGGATCTCCACACAGAACTGTGCCTAGTGGTAGGGGCCAGTATTCTGCCTATTGCTCAATCATCTTATTTTCTCTCCTCTCTCTATTGCTGGCTTCACTCTATTGGTCTGTGTGACATTGTACAGTATTGTTCATGCACTTTAATGAGATCTCATACAAAGGGTGGTACCACTTTAGAATTGTATATATTTGCCATTGTTGATTTTTCCGGAGTACAAAGTGAGTTATTATGATAAGTGTACATAACCTTGAATATTGATTATATAAAGACTGTGTTCTAACCAATACAGAGTGTGGATATTCCTTTGTGGGGGCTTGGGGACTACACTGTACTTAAGAACCAGCCTGCATCACCTCCTGAGAAGCTAGGCCTTGATTGCTCGACCATTGCTACCGTAATAGAGAATCTTGGCTGGGGTCTCCTGTGCCTCTCCTCCACCATATAGGGAGCGGAAGTACAGACACCCCCCACCGGTCGTTGAGGCCCTTCTCTCACAGAAATCAGCACTAAATTATGCATTTTAGTTACTCTCCTGTCAGGTTGCAATTGCCGGCACGTTCCCCTCGCTCACCTGGTGATATTAAACGAACAATCTCACATACGAGCAGGCGATTGCATAATGGACTATTTCGAAGGCACTGGCACTTGACACAGCTGCAGTCACGTTCCCGTCTGCTTTCCGCTCACGTGACTCCCACGCCGCAGCAACGCCGATATAGTCACGCCCCCTCCCTCCCCCCGCGCTTCTGATTGTTTTCTCTTTGGACTTCAACAGCAGCGCTTATATACTACTGAACTCCAGGTTTCTGACTCTTGCTTGTTTTTTGGACTTCGTTTGCCTTGCCCTCCGGTCTAAGCCTTCTTGAATTGCTACGACCCGGACTGTGTAACTGGCTGTGCTTTTTGTCTCGTGATTTCACTTCTTCTTGTTACTTGTGGATTGAGGACCTGGACTACTTACGGAATGCCTTGCTTTATGGACATTGTTTAAACACCTCCACAAGGAGCTGCGCTGGAAATACCATCTCCTAGGTGTACTCGTGCCGGCGGGAATAGGGTGTTTATTTCTGTGCTGGACTAGAGACTGCCTGCAGCACTTTGGAATTACTGTGTTGGACTAGAGACTGCCTGCAGCACTTGTGAAACCTAGGCGTCCTCGTTTTGGTGGTACAGGTGGAGTTCTTGCTTCATTGTGGAATTTTGGAACTATTAGCTACAAAAGAGGTTCTGCTTTTGGACACATAGGTAAGCAAAGGGTACTAGTACCTGGTTATTTATATCCGATTCTATTTCCAGTCCTAGGCTTACTTGTGGTGTGTTGTGTTTACTATAGATTCGCTATCTGGCTCCAGTGCTGACCAATTTGTACCTGCTATCCCAGGAGTCATCTTGGTTATAGTCAGGTGGGTTACCAATTGTCATTTATGTTACCAACTACCGTACATATACAAGTTGCTAACCCAGTGTTTTCTTTGCAGCCATTTGGGGTCCAGCGTGTCCAGCCATCGTCAATTACTCTGAAAGGGGCCCCTGAGGGACCCTCGGATGTGGAAACAAGGCACAGTCACCACACTCGAATAGATACGCCAGACACAAGGTTCCGTTCCCAAAATCTAGGGTTTATTGCAATACAAAGAAGTCCCAGTTGGCCAAATGGGCCACGCCCCGTGACATGTGTCTAACAGACCTCGGGGACGCAAGAGAAGAAGAAACGTACATCAGTTACATATATACAAACTGAGTACCTTACAATCAGCAATGACACAGTATGACACATTTGATGCCGCCCTCAATTAATTTTCCTTTGAATTAGAGGCGATAATTGACCAGTATAATAAAAATGACACCTTAGACCACCATATTTAGTAACGGTTTGCAATCTTCAATTTTACAGACACCATTCTTTATTTGCGAGAACACAGCGTTTCTGTTTTTCATGGGCAAGCTGTGCGTAGGAGACTGGCACATACCAGACCTCACTATCTCTTAGTTTCGATTCTCGCTCTAGAGGTCAACCTGCTCTCCGGGGCCTCACTGGGCTCAGAAAGGGGGGCCGTAAAGAAGATCATAATTCAACTCTTTAAATGCTAGTTTCGTACATTGCTATTCTTTCAGGGGACTCGCTGGCATTCGTGTACTGATTAAATGCCTTGCTCCCTGTCTTCAAGGATATGTGAGGGAGGGAATCGGGGCTTTTCTGTCTGGCTCTCCAGTGTAATGTTTCAACATGTTTCTTAACCTTGGACCATTGAAGCGAAATAATATCTACAGCAAAGCAGTTTTACATGAGGCAAAGTGGCAACGTTAGAGAGAACAGAGAGAGAAAACAAAATGGCGATTCTGGTCATCTTAAAATGGCCTCACTCTAGTTGAACTAGTTGAACTAATAGCTACGTAATAACTAATGAATATCTATTCTTAACACTGTAAATGAGGCGGTTGGTCTTCGGCCAACCAATTATCATTCATTTCCGGGCCCTCAAGGGGTGTTTGGTTTTTCTGGACTGACAAACGCTCCTCTTGGCTGTATGCCAAACATCTCATCCATACATTGCATCCTCCTCCGACCAAGTATTTGGATTAGATTCGGAATCTGATTCAAATTCGGACCCATGTATACTTGTTGTCTCCTTGTTATTATTATCAATATCAATTGCCATGAATTCTTTAATGGTTTCAGATTCGTTACTATGACGAGTCCTTGATTTAGTAATGTTTTTTCGTTTCATCATTTGTACACACTCTTCCCTGATTTCAGTACATATTATGGGGAGACAATGTATCCAACAACAACATGTCACGAATATTCTTAGGATTGCTAGTAAGATTTCAAATAGCTTCCATCCCCAGGATCGCAACACTTCCCAGAACCTGGAGCTTATTTTCAATTCCCAGCCACCTTCAGGGGGGTGGAGATCAGAGCTTAACACATGCAATTTTCTTATTGCCTCAAAAATCGTGGGGAGGAGTCACTTACAAATACGCAACACACTGATCCCACGATTTTGCAAACACCGCCGCGATCAACTAAGATTATATCAAGGGCCATTCTATTTTGTAGTGACATGAATATAATTCCTTTTTCCTCGAGAGTCATATCATATAATATATCAGTGGTTCCATTTATTGTTTCTTCCAATATCCTAGACAGTCGTCTTATGTTATAAGAGTTTATCGCCTGGCCCCAAAATGGTATGAATGATTTTGCTATGTCCCCTACAATCAACCCGTCTTCAATATTACGGCGAGGTCGTGACCTGGTCAATTTGGTTATGTCTGATGTTTTTAAAAGAAACACCCCAGGAAATAGAAATCCCAAATAACACGTACCTCCCCAGTTCCTAGGTAACCAATGATATGCTTTTTCTCCACATATGAAATACACAGGATCTCCCACATATATTGGTTCCACTTCTTTATCAAGGAATGCTATATTCCTGCATCTGGTAAATGTTCCTACCTGGAAAGAACCCTTTTTCTTTAAACACAATGGGACAGAATGAGGGTTATAATTCACTGTATATGAAGGGGGTTCCGCATCCTTATTCCTCTGTGGGTTCATGTGGAACGTGATCACAGAAGTTTTATAAGGTACAGACAATCTATCCTGTGGCATTATTGCTGGTGTAATTAATCGTCTTTTGTGGAACATGGAGGAACCCATCGGTTTCATAATCACTTCCTCGAATTCATTCATATTTGTTTTATCTAGTTGACCAGTTTCACTTTCGTTCCATTTCGCATAATATAGGGCACTAACAGAAGCCTAACACGCAGATGTTAAGGGCAGGGGCTGTACATACCATCCTATTCCCTGACCAGCATGCTGCGGCAGGTGGGCACAAACCCAACAATTATTTTTTCTTAGGATTGAGTGTGTCATATTCATTATTAACAGCAATGTGTTATTCCCATATCCTTCCCTATGTTTCTCTTCTATTGGGGACACGGAAATCACATGGACTGGGCTTTCCATTGTGGAAATGTTCATAATAGGCAAAAGTACTTCAAGAGGGTGCGTGATATGGTCAATATTGGGGCTAATATACTCATTATACACATTATTATGGTTAGACCCAACATACAATTCTTTCGCCCATGTCCTTTTTTTACCATACTATGTACTGCGTTTAATTCTCTATCAGCATTGGTATAAGAGGGGGCATTTGCTGGTTCCGACATTTCTTCTCTTCCCTCTTCTACTGCTGTGCTCGTCGTGACTATCTCTTGTTCATGTGTTTCCCAGGATGTTGACAGAGTTCAATCAATGTCTACAATCTTTTATGCCAGTTTGCTATCTGCCTGCATTGCTTTTTCATTTGGCAAAGCCTTCGTGCATTTTCACATTGCCCTATAGTTTCAGAGCAGCTGCCTTTGTACCACGTGCGCCCCGCTTGTTCACTCGGGTTCCTGACGCATGGATTTAGCACCGAGGAGTTGCGTTTCGTGAGCTGTCTAACTTGCACAACTCTTACGCCACCCCCCTTTAGGCCTCCGGTTCCCACTTCATCTGAAAATAGGAAACAGAGGCAAGAAATTCACCAAGAGATGAAAATGTGATCACTCCTTCTTTCTGCTCCGCAGGTTGTACCGATTTGCTCCTGGTACCGTGTGATCAACAAATAGTGAGGGTGCACTTCCGGTCTCGAGCTTGGAGTCAGCCTGGGGCACAATGGCAGATGATGATGGGTGCCCAGGCGACAATGCAGGCTGTGGCGCAACAGAAGATGGTGGGCGCCACAGAGGTATGCGCCTGATTTCGGCCAGCAGAGATGCAGAATCTGCTGGACAACGTTGAGGCACTCTTTACTCTTCCGTTTTTATGGCAATCTCATCAGGCTTTGTTTCAGGATCAGGCAGTTTCTATGGCAAGGGACTGGCAATGGCATTTTTCGTTTCTGGAACCGCTGCTATCTCTTTCTGGTCTTTGTCCCGATCAGTTGACGTGTCAAATGGCGATGAGACTTTCTTGGTGTGCGTGGCATGAATCCACGCCTTGCGTCCATCCACGCGTATCGCTGTCTGCGTGGTCAGGAGTATTTGATACGGCCCACGCCACCTGGGTGCCAGTGATGTTTTCCGTTCGTAATTTCGGATTAATACCCAGGTGCCTGGCTCCAATGCATGTCCTGGGCCAGTATACCTTACTGGTAATGCCTCCTGCACCTGCTGATGAATACAGGGTATTCTAACTCTCTCATTCTCCTAGGCTGGGGTGCGCACCACACATTCGCCGGTCTCCCCATTATGATTTCATAGGGGGAGAGCCCAGTCCTGGCCTGCACTGACGGTCGCATACACAGTAACGCTATTGGTAATGCATCTTCCCAACTTAATTTGCTGCCTGCACAGATCTTACTGATTTTGGACTTTGAGATTCCGTTATGCCGTTCAATAAGACCGGCCGAACTCGGATGTCTCGAACAATGGAATCTTTTATCGATTTGCAATCCTGCACAAATCTGCAGTATCACTGCACCTACAAAGTGCGGACCATTGTCCGACCATATGACACGGGGCAGACCAAAGCGAGAGAAATACTCTTTTAGCATTACTTTCGTCGTGCTCATAGCTGTGCAATCTTTCAAGGGATATGCTTCCACCTATTTGCTGAATTCACATATGATCACCAAAACATACTTCAGATTTTGGCATCTCTCCATTTCTATGAAGTCAAAGTGAATCACTTCGAATGGCATAGAGGGAGGTCCAAAACTTCCTGTTGGAGTCACCGTTCCCTTTCCCACATTGTGCTGTAGGCATGTAATGCAGTTTTGTACCAGCCTTTCGGCATTATTTTTTATCAGTGGATTTTCCCAGACTGTGGCTAAATGTTGGACTATTTTCTTCGCACAGATGTGTATGGGACTATGAGCCATTGTAACCATTGCGTTTACATACGCATTTGGGAACATCCAATTCCTGCTTTTCTTGTCCACCCAACAACCCTCCAAATCCAGTTCTGCAGAGCCCTTGGCCCATCCTTGTATTTCGTCCGCGGTAGCTTCCGCCTGCATTTCTTTAACAGTCACAATTCCATTTTCATGTCACTTTTTTATGCGCCTCGCATTTCACAATTGCCAGGTGCTTTGGACACGTAAGTGCATACAGCAATCGTACAATCAGAGGGCCATGTTGAATTCTAGTCCCCTGGGATGTTAAGAAACCTCTCTCGGTCCATAATCTGCCAAAATTATGAACTACGCCAAAGGCGTACTGGCTATCAGTATAGATATTTACGCTCAAGTTCTCTGAAATTTCACAAGCTCTTGTTAAGGCAATTATCTCTGCTGCCTGGGCAGAGTTATAAGGAATTATTTTACTCTTCACAACGCTTTTTAATGTTGTAACAGCATATGCGGCAGTTGATGTGCCATTAGGTAGTTTAAAACAGGAGCCGTCACAAAACAGTTCCCCTTCTGGTTCTTTTAGTGGTGTGTCACTCAAATAAATTCTCCCTTTTGTTTCTTCCTCAGTAACCATTAGGCAATCGTGGGGAGGCAATTCAGTCCCACCGCTATTTTCCCCGGGCATTGGCATTCATTCTGCTGGATTCAAAGCGCTACACCTCATAATTTGGATGTGGGGCGCAAACAATACAATTTCATATCTAGTCAATCTAGCAGAGGTGAGGTGTTGCGTCTGGGTTCTATTGAGTAGAACGTCTATGGCATGTGGCACCATCAAAATTTAAGGTGTGCCCCAAACCATCCCTTCTGTTTGTTTGATATGATATGATAGTTTATTTATATAGTGCCTATACACAATGTGTTTCAAAGCGCTTCAAGGCAAGGGAGAGAACAAGGGAAAATACAACCACATTCTTACAGGCCATGAACAGTAAGGATGTGAAATTAACTATCGTACTCTGCCTGATGACATTTCAGATAGTGCAAGAGCTAAGACATAGATAAGGAAGGGAGGGGGAGAGTGGGAAGGAAATGGAAACAGACAGGCGACTACCGTACTAGGTCTGACGACATTTCTGGTAGAGCCGGAGAAAAACAAAAGGTTAGGGAGAGGGGTGCAGAAAGGGGGGGGGAGGAACAAAACAAGCGACTATCATACTAGGCCTTGACGACATTTCAGATAGTGCTGGAGGGGCGGTGGGGAGGAAAAAAACAGTAATGGGAGGTTGGAGAAAACAGACGAGGTTGCTATCATATTAGGTCCAGGGACAATTCTGATAGAGTAATTGCATAGAAGAAAGTAAGGGGAGGAGATAGGAAAAGGGAGAAGGGAAAGGCGGAGAGAAAAGAGATTAAGCAGTCAACAAGAGTGGAGAAGCAAGCCTGGAGAGCAAATACAATTGCAGAAGTCAGTAGTAACACATAATGTTGCAAGCCAGGATACAAGATGAAGATGGGAACAGCATGATTCAGGGTCACCATAAGTACAAGATGCAAAGGAAGTCCAGCATGAGAGTTGAGAAAGAGTGACGCACCGTGAAAGAATGAAGTCCATAAAAGTCAAATCCAGCATTGGCCACAAGACAGTGATGGTGAAGGAAGGCACCAAGTGGGCGGGGCTTGCTAAGTGGTGAAAGGGAGCAGCAGGCAGGAAGGTACCAGGTGGGCGGGGCTTAGGCTAGGTGACCTAGATCCACATGCACCTGCTCCCCATCTGCAAAGGAAAAGAAGCTGGAGGGCTCCTTAAGTAGGGGAACAGAGAGGCAAGCAGAAAGGCACCAGGTGGGCGTGGCTTGCTAAGTGGTGAAAAAGAGCGGGAAGCAGGAAGGCACCAGGTGGGCGGGGCATGCTAAGTGGTGAAAAAGAGCAGCAAGCAGGAAGGCACCAGTTGGGCGGGCTTGCTAAGTGCTGAAAAAGAGCGGCAGGCAGAAAGGCACCAGGTGGGTGGGGCTTAAGCCAGGTGACCTAGATCCACTTGCACCTGCTCCCCATCTGCAAAGGAAAAGAAGCTGGAGGGCTCCTTAAGTAGGGAAACAGAGCAGCAAGCAGAAAGGCACCAGGTGGCCGTGGCTTGCTAAGTGGTGAAAAAGAGCGGGAAGCAGGAAGGCACCAGGTGGGCGGGGCTTGCTAAGTGGTGAAAAAGAGCGGGAAGCAGGAAGGTACCAGGTGGGTGGGGGTTTCACTGACACAGCAGCTGCTGCAACAGCTCGCAAACATCGTGGTAGTGCGCGTGCTACAGGGTCCAGTGCAGAAGAAAAATAGCCGCACGCCCGATTTCTTCCACCTTGTTCCTGTGTTAAGACAGACAACGTGCATCCTTCGTTCTCATGCACACATAGCCTAAAAACCTTTTCATAATTCGGTGTGCCCAAAACTGCAGCAGAACTCAAAATGGTTTTTAGCTAATCAAATGCCTTCTGACATTCTTCATTCCACTGCAAATCACATCATCCTTTTTTGATAATTCCACCATTGGTTTCACAATTAAAGCAAATTTTATAATCCATTGACGGCAATAAGAAGCCATCCCTATTATCGCTCTCACACCTTTCTGTGTTGTTGGAATAGGCATACCAGAAATACTCTATCCTCTCTGGCGTTAATCTTCTCCCTTCCTTTGAAAGTAGGTAACCCAAATAAGCTACTTCTTTCTGAAAGTACTGGAATTTCTTTAAGCTCGCATTATGGCCATGCGTAGCTAGATGAGTCACTAATAGAACAGTACCTTCTTTACATATCTCCTCCGTGTCAGCAGCGATTAGTAAATCGTCAATGTATTGTAGCAACACACAGTCTGCTGGTAATTCTAACATGTCTAGCTGTTCTTTCAACACTCTACTGTATATACTCGGACTTTCAGTATATCCTTGTGGAATGCATGTAAATGTGAATGATCGTCCTCCTAGAGTGAAAGCAAATAAATACCTGCTTTCTTTGTGTACTGGAATGCTGAAGAAGGCGTTTTTTTAAATCGATCACACTAAAGTATTCTGCTGAAGCAGGGATCATTGTCAAAATCGTAGTGACATCTGGCACTAACAGGAATTGGGGGTCTACCACTTTGTTCAGTGCACGGAGATCAATTATGAAACGGTACGGTACCTCATTACCCCCTTTCTTGTACACGGGAAGAATGGGACTGTTACATACACTACCTGTAATTTCTTCAATCACTCCCAATTTCACCAAATCAGAAACAATGCTTTTCAATCCTTTCTCTCCTTCTGCTGAAATTTTATACTGCGGAATACGTGGTAGCGTTATTCCTTCTTTTAATGTAATTTTCACTGGCTCTATTTTCAAACATCCCACATCATTGTCATTCACGGCCCAAATGCAAGCTGGTACCTTACTCAATTCCTCTGATAAAGGTTCTGTCACAAATTCAGAAGTCGGCATAGTCTGGGGAGAAATAGTCAAAAATACCCCATCTGGCGTACAATGAATAACTGTGCTTAGTTTTTTAAATACATTCAATCCTAAAAGATTTTCCGCACAATGCTCTGTTAAAAGAAATGGACAATGTTCAGTAAAAGGCCCTATTGTCACTGCTACTGATTTGGACTCTGGGTTTATTACTGGGGTACCTGCGAACCCTACTGAAATATTCTGTTGCCCTGACAGAGGTATGTCTAGAACCAAGTGATGATCTATCGAGCACTTTTGTGCCCCCGTGTCTATGAGGAACCTATGCTCTTCATTCCCGATTTTCATCTCTACGTAGGGTCCTTTCTGATTCACGGGAATTGACACTGGTTCCGACCCCTGTCCTGGGCTTTCCTATTGGGGTAACAACACATCATCCGATGTAGTCTCCACTGTTATTATAATATGCACCTGTCTGGTTATCAAAAATGTTCCCCCCTCTCCCTCTACTTCCCGTTTGTACACCCTGCTGATTTTGACTTTGAGTAGTTTGATTCGGAGCCTGGCCTTGATTCTGTGCACCATTCCCATAATTATTTTGGTGCTGCTGCATATGATTTCTGTTGTGACCATTTGTTCCCATGTGCCCTCTGTGAGGCCTTCTCTGACTATATCCGCCTCTGTATTGCAAATGCGGATATTGTGCCCGCTAGTGTCCTTCCTCTCTGCAGTATGCACATTGGCTTAATCCCAAAGGCCCTCCATGCATATTCAAATTTCCCCTACTCTGTGCATTTCCCCTTCCCCTGTTGTATCCTGCTACCTGCTGGAGTAACACTCCTACTATTGTCCGCGGAGCTTCTATTCTTATTTGCAAAGGATACTCATTACATATCTCATTTATTTCTCCTACCGAAGTCCTAGGGTTTGACATCCATCTCATCGTTTCCCACACACACACCTGGAATCTTTGTCTATCACCTATCTGTTCCGTTGGCGGCAAAGATTTCTGCATATACAGTCCTGACGCTTTCTTCCTGCCTCTCTCAATATTCTTTCTCCTATTTCCCGGTGTGGCGAGTACTTCAGAATACTCTTCATCCAATTCATTCTTTATTTCAAACAATCGCTTCACATGCTCTTCTATTTCCTCATCTCTCCTTCTACAACGGGCTAATGCATTCAAATCCAACAATCGTTGCAGTGGTAACTTCCCAATGAACTTTTCCATTGTCCCGACAAATATTCCCCCATGCATTCCAACAATACCTGTCTTTCGTTGTTCCTTCTGAAGTCATATAGGGACGCTAGCGGGGATACCCCATCATTATCGTCTATATACATTTCCGCCTGTTCTTGCAGCTCACGCTTTCTCTCCTTACTGATCGCGCTGCGAGTTACTCTCGTACATTCATTCTGCTCAATTCCACTCATGGGAGGAGCGGTCGGAACAGTGTGTTAGATCTCTCTGCCCTTCCAGTCTGTTAGCGGGAAAGAAAGCACGGCGTCGCCAGTTGCTCAGCGGCGCATCCGCGATTGTGTCCTCCTGTATACCGTGTCTACACTTCTACGGCGCCTGGGTCATCGGTCTCCTGCCTTTCCAGTAATAGACCATTCTGGTTGTTATTTCTAATAGCCAGACAGGTACATTATTTGGAAGACTTCGTCTTCTACACGACGAGGCAAGTCGCTCCATTTCAAGTGCTCCCTTGACAGATTCAGAAGCCTTTAATATGGATGCGAACGAGACCTTGACCACTATTTTGGAATTAATGGCCGACCTTCGTAATGATATGACTGCTGCCCATTCCGTCACTCAATGACGGATCGATGAGCTACAAGCAGGTATGCAATCCCCAGGCGCACAACTACCACCGTCTGACATGGCATCTGGGTCAGGTGTAGGACCACCGGCACCAGGGGCTGGGCCAGTGTACATGACTGCACAGTTCCCATTGGCGCCCCCAGAACGATTCAACGGAGATCCTAAATCCTACAGGACCTTTTTGAATCAATGCAGGTTGCATTTCCTCTGTAGACCTGCTTCCTTTCCTGACTCTACGACTAAGGCCGCCTTTTTGCTGTCCCATTTGGGTGGTACAGCGGCCGCCTGGGCTAACCCATTGCTAGAGGATGGCAGTCATTTGCTGTACAATTGTGACGCCTTGAGAGAGGCAATGAGTCGTGTGTTTGATACACGATATGCTACTCAAGCTACAGATCTAGAGTTATTGGGCCTCAAGCAAGGGGAGATGCCTCTTCTTGCATATTTGGCCAAGTTCAATCAACTAGTGGCAGAGACCGGATGGCCTGAAGATAAGAAGGCATCCCTGTTTTACAAAGGCCTTTCGGAACCCCTGAAAGATACCCTGGCCACTGTTCCGGTTGTGCCAAATACCTTCCCTGAACTTCTTGATTTGGTATTACAAATCGATTCAAGACGAGCGGAAAGAAAAGGGGAAAAAACAAACTGTTCCTCCCACGTACTTTTCACCCTCCGCTCCTATGCCTAGTCCTTCGGAACCTATGCAAATAGGTGTATTAGGGGGACCTCTCTCCGCTGAGACGAGAGAACACAGGCGGAAGAACGGATTGTGTTTCTATTGCGGGGCCTCAGATCATCTTTTGCGTGTTTGTCCCAAGAAACCAGCTAAGAAGCAGGGAAACACCAAAGCTCGGCAGTAGAAGGGGTCCAGCTGCTGGGCATTTCTTCCATGGACTCTAATTCTTCCACCCCTTATTACCTCTTGGCTACTCTCTCTTCTGACACAGGTGGTCTAAAAGAGGTCTTGGCCGTCCTAGACTCGGGGGCTACCGGCTGTTATATGGACGAAAAGTATGCTCGAGAGTTGGGATTGCCTATTGTGATTAAACCTTTTCCTGAAACCGTGAGTGCTTTTGATGGGTCTTCATTGGTTTCAGGTCCCGTAACAGAGTGTACAGCCACATTGATGATGACCACTAGCTCCGGGCATAATGAAAATATAACTTTTGATCTCATTGATGCTCCACAGCTTAAGTGCATATTGGGACTGTCTTGGTTACGGTTACATAACCCCGTAATTGACTGGCAATCGGGGGAGGTGATGTTCCTTTCTGATCATTGCGAAAACAACTGCTTGGAAAGTACTCCCGACACATCGAAACCTACTTGCTTGATACCGCTTCCATTGTGGGAGCTGTTATCAACACAGTTTTACCAAAAGAATATCAAGAATACAAGGACGTTTTTGATTTCGTTGCAGCAGACATTCTGCCACCCCATAGGACTTATGATTGTCCAATAGAACTGGTACCTGGGGCAAAGATACCATCCGGGCGAATATACTCTTTGACACCCAAAGAAGATTTAATCCTAAAGTACTATATTGAGAAATCCTTAGAAACTGGTTTCATTCGCCCATCAAAGTCCCCGGCAGCCTCTCCCTTATTTTTTGTTTGTCCCCAAAAGGGAGGGGGACCTACGCCCTTGTATTGATTATCGGGCTCTGAATGCGGTTACCATAAGAAATCAATATCCACTCCCGCTGCTCTCTGTCTTATTGGATCAACTTGGAAGTTCAGTGGTGTTCACTAAACTGGACTTGCGTGGGGCATATAACCTAGTGAGAATTCGAAAGGGAGATGAATGGAAGACTGCGTTCAAAACCAAATATGGGCTTTTTGAGTATTGCGTGATGTCGTTTGGGCTGTGCAACGCCCCGGCCACCTTTCAGTATTTCATCAAAGAAGTGTTCCATGATATGCTGGAACGTTATCTGGTGGTTTATCTGGATGACATTTTGATCTATTCACCCTCTCTGGAAACACACATTTCACATGTAACCAATATATTGCAGCGATTAAGAGAAAACCACTTATTCGCCAAATTGGAAAAATGCATATTTCATGTACAGGAGGTGGAGTTCCTAGGTTACAACATTACCAACCATGGGGTGCAAATGAGTCCCTCTAAGGTATCAGCAGTGTTGCAATGGCCGACCCCTGTGACCTTGAAAGAGCTTCAGTCCTTTCTAGGGTTCTCTAACTTCTACCGACGCTTCATTAAGGATTTCTCAACCATTGCTGCCCCCCTCACGGTTTTGACCAGTTCCAAAAAGCCTTTTTGCTGGAATGGGGAAGCTCAAAAGGCGTTTGAAAGTCTTAAGACCGCATTTACTACTGCACCTGTACTCCAGCATCCCAATCCGGCAAGGCCTTACATTGTGGAAGCAGATGCCTCAGGTATTGCTCTTGGAGCGATACTGTCGCAATTATGCCCCGAGACAAACAGTCTTCACCCGGTTGCATATCACTCCAGGAAACTCACCTCATATGAAAGGAATTACACTATCACAGAACGAGAGTTGTTGGCAGTAATAGATGCTTTCATGGTATAGAGGCACCATTTGCAGGGTACCTCAGAACCTATCCAGGTTTTTACCGACCACAGAAATCTGTTTGCACTCCAGTCCGTTAAGTGTACTACAGCTCGGCATGCTCGCTGGCACAAGTTTTTCTCAATATTTAATTTCACTATGTCGTATCGCCCAGGAGCCCTCCATTCTAAAGCTGATGCACTTTCTCGTAACCATGGTAGTCCTGAGCACAGTAACATGGATGGGGTTCCACGTTTACCTAACCAGGTGGTATGTGGTTGTACCCTCCAACCGTTCTTCATAGACAAGCTTCGGGATTGGGTGGAGACACCTCCCACGGAAATATCCACTCTGGGGCTGGAGATAGTGCAGTTCCTCCCTTATAAAGATGGGAAGGTCTATCTACCCGATATTCTTACTAGACAACAGGCGATGCAATGGTGCCACGATTCGTCTATTGCCGCCCATCCGGGTATCCGGAAGACTCTGGATTTACTAAAACGTTGGTGTTGGTGGCCATGTATGGCAAAAGATGTTGCAGACCATTTGTCAACCTGTGCGGTTTGCGCCCAGTGCAAATCCCTTCATGGCAAACCAGTAGCTTGTTACGGCCTATGCCCATACCCGAACTACCATGGACCATGATTTCCATGGTCTTTGTTGTGGAACTACCGCTGGTGGAAGGCTATGACACGATATGGGTTATCATTGACTATCTCACGAAGATGGCCTTGTTCGTTCCTTGCAAAGGAATCCCTACAGCTCCTATTCTGGCGAGCCTGTTTCTAAAGCATGTATTCAGGCGTTTTGGTCTTCCATCAATCATCATTACTGATCGGGGTTCACAATTCACTTCTCTCTTTTGGCAAGCGTTAACCTCTACCCTAGGTATTGATGGTAGATACTCCAGTGCATATCACCCACAAACCGATGGGCAGACTGTACGCGTAAACGCGACTATGGAGCAATACCTACGCTGCCTTATCAGTCATCTTCAAGGTTCTTGGGTCTCGCTTCGGTCCTTTGCTGAATACGCTTATAATGATTCTATACATACTGCGACAGGTGTTTCTCCGTTCTTTGCTATGTATGGAATGAATCCTAGAGCCCTTCCTATACAGTTCGAGCTTCCACTGAATAACCCTGCAGCTCTGGCTTGTGTGAGGGATTTGTCTGAAACACGCAGAAAAGTTCGACAACATTTACTCCAAGCCCAAGCAAAAATTAAAGAAACGGCGGACGCTCATAGGTCTCCGGCTCTGAAATACAAAATAGGTACCAAGGTGTGGTTGTCCACGCGTAACCTGCGAATACCAGGTCGCAAAGCTCTAACACCTAAATTTGTAGGGCCGTAGGTCATTTCGGAAGTCATTAATCCGGTGGCTATCCGGTTGAAACTCCCGTCTACCCGGAAAATCCATCCGGTGTTTCATGTTTCTCTTGTTAAACCTTGCCATCCTTCTACCAGGCTTCCATCTCGCCCACTTCCTATTAGAGTTCATGGTTCAGATGAATATGAAGTGAACGCTATTTTGGGCACACGGTTACGCAGGGGTAGATGGTTTTACCTGGTGGATTGGAAGGGGTACGGTCCGGAAGATCGTACCTGGGAACCGGCGTGTAATATACATGCTCTAGCTCTAGTGTCCCAGTTCTGGTCTGCCCGAAGGGTGAGGGCCTCTTTGGGGGAGGATACTGTTAGATCTCTCTGCCCTTCCAGTCTGTTAGCTGGGAAAGAAAGCACGGCGTCGCCAGTTGCTCACCGGCGCATCCGCGATCAAAGACTTCAGCGCAAAACTAAAGTGTATCCTAGCAGTTGAGTACTTCACTTACCCCGGATGCAATCCTTTCTCTCCTTCTGCTGAAATTTTATACTGCGGAATATGTGGTAGCGTTATTCCTTCTTTTAATGTAATTTTCACTGGCTCTATTTTCAAACATCCCACATCATTGTCATTCACGGCCCAAATGCAAGCTGGTACCTTACTCAATTCCTCTGATAAAGGTTCTGTCACAAATTCAGAAGTTGGCATAGTCTGGGGAGAAATAGTCAAAAATACCCCATCTGGCGTACAATGAATAATTGTGCTTAGTTTTTTATATAGATTCAATCCTAAAAGATTTTCCGCACAATGCTCTGTTAAAAGAAATGGACAATGTTCAGTAAAAGGCCCTATTGTCACTGCTACTGATTTGGACTCGGGGTTTATTACTGGGGTACCTGCGAACCCTACTGAAATATTCTGCTGCCCTGACAGAGGTATGTCTAGAACCAAGTGATGATCTATCGAGCACTTTTGTGCCCCCGTGTCTATGAGGAACCTATGCTCTTCATTCCCGATTTACATCTCTACGTAGGGTCCTTTCTGATTCACGGGAATTGACACTGGTTCCGACCCCTGTCCTGGGCTGTCCTATTGGGGTAACAACACATCATCCGATGTAGTCTCCACTGTTATTATAATATGCACCTGTCTGGTTATCAAAAATGTTCCCCCCTCTCCCTCTACTTCTTGTTTGTACACCCTGCTGATTTTGACTTTGAGTAGTTTGATTCGGAGCCTGGCCTTGATTCTGTGCACCATTCCCATAATTATTTTGGTGCTGCTGCATATGATTTCTGTTGTGACCATTTGTTCCCATGTGCCCTCTGTGAGGCCTTCTCTGACTATATCCGCCTCTGTATTGCAAATGCGGATATTGTGCCCGTCAGTGTCCTTCCTCTCTGCAGTATGCACATTGGTTTAATCCCAAAGGCCCTCCATGCATATTCGAATTTCCCCAACTCTGTGCATTTCCCCTTCCCTTGTTGTGTCCTGCTACCTGCTGGAGTAACACTCCTACTATCGTCCGCAGAGCTTCTATTCTTATTTGCAAAGGATACTCATTACATATCTCATTTATTTCTCCTACCGAAGTCCTAGGGCTTGACATCCATCTCATCGTTTCCTGCACACACACCTGGAATCTTTGTCTATCACCTATCTATCCCGTTGGCGGCAAAGATTTCTGCATACACAGTCCTGGCGCTTTCTTCTTGCCTCTTTCAATATTCTTTCTCCTATTTCCCGGTGTGGCGAGTACTTCAGAATACTCTTCATCCAATTCATTCTTTATTTCAAACAATCGCTTCACATGCTCTTCTATTTCCTCATCTCTCCTTCTACAACGGGCTAATGCATTCAAATCCAACAATCGTTGCAGTGGTAACTTCCCAATGAACTTTATCCATTGTCCCGACAAATATTCCCCCATGCATTCCAACAATACCTGTCTTTCGTTGTTCCTTCTGAAGTCATATAGGGACGCTAGCGGGGATACCCCATCATTATCGTCTATATAAATTTCCGCCTGTTCTTGCAGCTCACACTTTCTCTCCTTACTGATCGCGCTGCGAGTTACTCTCGTACATTCATTCTGCTCAATTCCACTCATGGGAGGAGCGGTCGGAACAGTGTGTTAGATCTCTCTGCCCTTCCAGTCTGTTAGCGGGAAAGAAAGCACGTCGTCGCCAGTTGCTCACCGGCGCATCCGCGATTGTGTCCTCCTGTATACCGTGTCTACACTTCTACGGCGCCTGGGTCATCGGTCTCCTGTCTTTCCAGTAATAGACCATTCTGGTTGTTATTTCTAATAGCCAGACAGGTACATTATTTGGAAGACTTCGTCTTCTACACGACGAGGCAAGTCGCTCCATTTCAAGTGCTCCCTTGACAGATTCAGAAGCCTTTAATATGGATGCGAACGAGACCTTGACCACTATTTTGGAATTAATGGCCGACCTTCGTAATGATATGACTGCTGCCCATTCCGTCACTCAATGACGGATCGATGAGCTACAAGCAGGTATGCAATCCCCAGGCGCACAACTACCACTGTCTGACATGGCATCTGGGTCAGGTGTAGGACCACCGGCACCAGGGGCTGGGCCAGTGTACATGACGGCACAGTTCCCATTGGCGCCCCCAGAACGATTCAACAGAGATCCTAAATCCTACAGGACCTTTTTGAATCAATGCAGGTTGCATTTCCTCTGTACACCTGCTTCTTTTCCTGACTCTACGACTAAGGCCACCTTTTTGCTGTCCCATTTGGGTGGTACAGCGGACGCCTGGGCTAACCCATTGCTAGAGGATGGCAGTCATTTGCTGTATAATTGTGACGCCTTGATAGAGGCAATGAGTCGTGTGCTTGATACACGATATGCTACTCAAGCTACAGATCTAGAGTTATTGGGCCTCAAGCAAGGGGAGATGCCTCTTCTTGCATATTTGGCCATGTTCAATCAACTAGTGGCAGAGACCGGATGGCCTGAAGATAAGAAGGCATCCCTGTTTTACAAAGGCCTTTCGGAACCCCTGAAAGATACCCTGGCCACTGTTCCGGTTGTGCCAAATACCTTCCCTGAACTTCTTGATTTGGTATTACAAATCGATTCAAGACGAGCGGAAAGAAAAGGGGAAAAACGAACTGTTCCTCCCACGTACTTTTCACCCCCCGCTCCTATGCCTAGTCCTTCGGAACCTATGCAAATAGGTGCATTACGGGGACCTCTCTCCGCTGAGACGAGAGAACACAGGCGGAAGAACGGATTGTGTTTCTATTGCGGGGCCTCAGATCATCTTTTGCGTGTTTGTCCCAAGAAACCAGCTAAGAAGCAGGGAAACACCAAAGCTCGGCAGTAGAAGGGGTCCAGCTGCTGGGCATTTCTTCCATGGACTCTAATTCTTCCACCCCTTATTACCTCTCGGCTACTCTCTCTTCTGACACAGGCGGTCTAAAAGAGGTCTTGGCCGTCCTAGACTCGGGGGCTACCGGCTGTTATATGGACGAAAAGTATGCTCGAGAGTTGGGATTGCCTATTGTGATTAAACCTTTTCCTGAAACCGTGAGTGCTGTTGATGGGTCTTCATTGGTTTCAGGTCCCGTAATAGAGTGTACAGCCACGTTGATGATGACCACTAGCTCCGGGCATAGTGAAAATATAACTTTTGATCTCATTGCGGCTCCACAGCTTAAGTGCATATTGGGACTGTCTTGGTTACGGTTACATAACCCCGTAATTGACTGGCAATCGGGGGAGGTGATGTTCCTTTCTGATCATTGCGAAAACAACTGCTTGGAAAGTACTCCCGACACATCGAAACCTAGTCGCGCCTTGCTTGATACCGCTTCCATCGTGGGAGCTGTTATCAACACAGTTTTACCAAAAGAATATCAAGAATACAAGGACGTTTTTGATTTAGTTGCAGCAGACATTCTGCCACCACACAGGACTTATGATTGTCCAATAGAACTGGTACCTGGGGCAAAGATACCATCCGGGCGAATATACTCTTTGACACCCAAAGAAGATTTAATCCTAAAGTACTATATTGAGAAATCCTTAGAAACTGGTTTCATTCGCCCATCAAAGTCCCCGGCAGCCTCTCCCTTATTTTATGTCACCAAAAGGGGGGGGGGCCTACGCCCTTGTATTGATTATCGGGCTCTGAATACGGTTACCATAAGAAATCAATATCCACTCCCACTGATCTCTGTCTTATTGGATCAACTTGGAAGTTCAGTGGTGTTCACTAAACTGGACTTGCGTGGGGCATATAACCTAGTGAGAATTCGAAAGGGAGATGAATGGAAGACTGCGTTCAAAACCAAATATGGGCTTTTTGAGTATTGCGTGATGTCTTTTGGGCTGTGCAACGCCCCGGCCACCTTTCAGTATTTCATCAATGAAGTGTTCCATGATATGCTGGACCGTTATCTGGTGGTTTATCTGGATGACATTTTGATCTATTCACCCTCTCAGGAAACACACATTTCACATGTAACCAATATATTGCAGCGATTAAGAGAAAACCACTTATTCGCCAAATTGGAAAAATGCATATTTCATGTACAGGAGGTGGAGTTCCTAGGTTACAACATTACCAACCATGGGGTGCAAATGAGTCCCTCCAAGGTATCAGCAGTGTTGCAATGGCCGACCCCTGTGACCTTGAAAGAGCTTCAGTCCTTTCTGGGGTTCTCTAACTTCTACTGACGCTTCATTAAGGATTTCTCAACCATTGCTGCCCCCCTCACGGTTTTGACCAGTTCCAAAAAGCCTTTTTGCTGGAATGGGGAAGCTCAAAAGGCGTTTGAAAGTCTTAAGACCGCATTTACTACTGCACCTGTACTCCAGCATCCCAATCCGGCAAGGCCTTACATTGTGGAAGCAGATGCCTCAGGTATTGCTCTTGGAGCGATACTGTCGCAATTATGACCCGAGACAAACAGTCTTCATCCGGTTGCATATCACTCCAGGAAACTCACCTCATATGAAAGGAATTACACTATCACAGAACGAGAGTTGTTGGCAGTAATAGATGCTTTCATGGTATAGAGGCACCATTTGCAGGGTACCTCAGAACCTGTCCAGGTTTTTACCGACCACAGACGTCTGCTTGCACTCCAGTCCGTTAAGTGTACTACAGCTCGGCATGCTCGCTGGCACGAGTTTTTCTCAATATTTAATTTCACTATATCGTATCGCCCAGGAGCCCTCCATTCTAAAGTTGATGCACTTTCTCGTAACCATGGTAGTCCTGAGCACAGTAACATGGATGGGGTTCCACTTTTACCTAACCAGGTGGTATGTGGTTGTACCCTCCAACCATTCTTCATAGACAAGCTTCGAGATTGGGTGGAGACATCTCCCACGGAAATATCCACTCTGGGGCTGGAGATAGTGCAGTCCCTCCCTTATAAAGATGGGAAGGTCTATCTACCCAATATTCTTACTAGACAACAGGCGATGCAATGGTGCCACGATTCGTCTATTGCCGCCCATCCGGGTATCCGGAAGACTCTGGATTTACTAAAACGTTGGTGTTGGTGGCCATGTATGGCAAAAGATGTTGCAGACCATTTATCAACCTGTGCGGTTTGCGCCCAGTGCAAATCCCTTCATGGCAAACCAGTAGGCTTGTTACGGCCTATGCCCATACCCGAACTACCATGGACCATGATTTCCATGGTCTTTGTTGTGGAACTACCGCTGGTGGAAAGCTATGACACGATATGGGTTATCATTGACTATCTCACGAAGATGGCCTTGTTCGTTCCTTGCAAAGGAATCCCTACAGCTCCTATTCTGGCGAGCCTGTTTCTAAAGCATGTATTCAGGTGTTTTGGTCTTCCATCAATCATCATTACTGATCGGGGTTCACAATTCACTTCTCTCTTTTGGCAAGCGTTAACCTCTACCCTAGGTATTGATGGTAGATACTCCAGTGCATATCACCCACAAATCGATGGGCAGACTGTACGCGTAAACACGACTATGGAGCAATACCTACGCTGCCTTATCAGTCAGCTTCAAGGTTCTTGGGTCTCGCTTCTGTCCTTTGCTGAATACACTTATAATGATTTTATACATACTGCGACAGGTGTTTCTCCGTTCTTTGCTATGTATGGAATGAATCCTAGAGCCCTTCCTATACAGTTCGAGCTTCCACTGAATAACCCTGCAGCTCTGGCTTGTGTGAGGGATTTGTCTGAAACACGCAGAAAAGTTCGACAACATTTACTCCAAGCCCAAGCAAAAATTAAAGAAACAGCGGACGCTCATAGGTCTCCGGCTCCGAAATACAAAATAGGTACCAAGGTGTGGTTGTCCACGCGTAACCTGCGAATACCAGGTCGCAAAGCTCTAACACCTAAATTTGTAGGGCCGTACGTCATTTCGGAAGTCATTAATCCGGTGGCTATCCGGTTGAAACTCCTGTCTACCCGGAAAATCCATCCGGTGTTTCATGTTTCTCTTGTTAAACCTTGCCATCCTTTTACCAGGCTTCCATCTCGCCCGCTTCCTATTAGAGTTCATGGTTCAGATGAATATGAAGTGAACGCTATTTTGGGCACACGGTTACGCAGGGGTAGACGGTTTTACCTGGTAGATTGGAAGGGGTACGGTCCGGAAGATCG
Source organism: Ambystoma mexicanum (assembly GCF_040938575.1). Classification (NCBI taxonomy): domain Eukaryota; kingdom Metazoa; phylum Chordata; class Amphibia; order Caudata; family Ambystomatidae; genus Ambystoma; species Ambystoma mexicanum. The sequence goes on along the minus strand of NC_090923.1, from coordinate 871,815,385 downwards.
TACCTGGGAACCGGCGTGTAATATACATGCTCCAGCTCTAGTGTCCCAGTTCTGGTCTGCCCGAAGGGAGAGGGCCTCTTTGGGGGAGGATACTGTTAGATCTCTCTGCCCTTTCAGTCTGTTAGCTGGGAAAGAAAGCACGGCGTCGCCAGTTGCTCACCGGCGCATCCGCGATCAAAGACTTCAGCGCAAAACTAAAGTGTATCCTAGCAGTCAAGTACTTCACTTACCCCGGATGCAGCGCAGTGCCTGGAAGGTAGCCTGGCAACGCTGGTGTCCTCTACACTACAGGAGCACTCGTCCTGCTGTGACGGTATCACGCAAACCAAGTCACGTGATACAGTCTTCATAAGCTCCTCCCTGTACAATCACCAGCGCTTCTGAACTTTCTTCGGTTGCGTTTCGGATTCGATTCCTGTTTCCTGATCATAGTTTTTTCCTGGTCCTCCCGGTTTTGACTTCAGACTGCTTTGGTTGCTCTTTGGGATTTGCCTTTTGATCTTTTGCCTTCCTCCTCTTGACCACGGACTGTCCCTGATTTTGCCTTGGATTCTGAATTGTTCTGCACTGCCCGCTCCCTGCTCCACATTAGCCTGACATTGGATATTGCCTTGGATTCTGATTTGGTCTGCTTTGCTCACTCCCTGCACGACATAGGATTGTTATTGGACTTTGCTTTGGATTGCTTCCACGCTGCTACCTCACCTTGAATGATTTTGGCTTCGTTTTGGTTTTTGAACTTCCTTGCTTTCGTCCCTCACAAGTACACAGACTAGAGACTTCCATGGTGTACGTTGTGGGTGGTTTGCTTGTCTCAAGCCTCGCGACTGAGGTTTGCTACGAACTTCCTCTGCCCCTCCGGACCCTTGTTACCACTGGACAGGAGTCCAACACGGTAAAACTATGATAGTAATTAGGGACTCCTAGTTATTCTGTTGATGCTTATTGATAAGTGACTCATTGCCGTATTCTTTGCTTAGACTGCAGGTGTCAGCATTACCAGCCGGTTATCTTTCTTACCTGAGTTAGCAGGTTAGTGGTATTCCGTGTATTCTGTTTTGTATTGGCTTTATTGTTTATGCAAAGTCTGATACTTGCCTTGTTTTCAGCTGGTGGTGTGTCCTCCTGTATACCGTGTCTACACTTCTACGGCGCCTGGGTCATCGGTCTCCTGTCCTTCCAGCAATAGACCATTCTGGTTGTTATTTCTAATAGCCAGACAGGTACATTATTTGGAAGACTTTGTCTTCTACACGACGAGGCAAGTCGCTCCATTTCAAGAGCTCCCTTGGTCTGACACAGTGGCACCCTCTTGATCGGGAGATGCGGAGGGGGCAGTGAGAGTGGGATCCGTCTGCTGGGGCTGTGGTAATTGCGAAACACTCGGGGCTGGCTGGCTAGTTGGCAGTGCAGTGTCTGATGCAACCTGTGGCTGTGCTGGTGTTGGGAGGGGCTGGGCAACGGGAGGGGGTTGAGCGGCAGCTACTGACATAACCTTACCCTTGGCTAATTAAACTTACTCTGGGTGTTTGATTTTGCAAAATCAACTCTCAACCAATATCAGGATCACTTACGAATCGGGGCACGACTCACCTGATTAGTCAATTTGACTTTTCAAGACACAATTCGTCTGTATACTGACGCAACCAATGACGTCGTGTCTGCGTATCTTGGCTCTGCCTCGTTTTGGGACCCTCGCCTCCTTGTTCGCTGGCCAGGGACGTCGATCAGAGATCAGCGGTGTGCAGATCTGCAAAGGAGTCTCTCATTGCTTTCGCAGGGGTGCCCCGAACACCTCTTGATCCCGGCTCGATCGCTCCCGTCCTCGCCGTTCTTACCGCCTTCCTTATTCTGCAACGTACACGATGGAACAAGTGGGGGAGGGTCCCTATTCGGGCGCGACCCTCAGATGTGGAAACAAGGCACAGTCACCACACTCGAATAGAAACGCCAGACACGAGGTTCTGTTCCCAAAATCTAGGGTTTATTGCAATACAAAGAAGTCCCTGTTGGCCAAATGGTCCCACGCCCCGCGACGTGTGTCTAACAGACCTCGGGGGACGCAAGAGAAGAAGAAACGTACATCAGTTACATATATACAAACCGAGCACCTTATAATCAGCAATGACACAGTATGACACATTTGATGCAGCCCTCAATTCATTTCCCTTTGAATTGGAGGCGATGATTGACCAGTATGACAAATATGACACCTTAGACCACCATATTTAGTAACGGTTTGCAATCTTCAATTTTACAGACACCATTTTTTATTTGCGAGAACACAGCGTTTCTGTTTTTCATGGGCAAGCTGCGCATAGGAGACTGGCACATACCAGACCTCACTATCTCTTAGTTTCGATTCTCGCTCTAGAGGTCAACACGCTCTCCGGGGCCTCACTGGGCTCAGAAAGGGGGGCCGTAAAGAAGATCATAATTCAATTCATTAAATGCCAGTTTCGTACATTGCTATTCTTTCAGGAGACTCTTCAAGGATATGTGAGGGAGGGAATCGGGCATTTCTTTCTGGCTCTCCAGTGTAATGTTTCAACATGTTTCTTACACTTGGACCATTGAAGTGAAATATCTACAGCAAAGCAGTTTTACATGAGGCAAAGTGGCAACGTTAGAGAGAACAGAGAGAGAAAACAAAATGGCGATTCTGGTCATCTTAAAATGGCCTCACTCTAGTTGAACTAGTTGAACTAATAGTTACGTAATAACTAATGAATGTATATTCTTAACACTGTAAATGAGGTGGTTGGTCTTCGGCCAACCAATTATCATTCATTTCCGGGCCCTCAAGGGGTGTTTGGCTTTTCTGGACTGACAACTCTTTCAACCAATTAAACGCTCAGCACTGTTCTTAAGTACAACTGAGTATTGCATTGGTGGGAAGAACTCATTTCTTCACTACGAGTTCAAGAGTACCCCATGCCCGTTAGGCACTTGGTTCTGACAGAATCAGAAGCCTTATAATGGACACAGCTAGTGATCGCTTTGCGACATTGGTTCAGTTGGTGGCTGATTTGCGTGCTGATATGCAGACAGCTCACAACGCCACTCATCGCTGCATTGATGACATTCAGGCGGGATTGAGAACCGGTGTCACTGGGCCTCCACCAGTTGCTGTGGCATCCGGTTCAGGTACGCCTGGAGCCCAACCACGGTCAGAAACGGTACCTGTCTATATGGCAGCAGAGTTCCCATTGGCCCCTCTGGAACAATTCTTGGGCGATCCCAAAGCCTTTAGAACCTTTATAAACCAATGCAGACTGCACTTTTTATGCAGACCATCATTTCCTGACTCCACTACCAAGGCTGCCTTTGTCCTGTCTAATTTGGGTGGTACTGCTGCAGTTTGGGCCAATCCCCTTGTGGAACAGGGTAGTCATTTGTTATTCGATTGCGACGCCCTTATAGAGGCACTTACACAGGTCTTTGACACCAGATATAAATCTCAAGCCACCAACTTAGAGCTACTAAGTCTTCAGCAAGGTGATACCCCCTTATTGACATACCTCGCTAAATTCAATCAGCTTGTGGCTGAGACTAACTGGCCGGATGAAAAGAAGGCGGCTTTGTTTTACAAAGGCCTATCGGATTCAGACACCATAGCCACGGTACCTGTGGTACCAGCCTCTTTTCCTGATTTTTTGGATCTGGTTCTCCAGATCGAATCTTGGAAATCAGAAAGGAAGGGAGAAAAAAGGACACTGCCTCCGGTTCCAGTCAATCTTGCGAGCTGGGTCCCTGGGAATGGAGAATCTATGCAAATAGGGGAGGTAAGGGGACCATTGTCCAGAGAAGAAAGAGAGAACCGAAAGAAAAACAACTTATTTTTTTACTGTGGTTCGTCTGAGCATTTTTTACGCTCCTGTCCCAAGAAACCAGTGAAATCGGGAAACGCCAAGGCCCAGCAATAGACGCAGCCCCTATGCCGAGCACTAATGTTCAAAGCTCCAGTTTCTCTGTCCCATTCACGATTAAGGCCACCATTGTATGTCTGGAAAGACAGCCCTGGTCTACCAAAGCTGTTTTGGATTCCGGAGCAACTGGTAATTATATTGATAGCCAGTATGTCTGGCAAATACCACTTGTACCCAAAGAACATCCCGAAGTGGTCAATGCGGTAGATGGCACTACACTTCCTTCCGGGCTAGTAACCAAATCCACTGTGCCTCTGACCTTGATTGTCGACAGCTTCCATAGTGAGCTTATTTCATTTGATGTTATTGCTGCACCCCAATTTCGGCTCATTTTAGGCTTACCCTGGCTTAGACTCCACAACCCTATTGTTAACTGGGTTACCGGTTCCGTTTCTTTTGTGTCACCGCATTGTCTGGATCATTGTAGTACATCAAGCATTGTGCCAGATAACCTATGCCAAGCTCTACTGGAAACTGCTTCAGTGGTCGGTGGCGTCCTCAATACTACCATACCCCCACAATATATGGGCCCTCATTACGACCCAGGCAGTAAGTGCCTACCCCCGGAGCACCAGGCCAGGCCCAGCACCCCCGGGAGCAGGCATCACGCCCCTGGGTAAAAGCCCAGCGGCCCTTTATAGGGGCTCTTTGGACTCTGTCCTGGCGCCGTTGGCGCCAGGCTCATGTTGGACATCAGTCCTGGCGCCATAGGCGCCAGGCTCATAAGGAGAAGTGTTTGTGCACTTACCTGAAGCAGACCATGCTGCACACTCACCTGATGCAGACCATGCTGCATGAAGAACCAAGCCAAATGAGGCTTAGGAGGGACTATTTTTCTGAAGGAACTATTTTGTTACTTGGGTGGGGCTGTGGAATAATACTCACCTGGAACTTCTTCCAAGGCTATTTAAGCCACACCCGGACAGCCACACGTGCTTTGTGTTGTTCTGCATCCCAGCAGCTGAACGCTCACCGTGTCTGCTCCTGCACCTGGACTCCAGCCACGCCCGCCTCGAACCTGGAACACCTGTAAGGAAAGAAGAGAAGAGAAAGGTGAAAACCAAGTACTTATTCAACCTTCTTACCTGCATCCGGAATCTTCACGCCAGCATTCCTGAAGGAAGACTTCCATTTAAAAGCACCGCGTTGCTTGCTGCAGCGCCACGCTTCACTCACCAGTTCCCGAGACGCCGCCCGGCTCCATCGCGGCTCTCAGCACCGGTCGCCACATCTCTGCACCTAGGGGAGAGAAGAAGAGACAAAAGGTGAGCAAGCGAACACAAGAGGAAAGACGAATTTTCAGCCATATTACTTACCGGCTTTTCTTGGTGAACCATTCCACATCTCGGGTCGGCGCCGCATCTTTGGCAGGTACCGCACCCCGGCCCCTATGGGGAAAGGACAAAAGACATTACTGGGGAATTATAAAGACATTTAGAGGGGTCGCCCTCATCACTAACTCACCTGATTTTACCACCGGCAATTTAACCCCTGAACGCATCGCCTTTGTTCTGCACCTGAAATAAAGGACAGAAAAAACAACATAAAAGGAGGCTCACACTTCAACTTTTGCATCTTCATACTTACGGCGTATCGCTCAGAAAAGTCAAGTGGATTTGCCAGCGCCATTCTGAAAACCAGTGAAGTAACTGGACGAACGCGCGCCCCTGCACCAGAAGCAGGATGGAAAGTTCATCCTTCCAAACCATAAGGTGAGCTTAAACCAGGGGTTTTGGAGGAAGTCAGAGAAGAACGAAGGGGGAAAGGGGGGGAGCAAGCACACTGTTCAGCAGACAGTTAATCCCCTTTCTCATCTGCAGAAGGATATTCCTACGGGCCAGACAAGCAAGATTTGGGGGTCCTGTTCAATCGGTGGTCCGAATTCTGCGCATCACGCTTGAAGAGGCCACAGCAACCCAGACCAGACCAGCGCCTCCGTGGGTGCCAGGTGAGCGTTACAGAACCCGAAGCCTTCCTACAAATTCCCACCCAGGCGCTATGGAAACTTCTGAGACTGACCAGTTGGCCCAACTACTGGGGGAATTACGGGCCGAAGTACACGCCGCTCGTCAAGAGACTAATCCTCTCAGGAGGGAAGTGATTGTAACAAAGGAAAGAGCTGATGACCTGGCTAGACAGCTTTTGCAAGGTCAAGCTGGACAAACTCCTTTACCCGGTTCCGGAGGGAACCCCGCTCCTGTGCTTTCCAGTAACCCGGTGCAGATTAATCTACCTGGAAACATGCCGCTGGCCCCACCCGAACGCTTTGCTGGGGACCCCAAACGATTCGCCGTATTCATAAATCAGTGTCGTTTGCATTTCCTGTGCAGACCTGGGGCCTTCCCTAATGACCAGACCAAGGTAGCCTTTGTATTGTCATATCTCAGTGGCAGTGCTGCCGATTGGTCAGTTCCACTGGTAACTCAAGATGACCCGATTCTTTGTGATTTTCAAGGATTTCAAGCAAGCATGGAAAGGTTATTTGCTCGTCACTCCCAGGGGCAGGCTCTAGATGACGAACTTCTATCTCTGCGACAGGGCAATCAAGACCTCCTTTCCTACATTGCAACCCTTAATAGACTAATTGTGGAAACTGGGTGGGCAGAGGATAAAAGAATCACGTTATTTTATCGAGGTCTACGCGGAGAACTTAAAGATGTCCTGGCTCAAGTTGTAAATCCGCCCCAAGAATGCTCAGAATATATAGACTTAGTGGTCCAATTGGATCACAGACTGCAAAACAGAAAAGCAGATCGGTCCAAGTTTGAGACCCGGGTGTTAGTCAAGACCCACGCTAACCTCAAGGGGGCTGAAGCCTCTGAGCCAATGCAAATCGGAGGAGTTAAAGGACCTTTAACTCAAAAGGAACGTGAAAGAAGACGGCAGATGCACTTATGTCTTTATTGTGGTTCCTCTGGACACTTTCTACTAGATTGCCCGGCAAGGCCGCCCAGGAAGGTGGTAGGAGCTGCTGATAAAATCCATGAAACCTCTGTATCGGGAAACGACCCCGCCCGACAAGCGTAGGGGTCCGCTTGCCGAGCTTGAAAACAAACTCTCAGACCTCGCATTTCATTGTGCCAATGGTCCTCGTAGATCTGGGACAGCCTAAGCGGTTGCATGCAATAAAGGCATACATCGATAGTGGGGCTATAGGAAACTACGCGGATCGTGAATTGGTCTCCAGGATTAACGTCCCTCTGCGTCCTAAAACCAGCAAAGATGTCATCACCACAGTTGATGGTACCGAAATTGCCTCGGGACCGGTAACACATTCCACAGCTGAGGTGACACTTGTAGGTCCGGACGGCCATCGGGAGGCAGTTGTGTTTGATGTAATCAAGGCTCCACAGTTTCAGGTTATTCTCGGAATCTCTTGGTTAGAGACACATAATCCTCGAATTGATTGGCGAGCGAAGAGAATAATCTTTCCGGAGTGTGCACGAACCTGCTACCCAGAAAATCTGAAGATCATTCTAGCATCAGTAACCTCTGTCTCCATGCAACTACCTCCGGAATACCAAGACTTTCAGGACGTCTTCCAAAAGGAACAGGCCAACACGTTACCTCCTCACAGATCGTACGATTGCCAAATCGATCTGGTGCCCGGTGCACAACCCCCTTGTAGCAGGATTTGTGCCCTTACTGAGCCGGAGAATCTGCATTTGAGACAATATTTAGATCAATACCTAGCCAATGGTTTCATTCGCCCGTCAAAGTCTCCGGCATCCTCGGCTTTGTTCTTCGTGCCGAAAAAAGAAGGCGACCTTAGAACTTGTATCGATTACCGCGCATTGAACCAGATAACTGTTAAAAATCGTTACCCTCTGCCTTTGATCCCTGAACTCCTTGACCAGGTGAAGGACGCTTGTATATACACCAAGTTAGATCTCCGGGGGGCTTATCATCTGGTACGAGTAAAAGAAGGCGACGAATGGAAAACGGCCTTCCGTACAAAATATGGACTATTCGAATACCAGGCGATGCCTTTCGGGTTGTGCAACGCGCCAGCTGCCTTCCAATTCTTCATGAACGATGTCCTTCGGGAACTCATCGATGTCTGTGTTGTGTATATCGATGACATTCTGGTGTACTCCTCTTCGGAATCAGATCACAGAAAACATGTCAGGGCCGTCCTTGAGAAATTGCGCCAGCACAAACTGTTTGCAAAACTGGAAAAATGCGTTTTCCATACTACCGAGGTTGAGTTTCTTGGATTCATCCTGACACCTAAAGGGGTCCGAATGGACTCACGGAAAGTGGATGCCATCCTCAAATGGCCATCACCTAGTTCGGTGAAAGGTGTCCAAAGCATGCTTGGTTTTGCCAATTTTTATCGCAGGTTTATCCCGGAATTTTCATGGGTGGTGCAACCCATCACTGCACTCTTGCGGAAGAATAAACGTTTTGAATTGACCAAGGAAGCTGAACAGGCCTTTCAAGAATTAAAAGCTAAATTTACGTCTGCACCTATTTTGATACACCCGCGTCCTGATCTCCCATATATAGTCGAAACCGACGCATCCAGTTTAGCCATGGGAGCTGTCCTGTCTCAGAGAGACCCCGAAACCAACCAACTGCACCCCGTAGCATTTTGGTCCAGAAAGTTCTCGCCGCCGGAGATAAATTATGCAATCACCGATAAGGAATTATTAGCCATTAAGTCCGCCTTTAAGGCTTGGCGGCATTATCTTCTTGGCACCAGGCATACCATCACCGTGATCACTGATCACCGAAATTTACAATATTTAAAAACTGCCAAGGCTCAGTCTTCACGACAGCTCCGATGGGCTTTATTCTTTGCTGAGTTCGATTTTGTAATCACTTACCGTCCCGGCTGTAAGAATGGCAAAGCGGACGCGCTATCTCGAATTGGAATGGGAGAAATGGACACAAACTCAGAACCTGTGCCGATAATTCCCGAACAAAGAATCTTGGGCATAACCACTTTACAAACCCTTGAAGACATTCAAGCACGGGTAAAACTATTCCTGGACTCTTCAGCCTTGCAGGATTGGATCACAAGGGGGTCTGACTTTTCAATCAACGATGGCTTACCTTACTTCCAAGGACGTTTATTTTTGCCAGAAAAGGAATTGCAAGAACTGGTTATTTCCCGTCATCACGATACTCTGATGGAAGGACATCCTGGCATTGCCAAAACAGAGGAAAAAATTAAACGACAATTCTGGTGGCCGTCCTGGCGAAAGGATATTAAATCTCTTGTGATGTCCTGTGGAGTTTGCGCCCAAAACAAAGGTCAAAAAACAAAACCCGCCGGTCTTCTTCAACCCTTAGACATTCCACCAGCACCTTGGCACACCTTGTCACTAGATTTTATCACGGACCTGCCCTCTTGTAATGGATACAATACTATTCTGGTTGTGGTGGATTTATTTTCCAAGATGGCCCATTTTATTCCGTTGAAAGGATTACTTTCAGCTTTTGTTCTTGCCAAGGAATTCCTCGAAAATATCATCTGTCTGCATGGATTCCCGTCCATACTAATCTCCGATCTGGGAAGCCAGTTTATTTCTCATTTTTGGAAAAAGTGTTGTCAACTGGCACAAATCGACGTAAGACTCTCAACCAGCCACCACCCACAGACCGATGGTCAGACGGAGAGAACGAACCAGACCCTTGAACAATATCTACGATGTATGTTGCACCAATCGGAGGGTAATTGGAAGGATATTTTATGGGTGGCTGAATATGCATACAATAACTCGATACACTCTGGAACTGGTCAGAGCCCCTTTTGTACCCTATATGGACATCACCCTCGTACTTCAGACTTGGATTCACCTTTGAGCCTCGAAATGCCCGCAGTGGACCATTTGCATTCTACGATTACTCAAGCCTTCAAGGATGCTACTGCACTTACAACATGCGAAAGGGAAATACAAAAAGAATGCGGATCTGCATCGAAAGGAGGCGCCTCCATACCAAATAGGGGATGAAGTATGGTTGGCTACCAAACACTTATCGCTCAAGGGACCTCGGACTTTTAATCCAAGGTATTTAGACCCTTACTCAATCAAAGCTATAATTAACCCAGTGGCAGTCAAGCTAGATTTACCAGCTAACATGCGGATTCACCCTGTTTTTCATGTCTCGCTTTTGAAACCATTGCAACCAGGAACCAGATTAATAAAGCCAACAGAACCAATCCAGATAGATGGGGAGCCTGGATTCGAGGTGAAGAACATTTTGGACTCTAAGATCTCAAAATCAAAACTTTTCTATCTAATTGATTGGAAGGGGTACGGGCCTCAGGAAAGATCTTGGGAACCCAACGATCACGTACATGCACCTCGGCTAGTAAAAAGTTTCCATCGGAATTTCCCCAACAAACCGAAACCCCCTGAGGGAACGACCTTGGGAGGTGCCTTGGGGGGAGTGCTGTCATGATGCCTACCCCCGGAGCACCAGGCCAGGCCCAGCACCCCCGGGAGCAGGCATCACGCCCCTGGGTAAAAGCCCAGCGGCCCTTTATAGGGGCTCTTTGGACTCTGTCCTGGCGCCGTTGGCGCCAGGCTCATGTTGGACATCAGTCCTGCCGCCATAGGCGCCAGGCTCATAAGGAGAAGTGTTTGTGCACTTACCTGAAGCAGACCATGCTGCACACTCACCTGATGCAGACCATGCTGCATGAAGAACCAAGCCAAATGAGGCTTAGGAGGGACTATTTTTCTGAAGGAACTATTTTGTTACTTGGGTGGGGCTGTGGAATAATACTCACCTGGAACTTCTTCCAAGGCTATTTAAGCCACACCCGGACAGCCACACGTGCTTTGTGTTGTTCTGCATCCCAGCAGCTGAACGCTCACCGTGTCTGCTCCTGCACCTGGACTCCAGCCACGCCCGCCTCGAACCTGGAACACCTGTAAGGAAAGAAGAGAAGAGAAAGGTGAAAACCAAGAACTTATTCAACCTTCTTACCTGCATCCGGAATCTTCACGCCAGCATTCCTGAAGGAAGACTTCCATTTAAAAGCACCGCGTTGCTTGCTGCAGCGCCACGCTTCACTCACCAGTTCCCGAGACGCCGCCCGGCTCCATCGCGGCTCTCAGCACCGGTCGCCACATCTCTGCACCTAGGGGAGAGAAGAAGAGACAAAAGGTGAGCAAGCGAACACAAGAGGAAAGACGAATTTTCAGCCATATTACTTACCGGCTTTTCTTGGTGAACCATTCCACATCTCGGGTCGGCGCCGCATCTTTGGCAGGTACCGCACCCCGGCCCCTATGGGGAAAGGACAAAAGACATTACTGGGGAATTATAAAGACATTTAGAGGGGTCGCCCTCATCACTAACTCACCTGATTTTACCACCGGCAATTTAACCCCTGAACGCATCGCCTTTGTTCTGCACCTGAAATAAAGGACAGAAAAAACAACATAAAAGGAGGCTCACACTTCAACTTTTGCATCTTCATACTTACGGCGTATCGCTCAGAAAAGTCAAGTGGATTTGCCAGCGCCATTCTGAAAACCAGTGAAGTAACTGGACGAACGCGCGCCCCTGCACCAGAAGCAGGATGGAAAGTTCATCCTTCCAAACCATAAGGTGAGCTTAAACCAGGGGTTTTGGAGGAAGTCAGAGAAGAACGAAGGGGGAAAGGGGGGGAGCAAGCACACTGTTCAGCAGACAGTTAATCCCCTTTCTCATCTGCAGAAGGATATTCCTACGGGCCAGACAAGCAAGATTTGGGGGTCCTGTTCAATCGGTGGTCCGAATTCTGCGCATCACGCTTGAAGAGGCCACAGCAACCCAGACCAGACCAGCGCCTCCGTGGGTGCCAGGTGAGCGTTACAGAACCCGAAGCCTTCCTACAAATTCCCACCCAGGCGCTATGGAAACTTCTGAGACTGACCAGTTGGCCCAACTACTGGGGGAATTACGGGCCGAAGTACACGCCGCTCGTCAAGAGACTAATCCTCTCAGGAGGGAAGTGATTGTAACAAAGGAAAGAGCTGATGACCTGGCTAGACAGCTTTTGCAAGGTCAAGCTGGACAAACTCCTTTACCCGGTTCCGGAGGGAACCCCGCTCCTGTGCTTTCCAGTAACCCGGTGCAGATTAATCTACCTGGAAACATGCCGCTGGCCCCACCCGAACGCTTTGCTGGGGACCCCAAACGATTCGCCGTATTCATAAATCAGTGTCGTTTGCATTTCCTGTGCAGACCTGGGGCCTTCCCTAATGACCAGACCAAGGTAGCCTTTGTATTGTCATATCTCAGTGGCAGTGCTGCCGATTGGTCAGTTCCACTGGTAACTCAAGATGACCCGATTCTTTGTGATTTTCAAGGATTTCAAGCAAGCATGGAAAGGTTATTTGCTCGTCACTCCCAGGGGCAGGCTCTAGATGACGAACTTCTATCTCTGCGACAGGGCAATCAAGACCTCCTTTCCTACATTGCAACCCTTAATAGACTAATTGTGGAAACTGGGTGGGCAGAGGATAAAAGAATCACGTTATTTTATCGAGGTCTACGCGGAGAACTTAAAGATGTCCTGGCTCAAGTTGTAAATCCGCCCCAAGAATGCTCAGAATATATAGACTTAGTGGTCCAATTGGATCACAGACTGCAAAACAGAAAAGCAGATCGGTCCAAGTTTGAGACCCGGGTGTTAGTCAAGACCCACGCTAACCTCAAGGGGGCTGAAGCCTCTGAGCCAATGCAAATCGGAGGAGTTAAAGGACCTTTAACTCAAAAGGAACGTGAAAGAAGACGGCAGATGCACTTATGTCTTTATTGTGGTTCCTCTGGACACTTTCTACTAGATTGCCCGGCAAGGCCGCCCAGGAAGGTGGTAGGAGCTGCTGATAAAATCCATGAAACCTCTGTATCGGGAAACGACCCCGCCCGACAAGCGTAGGGGTCCGCTTGCCGAGCTTGAAAACAAACTCTCAGACCTCGCATTTCATTGTGCCAATGGTCCTCGTAGATCTGGGACAGCCTAAGCGGTTGCATGCAATAAAGGCATACATCGATAGTGGGGCTATAGGAAACTACGCGGATCGTGAATTGGTCTCCAGGATTAACGTCCCTCTGCGTCCTAAAACCAGCAAAGATGTCATCACCACAGTTGATGGTACCGAAATTGCCTCGGGACCGGTAACACATTCCACAGCTGAGGTGACACTTGTAGGTCCGGACGGCCATCGGGAGGCAGTTGTGTTTGATGTAATCAAGGCTCCACAGTTTCAGGTTATTCTCGGAATCTCTTGGTTAGAGACACATAATCCTCGAATTGATTGGCGAGCGAAGAGAATAATCTTTCCGGAGTGTGCACGAACCTGCTACCCAGAAAATCTGAAGATCATTCTAGCATCAGTAACCTCTGTCTCCATGCAACTACCTCCGGAATACCAAGACTTTCAGGACGTCTTCCAAAAGGAACAGGCCAACACGTTACCTCCTCACAGATCGTACGATTGCCAAATCGATCTGGTGCCCGGTGCACAACCCCCTTGTAGCAGGATTTGTGCCCTTACTGAGCCGGAGAATCTGCATTTGAGACAATATTTAGATCAATACCTAGCCAATGGTTTCATTCGCCCGTCAAAGTCTCCGGCATCCTCGGCTTTGTTCTTCGTGCCGAAAAAAGAAGGCGACCTTAGAACTTGTATCGATTACCGCGCATTGAACCAGATAACTGTTAAAAATCGTTACCCTCTGCCTTTGATCCCTGAACTCCTTGACCAGGTGAAGGACGCTTGTATATACACCAAGTTAGATCTCCGGGGGGCTTATCATCTGGTACGAGTAAAAGAAGGCGACGAATGGAAAACGGCCTTCCGTACAAAATATGGACTATTCGAATACCAGGCGATGCCTTTCGGGTTGTGCAACGCGCCAGCTGCCTTCCAATTCTTCATGAACGATGTCCTTCGGGAACTCATCGATGTCTGTGTTGTGTATATCGATGACATTCTGGTGTACTCCTCTTCGGAATCAGATCACAGAAAACATGTCAGGGCCGTCCTTGAGAAATTGCGCCAGCACAAACTGTTTGCAAAACTGGAAAAATGCGTTTTCCATACTACCGAGGTTGAGTTTCTTGGATTCATCCTGACACCTAAAGGGGTCCGAATGGACTCACGGAAAGTGGATGCCATCCTCAAATGGCCATCACCTAGTTCGGTGAAAGGTGTCCAAAGCATGCTTGGTTTTGCCAATTTTTATCGCAGGTTTATCCCGGAATTTTCATGGGTGGTGCAACCCATCACTGCACTCTTGCGGAAGAATAAACGTTTTGAATTGACCAAGGAAGCTGAACAGGCCTTTCAGGAATTAAAAGCTAAATTTACGTCTGCACCTATTTTGATACACCCGCGTCCTGATCTCCCATATATAGTCGAAACCGACGCATCCAGTTTAGCCATGGGAGCTGTCCTGTCTCAGAGAGACCCCGAAACCAACCAACTGCACCCCGTAGCATTTTGGTCCAGAAAGTTCTCGCCGCCGGAGATAAATTATGCAATCACCGATAAGGAATTATTAGCCATTAAGTCCGCCTTTAAGGCTTGGCGGCATTATCTTCTTGGCACCAGGCATACCATCACCGTGATCACTGATCACCGAAATTTACAATATTTAAAAACTGCCAAGGCTCAGTCTTCACGACAGCTCCGATGGGCTTTATTCTTTGCTGAGTTCGATTTTGTAATCACTTACCGTCCCGGCTGTAAGAATGGCAAAGCGGACGCGCTATCTCGAATTGGAATGGGAGAAATGGACACAAACTCAGAACCTGTGCCGATAATTCCCGAACAAAGAATCTTGGGCATAACCACTTTACAAACCCTTGAAGACATTCAAGCACGGGTAAAACTATTCCTGGACTCTTCAGCCTTGCAGGATTGGATCACAAGGGGGTCTGACTTTTCAATCAACGATGGCTTACCTTACTTCCAAGGACGTTTATTTTTGCCAGAAAAGGAATTGCAAGAACTGGTTATTTCCCGTCATCACGATACTCTGATGGAAGGACATCCTGGCATTGCCAAAACAGAGGAAAAAATTAAACGACAATTCTGGTGGCCGTCCTGGCGAAAGGATATTAAATCTCTTGTGATGTCCTGTGGAGTTTGCGCCCAAAACAAAGGTCAAAAAACAAAACCCGCCGGTCTTCTTCAACCCTTAGACATTCCACCAGCACCTTGGCACACCTTGTCACTAGATTTTATCACGGACCTGCCCTCTTGTAATGGATACAATACTATTCTGGTTGTGGTGGATTTATTTTCCAAGATGGCCCATTTTATTCCGTTGAAAGGATTACTTTCAGCTTTTGTTCTTGCCAAGGAATTCCTCGAAAATATCATCTGTCTGCATGGATTCCCGTCCATACTAATCTCCGATCTGGGAAGCCAGTTTATTTCTCATTTTTGGAAAAAGTGTTGTCAACTGGCACAAATCGACGTAAGACTCTCAACCAGCCACCACCCACAGACCGATGGTCAGACGGAGAGAACGAACCAGACCCTTGAACAATATCTACGATGTATGTTGCACCAATCGGAGGGTAATTGGAAGGATATTTTATGGGTGGCTGAATATGCATACAATAACTCACTCTGGAACTGGTCAGAGCCCCTTTTGTACCCTATATGGACATCACCCTCGTACTTCAGACTTGGATTCACCTTTGAGCCTCGAAATGCCCGCAGTGGACCATTTGCATTCTACGATTACTCAAGCCTTCAAGGATGCTACTGCACTTACAACATGCGAAAGGGAAATACAAAAAGAATGCGGATCTGCATCGAAAGGAGGCGCCTCCATACCAAATAGGGGATGAAGTATGGTTGGCTACCAAACACTTATCGCTCAAGGGACCTCGGACTTTTAATCCAAGGTATTTAGACCCTTACTCAATCAAAGCTATAATTAACCCAGTGGCAGTCAAGCTAGATTTACCAGCTAACATGCGGATTCACCCTGTTTTTCATGTCTCGCTTTTGAAACCATTGCAACCAGGAACCAGATTAATAAAGCCAACAGAACCAATCCAGATAGATGGGGAGCCTGGATTCGAGGTGAAGAACATTTTGGACTCTAAGATCTCAAAATCAAAACTTTTCTATCTAATTGATTGGAAGGGGTACGGGCCTCAGGAAAGATCTTGGGAACCCAACGATCACGTACATGCACCTCGGCTAGTAAAAAGTTTCCATCGGAATTTCCCCAACAAACCGAAACCCCCTGAGGGAACGACCTTGGGAGGTGCCTTGGGGGGAGTGCTGTCATGATGCCTACCCCCGGAGCACCAGGCCAGGCCCAGCACCCCCGGGAGCAGGCATCACGCCCCTGGGTAAAAGCCCAGCGGCCCTTTATAGGGGCTCTTTCGACTCTGTCCAGGCGCCGTTGGCGCCAGGTTCATGTTGGACATCAGTCCTGGCGCCATAGGCGCCAGGCTCATAAGGGGAAGTGTTTGGTGCACTTACCTGAAGCAGACCATGCTGCACACTCACCTGATGCAGACCATGCTGCATGAAGAACCAAGCCAAATGAGGCTTAGGAGGGACTATTTTTCTGAAGGAACTATTTTGTTACTTGGGTGGGGGTGTGGAAGAATACTCACCTGGAACTTCTTCCAAGGCTATTTAAGCCACGCCCGGACAGCCACACGTGCTTCGCGTTGCTCTGCATCCCAGCAGCTGAACGCTCACCGTGTCTGCTCCTGCACCTGGACTCCAGCCACGCCCGCCTCGAACCTGGAACACCTGTAAGGAAAGAAGAGAAGAGAAAGGTGAAAACCAAGAACTTATTCAACCTTCTTACCTGCATCTGGAATCTTCATGCCAGCATTCCTGAAGGAAGACTTCCATTCAAAAGCACCGCGTTGCTCGCTGCAGCGCCGCGCTTCACTCACCAGTTCCCGAGACGCCGCCCGGCTCCATCGCGGCTCTCAGCAACGGTCGCCACATCTCTGCACCTAGGGGAGAGAAGAAGAGACAAAAGGTGAGCAAGCGAACACAAGAGGAAAGCCGAATTTTCAGCCATATTACTTACCGGCTTTTCTTGGTGAACCATTCCACATCTCGGGTCGGCGCCGCATCTTTGGCAGGTACTGCACCCCGGCCCCTATGGGGAAAGGACAAAAGACATTACTGGGGAATTATAAAGACATTTAGAGGGGTCGCCCTCATCACTAACTCACCTGATTTTACCACCGGCAATTTAACCCCTCAACGCATCGCCTTTGTTCTGCACCTTTGTTCTGCAATAAAGGACAGATCACAGGTTAGGAAAAACAACATAAAAGGAGGCTCACACTTGAACTTTTGCATCTTCATACTTAAGGCGTATCGCTCAGAAAAGTCAAGTGGATTTGCCAGCGCCATTCTGAAAACCAGTGAAGTAACTGGACGAACGCACGCCCCTGCACCAGAAGCAGGATGGAGAGTTCATCCTTCCAAACCATAAGGTGAGCTTAAACCGGGGTTTTTGGAGGAAGTCAGAGAAGAACGAAGGGGGAAAGGGGGGAGCAAGCGCACTATTCAGCAGACAGTTAATCCCCTTTCTCATCTGCAGAAGGATATTCCTATAGGCCAGACAAGCAAGATTTGGGGGTCCTGTTCAATCGGTGGTCCGAATTCTGCGCATCACGCTTGAAGAGGCCACAGCAACCCAGACCAGACAAGCGCCTCTGTGGGTGCCAGGTGAGCGTTACATAGATCTCAAGGAGGGAGCGAAGATTCCTTCGGGGAAAATATACTCCCTCACTGTGAAGGAGGATGCAGTATTGAAGGAGTATTTGGATAAAGCCTTGGCTTCTGGCCTCATCCATCCCTCCAGTTCCCCTGCGGCCTCTCCTTTGTTTTTTGTTCCCAAAAAGGAGGGAGACCTCAGACCATGTATAGATTATCGGGAACTCAATGCCATAACTGTGCGGAACCAGTATCCCCTACCACTGATTTCTGTTCTTTTGGATCAATTGGGATCCTCAGTGATTTTCAGTAAACTGGTCCTGAGGGGGGGCATATAACCTAGTGAGAATATGAGAGGAGGATGAATGGAAAACGGCTTTCAAAACCAAATATGGTCTGTTTGAGTATTTGGTTATGCCATTCGGGCTCTGTAAGGCTCCTGTCACGTTCCAACATTTTGTCAATGACATTTTTCGAGACATGATTGACTGTTTTTTGATCGTCTATTTAGATGATATTTTGATCTATTCCCCTTCTCATGACCTTCACGTACAACATGTTACGGACGTCCTACAACGGTTGTGTGATAACAACTTATACGCAAAATTAGAGAAGTGTACATTCCATACTTCTGAAGTGGAGTTTTTGGGGTATGACATCACTAGCCATGGTGTACAGATGAGCCAAGCGAAAGTCAAGGCAGTATTGGACTGGCCAGTACCTGCTACGGTGAAAGCCTTGCTGTCCTTTCTGGGATTTGCGAACGTTTATCGTCGCTTTATTAGACACTTCTACAACATTGTGGCTCCTCTCACGGCACTGACAAGTAACAAGCATCCGTTCCTATGGAACCCAGAAGCACAAAGATCTTTTGATGTCCTTAAGGAAGCCTTTACCTCAGCTCCGGTGCTACAACACCCTAATGTCAAACAACCGTTTGTTGTGGAGGCAGATGCATCACACGTTGCGGTAGGGGCGGTTTTGTCCCAACCTTGTCCGGAGACCGGGGTTGCCTTTCACTCTCGCAAACTCACTCCCTAAGAGGTAAACTATACCACTACAGAACGTGAACTTCTGGCGGTTTGTGATGCATTTAAGGTCTGGAGGCATCAACTTTTGGGAACGGAAACCCCAATTCAGGTGTACACGGACCATAGGAACCGTCTAGCTCTTCAATCATTGTAATGCACCACAGCACGTCATGCACGCTGGCATGAGTTCTTTTCCATGTACAACTTTGTCTTGTCTTACCGTCCTGGGATTATGCATTCCAAGGCAGACGCTTTATCTCGTTTACATGGAGAACCCGAACCCCGGTTGCAAGATGGTACTCTTACTTCTACCCAACCAGGTGATTGTACGTTGCAACCCTCCTTAATATCTGCCATCCAACAGTGGGTACTCAGGGGTCCTCCAAAGCTGGATCACTACAATATGGATGTGGTACAGTCCTTGCCTTATGTTCAAGGTAAGATGTACATACCAGATTCAAATACACAATGTATCGCCATGTCCTGGTGTCATGACTCATTGTTGGAGGCACACCCTGGCCCTAGAAAGACGTTGGAATTACTTAAACGCTGGTGTTGGTGGCCTTCCATGTCTAACGATATAATACAGTATGTTGCAACTTGCGCTGTTTGTGCGCAATGTAAAACCTCCCCAGCCAAACCCATGGGCCTACTGCAACCACTACCCGTACCCGCTCGACCCTGGGCTATGATCACCATGGACCTTGTAGTGGAATTACCTCTGGTTAGAGATTTTGACACCATTTGGGTAGTGGTGGACAGCTTCACTAAGTTAGCTCTCTTTTTGCCATGTAAGGGTCTCCCCTCTGCCCCCATTCTGGCTGATTTGTTCTTACGGAATGTTTTCCGCTTCTTTGGCCTCCCTGACATCATAGTATCTGATCGGGGTACGCAATTTACCTCTCATTTTTGGAGACATCTTACTCAATCGATGGGAATCGATGAGAGGTATTCCACTGCCTACCACCCCCTGTCACAACCTTATCCCCTTCTAGGGGTCACGGGCCCTTAAGGACCACATTTGGCTCGCCTCGGATGCCGTGGAGCCAGTCTTGGCGTTGCTGGCATAGGAGGCGCTTGCAGGAACGGGGTTTCAATGAGCATTGGACCAGCATGGCCGCCCCAAGGTGGAATACAGGAGAACTGTATCCTGCGGTCTAGCTTCCAGGGTGGGGCTTGCCCCAAAGACACCTGGGAGACCGCCTGGCTATTTAAACCACGCTCGTCTTGAGGCACGCGCTTCGTGCTAATCTGCTTTAGCAGCGTGACACTCATCTGGTCCTGTCCAGCATACCTCTGGCTTCGTCGACATCCAAGGCCCGAATCCTCTCCATCCTTACCTGCATCTCTGCATCCGTCGGCTAGACAGTGTCCTCTGGCTTCGTCGACGTCCAAGACCAGTCTCTTCTTCATCCTTACCTGCATCTCTGCATCTGTCTGCTAGACGGTGTCCTCCGGCTTCGTCAACTTCCAAGACCAGTCTCGTCTTCATCCTTCCCTGCACAGCTGGATCCACCGCCTGGGCAGTACCCTCTCCTCCCGGATTTTCGAGGACAAGTCACCTCCGGGCCACCCTGGCCTGCAAGATAAAGCAAATCACAGGTTAGCCATTTGCAAGGACGGTTCCGCGCCGCTTGGCATTCACTTACCTGTTCGGACTCGCCTTCGGCTACTTTGCAGCATCATCACCCGTAACAATAGTAAGAAGGTTACTACCGGCAAATTCATCACGGCAAAACCCCCACCCAAAGACATTGTTCCACCAATCAAGACTCACCTGAATACTTACCTGGATAGGAGTTGAAGCCGGCCTGAACTCCGGCCCTTGCCAGTGAAGTAACTCAGCGATACGGTGCCATATCGACACGCCCCTGCCCAGCGTGGCAGGACGGAGAGCGCATCTTTACATTATACAAGGTGAGAGCCGTCACTGGGGGAAAACTACAGGGGGAACCCGGGTGGAGGGTCTCGAAGAACGAGTAGTTTCTAAATCGCCCCTCCTGTCTTCCAGTGTTACCTCTACCGATTCCAGGGGCAGGCGAAGGGTTCCGAAGAACTTCTCGGTTATCGAGAGGCGCCCCCGTGGAGGCACAAGGTGAGCGTTACACCCCCAGATGGATGGACAAACTGAGCGACTAAATGCCACAATGGAGCAATACCTGAGATGCCCTATTCTGCAACATCAGGAGACCTGGCTCTCAGTGCTGTCCATGGCAGAGTTTGCCAACTCGGTTCATTCCTCCACTGGGGTCTCTCCTTTTTATGCCATGTATGGACAACACCCTCTTTCTTTACCCTTGGACATTAACTCATCCTCGGATTGTCCGGCAGTTCGGTCCTGTCTCTGGGATTTATCCTCGCTACGTACCAGTATTACAGAGCATTTGACTCATGCCCAGAGGCAGGCGAAGAAATATGAGGATCATCATCGCAGGACGGCCCCGCTTTACACTCCTGGTATGCGTGTCTGGCTTTCAGCCAAGCATCTCCCTATCTCGGGGCGTAGGAGCCTCTTGCCTCGCTTAGTAGGTCCCTATGTTATTAAGGAGGTACTTAGTCCTCTTGTGGTTAAATTGGAGTTGCCTCAGACGTGGAAAGTACATCCAGTTTTTCATATTTCCTTGGTCAAGCCATGTACTGAGCAAACCAGACTGCCTCTCCGTCCTCCACCTTTATTAGTACAAGGGGTCGAGGAGTATGAGGACTGCGCAATACTCGACACCAAAGTCTCTCGTGGAGTGCGTTTGTTCTTGGTGGATTGGAAAGGTGATGGTCCTGAGGATCGCACCTGGGAGCCGGAGTCCAACATCCATGCTCCCGCCTTATTGTCCCGCTTTCTTGCCTCCCGGGGTCTGGAGGCGCCTTTGGGGGCGGGTACTGTCAGTTTGCAATCGCCGGCACGTTCCCCTCGCTCACCTGGTGATATTAAACAAACAATCTCACATACGGGCAGGCAATTGCATAATGGACTATTTCAAAGGCATTGGGGGTTGCCACGGGGACGCTGGCACTTGACACGGCTGCAGTCACGTTCCCGTCTGCTTTCCGCTTACGTGACTCCCACGCCGCAGCAACGCCGATATAGTCACGCCCCTTCCTTCCCCCGGCGCTTCTGATTGCTTTCTCTTCAGACTTCAACAGCAGCACTTATGTACTACTGAACTCCTGGTTTCTGACTCTTGCTTGTTTTTTGGACTTCGTTTGCCTTGCCCTCCTGTCTAAGCCTTCTTGAATTGCTACGACCCGGACTGTGTAACTGGCTGTGCTTTTTGTCTCGTGATTTCACTTCTTCTTGTTACTTGTGGATTGAGGACCTGGACTACTTACGGAATGCCTTGCTTTATGGACATTGTTTAAACACCTCTACAAGGATCTGTGCTGGAAATACCATCTCCTAGGCGTACTCGTGCTGGCGGGAATAGGGTGTTTATTTCTGTGCTGGACTAGAGACTGCCTGCAGCACTTTGGAACTACTGTGTTGGACTAGAGACTGCCTGCAGCACTTGTGAAACCTAGGTGTCCTTGTTTCGGTGGTACAGGTGGAGTTCTTGCTTCATTGTGGAATTTCGGAACTATTCGTTTTTCAAGTTTACGTCTTGCTCTGTTGGTGCTACAAAAAGAGGTTCTGCTTTTAGACACATAGGTAAGCAAAGGGTACTAGTGCCTGGTTATTTCTATCCGATTCTATTTCCAGTCCTAGGCTTACTTGTGGTGTGTTGTGTTTATTATATATTCGCTATCTGACTCCAGGTCTTGGCATTTTCGTACCTGCTATCCCAGGAGTCATCTTGGTTATAGTCGGGTTGGTTACCAATTGTCATTTATGTTACCAAGTACCGTCCATATACCAGTTGCTAACCCAGTGTTTTCTTTGCAGCCATTTGGGGTCCAGCGTGTCCAGCCATCGTCAATTACTATTTCAACCAATTAAACGCTCAGCACTGTTTTTAAGTACAACTGAGTATTGCATTGGTGGGAAGAACTAATTTCTTCACTACGAGTTCAAGAGTACCCCATGCCCGTTAGGCACTTGGTTCTGACATCTCCTTTGTGAAGTCTTTTATTATTTTTTGAGTGGTTGTATTAACACATGTGGAAATACCACCTGCACTGCTGCCTCTGTGAATGAAGAGAATTCCTCCTCTCATAAAAGCATGCGGTTTTCACAACATATGGGTTTTCAAATCAGCAATGGTAAAACAGGCACTCTTAGAAAACCTACATGTTTTCCCATTCCCACCATACTTTTGAGCGCCAAAGTCACCCCTCAGAAACAAGTCTTGTACTTGGCTCCATTTGGTTCACCTAAAACAAACCAAGACTACAGCTCGAAGAATGCATCCGCTTACAAACTCAACAGGACTCGTAACATGCTGATGAAACATGGAGCTATTCACCACTCTACAAATGAGTCGTTAAGGCTATAGGAATATCCAAAACTGCACATTTGGGATGCTCAAGGTTCCCTGCAACATTAAAGAACAAGGTGAATATGGCCGAGCAAAGAAACGAATGAGCCTAGGGCTGCGCCTGTTCGTTAATTATTTGTTTTACACTCCAGCAGATAGATACTCAGCTTCGATGAGAAGGGAGTGCGTAATTGGGGACAAACATAATGTAATCCAAACATCAACATAATCGTGCGAGGCAGACAGAATGAGCAGCTACTGCAGCATATAAATGCAAAGTGAGGAAACCGTTTTTTTTTTAAATCAGACTTATCTAAAGGGCATGTTGAATGGATGGTTACATCCCGGACTCACTAGAAAATGAGCTGTACAGTAGTATAAAGGCATTGCCAAGTTTTACTATGTGGTAAATAGTCCACGCTTGTGTGTTCTTGCGCACTGTGAATGATCAGCAATTTGTTCCTCGTATCTTGGGCACAACTTATCGGGCTTCCCCGAAGTTTGGGCTCCCTTTCGACCTTGCCAGTAGGCGGGCGTGGTCGGGGGCACAAGAGCATTCTGCCTCGACAGCACTGACAGGGAAGCCGGGCAGCAGCCAGGTACGATGACGCTCACAGCAGAAGCAGCACTCCACACCAGGAGGATGAAGAGCCAAATACAAAACGGCGCCAGGAGTGGGGAAAGTGGCCTGTGGTATCATGCTTCACTATGACACGCCCTGTTGTTTTGAGCAATAGAACCTTCCAATATTTAACATCATTAATTTGTTTACCAAAAGGTTACAAATACATGTATGCTTAACTAGTTTAGTACACGGGTGGGTGCATCCATTTGATAAGTCTAACCTGCCCCCAACTTCCTCAACTCATATAGGTAAACTGACATCTTCAAATGTCCATTCCACGCTCATTTTCAGTCTGTCTTTGTCTCTTCTTTATTACGGTTAGTTTAGCAGAGCAAGGGCACTCTAGTTAATGCCAATACTTGCATATTACGTCTTGGTTAATTTTAAAATGTGTTTTGTTATGTACAGACCCGTCTTCTCTAGCAGCAATGGCAGTTGTCTCAAGGGCTGCCCAGCGATGTCACAGGTGGTGTGTGTCCTGCCCTGACAAGCAAAAGCTTTTGCTTCAGGTGTTGAAAGATAGATTATGGAGCCTATATAAAAAAATGTGTAATTATAACCGTCTGATATAAGAGACTCAACTAAGATAAAACAAATTAACCTTTGCTTATTTTCTTGGAAATACAGCCATGTAACTTTGATTGATCAGGTTCTATTGCACATAAGACTTAGCGTGCACGTTGTCTTAAGAGTTGTATGCAAGCAAGCGCACACTCGCACTACCAGCCAGCAGTCTTCTTACTACCCCCATGTGTACAACTGACTAGACTCCACTACAACACTGTGCCGGTCATTGCGCTGAGGAGTTGTTACCGAATTGCTGATTAGGCTACGAGTCGCACTGGTGTGCTCTTCTTCTGCGGGAACCCCCTCAGCTGCTCTCTCCAGTGACTGCTTGCCCTGGTCATGTCCCCTTGCAGCTTCGACTCTGGTACAAGGGGACACAGAGCAGGTAAATCCCTCGGGCTGTTTCAACTCCCGTCATCCGGCTCCTCCACTGTGTGGCCGTAAGTGTGGTCTAGGCAAAGAAGACCAAACAGAGATCACTCTGAGTGGATTTTAAACAGAGTCCTACAGGAGTTAATCTGACAAAAAGTAAAAAGTATTGGTGCATACAAATGAAAATCTAACGTGCATCTACTTAAATGCAGTCATTTTGCTCCTACTTTGGCAGCTCCCCGGCAACAGCAACAGGACAGCAGACGTGAGCGAGAGGGTGAAGGCATGGCTGGTGCTTTGGCCGTTTCATAGCCAAGCATCAGCAAGTTGCCATGTCAATGCCATACAATGCTCCCAAACTCACCTTTATCCTATTTTTCTTTACATTTACAGAACCAATGGTTTAGCGATTAGCACCAAAACCAAAAAGATTGCATAGCCCTGCTATACCTTTTCAGGGTAATGCCCAACTTGAGCACCTGCTCTGACCATCCACCAGACTCATGAAACCTAACACCCAGGTAATCAAAGTAAGTCAATTGTCAAAGGGCTGGATTTAGTAAATTGCGGCTTAAAAACAAGAACTTTGGCCTTATGCATGTTTTGCTCAAGGTGTAGATCTTTACATTTGGACACAAAACATGCAGTGACTTTATCAGGCCTTGAGGGGTGGTTACCAGTAGGACTGCGTCATCAGCATTAAAAAATGTAGGATACTTCTCTGCAGCCATCCTGGGACACTTTTGGCACTTCCTCACCAATGCATCTATAATCTCTTGTATATGAATACAGAAGAGCAGGGGTGCTAATACCCACCCCTATCTCACTCCCTTGTTAACAACAAAGGTTTGCGTCTGCTCACCCATAGGCCGTAGCGTACTGTAGCTAAAGTTTCTGAATAGAGCAATTTTATAGACGATACCAGCTGTGTAGGGGCATTTTGAGTTAACAGTATTTGCCATAACGTATCCCTTGATACAGAGTCAGACGCCGGTCTCAGATCCAGAAACAGAGCGTATAACTTCATTTTCTGCAGGATGGTGTATTTCTGGATCATCAAGAACAGCAGCAAATACTGATCTACAGGGTCCCTATTCTTTCTGAAGCTTACCTGGAGGTCACTAATGACATGATGGGCATCCACCCATTCTTGGAGATGGGCGAGTATCACTTTCACCAAAGTTTTTCCAGCACAATCGAGCAAGGAAATTGGACGGTAATTACCAGCCTCCCTTTTTATATATAAGTATAATTACCGCTGATAGCCAACATTTTGGAACTGACCCTTGTCTGATTACTGCATTAAAGATTGTACATAAAATTGTGGCCCAAAGTCCCTCCTCGTCTATGTAGAGGTCAATAGGTATTAGATCTGGGCCCCCAGGTCTTCCACGTGTTTGTGACCTCAGTGCACTCACGACTTCTTCTGTTGTTATAATGAAGTTGTCCGAAACAACATTTGTGGGGACAGCAGTCAAGGGTGCTGGCTCTTCATAGCTTTTTCATAAACTTGAAAAATGGGATTGCCACAGAGCTGCACTTATAGAACACTGCTGGGTCTGATCCCCATTGAGTTTTTTTTTTTGCAGTGATCGATTTCCAAAATATAACGTGAACCCTATCATCTAATGCTTTTTGAAGAGCAGTCCATTGATTTTGAATAAATTGCCTTTTTTGGTTAGGATTAGACTCTTATAGTTAGATCATAAGAGACACAACTTGGCTTTGTTCACCCCTAATCCAGGTCTAGCACAGATCACTAGATTCTGTTTAGCCTTTGGGCAAGCATTGTCACAAATAGTGACATGTCTTCAATCTCTTTGGCTTCAGGTAATGCTGGATCCCGCCTGAACGCCACAGTCAAAGAGGAAAGACACACCCATTTTGATTCAGATGACGTACATAAAACCAAGGGGAACTTTGAATCAAAGAGGGAGAATTCTACGCAGACATGAGCCTCTGGCGGAAAGATGTCCCTGAGGGACGGAGCCATGCTGAACCGCAGAGCCAGAAAGAGATCCAAGTTATTGGGCCAGGCAGAAGTTCAAAGATAGAGGCCATTGCTCCAGCCACCTTTCTTTTTGTTGTTTTTCATCTAGGTGGCAGGGACTAGTAAGCTAATAGGATTTGGACTAAGGACTATTTAATTGGAATTTGACAAGCACCATTACATTTTAGCTTGTTAGGCAGGGAACTTCCCACATAGCAGTAGGATTATATAGGTATTTTCTTTTTATTTAAATACAACATCTTAGAAATGGCACATCTTAGTCAAAGTCCTTCTAGTTCGTCACAACTGCCTACTCCGTCATCGTTGGTACATGGCAGATACGCATAAAAAAAGTGGGCGTGCTTAGCCCCCTTTCAAGACTTTCAAGTAGAGTGCAAGGAGGATGCTTGAGTAGCTGTGGGGGAGGAGAGTAGTGGTGAGAGGAGAGTAGTAGAGGGGATGAGAGTAAAAGTATGGAGATGTGGAGTAGTAATGGAGAAGAGGAGTAGTGCTAACATCAAAGGGTGGCAAGAACTAGGAGAAGTGAAACATCAGAGGAGTAAAGAAGAGAGGTGTGGTAGTAACAGTAGAAGGGACGAGGTAAACATGGGTGTGAGTGAACCATCCTGAATCCAATAGAGTAAGTGAAAGGCGCTACTCCAATTTACATTAGAAACACTAACGACTGGATAGAGATGGGATAGTTAGGAAGTCCCTTGGGGATATTAGGCAGCCACTGTCTTAACATACCATCTGCAGTATAGGGTAAGCTTATAGACAGTCAGTCAACATTCGCTGGCACCAACCAGGGGTTACGGATGCCTGGGTTAGGGAGGCGGTTCACAAATAGATCAGAAAGAGCCAGCCTTAGGCCCCACAAAGGAAACAAATAAAAACCCTTGATCTGTCTCTATGTCTCAGAGTGATTTTTGTGAAAACTGCCACAGCTGTCCCACCATGACTGTCATTCTCAGGATAAGTCTACTCCTCTCTTAGCAAACACACTTTTCAAGATTGACTACAAACAGGACTCATCCTGTTGAAAAAACACATGCTTGACTCTAAGGATCTGACAAATTACTGGCCTATCAGTAGGCTCCCTTTTGTCGGAAAGATTACTGAGAAGGTGATTGCTCATCTATTTGCCAAAATTCCCCAACTATGCCTTCTTCATGATTATCAACCCAACTTCCGCCCCAATCTCGTCAAGGAGACATAAAACATTGAGGTGGTTGATAAGACCTTGCAAAATATCAATAAAGGTGATGCATGCCTATTAGTCCTACTCAACCTCACATTCTATCAAGACACACTTCCGCCTCCCCCCATCCACTTAGAAAGTGAATGAGCTTTGCAGGCATGATGGTTGTTCTCATACCTATCTAGGAGACAGCAGGCTGTTCAAATGGGCTATCTAAGGTCGACACACTGCCAAGTGACCTGGGATGTGTCCCAGAACCCCATGCTCTCTCTGGTCTTATTCAGTCCATACATTGAACCCGTCAACACACTCCTAACTGACTGACATCTGAATACACCAATACGCGGAAGGCACTCAGCAATACCCAAGAATTCTCAGTTGCCAGGACATCACCCACTGCTGTGCAGGCCTTACGGGCATTCCCAATGGATGTGAGGATCCTACTTGAAACTTAAGCCTACCAAGACAGAATTAGTTATCCTAGGCTCTCGCTTAAAGGTGGCTAGACGGCATGCACTTGGATATTTATCCTGAAACTCACTAACTTAGAATAAATCTCTCAGATTCATTGTGGAAATGAAAGTTTCCTTTCAACAAAACAGTGCTAAAAAGGCCCAAAAGGGCTGGCATCAAATCACCCTACGTTGCAAGATCAAACCCTTCCTGCCGCTCCAGGACCTCTGAGCAGTATTGTAGGCGCTGGTGATAGATGTATCACTTAGATGGGGGAAATACCCTGCTAGCAGGGCGTACAGCCACGTAGCTAGCCCCTCCTTAAGGAGACATACCACACAGTGGTTCCCCTCAATTCCATGGCATGCAAATTCAACCCCACATCCTCTCCACTATACGCAATCTGACTGGACACCCTTACCAGCTAGGATACTGTTAAAAGATGTCAGCATCACCTACAAGGCTACCTCACCAGGCACATCACCTTGCCTGCCGGCTAAGTAAAACACATGTGGCATATCGCAACAGATCATTGCCACACTAAAGAGTGGATGGGCCCCCATGGAAAAAACTAGGAAACAGCCATTCTCTTGCTATACTCCTTTCCTGTGGAATTCTATCCAAGTTGTAACATGGACCATTCCCGCTCTCCTGTAAGGAACTGAAACCGTTCATATTTCAGTCACACCTTGACATTACCTAGACTCTGAGACTACCACCAGCCACAGGGTGACTATCTGTAGCTCAACAAAGTGCTACTGTGTTAATTGTTTTGTGGTCCCAAAATAATGCGTTACTGTCTGTTCCGCAACACTCTCACCTGTTTATATTACCCTAATTCAGCTGTATGGCATTCCACTGCTTCTGAGCTAGGTCTGTGATATATAAACATAATAATATAAATTCAAATAACACAACAAATAATCACCTTTCCGATTCTTGTGAGAAAAAAAACAACCTGACTACTGTGCAATGCTGCACCTTAACATCAGCCAAAGCCCTATCCAGCAGCATACATAAACACATATAGATACCTCTGCGGAGCCTCACCTGGACCCCTTGTTTACAGCCTGATCCAGACAATCTATGCATAACTCCCGTCTAGACCCCACTCTGCACAAACCCAGTCCATATACCGGTTTTCCCTGCCCGATCCATACCTTTCTCTAGAACACCAACCACGCATCCATAAAGAAAATCACTATCCAACACGCTCTTACAAAAGCACATGAAGGCGCCACTACAAAAGAGGCCTACCCATGCCACGTCAACACAAGTCCTGAACCCTCTAGAAGGTTCTATCAATGCCATTTTTACAAACCCGAAGCGAGACCATTTATGACAAGGGCACATCCAGAGGGATCGAAGTTAAGATTGGATAAGCAGAAGCTCAAAGCAGCTCCTGGGTATTCAGCCTAAACCATTGACCATGAGCTACCACTGAGGAACGATGAGCTAGTGCATAGCGTTCCGCAAATCTAACTTCCACATAAGATGCAAACATATAATTGTTCCCATTATTTATGACCCCCTTATGCTTTAAATGTCTTACAAGTTTCTTTAAATGATTATTTATACATTGTCCCACATGCACAGAGTTAAATTAACACAGGGATGTTTATTCAGGACCAATTGGCCACCGGAGCCAAAAGTAGCTCCTGGTGCAAAGCTAACGAGGCGTTTTTAGCCTACATGCAGGAGCTAAATAGTTTCCAGCTCCCCTCAATTGTGGAACGCTGCATCCAGCTCCCTGATTCTAAACAGCCCAAGCCATTTGCTTTGCAAGGTCTCATTACCCCTCTCTAAAGTGACATCCAAAACCCCTCTGTCTAGGTTCAAACCTGTCCCACTTATTAAACCCCATACAAAATCAATCCGTCATAGTTCTATGCTGAGACTCCTCTACAAAGCCCCACACAAAAAGCCTCTGAAAAGGTCTGATTCGGGTGTCCTCTACAAAGCACCACCCAGAACACCTATACATATGTTCAATCCTGCCCCCACTCTGCAAAGCCCCATCCAAAAGCACTCTGATAAGGTCCAATACTGGTGCCCTCTCGACAAAGCACCATCTGAAACTGTTCTGCAAAGATCCAAAAGTGATGTCTTCTCTATATGCTCCATCCAAAACACCTCTAAAAAAGTACAATCCTGATATATGTCCTGCAAAGCACCACCAAAAAGCAATGGCAAGATCCAATTCTGCCCCCCCCCTTACATTGCACCTTTCATAACATCTCTAACAATCGGTCATGTATAACCCTCTACTACAAAGCTCTATCCCGCTGCCCCTTCCTAAAATCCAACTCCCACACCCTGCCACCACTCAAAACCACCCTTACAAAGTCACATGCTCCTTTGTTGGAGGTAGTTAGCAATATCTTCAACAAGGACCAGCCTGACCCGCCTTTATAAACACCATGTGCCCCCTTTACAAAGCCCCACACAGATGTTACACTTTCACATTTCAACTTACAAACCTGTTCCTAGTCCCATGGAGACTGCTTTTCACAGAAATCAACCCCAAAATGTTACCTGGTTTACTGCAATTCGCCTCTCTGCACAATACCATAAGAAATCCGGCCGTGTACAGGGAAGACCCACCACTCTATACAGGACCAGAAAGAAATCTATGCCAAAACGTGTCCCTCTATATGCACAATCCATCCCACACTTCTGCTGCACATGACAAAACTCTAAATACCCCATCTGGGCAGGGAAATTTCATCCCTTCCTCTTCAAAGAGCGAAATACCCAATGCTGTTTTTTGCAAAGTATCCATGTCCTCTGTTTAAATACCCCCTGCTGTGCCAAGACACCAAATCCCATACTTCCCCGACGCTCTGTACAGGACAAATACCTAACTCTCCACACAGGACAAATACCTAACTTTGCCACTGCAAATGGTCAAATAAACCCTTTGCCGACAGGACAATCTGCTTCTTTTTATTGGAGCACCAGTAGTCTGCTATTCTTCACTACCCAAATGTGGCTCTCTGCGCAGGACAAATGCTCAAGTATGCCCGGGTTCATCAGCTCTCAACCACGAGATGCTGTCTCAAGGTCCTGTCTTCCCATGTGTGCAATAATGACAAGGTGCTAAACTGAAGGCCATTGCATTGCTCAAGTATGCCCCACTGCACAAAACAAATCTACCCCCCATCTACTGCTCGTAAAAGATCCACAATTTACCCCATACCCTGGGCAGGTAAAATCGCCCCTCTGCTACGGTGACAAGACGTCTCGATTTTGCTGGGACTGTGCCAGAATTGGGACCTCTCTCCCCCTGGCCAGGGAGTTTTTATTAAAAGCCTATCCCGGTTTTAGGGAAAGGGAAGGTGACCCAAAAACTGATACTGGAAAACACTTTTAATTCAAAAGTATTGGAATACTTAACATATTTTCCCGTATTACATTAACCAGAGCTTTGACACCTCAAGGTGGGCTCAAACCCCCAATCTTACAGGTGCCCGTCGCATGCATCGCCTTATTGTGCCACAAAGGCTGGTTACAAAACAAATACATAGGAAGGCCTATGATATTAGAGCAATCATAGCAAAAGCTCCTTTATTAATGAAATACTTGCATTATAAATCTGCTAATTTTTATTTGGTCGATACCACTCCAATCTTAGAAATACTGCGCAATGCAGGGTTCTGAGTGTACGCCTTGGTAGTCCTTTTACGTTTGTGGCCTTGCCAGTTATTTTATCTTGAGAATCTGGTCACCCTACCCTCTGTACCAGAAAACAATCCAACAACTAACTATCCACCATCTGTAAACTGTTATGATGGAAAATCGCACCCAACGGTGCCCCTCTGCCATATATGCAACCCTCCCGATTTTCAGTGAAAAATATTGCTATTTTTCATGGTCTCCCGCCTAAAATAACTAGCCTCAATGCATTCCTATGGGGAAATGTGTGTCTCCCGATTTCCCTGTGGAAATCTCCCTCCGAGGTGCGTCTGAATTTTGGCATGCAGTCTGCACAGGATAGTGAAGTATGTACTACTGCACACAACACAAGCACAAAACACATCTCTTCTCTATCTGCTGCACATAACAAATCCCAAAAAGACCCCTCTTCAGCGGGCAGGACAAAAAAAACCTAACACGAGAAAACAAAAAAAGAACTACATGTATTAATGTAAACTGGCATACTGAAAATTCGCCTGGGAACGGAGGAATACCCGTGGGCTGCCCCACTGCACAAAAAACACCCATAAATAATCTCCTCAATATCCGCTCTTCCAGGCAGACCAAATCGGCCCGCTCAACTAAAATAACAACCAAGTATGAGATAGCTTTAAGACGTACTGCAGACCAAATTCGCTTGGTAACGGAGGAATGACAGTGTTTATCAATTCTCGACCAAGATGCACCGAACTTCCTCTTTCTGCCACGAGGCTCCGCAAGACATCCCGCTCGTACCACGATAGGCAAAGACTACACGTTTTTGATGAAGTGCGCGACCTGAGGCACGTGACTTCCCAGACAAGCCCGAACGTGCTACCAACTTGATGACGTAAGGCTGAGCAGTGCTAAGGTCCGTTTCTCGGAGTGGGACAGTGGGACTAGGCACTACAGTAGCTAGTAAGGAGCTGCTGGCCTGGGACTTCTGTCCTGGTCCAGGCGAAAGATGCCAAAGTATTGCAAGGCTGCCCATTGCTTCAACTACGCCGGCCAGCTATCTGCAGACAACCGGAAGCTCAGTTTCTACAAGTGAGAGTGGAAGGGGAGGGGCGGAGGGGCATTTGCAAAATTTAGCCGGTGTTTCCAACTGCATGTTGTGATAGAGGGCATTTACAACATAGGGATTTGGGGGACAGCTGGTCGGGGCATTTTCAACATGGGACCATGACCTGTACATTGGCTAAAGAGCATTTAATGCATAGACTATTTAAGGGGATATGATTACAGCAGACGTGATGTGAGTGGACAACTTATGGAATTGGACCATTGGATTGCGAAATTGCAACTGTTGGTATGACGGGATCACAGCACATGCAATACAAGATATTTATTTATTCGCATTTGTATAGCGCACTAGCATCCCGGAGGCATCGAGGCGCTGTTACAAGAAAAATTGTAAGACATTTTGATTCATTTGTAAAACGAGAGAACAGTGGTCTCTTGGTTACAGGCAGAAACTATATGCAGTACAGGAATGGTAAGAGTTACATACAGATAGTTAATACAGTGACATCATTATACATGGTCATTATTTTATTTATTTAGATGTGTTGGGGCAGCGAGACGAAAGAAAATGATGATGCTCTGATTAATTACTGGTAAAATTCATTACTTCTAGCCCTACTCTTCCTTTCTACAGTACTTACTTGTGAGGTACCCACATCGATGTGAGGAGGAGCACTTTTATTTCAATTATTTTCTCATTGCTCCGCCCTCACCAACTGGTGTATAACACGCCCAGCATGAAATTAAATGTTATTTATATTGTGCTCGTAGACAAGTGTTTCAGAGCGCGACCAGGCAGAAAGGGAGGGAAACAAGGGAGATAAAAAAAAAAAAAACAGACAGCAGTTATCTAACTAGGCCCAGTGACATTTAAGAAGGTGCAAGGGAAAGGAAAATGGGGGGGGGGTGCGGGGTGGAGTGGAAAGTGTGAAGCAGAGAGAGAAAAATATAAATAAATATTAAATAGAAAAAATAAGGGCTTTAAACCATGGTAGTGCGGCCAGCAAGTGGCAGGTGAAACTTAGTCAGAAAGGTATATCTGATAAGTGCAGAAGAAACGTGGGAGGGGGGCTGTATGGGTACAGATACAGAAAACCTAGTGCAGATGGTGGCCTGGAGGCAGTGCAGGAGGGTGGGCCCAGAAGAACAGCGGGTGGCCAGGTGCACAATGCCATGAGAAGAAACCGATCAACAGGGGAGAAGGGGGGCAAAGGCAGAGGCGAAGAGGAAGGTCTTGAGAAGTTTCCGGAACCAAAGATGTTTTTCCTCAAGTTTCAAGGTGGCCGGGAGCCTGTTCCAAAGGGAGGCACCAGCTGAAGACCGGGATCTACCTCCAGCTTGTTTTTTTGCAAAACGACTAACATTGAGGGAGTGTTGAAGTAGAGGAGCAAAGGGCTCGAGAGGGGATCTATTTACGGAGGGATAGTTGAAGGTATTTTGGACCCAGGTCCCAAAAAGCCTTGTGGACAATGCAGAGGGTTTTAAATTTAATCCTTGCATCCACTGGGAGCCAATGAAGGGATTTCAAGGCTGGAGAGATACGATCCCAGGGCTTGAGGCCAAGGACAAGTCTCGCAATCCTGTTCTGGATTAGTTGTAGAGGGCAGAGAGTGGAGGCAGGTAGATTTAGGAAGAGGCTGTTACAGTAATCCAGTCTTGAAAGAACCAGAGCTTGAGAGACAGTGAGCTTTTGAGGGAAGGAGAGGAAAGGTAGAGTACCTCTAAGGAGGTGGAGTAAAAAGTTAGATTTTTTAGAGACATCAGAGATGTGTGCAGAGAAGGAAAGTGTAGAGTCAAAGATAACCCCATGGTTCTTAGCCGTGCAAGTGGGGGTGGGAGGAGGGCCATGGGAGGCCGGCCAGAGAGTGAGAGGAAAGGATGGAGATGGTGTACCAATAAGGAGGATCTCAGTCTTGTTGGCATTTAGACATAGATCATTGGCGGCACACCAATTTTGAATGGCGATTAGACACTCGGAGATGAGAGGAGGCGGCTGAAGGAAGCCTGAAAATGAGTTGGGTGTCGTCAGCATAGCACTGGAAAGTTGAGCAGAACATTGAGATGCAGTAAGCGAGAGTTGCCAGGTATTGGTTAAAAAGCCAGGGCGAGAGGAAGGATCCCTGGGGAACACCACATGTGGAGAGGGTGATAGAAGGTAGGAAGGACCCAAGTTCTACCCAGGAGGGTCGATTAGAGATAAGAGGTCAGCCAGGCCAAAGCCTGATCAGTGATACTGAGGTTGTCACGAAGACGATTGAGCAGGGTGGTATGGTTGACAGTGTCAAACGCAGAGGAGAGGTCAAGTAGGATGAGGACAGAGGGAATGTTAGAATCGAGGTTGGAGAGCAGGTTTTCACAGATGTTCAGGAGAGCAGTTTCCATACTTCTGGCAGCTCTTAAGAGCCAGATTGGTGGTCATGGAGGGAGCCAACATAGTCAGAATGGAGATTAAGCTGAGAGATGGCCAGCTTTTTCAGGAGCTTGCCCAAAAAGGGAGTAATGCAAATTGGGTGGTAGTTTGCCGGACATGACAGATCAGCAGTGGATTTCTTGAGGAGAGGATGCACAAGGGAGTGTTTAAGAGGGGTGGGGAAAGAGCAAGAGGCAAAGGAGAGGTTTCAGAAATCGGCAAGGGCCGGCGCAAGAGTGTCAATGTGATCCTTAATGGTTTTAGAGGAACAGGGATGGACCTGTTTTGATGAGGGTTTCATAGATCAGACTTGTCTAGATATATCATCAGGGGAGAAAAGAGGAAAGGAGGAGAAAGGAGGATTAGGGGTAACTGAGGGGAGGGTCAGCAGGCCGCGAAGGAGAGGGAGCGGAGGAGAGGGTGGAGAGGATGTCCTGGGTTTAAGAGATAAAGTGGGAGGCAAGGGCATTGCAAAGATCCTGTGAGGAGAAAGGAGGGGTGGAGACTGCAGCAGGGTTGGCCAGCTCCTTGCACATTTTGAAAAGTTCGGCCGAGTTGTTAGATGCTGCAGAGACGCAAACTTGTATGTGGACTCTCTTCTTAGTGTGGACAGCAAGTCGGTATTGCCTTTGGAGCAGGCGGCAGGCCAGTTTGTCAGAGGATGAGCAAGAAGCCCTCCATTTCCTTTCTGCCGCCCTACACTTACGTTTAAGTGTAGCTAGGTCAGAATCATACCAAGAATTGCACTTGGCTTTGGACTTCAAACGGATCCTCATGATGGGGGCAAGAGTATATCAAGAGAAGTAGAAATGGAGGAGTAGAGAAGAGAGAGGGCTGTGTTAGGGTGTGGAGTGAATCTGAGGTGGAGGAGGGGGGGAGAAGGTTGCAGCAAAGGCCTCGACTGACGCACGCTTCATGGGCCGGATATCTGAGAAGGTGGGTGGCAATTCAGGAGTGGACTTGGCTTGGGGGGAGGGGATGGAGAGATGAGAGGGGAGGAGGCAATGATCACTCCAGGAGAGAGGAGTGGTAAGGGGGGTAGAGAGGGGGAAGCCGGATGAGATCAAGACATCAAGTGTGTGGCCAGCCAAGTGAGTCGGGCCAGAAGGAAGGATGGAGAGGGAGAGTGAATCGCAGAGGTCGCGAAAGAGTGAAGATGAGGGACAGGTAGAATCAAGATGAATGTTGAGGTCACCAAGGAGGAGAAGTTGAGTGGTGGAGGCCAAGAGGGAAGAGCAGAGGTCAGCCCACTCAGAGAAAAGGGGTGATTTGACCAGGGGGTCGGTAGAGAGTAGCAACAGCAAGAGAGTGGCTAGGAGAGAGAGAGAACCTGCAGACTAGGCATTCAAACCGAGGAGTAAGCTTGAGTGGGAATGAGACAGGCAGGGATCCACTCTGGGAATATAAGGGCTACACCCCCCTCCAGGCCGATTGGATCTGGGAGCTGAGAGGATCTTGTAGCCGTCAGGGAGGAGAGTGTCAACTTGTGATAGGGCTGATTGTGAACCATGTCTCGGTGAGACCAAGTACATGAAGGTTGAGTTCTTCTAGGAGGTGACGGATGTTAGACGAGTGTTTAACAGCCGAGCGAGAATTTAGAGTGGCGAGATGGAGCAGGTTGCTAGACTTAGACCTTCCGGGGAGGGGTATAGATCGTAGGTACGCCCTGCGGAGGAGTGGAGGGAACTTGAGATGGGGCAAAGGAGGAGGCGGAGGAGGGCAAAGTAACCAGAGGAAGAGATTAGGGGACAGCTGGAGATGAGAGGAAGTTGATGAGGCGAGGGAACTGCCTATCAAAGAGGAGGAGGTTAACCTGAGGGCCTTGCACCATGACAGTGCCATTTAGATAGATGTTAATAAAGACTCTGGAGGAGTCAAAGAGATCCATACTACTTCCCAGCGAGTGCCACCGTTAATGGGAGAGGAGGAGACAGGACAGAGCACGAAAAAGAGGATGTCAGTGAGGGTTTGTCTGGCATAGGTGCTGGATCCAGTATCAGCGATGGGGAGTCCAGGGTTAGAAACCAAGATAACCTTTTTGAATTTCTTCTTACCAGACTTAGTGAAAAGGGAAGGAAAGTTAATAGAGAAACAGTTGGAATAGATAGGAGAAACAGATAATGCCATGGGTAGATAGAGAGAGGAGGCAGTAAGAGAAATATACAAGATAAGAGGTATGGAGCGGTCCCTGGGCTACCAGGAAGCAATGTAGGTGAACAAAACGCACCCAAAAATTGGCTTTCCCAAAGGCACATCCAAATTTGACTTTTACCAAACACACCCAGATATTGAAATACAAGGCAATAGCTAAGGCACCAATTGGTAAAAGAACCGAGGTGGGAACATAGGGGAGTGCTCAGATGAGAGCATGAAGGGAAGAAGGTAGAGTGAAAGTTGGTGAAGTGAAAAAAGAAAGGGTAGGCAGAAAGAGGGAAACTAACCAATAGATGGGGAAATGGGACAGTCGTGGAAGTCCAGGTTCATAGTAGAAAAGAGATGACAACCCCAGGGAGGGTCAGGCTGTTGTATTAGCATCCCGGAAAGCAGACAGGGAAGCTGACGGGGGCCTTAGAAGTGGGCCTTTGAACAACAGGCCAGCTCCCGCCTCCGGTGCCACTGCTAGGTAGATCAGAGGTAGCCAATGGACAGGTGACTAGGGTAGGCAAGTTGGGCTGCAGTAAAATCAGGCATCCATCTTAGAAGCGTTTCAAACCCCCTCGGAATGGTAGAACAAAAAGTACAAAGGTCATGCAAATCAGGAGCACACACAGCTACATGCTGGGCAGAAAACATGTGCTTCAGACACTCGCTTTCCAAAAGGCAGCTGCATTATACACGTGCTAAATACAAAACATTGCACAGACTTCATATTTTAATCCCACAAAAATAATGTTCCTTTTTTCTTTCTAAATCGTGAGCAAAATCAGAGGGGCCAGTGCCCGAGAAATGATGGCGGCAAAGGCTAGCCAAGAGAATGAGGCGCCAGTGCTGGAATGAGGTGAGAGATTCACAGGAGAACAGCTGTTTTCAATTCAAAATTTGTCCTCGCATGCAGCGCAAGGATTGCAGGCAGTCAGAAATGAAAGGAACAGCATGCCATATTTAATTACCATTCATTAGTCCCCCTCCATCCTTGCAGAGCAGGCAAGGTGTAAAGTGCTGCGATGAGGAAGGGGGGGGGCTAGGAGTAATGAAGATCACTGGTGAGTAATCAGAACGTTCTCACTACATCACTTGCTGCATTGATGTATGTCTTTCACTTCTTCTAACATTCATCATCGGACCCCCTTAATTTCAAATTCATATTCTTTCCGTTACCCTAACACATGCACTAAGAAGTAAATGTCTGCCAAAGTGACTGTAGAAGAGGTAAGTGTAGAATAATTTTTTTTAGGCGTATTAAAGCGGGAGACCTGCCCCAGAACTAACTTCAGAGATGGATGGGTCCAAGAAACACTCGGACCGTAAATGCCATACGCACCAAACATCATCAATTTATTAGCCACTCTGGACTAATAAGTGTGATTACAAGGCCTGGAAAATACTGGAAATGATTGGTGACAATCAGCGACAGGATCACAGTAAAACATTTCCCCTGCTTGATCCACTTCAATCTGAGTTGCGTCCAGGATTTGGTACAGGGACGCTTTAATTATGGTTTCAGATGAATGTCTACGGGCTGCAGATGAGGGTGAGCTGTCTCTGCTGATCACAATAGATTTGTCAGATGCGTTTTACGCTGTAGACCACAGTATCCTCTTAGACCTTCTGAAAACGGTTGTTCAGGACTCAGAATTTGCCATCGAGTGGTTTGGTTCCTTTGTAACTGTCCGCTGGGAACAAGTGAGACTGGGCAGTTGCATATCAGACTCCCTTCCTCAAGAGTGTGGGGTCCCTCAGGATTCGTCTCTCTCGCTTCTGATTTTGAATCTATATATGCAGCACTGATGAGCATCGGATGTTGGCAAGGATTCCCTAAAAACAAGTTTTTCAG
Organism: Ambystoma mexicanum; assembly: GCF_040938575.1. Lineage (NCBI taxonomy): Eukaryota > Metazoa > Chordata > Amphibia > Caudata > Ambystomatidae > Ambystoma > Ambystoma mexicanum. The sequence continues at coordinate 871,776,042 of NC_090923.1, read as the reverse complement.
CTTCAAAGGGTGCAGAATGCAGAAGTGGGGCTCATCTTCAGTGTCCAAGTCTGCATATATATTTCTGCATTGCTGTGCTCATTGCATTGGTTACTAGTTGAAGAAAGAATCATATTTAAAAAAGCATGTTATTTATAACACGTTCGCGTACACATCAGTGTGCAAAGAGTACACAGTGATATAAAATACAACGTAGTATAGCAACAGTAAACAATACAGTTACTCCTGGAAATCATAAATCTGACAACCCTCCCTTGCCCTCCTTATGCCACTGATGTAATATATAGTCTGTTAATGAACCCGTACCACTGCGTCTTTACAAAGCAGGGTCCTGCCAAGCAGCCCCCCCGCCATTCCCCCCCCCCCCAGCTGCTTCGCCATTATTGGCTGCTTCCCTTGATAGCAGGAGTGCGCGCACATGGTCCTATGTATCCCTTGGCTTAGTTCTAATAGACTGTAAACTGCAATATTCTTTCTTAATGTCGTGACACTACGCCAGATCCTTTGACCATCTTGCAATTGTTGGAGTCACCGGTCTTGACCAGAGCATTAAAACGCACCTCTTCGCTAGTAGCATACAAATCGACAGAACCCCCCCCCCCCCGGCCCCCCCCCAACCCTGTCGGAATATGAACAAAACCTGCACCATCTCAGTTACACCTGCCCGTCGCAAGACCGATCCAATTTCTGCAGCACTGCAGGCACGCCCAGTGAAGGATTTCAACTGTATGAGTTTAAACCGAGAATTAATCACCACCTTTCTAGTATATGAACACACGTTTCCATCTCGCATCTCCTAAATCCTGGCCTATATCGGCACCCCACCCACCCTGCTCGCTGGCACCTCCCTGGGAACAGGATTTATCGCCATCCTTTAAATTGTTGAAACCAACCCCATAGCATTAGCTGAATTAATCGGGTGCTTTCCCACATCACAGTAAGCGTTTCCCACTTAATTCTAGGTGTCTTTCGGCTCCACGTCAGCGTTATCATTAGTGACTTCAGCTTTGCGGAAAAAATTGGGCACCCCGGGACATTGAGAAACAAGTACAATAACTTGGGGAGGATAATCATTTTTATGATTGATACCTTCCCTATAAGAGAGATGGGAGTGATACCCACCGATCTACATTACACCGCAGAGCCTTTAGATTAGCCCTGTGATTTTCTTTAACCAGCTGAGAACGACTCCTGCTCACATGTATACCTAAAATATTTCATTGAAACTTGCTCCCAACAAAACCTCTCTGCTCCCGTGGGCTGTAAGGTAACCTTCTTTAGTGGGAGCAGGATGGACTTAGCTCAAATAAGCTGCAGCCCTGATATCTTTCCAAACGCCTCTTATTTTCTGCGAGATTGGCTGTAGATTACTACCATGGGTCTTTAATATCATCAGCATAAAGTGAGATCAATTCCCGGATCCCTCCTAGAGCCAGCCCCCGATGTCCATGAAGCACTCTCTAGCACACTACTAGTGGCTCCATCACAATGGCAAATAATAGAGGGGACTGCTGACACCCCTCCGCGTCCTTCGGCCAAGTTCGAGCGCTGCAGAGGGCCTACCTTAGAGGCCAATCTTTGCGGTCACCCTGGAATACAAGACCTTAACACACAAGTATTCCAATCTTCTCCAGCACTGCAAACAAATAGACACAGGCGACCATATCGAACGCTTTCTCCATGTCCAATAGTGCCCCTATTGTCTGCACTGAAGGATCAATCTGAGCCAGCCCTGTGAACATTCTCTGCAAGTTGAGAGCTATGGACCGACACAGAATAAAACTGGTTGGTCTAAATGCAAAATAGACTGACGGAAAAGAAGGAAGGAAATTATCAGGTAAGGAGAATATTTTCGTGCCCATATGATGGGGGATGTCGGCCTGCAGGAAGCGCACTCTAACTGGTCCTTGTCCGGCTTTAATATCAAATAAATTATTTCTTTGCACAACGTGGGAGTCAGTGACACCGACTGGAGGCCCTCTTGCCACACCTTAAACAAATACCCCACCAACCTGGTGCCAAACTCTTAAAAAAAAAAAAAAAAAAGTCGAAGTGATCCCATCTGACCCAGGTGCTTTTGCAGTCGTGCAATCTTTAATTGCTTTTATAATATCTTCAGCTGTAATAGGCGCAACCAACACCTACCCCCGCTTGTTTGCTTAACCCTGTCAATGTTGCCTCCTCTACAAAGCTCTGCATAATATCCGTGTCTGCCCCCTCTCTAGTAGCATATAAGGGCCTATAGAAATCCTGAAATTCTGCCAGTATCATCCCAGGTTCCGAAACCAGAGTGCCATCCCCACATCTAATAGCAGGTGTTTCCATATGAACCCTGGTGCCCCTCGCCAACCTAGCTAAGTATCTACCCAGCCTTCCTTCTTCCACATACCTATGCACCAACCGAGGGGTTGCGAGGAAGTGCACCTCTCTATCCGCCTTCTCTGTAAAATGGTGCAGAGCAAAGCGAGCAGCCGCTGATCCGTCTGATGAGCGCTCCCTCTGCCCAGACTGCAGCATACTAAGTTTGTCTTCTAGTTGGCCCAGTCTCCTGTATATTCCCTCAAGCACCCCACTTTCAATCGAAATACACTGCCCTCTCAAGTACACATTGAACGACTCCCAGAGGGTTCCAGCCGATGCCACTGATTTCACATTACACACAAAGAATGATGCTATAATCTCTTGTTCTTCGATACACCACGTCCTTTAGCGCTTTGCTCTTGAAACTGCCACAATATCGGAGAGTGATCAGAGAGTGTCCTCTGGAGCATAATACAATGATCAGTGCTATGAACTAGCTCCGGCCATACCAATATATAATCGATGCAGGATCTCATGTGATGTACAGAGGAGTAAAACGAATAAGCCCTCATCAGGATTGTGTTCTCCACAGATCTACCAACCCACGCTCCACCATTCCTCTGATTATTGATCTAGTGGGCGAGGGAAAGCGGCCTTCCACCTATAATGGATCTGTCTTGATCTCTCTGTGTGTGTGTGTGTCAGTCAGTCATACATTTAGCCCAGAGGGTGCCGTTCTGGGCCAGTGCCCCTGACACCATAACAAACTTCCCCTCGGGATCTCTCTCTTGACGCAACAACCTGAATTCCAAAGACTTGTGAATGACAATTGAAACACTGCTTAAGTTGGAGGAGTAAGACATATAGAACATGGCAATGCCCCAAGACTTTTCTAGCCCATCATTCACTTTCCCCATCGGGTGTATTTCCTGAAGAAACCGTGTCTTGGCACCATGGCGCTCCCCATAAGCCACAATTTTACGCATTTTAGCATATTTATTCAGACATCTCACATTCCAACTGTGATGCTGGAAATGCATCGGAGGGACGGGGCCTCCGTAGCCTTGTCCTTTACTACTTCTTATTGTGTGTTCTGTCGTGTTTTCCACGCAGGAGTTCATGTGGGACACCTGGTGGTGCAGCTCTCTCTCTTTTGGTTTGGTGAACAGACCCTTATGGCACCCATGGGTAGGGGTACAACCCTGTGCCCCTAGTGTATGTTTTTGGGCACCTGTGTGTGACCCACAGAGCAGGGTACGGGCTGGCGGCAGCTCCGTACTGAAATGACTGGTGCCCTGAACGTCCTCCATTTTGGGATGCCCAGGCCCTGTCATTGGAATCGGTAGATTCCTGATGGAGACAAAATGGCCCCCGTGGCCTCTTGCCTTCCATCACCTGTCACCTTGATCTTCCCGAAGCCCTTCCACTGCCCCTTCCCCCTGACTGGCTGTTGGGTGGAAGTTCCGTATATGGTAGTGTGGGGAAGTGCAGACCAGACTGACTGGAGCCTTCTCAACGACTGTATGTTGTGGGTGGGACCTGGGTGAATGGAGTGTGTGACGAATACGCCTTCTGTGTGGTGACTGTCTAGTATCTGGTGTTTGACACAATGGTTAAGACAGCCCTGCCCGAAACTGGTATGAATGCAGCTTGGAGTGTTGAATGGCTCTGTACTTGTCCCAATACACATAACTTGTTGTGAGTGTCTGGAGAGAAGTGAATAGCCTGAATACCTTGTGTGCCTGATTGGCTGGCTGCCTGCCTGCCTGCCTGCATGAATGCCTGTAGTCATGATTGGATGCTTGAGTATGACCCAGGGAATGAATGGGAGATCAACAGAATATCTGGGGACCTCTCACTGCTAGGAATCGTGTTCGGAAGCTGAAGTCCACTACGACGAGTAACTGGAGTAACTAAAGCTTAACCTTGAGCCTTGCTGGACGAGAAGAATTGTTGTTGCTCTCCTTCGCAATCTGAAAGCTGCTGTGCCTCAAGAACCGACCCAGAGAGGACCTGGTGAGGCGCCCTCTTCCCGAGCTACGAGGGACCATCATGCACAGCTGATCTTTGCCTAAGCTCCCTGGTAGACAGACCTCCGACAGGCTGCCGACCCGATACGGGGCTGCTGCAGAACTCCAAGGAGAAGCACCCGGACTGTTGTCCGCCACTGTTGCCGACCACCGTCTGGAGCCGCCATGCTCCCGTTGCCTAAGAACTTCATTGATCCAAGGACGCTCTTGTCCGCATCGTCGCCGCTGTATCCTGCTGGAGAAGGCCTGACCGGCGACGCGCTGAGGAGCATCCACCAGTTGGTTTCCCACCACCCAAAGACCACAGACGCCGACGACTCGACGCCCTTGCTGGGCCACAGTTCTTCAACTCTTTGCGGCCCAGAACTATCGACACTGAGGTGCTCCGCACGCCTCTTTCTTGCAAGACATTCACGCTTTCCTGTCAACGAGCACCGCTAAGAATGATGCGGCCACTTCACCGTCGTAGCTCGACTTGTCCCCCCTCGGACGTTCGACGACCTGTGACTCCTGCCTGAAAGGGAGGACACTCGAGAAGGGTTGTCGATTTCCCCGACTATGAACGCTACAACACCAAGGTACTTTGGGGTTGCTGAACTATTGGAAAGTCTAGTGGGAAGAATATATGGACTGGGCTTGTATCTTTCTTCTACAGGTTGCCCAGTTGGGGGGATCTACAACACAGAGCTGTGTTTAACGGTAGTTACCAGTATTCTGTCTATTGCTCAACCATCTTGCTTTCCTTCCTCTCTCTACTGCTGGTTTCCTCTTTATTTTGATCTGTGTCTCATTCTGACCTTATGCACTTCAATAAGATCTAATAACGTTAGTGGTACCACTTTAGAATTGTACATATTTACCATTGTTGATTTTCGGAGTACAAAGTGAGTTATAGTGTTTATGACCTTGAATATTAATTATATAAAGACTGTTTTAACCGATACAGTGTGTGGACATTCCTTCGTGGGTGCTTGGGGACTACACTGTACTTAAGAACCAGCTTGCATCACCTCCTGAGAAGCTAGGCCTTGATTGCTCGACTACGTTACCATAATAGAGAATCTTGGCAGGGGTCTCTGTGCCTCCCCTCTACCATATAGAGAGCGGAAGTGCAGACCCCGCCCCTCCGGTCATTACACCAACTAAGAAGAGTACAGTGCTTGTGTGTCAGACTCATAGCCTTGACCACGTTTTCTTCGTTTATGTGCCCCTCCTAGTTTAACAGATCCAAAAAGTAGACTTCTGTACTCCCCACAGTTTCTAAATGTCACGTGAACCATTTTTATTTCAACTCCCCTAATCATAACATTCCCCATCACGCTCCCTTCTCCTCCCTCTGGGTCCAAAATACCTTCAGCTATCCCTCCGCAAATGCCTCCCCTCTCGAGCTCTTCGCTCCTCTACCTCCAACTCCCTCAGGGTCAGTCGTTTTTCAAAGAAAAGTGCTTGGGGTAGATCTCTGTCTTCGACTGGGGCCTCCCTCTGGAACAGCCTCCCTACCACTCTAAAACTTGAGGAGAACCATCTCCGGTTCCGGAAGCACCTCAAGACCTTTCTTCTGCCTTCGCGACCCCTCTCCCCTGCTGATCTGTTCTCTGTTCTCTCTTGGCACCGTGCACTTGGCCACCCTCTGTCTGATAGTGAATCGCATTTAATCCCGATCGTAGCTATATACCAATCGGTAAACAGTCTCATATAATAAAGCACATGTTTAGCTCTCCACCCCCTCAAGCCTTGGACAAGGATTCAATGAAGACAAATACTACAGCCAGGTCCCTAAGTCTTGTTCTCATGGATGACACGCAGTTTAGAGGGGTTCAGCATTGCATCCCCTTCTCACTCAGTAAACGCTTCGCAGCTAAGAAAGAGAGTCAGGCCCGCTGTACGGATGGAGTGAAATCCTGATAGAGCGACACTCTGGCCTCTTTATGGTGCAAATCCCCAAATTGACGTGCAATGCGCAAGACGGTATCACGGTCACAATAATTCAGTACTCTTGTAATGACCGGGCACGGGTTCTGCCCCGGCCTGGGTTTCTGCACTGAAATTCGATGCACTCTCTCGACCAAAAATTGAGGGGACAAGAGGGGGTCTTCCAGAACCTCTTTGATAATAGCTTCCATGAACTGTTCCATATTCTGGGCTGGGAGTGACTCTGGAATCCCCACCACTCTAATGTTGTTACGTCCGGACCTTGCTTCCAAATCCTCGTTCTTGTGCTATATTTATTTTACCTTCTTCTGTAGCCCACGGATTGCCTGGGTCACTTCACTACTCGTATCCTTGAGTACCCCCACTCTATGCTCCACATTGCATAGGCAACTGCTTTCCTTCTCTATTATCTCTTGCACACTGTCCATCTTATATTCCATACTATCGAGTTCAGTAGTCACAGATGCGAAGCCGCTTTTTATCTCAGCCAAACTCAAGGTCAGATTTGAGGGCTGGCTCACTGATTCTCCAACCCACCCAACCCCCCCTGCAGGTGTAGTTGTGACCAAGACGGGCGATGTCACCTCTTGCTGCCCAGTTGACTTGGAAGAAGCCATGGTGCTCTTGCGCAAAGCTAGTCCCTCCCTCTGCGTGAATTGCAGACAAATGCTTCTTGTTCCCTTTGGCCATCCGGCAACCACACACTACCTGTCCCTCCTCCCACTGGTGGGGAGAGACACCGGGACTCCAGCGCTACACTTCATCCACATTCGGCTGTCTCAGTTCAGCTGCGTTCACACCCTGCTGATGATCCTTGGCCCGCCCAGTAGTACTAACCAGCACTCCACTGGCAAGGAACCTCAAACCGTCCAGCCTCTCCTTGAGGCCCTTATGCTCCCCCCCTGCTGTCGGGCCACAATGTGCAACCTGCCAGCCAGCCTCCGGCAGATTTGTTGCAGTCCCTCAGGGGTTTAACTGCTCCAACTGCTTAGCCCACTGACCTGTTTAGAGGACATATGCTTCAAAGGGGGCCTCAAGAAGTGCCGCAGGGTCATCTCACCTATATACAGGAGTCACTGCTAGTATTTAAACAGCCATGGGAAACAATAATTGCCAGTAAGATAGCAGAGAGGTTGAGCGCTCGTAATTGTGTAGCATGCTGACGTAGGTTCAAATCCCGGCAGGGTCAACACAGCCTTTCATCCTTCTGAGATCCGTAAATGGAATATGTAAGGATGACGCGGAACGGTAACTTTGATCTCTTTAGTTTAATATGCAGCGAGCCTGCCGGAGCATCCACACAACCAGCTTCCTCTCATAACTGTCACTGCTGTCACACAGCTTCTGCTCACTGGAATCCTAACAAGCAGGCAGAAGCTCACGCGACGGCTCGCGCTATAAACAATACCACTCTCTACATATCTTCCCCCTTAGGAGAACAAAATAATTTCAAATTACTTAAATTCAATAATCGCATCATAAAACGGTGAAATATCTGAGAAGCAAAATCAACATAACCTTAAAATTAAATTTAAAGAAGAATTAAGATAAGTACACTTACATCATCTATCAGATCACTAACAAATTTCACTCATGACAAGTAGTCTTTCATCCACGCAGGTTTGAGCCTCAGTCTACCCGTAGCACCACATTTTTTCACACCACTCGTATCTCCCTTCACACCTTCTTTCTCAATTGGCTGCTCAGGATCTTGGACAGTTCCTTTCATATCATGTGCTTTCGCTATTTTTCCTTTTGACCATACCTGGTCTCCTTCCAAAATTACCACTGACTTCTTGACCGCTGATATCCTCTTTGGCCCCAAATATTTACTTTCACAACATTTATTCACCAATCTGGGATTCTTCACATACACATACTCACCCCCCCCCCCCACCTTCCACTCACGTTCTTTTACTCTTTCACGAGCATTGAAACCAGCTTTTTTTTTTTTTTTTTTTCTTTTCTTTTCTTGTCTAGTCTTTATAAATCTCATTATTTGCTCTCTATTCGCACAAACCACTTTGGCAAACCCCAACCACCCCGGACACAATTTAGTCCCTCGGTTCCCTACTCTTCAGAGACACAAAAGTTGACACTCCTGTCACCGAATGTGGGGTAGTCGCATAACTCCACGTCATCAAATTCAAGACTTTTCTCCATGGTTGCCCCCCCTCTCATAGCTAGCTGGATACCTTCTTTCAATCAACGAATGACCCTGTCCACAAGACCGTTCGCCCTTGGGTGATACGCCGTTTTGATGTGTGTTATACCATAACTACTTAGAAATTACTGCATAGATTCCGACACAAATTGAACCCCATTGTCTGAAACAAGTTCCATTGGTACCCCTTCTCTAAAAAAATACTTTCTCCAAGAATGCTATCAACTCTCTAGCTGTAACTTCCTTTACTGCCTCCCATTCAACCCATTTAGAATGAAAGTCGACTAGCGCAAATAACAACCTCAAACCTCCTCCCAAGCCCTTTACTGGGCCCATGATATCCACTGCAACCTTGGACCAAGGCTGAGTGGGAACAGGATTGGGGATCATGGGAGTTTCACGCACAACTTTTGTCTTGTCACAGTCTGGTAAATCATGCAATCTTTTACCCACTTCTCAGTCATTTTATCAATCATTGGCCACCAATAATTCTGGCGAAGTTTTCTTTTCATAGCTCCTTCTCCCTGGTGACCCTCGTGAGCAAGTTCTAGTAGCCTTGACCTGACTGACTCCAGAGGAACAATACACCTCCCTCTTCTGAGTTTATCTTCAAAAATATTTAATTCATCTTTGAGCTCCCACCACACATCAAAATTATTTTCCAAAATTCTCTTTTGGGGACATCCTTTCACCGTCCACTCCTTGACTAATTTGATTTCTTGATCAGATTGTTCACCCTGGAACCACATTTCCTGACTGACTGCTTCCGTTATTTCTGCTACTACTGACTCCTCCCTTCCACCATCATCATTTTCAACTTGATTGTCCTCAATCGACAACATTTTTCTTCCCAGGTAGAAAACTCACCTCAAAGTTATACGCATGTAGGCCTAGACCCCACCGACTTATCCTGGGTGACCCTAGAGCCCACCTCCCACTCTCAAATAGTTGTACTAACTGTTTATGGTCAGACCTAACAACAAACTGTCTGCCCCACAAAAAATACTTCAAGTGCATGATGGCCCAAAACGTAGCTAAGGCCTCTCCCTTCAATGCCCTCGATGCAAATGCTATGACCCTTTCTCTCTTATCTTTGTCATACTGTATCAACGTTGCTCCAAGGCGCAATACGCTTGCATCTACTACCAACACTGTTTTATCATATGGGTCGAACTTCCCAATTGAGGAATCTTCACTAATCACACTCAATGTTTTCAAACGCTGCACCACACTCTCGAGACCACTCAAACTTAGCTCCCTTTTTAAGTATCATCCTTATGGGAGTTGAAACTATAGCAAAATCTTTGACAAATCTATGATAATATTCAGCAAGACCCAAAAAAGATCTCACTTGATCCTTGTCCGACGGTACTGGCGTACACTTCACTGCCTCCACTAAACTTCTCTTAGGTTTCACACCAGACTCCTCAATTTCATGTCCAAGATATTCCACTCTCCGAACAGCAATCTTGCACTTATCTCTCCTCGCCATCAAACCTGCTTCCGACAGTTTACTCAAAACATTAGTTAAAATCATATCATGCTCATCCACACCTCTTGCATATATGAGCACATCATCCTGAAACACTTATGTTCTTCATCCCTTCTAATACAGTATACATCACTCATTGAAACACTGATACCGCCGAGGCAAGCCCAAACGGCATTCTGCAATACTTGAAAGTGCCAAAGGGTGTTAAAAACGCAGTCAGCAGTTCTCGCTCAATGGAATCTGGTGATACACTTGAGAAAGGTTGATCACTGAAAATACTCTGGCGCCTCTGAGAGTAGAAACTTCCCCAATTATTGGCAACGGATGTTCGTCAACAAGTATGTTCCTATTCACGTCTCTCATGTCCACACAGTCTTATTTGCCCATTGGGTTTTGCAGCCACCACTATAGAGGACAGCCATTCTGAACTATCGCACTGTTCAATAATCCCTTTCTGCAGAAGAGTTTCAATTTCCGATTTCAATTTCTCTTTCAAATTATGAGGTATTGGTCTCACTTTATTTATCTTCGGTATTGCTCCTGATTTCAGTCGTATTTCATGTTCAAATCCTGTAGGCATTCCTAAATCCTCCTGGAACACTTTCGCGAAATCAGTTTCCCACTTGTCTTTTACTTCTGCTACTGTAATTGGCTCCTCTGCGCTTGCCTGAATGCGAATGCCTAGTTTACGTTGCTCACTCCAACCTAAAAGAGAAGACCCTTCTTGCGTTACGTACACTTCTGAATCACAACTTCTTCCTTTGTATTTAATAGCTGCCTGGAATTTTCCCAACGCCTCAATCTTTACGTTATCATAAGCATACGGTTCAATGCTGTGTTGCCTCAGTTCAGCAAGCTTGCCTTGTAAACGACTTTCAAAAGTATTTTTGGATATTAAAGTCCACGGTGAGCAACTATCTACTTTTAAAGTAACAACTCTTCCATTTATCAAAAACACATCTGTTGGGGAATTTCCTGCTATCTCCAACACATGTCTGGCCTGGATCATGCCTACTCTGTCTTCTTGTTCCGGGACTCTCCCTCCAGGTTCAATGCTTTGCACTTGGCCTGCTTCTCGACAAACTCTTGCAAAATGTCCTCTCTTTTTGCATTTCAAGCAGGAAATGTTTCTTGCCGGACAAAATGCGCTCGTTGAAATGTGGCGATTGCTGTCACACTTAAAGCACTTGACCTCTTTACTGATATTCAACTTTTAATTCCTCTCACAGCTGCCACTTCTCCTTTTTGCTTGTCCCCTTTCATAGTGGACATGAATTTATGTGTCTGTTCCATGCTTCTGGCAGTCTCCACTGCCACCTCTAGAGACATCTTTGGTCAGAAGCCTTTCTTGAATCTTCATGTTAGTACAACATACTAGCTGGTCTCGTATTAGAGAATCCGTTAATTGACCAAATGCAATGTTATGTTTTTCTTCGCCTCAAAATGAATTTCCAGCTTCTTCTCCGCTAGAGTATACTGATCCACTTCTCCTTGGCCTTCTTGTGGAGGTTGCGGCAACCCATCATAAACACCGACCTTCTGTGCCTAGATTGTGTAGAAGTATTGCTTCCTTCCTGGCAGCCGCAAATTTGTCACCACCAATTGCTACCAGGTAGGTGTCAAAAAGTTTCTTCCATCTGTCCCACCTTATTGGCGGGACACCTGGTTCCATCAAGAAAGGAGGGGCTGAGGCCATACTAGCTGCAGCCATGATTACGTGTTCTAATGTCAGATACTATTATAGTAATAGTTTTCTCAACCACCTTCAGTCTTAATCTTGCTGGAACTGCTCGGCTTGTGTGCACTTCCCATATTTAGTCACACTTGTCCTGGTGTAATTACTTCTCACAATACACCTTTGTTCTTTGTCACCTGCAGTTTAATTCTCTCAGGGATTTGTCCCGTGTAACACAGTTCGCTCTATTTTTTTTTCTTTTTTCAATCCGTGAGAAATTGTGCTTGTTTCTTTGTTATCTTTGCAGCTGGAGCGTGTTTGTTTACAGTAGATCATGGGCGGTTGGGCTTGTTCCCTATATTCTGTGGGCGTGCCGAGTAAACATGAGTTTGTTGTAGCTCATTTAAACGCCTTGCCTCGAAGTAAAGGACCGCCCCTCTCCTGGAGGGAATTCCTTCCCCCGTGCCCCTCCTCACCTGGAAGCACAATTTATGTCGGGGATCGGGGTCGTAACGAGTTTGCTGCGCCCACTCGTACCTCAGCAGGCCTTCATCTCCACGGAGTCGGCAGCAGACTTTGGCGGCACCTCAAACTGCGTTCCCCTCTTCGACCCAGGGGGCAGGAGGCGCTGGAGAACACCAGCGGATGTGTGTGCCTTGCTGCGCGTTGTTCTCCAGCCGCGGGCTCGCCCTAAAATCTTGTCGACAATTGTAAGGATGACGCGGAATGGTAACTTTGATGTCTTCATTTAGTTTAATATGCAGCGAGCCCGCCGGAGCATCCACACAAGCTGCCTCATAACTGTCACTGCCGTCACGCGGCTTCTGCTCACTGGAATCGTAACAAGAAGGCAGAAGCTCACGAGACAGCTTGCTCTATAAACATTACCACTCTCCACAGAGTACCACACTGTGGGATAATTTAACAATTGTTATTGCAACGCGTGGATACCTGCGGGTTTGTAGCGCTATATTAAAAACTAGTCATTATTATTGGTGACAGTGTCTGGGAGATGGTCAGGTCACCTTCTCGGCCGCTGGACAGGGCTCTGCTGCTATTATGAGGCTAGGTTAACGCATCCACTTGTCCTCCCACGACTCTGCTATGGGGCTCTGATTGCATGCATCATATGCATTTGCCCTCAAGCCCTGCTGCTCACCGGGTTCACACCAGTGCTCCCGCTGGTAAAACTCACTTTCACACCTGGCCCAGCATCCATTCCAAAGGATGTGTCGCCTACGCCAATGGGCGCAGGGGGAAGGTGCACTCGCTCAGACCCGCACCCTAGGTCCCCTTCACGGCCCCCACGCCTCAGCACTCCACCAGCTCTGCCACACCTCCTCCCAGATACAAACGGCTTGGCGGAACAGCTCTCCTGTGATGCTGCAATCACCCATGCCCTCCGCCTTCATCCACGGAGCCCGAGCTCTGTTTCGCACGCAAGTCTGCCGCACTCGGCTGCCGTTCTCTCGTTGCTAGGCAGGAGAACCCTGTTCGCTGGATTAGATCTCAGTGAGGGTGTGCAAGCCGATCATCAGACTTTGGCAGCAGGATCTTTTTTGTCCAACACTTCTTTCCGTCAACTGTTGGGCCATAGCATACCCTGGCCGCCTCCTCCCGATCCTTTCTCACAGAGCTCTGTAAGCAGCGGCCATCTTGGTCGTGAGCTCTTCTGCGCCCCTCAGAAAGAAGACACTTTAAAATCCTTTGTTTGACTTATATCTTCCTACCTTTTATGTTTGGCAGTTAAACTGATGAAATATCGGCCATCACGCATGCTGTACTCTACAGCTAAGTTCCTACTAGCGGTCCCGTCCTCCCGTTGTTACAAGGGCCGATGGATGGTTCTCAGTCTGTGGCCCCAAGCTTTGGTCCAACTTTCCTTGGGAGCTAAGAAACGAGACCTCTCGCATGCATTTTCTAAACTTATTAAACACCTTTTCTTTTAAAATAAATCCTATTTAGCGGGGCAGTAGCTTGTGTCTTATACAACATTGGTTTAAGTCTCTGGAGTTCATAATAAAATCTTCACCTCCGCCTGGATTTGGTTAACTCTGCTCGGTTTATAAATGTAACAAATCAAACAAAATAAACCCACAATCTAAAAGGCACTAGGCCCCCTCTGTGCAGACTCAAATGGTTGTTTCTAACAATAGCATCCGGATCTATGCAGGTGGTGGCCTGGCACATTTCCTGAATGGACACCCCCGATCCTATGCTGATGAGGCCACCATTGCTTCAGTTGATTTCTCCTAGGCGAAGAAGGGGCTCCATCCAACACGTAAATGTTCTCCTTTATCCATCTACTGATCATGGGCACTGTGGCTTTTCTGTGCGGTCAAGAACCCCCTTGCACCCGCCAACCCCCCAACTTAAAGAACACACTGTCAGATATCCTCCAAATTCATCAATACTGTTCTCTTTATATCAAACCTATACGGCTTGACATCTTCTTGTGAACTATGGTTCAGGAAAAATGGAGGGAGAAAAATCTTCTGTGATGAATGAAATCTGGACGCGACTTTGCACGTAAAAAACAGGATCACACCTAAGAAAACAGGTTTCTTCCTGAACGACCAAATATGGTGCGTTACATGTTAAAGCACTGACTTCATCCGACCTTCACGTAGTAGTAATGGTGACCAAATATACGGTCTCAAGGGTAAGCAGCTTTAAACATTTCTAAAGGTGCGACTGCAATGCCTTCCATGACCGTTGGAGAACCCACACTGACATCTTGGACGTACCTACTGACATGGATAAGTTAAAACTTTGATTCTTCAAACTCTTTCCCCCAATTGCTCCCCACAGGTTTGATGTCACCAGCCTGAAATCCAAACCCTGCTGAAAGCAATTGTAGAAGGACCGGGATAACACAATCTCTAAAGCCAAAATCCTCCACTCAAACCAACTCTGAAAATTGCCCCAGTGCCTGTTATAAGTGTTTAACTTGAATGGCAGCTTATTGTTTTAGACAGCCATTGACTGGGATTTTCGCACCCCCTCTTCCTTGAAACTCCTTGATGGGACATGAATGGCTTGGAAGGGGTGCTCCAATGATGGGGGAATCAAACCCTGGAGGCTGAGAACAGAGCCAGACAAACAACTTTGCAGATGAATCCCAGATCTCCACAATCTTCCTTAGGATTAATGACCATTGCATCCACCCCCCCACTTCCTGGGCAAAGGAACCTGGCGCAGGACTGTGCAGGTTTTGCATTCAGCTGTGAAATGAAACTGTCCAACACCAGTGTCCCAAAACCCCTCCATTTGTTGAGGAATGCTTCCTGCTGCAGCTCCTACATTGTTGATGGGAACACTCTGCTCAGCTTGTCTGCTTTGGATTTGTCAGTGCCCCTCACGCACAGTGTCTTGATAGACCATTTCTTCTTCCCCCACTGCCTGTTTATTTATGACATGGCTGTTGTATTGTCCAACTGTAGGACTACTGACCTCTCCAGGAGAATTGATAAGAAAATTAGGGCCCAGAGAGCTTCTGCTAGTTCTGAGCTGCCTCTTTATCAGGCAATTTTTCCTGGAGTATCTGGCCCCCCAACCACTGTTTCCATCCCATATTGCTGGCGTCAATAGAATGATCGGCAAAGGCTGGGTCGAGAGAAACCCTCTTTGAACAGTGGTCTTCAAATTACAGGGCTGGCCCCAAACAAGTGCCTGGAGGATGTCATTGGCAGGCGTGAGTTTCTAAATGGGAGTAAAGTGTTTTTTAAATATTTTTACTCAACTGGGGGTTTGGATAAGAGGACGGTTGCCCTTCTGTAACCATCACTGTAATTTGATTTTCAAACAGGATGATGCTCTTGTATTCTTGACAATTCCTGTTTAGATGAGGTGGCAGTGGCCTCATGCGTAGCCATGACCATAGAGCTAGGAAGACCCACAATGCCATATTGATATTTTATTTCTATTGCGCTCGTACACAAGTGTTTCAGAGTGCGACAAGGCAAGGGAGGGGAACCGGGGAGAACAAAACAACAATCTTACTAGGCCCAGTAACATTGAGAACGTGCGGATGATGAGCAAGAGGGAATATGAGCGATAAAGGGTGAGAGAGTAAGAGTCAGTATGGAAGAATGCAATAATTTCAACACACATACTGTGAAACCTATTTTTATTGCTGCAGCAAGAGTTCAGGAAGACAGAAGGGCAGGTTTTCAAAGAATGAATGGTCATTTGATCTGGGCACTTAGCAAAACAAATTATCTGAAAAGGGTCCACAATGAGCAGTAATCTTAGTTGCAGCTCTGATTGTCTGCTGTGCCTCTGTAATTAACTTGGCTGGCTGGTTGCATGTTCCCTAGCAGGTAGGACTACCTGTTAGGGTTTACAGGAATTGGAGACCTAAGCATCACACCCAGGTAGGTGTCTTTTGGCCATATATTTATCAAATCCTGCAATCCCCTGCCTGCTCCTCTCCAATCAAAACATAGCCTCCCTATATCACCTGCGGGTAGCTCTGACATACAGCCAGTGTTATTCATTAGCAGTCTTCTCTTGGGAGAGATAATGGTTTAATTAGAGTTGTAAATAGAGAGACAGATGGCAAGAGAGGCACACAGCGCAGAGAGAGGTGGGAAACTGAGGCAGTGCAGAGAGAGGGGGGCAGTGCAGAGAGAGGGGGGCAGTGCAGAGAGAGGGATCAAAATCAAAGAACGTATTTTATTCAAGACCCTAGCCATAACTCATAAATGCCTCTCACTCACAGCCCCCTCCTATCTCTCAGATCCTCCTCCTCCGACCTACCTGCTACACCTACCAGGTAAGTCTGTGTTCAGCAATTATAAGTTTTAAAAAACATAAATGTCTTTTATTTGTATATTTCAACCCATTATCAGTAAGAAACGGAAATTGTGTAATCTTGCTTCCAATTGTACACTTCAA
The DNA here is from genome assembly GCF_040938575.1 of Ambystoma mexicanum. Classification (NCBI taxonomy): domain Eukaryota; kingdom Metazoa; phylum Chordata; class Amphibia; order Caudata; family Ambystomatidae; genus Ambystoma; species Ambystoma mexicanum. The sequence goes on along the minus strand of NC_090923.1, from coordinate 871,759,549 downwards.
AAATATTTCACATTAATCTTTATCTGGAAATAAGAGTGTGTGCTGTCTCAACCCTGCATATACCTTCATTTTCCGTTCCCATACGCATATGATCTGTCCTCTACACTCTCACTGTGATATGGGTTCTATGTTCACCCTGTCAGTACTGCACCTCGGCCAACACGCATTTCTCTTCCTCCAGTCTGCATAGTGTACGTACACTTCAAAACGCATGCAGTCCCAGGAAAACAGTTATTCCCCACTGGAATGTCCTGGAAAATCCTCTCTAAACTTCCTGTCTGCCTTTTGTTTGTACAGACTCAAGTGGATATATCTGCAGTAACACATGATTTAAAACACTGCAATTGTGAACCTAGACACTCCTGTGCGGTCTCCCATCCACACCTTACCTGGGACCAACTCTCCTTAGCTTCAGGAATCGGGGGGGGGAGGGGACAAACAAAAGCAGGACTGGAAGAGCTAACCTACTTGGAAACCCTTGACTTTCATGCATTGCAGTTTGTTACAAAGCCAGTAAACGGCCGAAAATTATATGTACAAGGGAAGCTGACCACCCCGTCCTCCTGCCCCACCACATAATCCTATGAACAAACTGCAGTGTCCTGGTATCTCAGAAATGTCTAGAGCTGCACACTGAGCCATCCTACAGTGCTACAAAGCCACACCAATGGCAGATCTGTTATTTACAAATAATACATAGCCATGTCCGTACCCTCACCCCAATCAAATGTATCTTTCCAATGTTGCTGTAGCTCAATTTGGTCACGCAGGGGATGGTTCTAAATTAATTTTGTCAACATTTCACTTCTCGCTCTAACCACTGCTCTGTTACTTGGAAGGTACGATCAAGGACAATCCCCACTTCAAAGTGGTCGCTCGGGCGTAACCCTCTGTCGTAATTGTAAGCCTTCTCTAAGCCCTGTTCTGCACTCCCACTGCGCTGCTCTGCCTATTCAGCGTTCCGGAACCCATATCGGAAGGCCTTATTTGTTTCTCACTTAGATCCTGCAGTGATCATGTCTCGCCAGAGACCCCTCTAGCGCTTATGCTGTCGTACTTTACAGGCTCAGGTTGCAAGATGCAAAGCAAGGACAAATGGGGTAGTGTGCTATTAAATGGCAATCGTGATACTTTGTTAATAAAGATTTTCCATAATGACTTAATAGAAATTCTTGATTCTATTAAAGACACAGAGGTGAGCATTATGCTTCTCTAAAATCATTTATACAAAGAAAGCTCAGCAGCAAGGTATTTTATGCACTTACATATAACAAACTCATTCTGAAAGCGCGTTGATAAAAATGCATAACAAAACTATTAAGTGGGGGTGTGGCTAAAAGAGCCATGTAGGAGGACGTTGTTACGCTCACCTGGCTCCCACAGGGGCGTCGGTCGGACCCGGACAGCTGCGGTTTCCACCCACGTGATGCGTAGTGCAGCAATGACTGACTGGATCTGCCCTCCTAATCTTGTCTGCTTAACCCGTAGAAATATTCTCCTACAAGTGGAGAGATGGATTTAGCCACTTGTGGATTCAAGTGATGGCACCCCCACAGTCCTCACCAACTAATCACCTCCGAAATGCCCTCACAGCAATCTCACCTTCTATTCTTGAAAGATGAGCTCTCCTTCCTGCGTGGATTTTCAGGGGTGTGTCGATTCCAGTTACTTCACTGGTTTGAAGGCTCGGGAGAGTTCCGGAGAGTATTGACTCTGAGGTTCCTGGTGAGGACCAGTAAGTATTAAGTTCATAGAGTTCAATTTGTCCGATGTTCACTCTTGTTTCCCCCCTTCCTTTCTTGTCTTGCAGCTGGCTCGTGAAAAGATGCTCTTGTGGCAGCTGGTGGCGCTCAGGTAAGAGTCTGTATTACCCGGCGCTGTACGGTAAATGTTGCACGAGGAAAACGTGTTGTTTTGTCTCTCTTTACAGATGCAGCACGTGAAAATATGGAGAGTCATAAAAGGATGCCGCCTGTGGTAAATCAGGTAAGTCTATGGTGGTAAGAATTATATTTGTTGGTTCCCTCGGCTCACCTTGTGGTTTTATTTTGACTCCTAGGTGCTGAAGTTCGGCGAAGAAATGATGGAGGCAGCGCCGACCCGAAGGATGCTGTGAAGACTGGTGAGTATGGTGCGGCGCTGCAGCTGGAGGTGCGGCGCATGCAGAAATGATGTTCTTTACAGGTCCGGAGACGAGATGGATCCACAATCAGGTGTGGAATAGAAATAAGTTTGTTTTCTAACCTTGTCCCTTTCTTTCCTCTTTGTTTTAGGAGCTCCGGATTTGAGGCGGGCGTGACAGAAGACTGGATGCTGGCTGCAGGCACGGTGAGTGTTACGCTGCTGGATGCAGAATAACGCGAAACGCGTGTTGCTGGTCGGGTGTGGTTTAAATGGCCTCAAAAGTAGTCCCAGGTAAGAAGTCCCTAGAAGCACACCCGAGTAAAAAATAGTCCCTGTAGAAAAATAGTCCTTTTCAGCCTTCATGTTGGATTGGAGTCATTTGAAGCATGGTCTGCCTGAGGTAAGTAATGACTATGAGCCTGGCGCCTTAGGTGCCAGGACTGAACCCAGATAACCCCTAGCCGGGGCTGCTGAGGTTTTACTAAATGGCTAGATGCTTGCTGCCGGGGCTGATGGGCTTGGTCCGGATGCCTGGGGGTCGGCATCATGACAGCCGTGCCTTCCTTGGAGCGCCAGAGATCCGCACATCATCCTGCAAGAAATTGCGCAAATACTTATAAAAATGCCCTAAAACTGGAAGATTGAGCGTATGAAGGCCTGAGGCACGTGAGGAGAAAGTGCCGAGTGGATCTGTGTTGTTTTCACCGAGCTAGAGGCTGAAGAAGAGCCAGAGGTTTAGCCGAGGCAGCGGGGAAGATGGCCGCTGCCAGACAAACAAAGGAAACAACGGGAAGAGAAGGAATGGAGGATGCCCCGCGAAACTATAAGCAAGCGTGAAGCGAGGGTGCCCGGAGCGGAGGACAGTGCTGGCCATGTGCATTGCTGGCATATATCACACCGTGCGCCCGGATCGGAGGCCAAAGAACATACAGCCCATACGAGAGGCTGATTTCGGCAGCTACATATTGAGCACCCGCATTGACTTTGAGAGGCCTGCGCTGGGAAAGCAACGCGCGCAGAGAAATGACTGGGCCTGAACTAGATACAATGTGGCCGCAGCCCTGAGGCTGACGCGGGTGAGCTGCCACATTGTTCATCGGCCCAGAACGGAGACGAAGCCTGAACCTACAAGATACTAATGTAGCAAGCGCGATTCACTCCGCGCTCACAGCGGCTGTGGATTAACCTGGGCGCTCGATGCAGGCTTCATTTCGGGAACTCCCAATAGCACAGAAGTGCTGCATGTTGTTGAGGAATGGCTGGCTGCGCATTTAGCAGGAGGCCTGCAGCATCTGAAGGCATATCCAATAAGTGCAGTGGGCTGGGGTACGGCCACATATTAAAAGAACACTGAATGGAAGCAGCCGTGCACAGCACGCCGGCAGTTTGGATGGTGCCAGGAACATGAGCTATGGCACACGAGATGCACATTCAAGCGCACTAAATTGCAGCCCATTTTAAAACGCTACATCCAAGAACAGTGTTGCTAATAACTGCCCTTGGCCCAGCAGCTGAGAACCCTCAGTGATCAGAGGTAACCCACGGGGTGGGGGGGTGAAGCCAGGGACCCCTGGAGACATGTGAAGCTCCTTGTCTCTGGGACCAAACCACACCATAATGTTCCTGGACTCACCTTAAGGCCCTGGGAAAGGTATAGGAAAGGTATGGATTGTGGAGGGCAGCTAAAGCGGGCCGCGAAAGAGGCGATCACACAACAGAACTGGCGACTGGCCCACGTGTGCACAGTGAACACGCCAGCTAAAATTGGTATTGGCAGCTCAGCCATGGAGCAACTCACTGCATCTAGTGAGATTGGAAAGCAGACAATTGTGGGGGGGCGGCTTGGATGGCGGCTGGTGCGGGGGCGGCCTCGGCGAACATAGACAGTGGTGCGCAGAGTAGGAGTCCAAGGGACAGGTGGTCCGACCGGGACCAATAACTATCTATAAGAAGCGGTAAGGACAAACAAACGTGGGAGGACACAACCCACCCGAAGATATAGCGCAGCGCATGTGAATCCATACGGGGTACGTCAAGGATAACAGCCCAGAGCTGGAGTACCTCACAAGCGGCACGGCGAGACAGCTAAGCAGAATTGCCACACAAAGCAACCTCGGACACTTGAACAAGATTGCAAGATGGCAGGGAGAGTAATTAAGGGCAAAAGCAAACAACCGATGATGGAAGCGTTTGCCAAGACACAGCAGTCCCCAGCGGCGTCGGCGCACAGTGGTACAAATTCTCCTGCGGAAAGCTCCCAAGGGACCGAAAACCAACAGATACTAACGGCTATAACGGAGCTAAGAGACTCATGGGAGATAGCAATGGCGGACCTGCGAACCTCCTTGGAGGCTAAAATAGACGCAGTGGGGATAGAAGTCAACCTGCTGAGACAAGACGTCAGGGCGCTGGTGGACATGACAAGCAGCCTGGAGAGTGCGGTTAAAAGTAACACGGACACCAGCACTGGTAAAGCAAAGGAGGTCCACATACTAAAGCAGCAAGTGGCTAACCTAGAGAACCATGCAGAGGAAGCCAAAGGAAGGGCGAGACAGAATAACATCCGTGTGGTGGGCCTGCCGGAGGGAGAGGAAGGCCAGGACCCTACGGACTATATTGAGAACATGATCCTGCAGGAAATGGGGGGGGTGGTCCCCGACAAACTCTCGCAGGATTCACAGTGGACCGTGCGCGTAGAGCCCTCATGTGAAAATGGAAGCCTGGAGCCCCTCCCCGCGCAATAATGGCCAAGATATTGAACTATAAAGACCGTGAGAAGATTTTGGAGTACTTTCGAAAAGGAGGAACGATCGAAAGAGCTTCGGCTACCATAACAGCGTATCCTGATTATACTATGCTGGTCCAGAGCAGCGGTATAGCTACGTGGCGGTAAAGAGGAGGTTGCGCATGGCTGGCATCAAATATATGCTTCTGTACCCTGCAAGACTGAAAGTGCTGCATAAAAGCAGAATGTTTTTTTTTTGACACCCCATAGGAAGCCATGACATGGCTGGACCTACAGGGCTGTCCGGAACGAGATGCAGAGCGGACCCAAGAAGAGCACGATAAGTGATTGTGATGTTACACGTGTATTGGGCTAACACATAGCGGGGTATCCCAGAAGAGACTTGGTAAAGACACTGTTAGATGGGAACGGATGGGTGTTGTTGAAGCTAGGATATGGTATCCTAGATTCTGTTGAAACTTGATGGACTGGAATAACACATGAGTAAACTGTTTAGCGATGCGTGATTGAATTGAAGCTAATGGGAGCAGCAGGACACATCCACCTTACCCCCCGAGCAGCAGTAGAAGTAGCAGGATGGCCATTAGGGTGACCTCACCCTGCTGAGCTTCGAGTACAGGCTATTGCCAGAAAGAGCTAGATCCGGGGGTGCTTGAGATCCAGGGATGGAGCTGGGCAACAGTTGGGGAGGGTAAAGGTTGGAGAGGGGAAGGGGTGTTTGGGGTGTTTGTAGTTAGGGGAAGTTTGAATTGGGGAAGGAGCCTTTATAGACTGAGACGGAAGTGGGATCTGGACTGCACCGATGGGAAGGGAGGGGGAACTCTAATGGGCCATGGGGGACCTTAAAATAATCACGTGGAATGTCGGGGGACTTAATAGTTATCTAAAAAGGAACAAGGTCATGCTGTACCTGCGCAGACAAAAAATAGACATTGCACTGTTGCAGGATACTCACTTGACACAGGAAAAGATGGAGATGGTTGAGAAGAAATGGAAAGGGGTTATGGTGGGCTCAACATATTCTGCTTATGCTAGAGGAGTGCTCATCTGGGTGGCGCCACATGTCTCCTGTTGCGAGAAATGGTGGGAACGGATGGGAGGATGGTCATATTGAGGGGATTGGTGGAGAATAGGGAGATAAGTATTGTAAACACATACACCCCCAATCAGAATACAGCAGCATATTTCAGAACTCTGTGTACAAACCTTGGCATGTGTATGGGGGGAGTGCAGTGATTTGGAGCAGAGATTTTAACTGTGTATTAAACCCCAGGGTGGATAGATCAGACGGAAAGATTGATAGACCCGCCCCTGCGGCTAAAGCGTTGCAGACACTACTAGACGACTTTGGTCTGGCAGATGTGTGGAGAATGAGACGCCCCAAAGAAAGGCAGTACTCGCACTATTCCGCCCCGCAGCAGTTGCATACGAGGCTGGACTATGTCTTAGCTACGTCAGAGGTAACAACAGAGATTACTCATGCAGAATATAAAACGAGGGTCCTCTCGGACCACTCTCCCCTGGTTCTTGGATGGCAATACTGCCCCCCCGAGAGCAAGGATTCCGACGTGGCGCCTCCGGCCAGAGGCACTTGGGGATCCCTTTTTCAGGGAAGATATAAGGGAGGAGATTATAAACTACTTTGAGACGAATACGGATAGCGTGGACTCGGCAAGTACATTATGGGAGACCTTCAAGGTGGTGATGCGAGGCGTAGCCATAGCAAAATTAAAAGGCATGCAAGGTGGGAATCTTGGCTGACCTACAAGAAACAGAAAGGGAACTGGAAAAGGCACTAAGGGGAGGAGGTGACACGGAGAGAGACATGGAGCTGATACTTAAACTCCAGGAGAAATGTGCGGAGCAATGGGAAAGACTGTGCAACCTCAATTATAAAAAATATATAGAGACACAGCATGCGGGAGGGGATAAAACAGGAAGGCTTTTGGCATGGTTATACAAGAGCGAAACCCCCAGACTCACGATTAGAACGATAACGAGAGAAGATGGAAGTGTGGCGGACACCCAAGAGGGAGTTAATCAGGAGTTTGCAGATTATTATAGTTTACAATATGGGGATGAGGGGGGAAGTAGCTATGGGGAGATAACCGAAACACTGGAAGACATAGGGTTGTGCGGAGGAAAGAGAAGAGCTGGATGCACCGATTACTTTAGAGGAGTTGGAAGAAGTGGTGAGGCAGCTGCCTTAAAGTAAGACAGTTTCCAAGTGAATTTTATAAAGTATATAGGGTGGAAGTGCTCCCCCCCCCCCCAATGTTAGAAATGTTAAATGAAGCGGTTGAGGTGGGACGGCTGCCAGAGTCACTTAGAGAAGCGATCATAATACTGCTACCCAAACCCAACAAGCCTGGTCATAGTTGTGGCTCCTACAGACCTGTGTCGATGTTGAACCAGGACAGCAAGATACTGATGGCTGTCTTGGCAAACAGACTGTGGAGAGTTATTGGCAAACGAATACACCCCGACCAGACGGGCTATGTCCCGAATAGAAATATAACCCATAATCACAGACGACTTCAACGGGTTGTTGAATGGGGGAGTGAGAATGAGGGCGAAATGGCAATTGTCCTTGGACGTGGTAAAGGCTTTCGATTCGGTTAGGTGGCCATGGCTGCTGGCGGCCCTTGCGGGCTACAGAATGGGGCCGGGATATATAAGGTGGGCGAAGATGCTATATAGTGAACCGCTAGCCAGGGTCCGAACAGGATCAGGATATCTGAAAGATGGCAACTTAGTAGAGGAACCAGACAGGGGTGCCCATGGTCCCCAATGCTCTATATACTAGCCTTGGAGCCCCTAGCAATATACCTTAGACAACAATACAACACTATTGGTATTGAAGTGGGACGGGAACGACACTTGATCTCCTTATATGCAGACGATTTGCTGCTGTACTTGAGGCACCGGAGGAAAATCTCCAGTATATTCTGGAGGTGATGGAGAGATATGCGGGGCTGTCTGGTATAGTGGTAAATCCCCAAAAATCTATTTTTTTCTCACTAGGCAGTTATAAGGGAATCCCTGTGGAACGGTTACCGGTGTTACAAGTACCATGGGCGGTTAGCACATTCCGGTATCTTGGGATAGATGTGTACCATACGGTGGAAGAGGAGCACAGGCACAATACTGAGGTAGCCATTGAGAAAATCGAGAAGTGTGTGAAATTCTGGGTGAAGTTGCCCCTCGCAATGATGGGACGAGGGACAATGCTTAAGATAGTGGTCCTACCTAAGCTCCTACACTATTTTGGGAATATTCTATACCTGATACCCAAGAGGTTTTTCTCCAAATTGAACGGCATGTGTAGGTATTTTCTGTGGCACTGTACCCGGAATAGGGTGGCACTATGGAAATTGCAGAACCTTTATGAAAAAGGGGGATAAAACTGCCTAACTATGAGTTTTATTATGTAGCAAGTCAACTGCAGTACATTGCTAAATGGCTCTCAGATGAAGAGATCCCCGAATCCAGGTTGTTTGGACATGATTGTGCCCCATTCTATTTAAGAGAAATGATCTGGCTGCCCAAGATAGAAATGGAAGAGCGCCCTAAAATGATGATACTTGGGTGGAAGATGTGGCGCCGGGCATGCCAGTTGATGGAGAACCCATTCCCATGCTCCCCGCAGATATCACTAGTAGCACTAGTAGGGGGAGATAAGCAGCTGAGGATGATAATCAGGAACCACTGGGAATCGGTGGGGTTAGTAACGATGGGAGATATCTGGCGAGAGGGGACTATCCTAAAGTTCGAAGTGCTGGAGGAGGAAATGGGGTTACACATGGGCCAATATATCAGGTATCACAGAATGGTGCGGAGAATTAGGAAAACATGGCCCGAAACGGTACTGGAAGAACCAGATGCTATAACAGATGTAATATATGATATAACGGAGGGGGGGGGGGGGGCATGAGATCTCTAGACTGTACGAAATGTCTAAGGTCGGGAAGGAATTAACACAACTGAGACTAGACTGAAAAACGGAAGTAGGAGCCCCAATAGAAGACGGGAAGTGGGATTGTGCCCTGGGGTACCACATGAAGGTGTCAAGAAATGCAAGACTAAAATAGATACAACTATATGTTACACAACTATATATTACGCAAAGGGCATATATGACACCCGAAAGGCTATCCAGGTTTGAAAATGCTGGGAGACTAGCATGTCTCGTAGGAGCCACAACTATGTCCCAAATGTGACGAAGAAAAGGCTGGCATGGTACACATGTTTTGGTCATGCCCAGTAATTGAGCGTTTCTGGGGTGAAGTAGCACAGAAACTAGCGGAAAAGGGGGTTGCGATTGTTATAGATACAGCCTGGGCCTGCTTGCTTGGGGGTTCCCCAGATTGCAGAAACTTAGGCATGTTAGTAAATTGAAAGATCTAACATATGTGCTCGCAAAAAGGATTGCCATGGGATGGAAGACATGTCACAGGCCACGGGTGGAGGTGTGGTGGAAAGATTTGCAGAAATGGGCAGAGGCAGAAACCATGGTATGGCAAGAGGCGAGCAACATAGGGGGATGAGGAGGAGGCGGGAACCCTGATGGCATGGAAATCATTAATAGCAGAATTGTTTGGAACGATACAAGATCTGACAGAATCCACGGAAAGTGAGACCCTACCAGGCGAGGCAGACATAAAAGGGCTCGTAAAGGGGGGGTGGGATAAGGGGAGCAGTGACCGAAATGAAGCAATGAACAATTGAGGTGTTGATATATGCACTGCGTGTTTGGTTTGTATTGTTTTTTTTGTTGTTTGAATAAATCAATAAAATGGTGTAAAGAAAAAGTACATATAAAGTTCATAACATTCATAGGATAACAGAAAAAACTTCAAATCCCATGATGCTCCAAAGGTCATCAGTGTCCATGGTCACGTGGTACTGTCCCTCCAATGAGTGTACAGGTGCTCCCATAAACAGTCCTGAACAAGAAATAACCTCCTCTTTCGAGGCTGCGAACTTGCTGTCTTTTTGATGATGGAATTCTAAACCTCGTTCAACCAGATGAAAGATCCGTTGATACTCAAATCAGGTGGACTTGTCTGTAGAGGCTGCCAAGGAAAAAAATTAAATATATTTGCGTATAACCACCCTAGTTCCTTAAAGGGGTGGGAGAATAAAGCATCTTATTGTTACACAATATATGAGGTTAGACCAACAAATTGTAATAATGCTAGAGTCATTCTTAAGCAGTACGCAGCATGCTTTTCTTCGATGGGTGGGATAATGCTCGCCTCCGTGTCTTTAATAGAATCAAGAATTTCTCGTAAGTCATTGTGGAAAATCTTTATTCTATGTCCAGACCGGAGGCTCACATTATGCTCGTTCAAAGCTTACTTGCCACTATCGAAGCAGGTTGTTCTACTAGTTTCAAGTAGTATTCTTTAAAGATCGATTCGCCTGCCCAATCGGCCATCCTCATTTATTTTAAAATTTGTTTATTGGCAGTTAACCTTTTTACATATGCATGACATTACTTATGCCCTTGATTTAAAGGATAATGAGTATTTCATAACAGTAACATTTTAACAATTCAACCTTCACTGTCTCCAAGCATCTCTATAGGCATAGCAGATCTTACGTCGATTGGGTTAGGGGGGGTATAGCCAGGCAGGTAAGAGGGGTGGGGGAAGAGTTCTGGACCAACAAGGTCACCACACGGCTGCGATCTGTTGCCTCGTGGGTCTGTAACCTTGTTTGCAGATCTATTTTCCATAACTTTGTCCCTATTCATGGAGGCTTGTCGTCTGAGGGATGAAATGGAGACCCAATTAGGTCTTTCCATGCTTCCAGAGCCATGCTCGAGGCGTCTGTGGATGTGGTGACACTGTCTTCCCACGCCTTGTTTTCGGCATGTATCCATCGTTCCAGTTCCCTGTGCCATGCCTTATGTTATGGTCCGGCGGGTTTCTATCAAGCCATTGCGATTGTTCTTTTTGCAAAAATACACATAATGTCCATTAACTTGGCCAGGTGTTTAAGTTTGGCCGGTCTGGGATACGTTCCCAGAAGGCATTAATCTGGGGTCCATTTATATCCAGTCACTCCTGCCTTTTCGCTTGTCTGCTGTATGGTGTTCCAAAAGGACTGTGTTTTTGACACATGACCAGAACATATGAATCAGATCTGCTCTATCTGCTCTGCACCAGATACAGTTAGTTTGTAATAAGGTGTTAAACTTCGCCAGCCTGGCTGGGGTTAAGTATGTTCGTTAGAGCAGGTTCAATTGTATTTGTCTAAATCTATGGTTTATGGAGAATGTTTTTGGGTACGCTAGGGCCCTTTCCCACTCCCATTCAGTCAATTCCCGGCCTACATCCACTTCCCATTTACCTTTCAGTTCGGCACTACGTGGATTAGGGGTATCACTCAGGTGGCCGTAGATCTGTGACACTGGCTTCCAGCCATCTCCTAGGTTATATAGTAGCATGATTAGGGGGTTAGGGTCTGGTTCTTCTGGCCAAGTTGTCCACTTGTTTCGTGCTATTGTGCGTATTCTTTGATACCATAGGAACTGCCCTATGTGGATGTCAGCCTCTTCTTGTAGCCTCTCATATTCCTTAAAGGTACCGTCCTCGTACAGATCACCTCATGTATATACCCCTTTCCTTTCCCAGTTCTTGAGGTGTTGCAGATCCGTACCATTTCTGCACAGGTCGGCAATCATTGGTATGTCCGGGGAATAAGGGTGTCTAGCGCTCTAGTTCTGTTCCATACTTTCTTTCCCAGGGTGGCTAAGAAGGGGGCATTATCTAGCAGCTGGTGAGGGGCCCAAATTAGTTCTCTCAGGTAAGTACATAGGGGAGATTAAGGGCTGTAGCAGGGCCGTCTCTGATGTATTATCGTCCGCTAACCACTTGGACACAAAGCTGAGTTGCGCTGCCAGATAATATTTCTCTAGGTTTGGGAGTTTGATTCCTCCCTGGCTGTATGGTAGGACCAAGGTGGTGAGCGCTATCTTATGTCTTCCCTTCCCCCACAAGAAGTCTCTAATTATTCTTTCTAGTAGGTGAAAGAAGGGGGCTTTGATGTAAAAATGTACGTTTTGAAACCCATATAAAAATTTTGGGGAGGACGACCATTTTAATTGAGTCTCTGCCCATCATGGATAGGGGTAGTTTCGCCCAGAATTATTGATTTTTGTAAAGCGATTGCCGCCCTCGTGTTAGGTTCATGCATTAGTTCAGGGGTGTGTGTTATGTTTATTCCCAGGTATTTGAATGAGGTAACCTCCCACTGAAGGAAGTTCTTCAATGTCCTTACCCTTGAGGCCCGCCAGGGGGAAGGGACCGGACTTTTCCCTGCTGAATTGTATGCCTGAGACCTTGGCAAAGTTTTCTAGGACATCCAGCATTGTGAGCGCATTATTGTATGGGTCTCTAATGTATAGCAATAAATCGTCTGCATAAAGTGAAATGATGTGGTCTGCTCCACCTATGCGGATACCCGCATCGAAAAATTGCTTCCGGAAGTAAATGGCAATGGGCTCTAGCCCCAGTATGTAAAGCATGGGGGATAATGGGCATCCTTGCCTGGTGCCCATACATATGTCCCACGACTCTGATATGTATTTACCGGTCTTCACTCGTGCTCTCGGTTTAGCATAGAGTATCTTGATCCATCTAATGGACCCGGGGCCGAAGCCAAAACCCACCAGGACCTCTATCAGCCATTGCCAATAAATGGAATCAAACGCCTTAATGGCATCTAGGGATATCAGTGCATACGCCTCCCTGCTTGTTTCGGTTTGGTTTATAGCGTGCTGTAGTCTGCGTAAATTCATGGTAGTGTTTCGGCTCGGGACAAAGCCGCACTGGTCCATATGCACAATTTCCCCTATTATTTTAGCCAGTCTCTTTGCCAGGATCGTTTTTATTATTTTTACATCATAATTAAGCATGGCTATCGGTCGGTAAGAATCACATTTATCTGTGGGTTTATTGGGTTTGATAATCAGGATCAAAAGGGTCTCCCTCATACTGTCTGACAACACCCCCCTCTCATGTGCCTCCTGGAAGACCTCGTGCAATAGGGGGGGGTCAGGGAGGTCTTGTATGCTTTATAGAACTCAGTGGTTAGCCCGTCGCTCCCAGGGGCTTTGCAGGTGGCCAGCGATTTAATCGCCTCTGATATGTCATCAAGTGTGATGTCTGCATCTAAGGCCTCGGTCTGTTCAGGGGATAGTCTGAGCAGCCCCATCTCCTCCAGGGTTTCTAATATCTGTTCTCGGGGGACCTGGTCTTTGTGGGAGTATAGGTGCTCATAGAAGCCCTTAAAGGAGTAATTTATGCCCTGTTGTGTTCGGAAGTTATTGCCTTCCGTGTCCTGTATTGTGGTGATTGTATGCCTTGGGTGTTCCTTCCTGCACAACCATGCCAACAGTCTGCTTGGTCTATCTGCTTCTCAGCCATCCTCATGATGTCCTCCAGACGGACGCCAATCTGAAAGGCTTTTGTGGCCATGGCTCCACTGACTGAATGAGCTCCGAACTGGAATGTATCTATTCCCGCCTGGGCTAGCGTCCAGCGAGCTAAGGTAGGAGCTGAGACTGCCTTATGGGGCTTGCAAATAGCTATGAGAAGTTGACCGCTTGGAGAGGATCTGAGCAGAGCTGTTACTTCTTTGTAGGCTTTTAACCACTGAACCACGCATAGCTTGGGTTGTTCTCTAAAAGCCGGGTAAGGGATCACTCTTGAATCACATTTAGTTCTTCTTACGTGAAAGACTATACCGTCAGGGGAGAAAGGCCTACCCTCTAGATTTAGAGCTCTAACATCCGATACTCTACTGCAAAAAACCAGACAAAGCAAGGTAGTAAGCTTGCCGGAGAGTGCTGTTCGCGATAGCTCTTCGTTAACTGGCCATGAAAGAAAAAGATTGAGCACTTTATTAACATCCCAAAGTTTGTTGTAACGGGACGGAGGTTGTACTGTAAGGAGGATATCTTTTAACAATCTGCAAACTAGGTGATGTTCCCCAGCTGGGGCCCCTTGTATGAAATAGTGGCCTGCAGAGATCGACGATCGATAGGAGTTTACTGTTCTGTAAGCAAGGCCCCTTTCTACTAAAGAGGCAAAAAAATTGAGAATTTCTTCTAGAGGCGCTGAAACTGGATGCAAGCTCCGGTCCTGGCACCATATCCTCCATGTATTCCAGGAATTGGAATACTGTTTGAGGGTAGCTGGGGCCCAGCTTTCTTCAATGAGATGAATTGCCTTGCTGGACATGCCCAAAGTTCTCCATCTTGCCCTGAAATCCTCCAAGCTGCTAGAGTCAGTTACCCGGAAACTAGCAGGGGGTGAGCCTGTCCCCACGGATCTAATAGGAGATCCTGATACCGGGGTAGAAAGATTGGAGACTCTGTGGAAAGTTCCAGAATAACTGGATACTAGGACTGAGAAGGCCATACTGGGGCTATGAGGACCAGCTCTGCTTTGTCGTGACGGACCTTCGCCAGGGTTCTCGCTATCATGAAGAAGGGGGGGAAACGCGTAGAGAACCCCCTGTGTCCAAGGCTGCAGGAATGCATCTGTCGCTGAGGCCGCTGGGTCGGGTCTCCAGCTGTAAACCACAGGGAGCTGAGTGTTGAGCCGAGACGCAAAAAGGTCTATGGACAGCGGACCCCAGTACTGCTGTAAGCGGAGGAATATATTCTTGTCAAGTCTCCAGTCGCTGGAATCGGTGTAATGGCGGGAGTGCCAATCCGCTATTACATTCTTGAGACCCGGCAGGTATTCTGCTGTGACCGAAATGTGATGATCCAAGAAGATTGATTTATTTTACGGCAGATACATTGTCCATCTTTAGTAGAATGCAACAGCTCACTTTGTCTCTGGCAAAAGAGCGTACTGCGAAAGAACCTGCGAGAAGCTCTAGGCAATTGATGTGCATTTCTAGAATTTCTAGCTCCTGTGGGGACCTAGTCCCTCCAGTGGCTGCTGTGCCACATCTTGCTGCCCATCCGGAACGACTGGCATCCGATTCTATGATGATATCTGGAGTGGAGCCGAAAATGGCCCTGCCGTTCCAAGCCTCCATGTGTGCAAGCCACCAATTTAGCTCTGTCCTCGCTTGAAGTGATAGTATCAATCGTTGAGAATAAGAGAGACTGCGTCTCAGGTGTTGGCCTTTCAATCTTTGCAATTCCCGGTAATGTAGGGGACCCGGAAATATTGATTGAATGGACAAGGACAGAAGGCCTATTACTCTTGCTAACTCCCGTAGCGAGATTAAGTCCCTCTGCAGTAGCCTGCAAATTTCTCTATTGGTTGAGTGTATCTTGGCAGCTGGAATACGAAGCTGCGAATTTTGGGTGTCTACAACAAACCTGAGAAATTCTAGATTCCTGGAAGGACGAAGAACCGAGTTGATGAGGATGAAATGGTGTTTGTTTTTTTGTGGGCAATACTTGCTGGTGTTCCAGCCTGTAAATTGGGCTTTCTTGAATGTAATACTGTCCATGGGCAATCATGCTCAACTAACAGATTAGCTGGTTTGTTGATTTTTAAGTATGTCCTAATGTTATTTGCTTTGGTTAGGAAACGCGCCCATTCAATGTCCTCAGTTTAAAAGTTCCTGTGACATATTAAGCATCACGTGAACAAGTTTGCGAGAGACAATACATCAAGACTGTGATGCAAGCATTGTATATAACTAATTTAATATGAGATGCTGCCTTAGCAATTGCTCCTGGTACATACTCCCATTCTCACAGAAAGCAATAGAAGATGCATGTTTTATCCTGCCCCATAACATGTGTGTGTGCCCCTCAGAGAGTGATGCTGCATAATCTTGATGTCGGTGTTCTGTCTTGACATGCAACATTAACCATCCTAGGTGTGGGATGCCGAGTACTCTTGTTCCTGTCTGCCCGTCCCCCCATAAACCATACAGCTCAAATACTACTATCGAAAAATGATGTCACTCACCTTCTGTATCTGACTCCAAACTAGTTATGAGAGGGGACAGCAACCAGAGTGACTGCCACTCCAACGATCATTCCTACCCTTGGTTACAGGAGGCAGTGGGCTATCCTCTCCCTTCATCGTTGTAGGATTAGCAAGTGAGGGCAGGTAACTATTGGCAGAGCCCCAAACTCAAAACATCTCTGCCTTCAGTATACAAAGTGTTAACCACTTCATTTGATCAGACCTTTTCTGTAGTGTAAACACCTGGAAGTTGCAAATATCAACCTAACTGATAATGAACAATCGTCAGAAGTTTTTTCTGATATAGTTTGTTAAAAATTGATTACAATCTGAAATTTGTCCAGGGAATTTTATGTTGCCTTAATTTGGCCCAGGTTAAAATGATGCCTCATATATATATATATATTCTGGGCTTGCGAGTGTTATGTATCAGATTGTTGTGGATCATGTTCCCAGAGTCCCTCATCTAGTTCCTCAGGTAAGATTTTGAGGTGGGAGTATTTTACCCCCCATTTTTAAGCTTTGAGCGTAAATGTGATTTCAGGAGAGTAAAAATGACTTTTCTCCTTTGCAATAGAGAAAATGTATGTGACATCCAGATGACGTGTGCGAAAACTGTATGGAAATCATTACTATGCAGCAGCTTTCTGCATTGTGAGAGAATACACCTTTCATTAATTCTCTAAGGTCTGGCCATTTGATCTCCCGAGTATATATTTAAATGAACACCAAAAACCAACCCAATTACATAGTAAAGCAAACATGAATTGTATTGTGCGTTTAGAGGTTCAATAGCAGAATTGCCTTTTGATTTTTAATGAAAGTCCTCATTTCCTGGCCCTATTACTACCTAATGGTATGCCAATGTGATGATACAACAGTGCAGAGAGGCAAGGACTCCAGGATAAATGCTATATCTAATCTCATGGTCAAATAGTTATTTATATAGGGCTTTTGGCAAAGCGCTGTACATAGAACATATTTATCACAATTATCACCAAACCTAAGTCGGTACTCATTGATCGACCACGAAAGGATGAAAGGCTGAGTTGGCATTGCCGGGATTCGAACCTGCAACCTACAGATCACGCAAAGATCGCAGCAATGAGCTCTCAACCGGCTCAGCTATCTTATGGGCTAACATCCTTCAGAGGACTGTAAAGTGAGCATCGACTGAGGTATAATAATCACAGTGCCTAGACTAACCATGTATGAAGCGCTACATACAATTAAATACCTATCTGTATTATCACATGGACAGGTTTTACTGAGTTTCTGTTTTAATTACAAATGTAACTTTAATTTGTTTCCTTTTGAACAGCGCTTGCACTTCCTGGAGAGTCAAATTTTGGATGTTTTAATTGGAGTCTCGAAGATTTGAGAGGCTAGACCACCTGTGATTGATGTAATGACAACCACTCACCCTTGAGCAAAGCCACTGCTGCCACTGACCATTTATAGTAATGTGCCCCATTGACTGCAAGGTTAAAAGGATGTAAACTAGACTGTGTACACTCAAAATTGTACACAGTGTTTTCATAATTGGAGTGTAAATTAAATTATAAGTGTAACCATGATCTGCCGCCACGTGATTATAAACACAGCACAGGAACTCTGCAAAATACAATTGTGCAATACTTGTTTGCTTTCACTGGGGAAAAAAAGCATAATTTACAAAAGATGAATTCTCAATTGCAACTTAGTTTTCCATCTTATTAATTACGTAATTCAAAAATGCTAGGACAATAAATATGCACAGTGCTTCTGTTTTGCTCCATGAGCATCAATACAGCAGAAGCTGAATGGAAAGAAACCATTCTCTTCATCCGTGTGCAGTTTCTTTTCTTAGAAAGGCTTCAGAGAAATACATTCTGTTTCAGAGGCTTTTATCCATGGTGTGCAATTACATCATGTACATAAAAATCAAAAGAAGCATTCTGGTTTCTGTCAAGTAACCTGACCTTTTCACTGCCCTCTGCTCTAAACTTGTATGTAAATGTACACAGGAAAATAATAAAGCGGTTGTATTTACAAGATTTTCATGCATAAAAAGGCCTGGTACGCACTTTATCTGGAGGCTTGCCCTCATCTGTTACTCTGTGGCTCTCTCCTGGTTCCTTCTTTTTGCAACGTATTGCCAAACTATAGTTAGTTTGAGCTCTAATGGTGGCAAAGAAATACCAAATGTTTGGAAGTCCTTGTAACGCTCACCTGACTCCCACGGAGGCGCTGGCCTGGTTCGCGCTGCTGTGACCTCTTCTAAGGTGATGCGCAGGGTTCGGAAGACGGACTGGACCGGGCCCCCAAATCTGGCTTGTCTGGCTCGCAGAAGTATCCTTCTGTAGGCGAAAATAGGGGATTAACTGTCTGCGGGGTAATGCAATCAGCCTCCCAATTTCCCCTCTCACCCTCCTCGAAACCTTTCTGTGATTCCTTGTAGCGTCTCACCTTAGGGTCTGGAAGGTCGAGCTCTCCATCCTGCTTCTGATGCAGGGGCGCGTTGGTATCCAGTTACTTCACTGGATTTTCGGATTGGTGAGAACCAAACTTGCTTGGCTTCCAGGTAAGTTTTTTTGATGAGAGGTTCCCCATGTGTCCATGCATTAATGTACTAATGCTAGTGTCTTTTTCCCCAGAGGGGCCGGGGTACGGAATGCCGGGGAACAGGCACCGACCCGAGATGAGAGGTGAAATCCTTGTAGAAATCAGGTAAGTCTTTAATGAGCGTTTTTGGGTAATGTCTTTTCATTCGCTCATTAACGCTGATGCCTTTTTCCCCTTATGGGCCGGGGTCCGGAAATGCCAGGATGCGGCGCGGACCCGAAATGAAGAGGGATTGAATCAACAGGTAAGTCTTAACATGGAGATTTAGCTTTCCTTATTCCCTTCTCTCTCACCTTTTGTTCTGGTCTTTTTCTCCCTAGGCGCTGGGGCGTGACTGCGAATCCGGATGATCGCTGCTGAACATGGAGGCGCCTTGTAAAGGTGAGTGGAATGCGGCGCTGCAGCGATCGACGCAATGAGCTTTTAAATAAGTCTTCCTTTTCAGGATTGTCGGCAAGATGTCTCCGGGATGCGGATTTAGCAGGTAAGGACTTTTCCTTCTTCTGTTCTCTTCTTCTCTTCCTTTGCAGGTGATCCAGGATGCTGGCAGGCGTGGCAGAAGTCGGGATGCAGGAGCAGACACGGTGAGCGTCCAGCTGCTAGATGCAGAACAACGCGAAGCACGAGTGGCTGTTCGGGTGGGGTTTAAATAGCCTTGGAAGAAGTTCCAGATATGTATCCTTCCCCGACCACGCCCGGATGATAGATTAGTCCCACAGATAAAGTAGTTCCTTTCAGGCCTCAAGGAGGCCGGGGTCCTGCAGCATGGGCTGCATCAGGTAAGTGCACCCAAGCGCTTCCATAATGAGCCTGGCGCCTATGGCGCCAGGACTGATGTCTTTTATGAGCCTGGCGCCACAGGCGCCAGGACACTGTCCAAAGGGCCCCTATATGGGGTTGCTGGGTCCTTCCTTGGGGACTGGATGTCCGCTTTCGGGGACGCAGGGCTTGAACCGGCTCCCCGGGAGCGGGCATCATGACAGTCCTTGCTTGAAAATTGGACTGCAGATCGTGCCTTTGTTGCAAAACAGATCTACTGTTAAAAGCCCTGACAGTAGACTAATGAGGGCTGCCTTTTAATTATCTAGTGTGACGAATTTAGAGATTGTAATCTACATTCAACAAAACTATATCAGAAAAAGATTCAGACCATTGTTCATTATCAGTTGGGTTGATATTTCCAACTCCCAGGTGTTTAAACTGCAGAACAGGTAGGGCCCCCCCTCCCCATGATAGGATATGGCAGTTATAACACGCCTGTACATGTACATAAGGGGTTCTAGGTGCCATGTGAGGCTAGGGAGGTGAGCCCGCTGCGCAACACCCTCCCTATGGTTCGGGGCAAGTGGTACTTCACTGGGAGAGACTCCCCCTTAGGGGACAAGGACTCCCATTCATGTGAGGAACTCCCTGGGACAAGAAACATGATGGCATACTTGCGATTGTCAAATCCATCAAATAATGTTAAGTACCAGGATGGACTGAAGAAGAACCATGCAGACGAGAGAAACGTCTGTTGAGGCAGGAGAGATCCCCTGAGAACGTGAACCTGGAAGGAGACGGGGTCACTTTAAAACATGGAGCCTGAGAAATCGGAGCTTGCTGGGAAGCAGTACACAGAATGCTGAGAGTCCAGCATAGCTGAGACCCTGGAAAAAGCCAAGCCAAGTGGGGCTTGTGAGTTGGTTATGGTGCAACCCTGAGAGAGCAGTGGTGGGCAGCCTGCCCACATACCAGCGCTAATACCTCCGTTGCGAAGCCACAGCAAGCAACGAGGCTCCCCTTTGAACTCTGGAGAAACTTAACGAAGGTGCGAAGAACGCCTGACAAGGACACAGAGGAAAAAGCCTTGACTGCGGCCTGAGAATGGAATCGAAGCAAGACCTGTGGGAACCCCAGAGGCATTCCCTGATAATAAGGAAGGAAATGTGAGCTATGGGAGGCACAGGAAGTCAACCTCGGATCATTGAAGTTGAAAACTCATCCCAGTACGAATGAGAACGACATAAAAGTAAAGTTGATGCATCTGAATTGTGATAACGTGAGTAAGAATAGGACATTTCTCATTTTAGGCCCCCTCTCGCTCCCTTCGTTCTGACGATCTCCTGTTACTTTCAGTTCCCCCACCCCCTTGTACCTCTTCTCGTTTCCGTTCTTTTCAGCTCCTTGCCCCCTTACACTGAACTCCCTACCTTTCTCTATCCGTTCTTCCCCTTCCTATTCTTCCTTCCGCTCCTCACTGAAATCTCTTCTTCATTCCCCTCCCTGATCCCCTTCCCCCTTTCGCCCTTCTTTCCCTCTTTCTTGTACCCTTCTCTGTGTTATCTTTATCTTCCCTTCTCTTCTAAATCTCCCTTCTTCCTACTACTCACTTACTCACTACTCTCTCTCCCCCCCCCTCTCCTTCTTTCTCCCCCCACCCCTCCTCTTCTTTCTCATATGTAAATTTTTCTACATGCTGATTTTCTGGTTTGACTCATGTTTACCGTTATTGCTTCTACTGTTCCATGTTTATTGTATATTTTGTTGTTAATTGTGAAGCGCCTTGGATTAAGGCGCTATATAAAACAATAAATACAAATGAATGATCTCGGTGAAAGCAAGAAGAGATTAGAAGCCAGATTAACGGATTTGAATTATTTGCAGTGAGAGATGGTGAATAAGTGGGTATATCTCTACCCTGGGAAAAGGGTAAATCCAATCCTTTATCAAAAGTGGAAGAGTGGGAGATGAGAAAGAAAGAGCATGAGGAACCCATGGACAAGATAGCCTTCATGATAAATCCATCTAAGTGCAGGAGAGATGCTCTTAAGGTAGCAAGTAAATGTAACCAACCCGATGAAAGAGTTGCATGAACTGATAAGAAGATTCGCCAGACACTACAGAAAGACTATAAATTATGAGGAAGTTGTTTGAAAATCAGAAGACTAGTGTGGAAAGCTCTCTGCAGGAGAAGGGAGTCATTTTTCTGCCCTTATTTGTGTTTCTATAAGTGATGGGCTCAGATAGTATTGTTTATTTGGACAGTGGGCTTATTATTTTTGGACATTTCAAAGACGACGGACAAGCACCTTAGCTAGTAACGTAGGTAGGGAACACCCCATAGCAATAGGGAAGGATGGCCCTAATTTCTTTTATAAACACAAAGTAAAATGTCCTCAAAGAATCAGCGTCCTCCTTCTGATCCTCCCCACTAGTCATTTGAGCAGTGAATCCCTTTGTTTGTTTGTCCGAATGGTTTCTTCGTCATTGTCATTTCCCTACCCATGTGTCTAGTTATTCCCAAATGAATAAAAGCATAAAAAATGTCTCTAGTTCGCACCTTTGTTTACTCATTTTTCTCTTACCACTCTAGCAAGTGAATTCTTTTACTTCTCCTTTGTATGCTTTAGTTCATGAGTTTTGCCTCCTTTTAATTGCAACTTGCTTGCTTTATGTTCCTGAGCTGTTAAAAGATCTAGATCATGCAAAGTCATGGGGCCTCATTACGGGTTCAGCTGTAACCGTGCCATTACTACCGCCGGATTGCTGGCTGATCTGTAAATATTTACTGGCGCCTGATTTGCAGGTAACACCAGGGGATTACAACCCCGGCGCTCCGGACAGTCAGGCACCAGTTAATTGTAAATCCCCATTCCCGTAGAGTCCTGTAGGACTTTATGGGAATGGGGAACACAGAAGCAACAGTGTTGGGGTTTCCGTGACAGTCTGCCTACCGTGGCCGCTGTACCCGGCAGGGTCCGACCTGTCGGACACAGCGGCTCGGGCAGGCAGACCTATAATATGCCAGTCTGGCAACAACGGTGCTGGTAAGCTTACCGGCACTGTTGTTTCCAGACCGGCATAATGAGGCCCATGGTCATCAATATCAGCTCTGCGAGAATTGTCAGGAGGTCACTTCAAGTTCCTTGGCAGCTTTTTGTAACATTGTTGAAATCCACCTTACCTTGTGTGATAGTGAAACCCTAATATCGGGGGACCAGTCACCGAGGGCAACTACCCGCTATCCCTTGGCTTCAGATATTTTATTTCTTACTCTTGCCTCTCCCTCTTCTTTGCCTTTTTTTTTCCTTTTGTGGTTTTCTGCCTTATTTGGTTCCCAAATTTTAGACCCAGGAGTCATCTGGGTTCCATTTTCAATTAATTAGTGTGATGTTTTTCTACAGCTTTAGTGTTCAAGCCCTGAGACTGCCGATGGTGGTCTAAGTGTAGTTCTTAACACAAACTCCTAATACTTCACCCTTCATCTTTCAAGAATACACGCATCTTTTCAGGCCAAGTGCCTTACTGCTCCAAGTAGGTGACTACATGCACAGGCAAGATCACTACCACTGGGTGTGTTTAAGATTTGCAAAATTCCCAGTCACCTCTGTTTCCTAAGACTATGCAATGGCTCAGAGGCTGCCTGTATTCCCCACAAAGACCCACAATTCAATGCACTCCAATCTACCACTGCTAGGTAAGCATGTTAAGGGTGGACCGGTCTTTCTTCTCAATTTTTCAAAACCTCCCTCATTTAAAGGGCCCTCCAATCATCTTGGCTGACTATGACCCCGCCCAAAAGCCTGTCGTAGGTACCAAACCCACCCCGGCCCCCCAACCGTCCTTCAATGTGAAATGGGATGGAGCCTAGTCATAGAGCTTTAGTCGCCAGTGGCCTTAGTCCCAAAACTGAACCAACTGTTTAGAGTTGAGTTATTGTAAGTTGTCCTTTGAACCATGCAAATCCTGCTAAGAGGTGCACAGGGCCACATTACTTGGCCTTTGTTACACTTCTGTAGCGTTGGGCACTCACCAGCTGTGTAGGGAAGCATGACCATGCTGCTCATCGGATTGATGGAGCTGTGATGAATCCTGCTGAGTCCTCACAAAAACGCTACCCAAGTCTCCTCCCAGGTGGCATGGGGAAGGCAGCCGCTATCTGATCCCGACCCTGGGTGTGGTATTAGCCGAGAGATCACCTGGGAGGAGATGGTCCCCAGGGGAACAGTAGGACTCCGTTGGGATGTTGTATTTCTTTTCCTCAGAGGAGGAAGTGTCATTGATACTGGAGTCTGGATTGACTCGTTGTCAGAAGGAGCTTTTCTTTCTGAAAGCTAATTATATTGAAGATGGTGAAAACTGTTACAACAATTCATATATTTGGAATAATCCCTCCCCCTTTTTCAAAATCATGTCCATATATAACGGTGTATACTCGTATGATCATAAGTGAATCTCTAAATATTAACATCTTGGATTCTGAAAACTCTAAATTTCCTTTAAAGCAAAAACCATCATTAGATCCTTTATAACAATCCTTTAGAAAAGGCATTTAAGGATATAAAGTAATTTTGTATCTATATTTACATTAATAAAAGTAAGTTGAACATTGGGGACTTTTAGTCCCACAATGCCCAAAGTACCGGCACGAAAAAGAGGGAGGCGAGGCACTGATCTGCAATTTGCAGGTTAATAGGGTTAATGAGCCACACCTGAGGAAGACTGGGAGGTATAAAAGGCCCACTTGGGTGCATGCCATAGAGAGTAGCAGAGAGAGCTGTAATGGGAGGGTGGAGAGGTTGCTGGAACACCGCATTGCAGCTTAAACTGAAGGAGAAGGGAGACGCCAGAGTCGCCATAGTTTGCGGTGTGGATGCCGGCTCCGAGAGGGTCTCTTCGGTCAGAGACTTTGGTTGCAGTGATTGTGCAGCAGGAAGCGTTATCTGCAAGAGCCCCACCCACCCCCTAAAGATCGTTGTTGCAGAGGAAATGTGGCGGGAAGCGTCGAAGTTACCTTTCCCCACGTTTAGGCGGGCTCTGGTGGCACCAGAAAGCATTTGGAGCAAGAAAGGCTACTTTTCTCACCAGTGCGGGCCGGGGAAGACAGAATAAAGCAGTTGTATGTGTTGCCCGAAGCAGAAGAATCGGACAACCCTAAGGCAGTGGAACGAACGCACAAGCCAAACCCGGTGAGTTCACTGGTATACTGTGACCCCAGAGCGCTCCGTGACAGCTCGCTGGCCACGCCCTGGAGTTTTAAATATAGATCTAATGAAAGAAGAGTGAAGTGGCAGAAAAACCAATATTATGGCAGAGAAACAAATATGTATGTCCAACTGATGTGAAGCAGAAAGAGAATTATTCTAAATACCAAGCTGATAAGAAGTGGAGCAAGTGGCAATATAAGAACTTGGTGAACAGGCCAGCCAAGTGTCATTGTTATATTTGAAGGTCAGAATAACTACCAACAACACAAGAGGGAAATATTGTTAGAAACCAATGTAAACCACTGTTGTCAAAGCGAAAAGTATACCAGAACCAATCCAGTTAAAAATAACTATCCTTTCCAATGCCAAGAGAAGGCCATTAAGAAACCAGTTGTTTGTAGAACCTATTGTCGGAGGGAGAAAGAAGCAATTGGGGGGAACAAAAATTGCCGAAGCCAAAGAGGAGTAGCAGAGAATCCTTATCAGTACTTTGTTGATGCTAGAGTGGGAAAACGAGAGTGGCAGGAAGGCTGCCCTTCTGGCTGAAAGTGTTCCGGAGTAGAAGAGCATGACCTGCATTGCATGCGGCAATGAAAAGTATGGAACAAACGGCACCAATGTGTCGTGTTTTTCCCTGAGAAGTAGTCAAAACTGTTTGTTGAACAAATCATAAGACTTTTTGAGGTGTGTGAAGGAAAAACTAAACCACAGAAGTACTTGTAGTAGTAGTTTGGCTAGGCCTGGGATGAGAGTACACCAGGACAAATGGACCTTGTAGTATAGGTCTGACAGGTGAGGGGACCAGGCAGAAGTCATTGAAGCCCTGCAGTGTGGTTAAAGGGGTTAACGAAGTGGCAAGACCCCAAAAGTACATTGTAAATAGTTGTGGAATCATGCTGAAAAATCAAGATTGCTGATGAAGTATTTTGTGAACAATTAATTATTCTGACAGAAGCATTTTTGTTGATTTCGATGAACTGTGGAAGGATGCTTATTTTCTGAAGAAAAGTTGTGTATAACTCTCTGCTCCAAGTGGAGAGACCAAAGATTTGTTGAAGATTTTGAACTGTTGGTCTAGTCAAATTGAGAGACTTATTGGAACTTGTTGCAAGACGCGATTTCCTTATTCCTTTTGAAGTGTCGCTTGAAATCCTGATTGCATCTGGGGAGGGGAGACTCACCCAGGTTACAAGCAGAAACAGTTGCCTTGTCTCGAACATACCAGTTAAAGTTTTGAATCTCAATTGCCTTATATTGTTGAGTTTGTTGTATGTACAATTGTGAGTGACAGAATCCTTTTTGTTAGTGTTTCCTTTACTTTATTTTAGGCTGAGAAATCCTTGTCAGGGTAGGGATAGTGAAGCATTTTATCAGACCCTTTTTGAGTTTAATATAATGGCATCTTTTGAAAAACCTTCACACAGTTGTCCGCCTAACATTTCTGACCCCTCACAGGGCATGCTCTGCAACGCTATTTTAACATAATTTTGACAGTAAATTATTGAAGGCATATTCTGTCTCTTGGATTCTGATCCGCTAAAGCAGATATAGCCTGTCACCAAGTTGTCACTTTTTAATAACATTTTATGATCTCCATTTTGTTTATGTAAATATTGACTGAATCAACACACATGATATTTTAAAATAATTCTTGTATGGCTCTTGCTGGGATCGAAATTAAGCTTGGATAAGCAGGACCTAGAAGCAGCTCCTGGGTATCTAGAATTAATCGGCAACAAGGAGCTGGGAAACGAGGTGCTTGTATATGTTATGTAAATCTAACAGCAAAATAAGATGCAAATATTTAATTCTGTCCATTACTTCTTAACCTTTTGTTTTAAATGCATTTGTGTCCTAATGTTTATTTAAAGATGGTCCAAATGCGCATAGTTAAATTCACATAGGTGTGTTTGTTCAAAATCAGTTGGCCTGGGCAGCCAAATGTAGCTGTTGGTTTCAAGCTAACCAGACTCTTCTAGGCTACAAGCATGAGCTAAATGGCTCCCAGCTCCCCTCAATTTCGAACCCTGCTCTTCACTCTCTAGCTGGTCTTTATACCATAAGGATGTCTGCAGTAAGAGAAGGTACAAGTTATTGTGTACTGCGTTCATGTGACCGCAACACCCACATCCATATATTCCTAATCTGAGGTGGTCTAAAGGCTCTTGGTAGTTTCACCAAGCTCCAAGTTTAAATCTGCAGACGTGACACGGATGCAAGAAAAAAACAAGTGCATTGATAAATATATCTAGATTATAAGGTCTGGATGAAGATTGTTCCAAAGATTGTAAAAATGTATTGACTAGAAACCACTCATATTGAAGTGATATACTGAAATAAAAATATGGCTACATAGACCAAAATGTACTTAATTAAATTCCAAGATAGAGAAGAGTTTCTGTGACTGAAATAATCAATTGTTTGCATAAAATCCAAAAAGCTGCAGTACGCCTTGATTTTTTCCACCTACCCATAACTTCACACCTATCGTCTTCTTGGAAGCCACTTCACTGACTTCCTGTATGTTGGCGTATTCATTTTAAGGTACTGTTTTTTAAGTGTCTTCTTTGGGATGCCTTGCCCCTTATATAGCCTTTTAAAATTCAGCCCTACATACTCAGTACACCGCTGCAATAACTGGCCAGCTATCCTTTGGTGATGCCAGGACCCTTCTGTAACAGCAGGTGCAATAGACTCTTCCCGAATTTTGGTCCTGTTTGTGGAATTGTCTGCCTCGTCCTATTCATCTGTGACTCCTTAATCTCTTTGTAAGACCCTGAAAACTTCCATTGCCAACTCTAGTGTCCTCCTACGAGAGATGCGCGCAGTAAAGAAAATCATCAGATGGACCGTAGAAAAGGTTTAGGATAGTTAATAGATATGGGAGTTTTTACTGCAGCATGTACCAGGTAATGGAGTGTGGGACTGCAGGGTGTGGGTATTTCAGGCAAGAGGTGATCATCGCCAATGAAGCTTTGATGTCATTGGCTGTGTGTAGCCCGTACTGATCGGACAGAAGCTTGTAAACAAGAAAAATGTATCGATGTGGACATTGGTGTTCGTGATTGAGGTTCTCGCACTTGATGGGGTAAGACTGGGAACAAACATAGAACACTGATGTGTGTCACAAACGGTTGTCTGTTTGCTGATTTAACGGGCAAAATGTCCTTGGCAGCATTTCGGGAAATGTGGATGGGCCACCAAATAGTACACGACAAGTCTTGAGTGCACACACAAGACCAAAATAAATGGGTAGACAGACTGACCAAAAAGATGCCCACTTGCTTTTGCAGCAGCCTGACCGCCAAAACTCCATCTGTCTTGTGCAATCTGGAGAATGCTGGAGACTGCAATCAGCCTTCTAGCAGCATGAGCTTTGTTGGATGCAAATGCTTGACCTACCCATCTGCCGAAGCCAAAGAGGCAAAATATGGAAAAATGTAGGAACTGATTAAAAAAACAAGTGGAGACTCTAAAAGGGCGTTGTAAAAGGGATCCCCTACTGAGTAATCAAATCAAAATACTTGACGGACGGGAACAGCAAACACAGAAACCGTTTTCTTTAGTGAATCCTTCTCTTATTTGGTGAAGATTCTGTGTTCAAGTTATGTTCAGAATGGTGTTCCTTGTGCTTTTACAGTAGAAAATGGACTACTCCATGGTAGGTGCCTTCGAATTTGCCAAAAAAATCACACTGACTTTTTTCAGTTTGAGCCAAGTCTTGGGGAGGTCCAAATGGGGCAACGGAAAGCAAGTAAACTGGGGTTGCATTTTTGTATGATTCTCGCCAGAGACGGTGGAGTAATCACCTGGTTAATTTGTGGTGATGTCTGATGATCTGTCTGCTGAGTAGAGTATGGTGTGACTACTTCGAAGCAGCTGGCATTATTTGCCTAGTTAGGTGAGAGGATAACCCAGCAGACGTCTCTTTGGCCATTTGATGCGGTTGACTGTCCCGATGTTTGAACCATTCTCCCAGTTCTTGTTCCTGTTGTAGTTCTGCTTCCTGTTTAGATCCTTGATCCTTCTCCAGGATGTATTGAACTGAAGTTGATGAGTTCCCGGAAAGTATCGGGACATGGAGTTTGGTCAGGTTGGATGAAGTTGTGCATCCTGTCTGAATGTAGGCGTAGTGGATTTTGATGGGAAGCCTATTCCGCAAGCATCAGGCAATTGGTGCAAAGTCACTATCCCCTTCTGTTATTTGGAATGTATGTGGTTCGCACGGCTATGTGAGGGATGAGATTTGGATGGTGGTGATTATTTTGATTTGTAGCCTTTAGGGGTTTTCCCTTCTGTTCTGGTTTTGATCCAGCGGCAGCTCTTTAGGTAGGACAAGTGCCTTTTTTTCTAGACTAAATCTGTTCTGTATCCTTTTTAATCTTTGGATTGGTACTCATGTACACTTTAATATGTAAATTTGCCTAGCCAAATTGCAGGTTTCAGTGCACCAACCATTAGGGGATAGTTTCCTATTGACGGGGGGTTAAGGTTTCTTCACCTTCCTCCCCTTCCTTTTAGCGGTTTCAACTGACATTTGGAGGATTACACCAATGTGGCAACTTGAGTTTGAGGCTGAGGTCCATGTATCAGAATGCACCTAGGTTGCGGTCTTTGGTCTTGATTGTAAATTGTTCTCGAAGTCTTTGTTTAGGGAGTTCACCCTTTCTAAAAAAAAAATAATAAAAAAAAGTGCTGAGGGAGTAGTTCCATTTTGTAAATGTTAATCGTAAGGCTCTTGTTGCTCATCCAATTTTCCTTGAAACAATGCAAATGGGTTTGATTGCACATTTGAGTCAACTTATTATTGAAAGCTGTGAGGAGGATCTTGTTGTGGGTCGATCAGAGGTAGATACTAAAGAGCAGGGTAGACACTGGTCATATCTATGTGCCAAGTTATCTGGCCAGTACCTGAAGAGGGATCATCATGTTTTGAAATGCACTGAACTATTTTGTCTGAAGAAACCCTGTAATTCTGCATGTGTAATGCCCCACATTTCTTCCAGTCTGTGAGCACGTAAATATAATATTACTTTAATTTTAAGTAATTTATAGGCTTGTGCGTGCTGCTTGGTTTTTTAGTTTTGGTGTGTGTGACAATAAACCCATTTAATGTATAGTGGAGTCTGCTGACAACCTTAATGTGGGACAATTGATGTTACCTGTATTGGCATATTTGGGTTCAGGCAGTGGACATTCACAGACTAGGGGATCAGAACACAGATGCTATTATAGTGATTAATGTTTGAGCCAAACACGAAAGAGGAGAAGAAAACAAGTGAGAGGCATAACAACCACGGCTAAACTAAAGTAGGGCTGCGGTCCGGAGTTCACATGTTTCCTTCTGAACAGTTTGTGGTCAAGATGGGACTCCATTGTTTGGTTGTATAAAGTAAAGACAGTTTTGCGAGTTTGTGACTCTTAAAACTCTGCTAAAGTCCTCTCTAGCACTTGCAGATTAGTTTCTTTCCTACTTGTCCTCGGTTGATTTTCAGACTGTAGTCAGGCTCACCTAGGCAATGTTAATGTGGTGGAGGGGGGGGGTGGAGAGGAGTGTGGCACCGGATTTCAATTGTTATACTGCTTAGACAATGCCAGCTTGAATGTCCCTCACACTCGACTCAGGCTTATCTGTGGTTTGCTGAAACGTTTTCACTTAGATTTACTCTTTCTTTTTGGACAAATCCTTGTTTCTCTGCACTGTGTGTCTTCTCCTCGACTTCTTGAGTTCGGCATATGGCCATAATTCTCGGGTGACTTTTTTGGTTTGTCTTGCCCACCTGAACAACATGATCTCTTATTTCTATTTGTTTCTTCCTCTTGCAAGATATGATATATTTTATTTATATTGAGCCCATACACGAGGGTTTCAAGCAAAACGCATGTATTCTTTGATTAGCTTGCTTGCCCAACTAGTTTCTGTAGTATGGGCATTGATGAGACTGCTCTTTTTTTGGGGTTTGCAGGTCTTCGAGCCTCATTACAAGTTGGGCAGTGCGGGTTAAATGCAGCAGTATGAGCTAGAGGTAAATCCACCAACTGCTCTATTTTTGGTGGAATTACTGCTGTGGTAATTCCATCGAAAATGCGCTACTTGCAATCTGGTGGTAACACCGCCGACCAAGTGGCGGTAACAGTAACAGTTTGCTAGTATCTGGGTGGGTTTACCGCCTAGATACCACCAAACTCTGAATGAGGCCCTTTGTCCGTAATTATTCCCGCTACTGCTCCCGGATGTCAGTGACGCCCCACGCCTGCGAGTACTAGGTACGTTCTTGATTCCGTTGGCATAGATGATCTAAGACTGCAGCCATACACTTAATTTGCTCTACTGAAGCAGCTTTATGCCTCAGGAGAAACGTCTTTGTTTCTCTGAGAAGATCAGGAACTTCTCAGAGAAATGTAAGCTGCCCTGGCTTGAACATATTCCAGTTCTGTGTTTAGGTGACATGCCGGTGGCAAAACATGAAGCTGGGATTGGGGGAGAGGCCCTCTCCTGGGTTGGCATCAATGAGCTTGTCGCCTTGCTACAGTGCCCCTAATCCTATTCCCCAGAATTGGGAGTGTGACTCCAATGTAGTATGCACCCTGGCCAAACTTTGATTGGCCCCTGCCGACCATGATTGACTATTGCCAATGATCACTTCGGTATGGTATGGTAAGCCTAGGGGCTTAGGAACCATCTCCATGTAGGCCACCTACCAGTGTCTGTCCTTAGTATCTGGGAGAAATTGTGCATGCCCGAAGCAGTACACTTTAGCAAAGCCAAAAGTGTTGGCTTTATCAATTCTTGTTACAGGTTGTGAAGAAAATGACAAATACATTTTTTTTTAAGTATCACTCCATTTCGAATAGGAAATAGGTGTTTTGACTGGTTTTTAACTTATGTCATTCTTGAATCTTTTGTGTATTGCTAATTATTTTCTTATTGAAAAGATCTAATTTATTTTATCAATTGAAAACCTGCTTTGTATCCTTGCTTTGCAGGTTTCCTTTACATAACAAAGAGCGCCTGCACCAGTGGCTGATCAGCATGAAGAGGGAGAAGATGGTGCCCACCAAACACCAGCACTTGTGCAGTGAACACTTCACACCGTCCTGTTTTGAGTGGAGATGGGGAGTACGCTACCTAAAACCGGATGCAGTTCCCACCATCTTCGAGCACACTGGAAACCGTAGGGTAAGTATTAGGAGCTAAATTGACAATGAACTGAAATTGATCGTAATGCATACAGAGTAAGGGGGAATGTTTTGTCAATTAACTGAGCTAATACATTTGATGGGATTGTGTTCAGTGCTGAAGTTGTGTATACTTTTGCTAGAGCCAGTGGATGGGAATTCCCTTCTTTGCAGGCACCTGGGGAGCAATACTAATAATAAACTACAAAAATGATGAATTCTTCCAATTGGGGCTTAAGGAGTAATAGAGGGTTATGGCAGGCAAATGCACAATTACAATTCATTTATTAGTATGTTTTATAAAAAATCTATTGCAAACCACAATTTAGACAATTCACAATTCATATAAAATCATCAACAGAGTGTGCCAAAACTGCATAATTATACTGTACAAATCCGCAAATGTAAATTGTCCAAATCGTATATGCCACCAGTCTTCAATATTTAAAAAAAAAACATAATTTGACTATGACTAATATACATTTATTGCAAACATCACTGTTTAACAAACTATTCATTTAAAGTGCAAACAAAACCCATTCTCCACATTTGTCACCTAAAGGTTAAGAGGAGTGAAACCCCAATAGGGCAAGCGTCTTTAATACTCAGTATAAAACTTCCCTTTCTCTTAGATTTGCTGGAGGAAAAAATCTAATTAAATATTTGCGTTTATGTCCGTCTTCCTTAGGATGTGAATGTAGCATAACGTGGTTCCTTATGTGATTCTAATCATCAAACCATCCTGTATAGTCTCCATGAATTCTTTATAATAATTGCATGGCGGGGGAAACACCTACGTCTTAAAAAAGGCAGGAAACCAACTGAAAATCTCTCTATACAGGCATATAAGGTGCTCTTCACGGTGTTATGCACCCTTAATGATGTCTTTCTTTCTGAAAATAAGAAAAGGGACATCATTATGGGTGCATAACACCGTTGAGGGTTGGTTTCCTGCCTTTTTGATTGAAGACTTAGGTGTTTTCCCGCCATGCAATCATGTGTGAATGAATTTATAGAGAAAATAAACTTGAAGGGGGTATTAAATTTTGTTACATCCATGCCTTTTTTCTAAATTGTGAGTCTTTTTATAGAAACTCCCACATGATTTGTTTTTATTGATACTAATGTGAAACCTTGTTTCACAGAGATTACTGCTTTGAAAAAGTACCAAATGCACCAAACTGGGGATGTAATTCTATACCAAAAACCACACTGTTTAAAAAACATCGCACTATTGCAGTTAGCAAATGTCAGAGAAACAACTGTACTCTGGGTGGTTTTTGTCTTAAGTGTTGTTAATATGTTGGGTTTTTAATTTAAATCGATCATCACAACAACGTGTCGAAAATCATCAAGCACAAGAAGATGCACACAAACTGAGAATACATTTTTAATTTTCCTCATCAGTGTTGCTCTCCTAAAATATTTGAAAAGCACTTTGATTTCTCCAGCATTGGATCTTTCATGGATTCACATGCTGTGAATTTTGCCCCGTCGTCAGGCTGGGAACCTCGGTCACTTTAACCTAGCGTTTTCCCATGGAAAACTTTGACACTTCAGTCTCCTATGAATGTCCTTTTTGGGTGCTTTAGTCTCCACCAATGGGATGTAGGGTATAAATAACCCTGCCCCTGCGGCTTCCCTTAAGATTTCAACCGCCTCCAAACTGTTGGGATCACCTCGTGTTAGTTGTTTTTTTGCTCGTGCGTGTGCTATTTGCATGTTGAGATGGCTTCTGGGGCTCCGAAGAAGTCTCTGTTCTGGCCCTGTGTGACTTATGGTTTGAAAGTGTATGCGTGCGACAGGCATATGGATTGCCTCTACTGCCTTTACCCCCATCACTCAGCTGACTCTTGCGAGATTTGTAGAGGGCTTTTGCAAAAGACTCTTAAGGGCAGCAATTGGCGGTTGGTTTGTTGGCCTAATTAATGCACCTACCCGGCCTCGGAGGTTGGGTCAGTCTGGAGCCTGTCTTTGGAGCGGTCTGTGCAGTCGACGGATCGTCGCCGGGCGGCATCGGCCGAGCCTCCAGCTAAGAAACCTCTTCCAGCTCCTGTATCGCTATAGATATTCTTTGAGTAAGCAGCTGTCAAAGGGTTCTTCTTCGCCTAGGCATGGTCAGTCGGACCATTCCTGAGGGTATGGTGGTAGGCCCGAGAAGTTGGTGGCGTAGGAGAAGGCCTTGGCCAAGAAGGACTTGTCGTCAAAACGGTCCTCTTCAGGGGACCATCACAGGTCGTCCTCTAAGCACCGCTCCAGCGCTGCCAAGCAGATGGCCATTCCGTCGACGGGGGCCCCGTCTATGGTTGCTCTTCCATCTATGGTTCCGTCGTCGACGGTAGTGTCATCAGCTCAGGCGACAACAGTGTTTGATAAAGGACTGATGTTTTTCTCGTCATCGACACAGAAGAATTGTTGCCAACGAGTGGGGCTTGGCAGTCTTCCACCTTTGACTCGCTTATGCCTGACACCATTCTACATCAGGAGACAGCAGCTTTTTCGGTGTCCTCTGAGCTGGACGACGACCGGGAGCCGGTGTTGGGGCCATCGGCTTTGGGACTGCAGAGTGTTGGGCCTTCGACGTCGGTGGGCATGGGTGCTGGTCCTGCTAGTTAACCACTGGTGAACCCGCAGTCTAGGTTGTCGCTTCAGGTCCTTTCTACGCTGCAATCATTGTTAGGCCAGCTGGATGCAAGGTTACCCCCTCTGAATGTGGTCCCGGTGGGGCCTGTCATGGATGCTCCTGGTGTTCCTCTGTGTTAATCTCCCACGGCTGGTTTGCCGGTGCCACTGCCGGCGAGAGATCGTCCACGTTCGTACCGTGAGGAGGGTGAACTGCCAGAGTCGGAGACGGACAGTGTTCCGCGGGACACTGTCTACTGGTTCATCGTCGCCGATGAGGGATGACGCGTGGGACACGACCGGGGAGGTGGAACAGCCTCGGAGTCCGGTGCAGCCTTACCCCTCCTGATAATGTTGGGGCATTCCACGCCATGATGGCTAAGACTTGTGTGGAGTTTGGGTTGGCAACTGAGGAAGAGTCGGAAGGAGTGTTTCCTGTTCAATCACATGAGCAAGAGAAGGAAAGCTGTATTCTCTGTGCCTTTTCTGGACCACGTGTGGCAGGAGGGCCTGCGCATGATGCAACATCCCTTTTCGGAACCGGCTGTCAAAGGTAGACTGGAGAAAAAGTTCAAAGTCCCGGAGTCTACCCCGGTGTGCTTAGTGTCGCAGCCCACTCCTGAGTCTGTGGTGTCGGTGGCGCCCAGCCATAAGGCCCGGAGTCAGCACAAGTGTGTCACTCCTCCGGACAGTGAAGCAAGGAGACGAAGGTTTTGACTGTTGGGGTGACGACGGTGAAAGCGGCCAATTCCTTAGCGATCATGACACACTATGATCGTGAGATGTGGCATAGGCTAGCGCCCATTTTGGAACATCTGCCAGAGGAGCACCGCAAGACCGCCATGCTCTTGGTGCATGAAGGGGAGGAAGCTTCCAATCACAGTGTTAATATTGCCGTTGACCTAGCGGAGTCCGGCTTTGAGCAGATTAACAATGGGGTAGTGCTTTGTTGCCAAGCCTGGCTTAAGTGCACTGACCTTCGCCTGAAGGTGCATTATAAGGTTATCGATATGCCCTGTGAGGGGGAGCATTTGTTTGGCGAAAAAATCGATGAGGCCCTCAAAGGGAAGAAGGAAGACACTGAGACTGCTAAATCATTGGGGGCTTTACAGAGTGGGCGCTCTTTTCGCTCCTTTCGCCCGTTCCGGGTGGCTTCGGGTAATGCCCGGTTTGCTTCCACCAGGAACCGGGGCTACGGTCGGTCAGGTTATTCATCCAAGGGGTATCAGTTTGGCGCAGTCAGTGCAGAAGAGTCGGGACTTTCAGGCCCAGCGAAAAAGGGGTGCGCAGTCCCCCACCTGTAAGGGGAGGCAAGCTAAACCACAATGACTGCCTTCAGGACAATCTACTGGGGGGCAGGGTGGCGATACACGTGGACGAGCGGTGCAAGATTACGTCGGATCGTTGGGTGTTGGTCACGGTGCGTCTGGGCCACTCGCTGGAGTTCAAGTGTTCCCCGGTTTCCATTCCGCCGGTGTATACATTGCAATCACACCTTCACATCCTGCGGCAGGAGGTAGAACGCTACAGAAAGGGGCTATAGAACTGGTTCCTGTGGCAGAGAGGCCAAGTGGTTTATTCCCGCTACTTTGTAGTGAAGAAACACAACGGCAAGTGGCGGCCCATCCTGGATCTTCGGGCGTTCAACGCCTGAAGTTCAAGATCATCACTCTTCAGGAAGTTATCCGGTCGGTACATCCGACCGAGTTTCTGGCGTCTTTGGATTTACAGGACGCATACTTTCACATTCCCATGCGTCGATGGCACCGCAAGTTTCTGCGATTTGTGGTAGGAGAAGATCATTACCAGTTTCGGGTACTCCTGTTTGGTTTAAAGTCGTCTCCCAGGACGTTTACAAAATGTATGGTGCCAGTGACAGCGTGGCTCTGACGGGAGGGTCGTCATGTATACCCGTAACTGGACGATTGACTGGTGCGAGCTTCGTCACCAGGGGAGGCGCAGGAAAGTCTCGAACTACCATGCAGCTGTTGCAACGGCTAGGCTTCGCCATCAACTTCGAGAAGTCCTTTCTGACGCCTTCCAAGGATTTGATTTTTCTGGGGCTGGAGTTTCGGACTTGACTGGGA
The DNA here is from genome assembly GCF_040938575.1 of Ambystoma mexicanum. Classification (NCBI taxonomy): domain Eukaryota; kingdom Metazoa; phylum Chordata; class Amphibia; order Caudata; family Ambystomatidae; genus Ambystoma; species Ambystoma mexicanum. The sequence continues at coordinate 871,723,266 of NC_090923.1, read as the reverse complement.
CTGGTGAAGCCCTCGGGCGAGAGGGTCAGGAAGCTACTGCAAAGGGAAGCAGAGTGGAAGATCAGTGCAAGGGTGTCGGTCCGGACCTATATGTCGCTGCTGGGGGCCATGGCGTCATGCATTCGGCTGTTGCCAAACTGTAGTCTCTTCATGAGGCCGGTGCAAGAGTTCCTCATGGACCAGTGTGTTCAGGGTCGCAGGGCTTGGTCCGACAGGTTGGTGATCAACAGCACTCTGGTGGAAGCTCTTCGCTGGTGGCAGTGCTCGGACAATCTGTTTGGGGCATGCTGTTCCTGGAGCCGGAGTTCAATTTACGGTGGTGACGGATGCCTCTTAGATGGGATGGGGGGCGCATCTTGATGGCTCACAAGTTCAAGGCCTGTGTTCTTGGGTGGAGTCTCGGTTCTACATTAATGTGCAGTACATTGGGCCCTCAAATAGTTTCTGCCGCACATACGCGGTTCGGTGGTGAGGGTGTTGACAGACAATACCACCACAATGTTTTATCTCAGGAAACAGAGGGGCACGCATTCCACGGTGCTGTCGAAGGAAGCACAGGAACTGTGGCATTGGGCTCCGTTACACAATATTGGCATTGTGGCATTTCATCTGCCGGGAGTGTTGAATGTGCAGTCAGATGCACTCAGCAGGGATGTAGGTCAGCTGCACGAGTGGCAGCTTGAAGGAGCAACAGGTTTCCATGATCTTTAGGAAGTGGGGCCATCCTCCATTGGATCTCTTTGCAACGATGGAGAACAAACAGTGCAGGGAGCTCGCCAGCAGGTGGGCTCACCCCGAGTCTCTTGGGGGGGGGGGGGGGGGGGGGATGCCTTCTCTTTCCCGTGCACGGGCTGGTTCGCTTATGCATTTCCTCAGTTTCCGCTCATCCGACGGACCCTCCAGTGGATTCGGAGATACCCATGCCGTGTAATTCTGGTAGCTCCGTTCTGGGCCAGGCAGCCATGGTTCTCGGATCTCCTTCACCGATTCGGTTGGAGGCGACGCCGGACCTTCTGTCTCAGGACAAGGGCGCTGTGTGGCACCACAATCTGGGGTCTCTCAGCCGACGGCTTGGCTCCTGACTACTCCGAGTTTGGCCAGTTAAGGCTTTCCAGTGACTGTCGCCGAATTTTGGAGGCGGCAAGAGCAACGTCCATGAAGGTCTCCTATGCATGTAAATGGAAACGGTTTTGTGTGTGGTGTAAGGGCCAGCTGGGAGTGGACCCTTTGAACATTTCCCCTGAATAAGTTCTCCCCTAACTGTTGGGCGTTATCCTCCATAAAGGTACACTTGGCAGTGATTTCTAGATTTACTCTGAGGCGACATGCGGCTCCTCTGTTTAGTGATCGCCTAATCAAGCATTTCTTGAAGGGGTTGTTTCGAACTTATCTGTTTGCGCCGGCGTGGAGCCTTAATGTGGTACTTTCGGGTCTCATGAGACCGCCTTTTGAGCCGCTGTGGACGACTCCTTTGCAGTTTGTCATGGAAGGTGGCTTTTCTGGTGGCCATTACTTCAGCCAGAAGGATATCAGAGTTGCAAGCAATGGTTGTGGACCCCCCATACTTGAGGTTCTTGAAGGACAAGGTTGTGTTGGCTACCAATCCTCAATTTATCCCTAAAGTGCCAACGGCATTTCACAAACTCTCTTCTATTGTTTTGCCCTTGTTTTTTGCTCAGCATCCACGCCGGCAGAACGGGCTCTGCATTCGCTGGACGTGAAGATGACGTTGAAGTTTTATTTGAATCGTACTCATGATTTCTGAAAATCTAAACCGCTATTTGTGGCTTATGGGCCGTCCATCAAGGGACGGGCAATCTCCAAACACGGACTTTCTCGTTGGGTGTCCTCTGCTATCTCGTTCTGCCACAATAAAGCTGGAAAGCCTTTGGGAAGGCCTCCGAGGGTACACTCGACGAGGTCTAACGCTTCATCGGTGGCATGATCGTCGGGGATTCCTATGGTGGACATTTGCCAGGCGGCCTCCTGGGCGGTGCTGCATACCTTTACCCGGCATTACTGTCTGGGGCAGCAGCATGGTGATGATGTGCAGGTGGGATGGGCGGTCCTGTAACGCCTATTTCAACAAGGTAAGCCCTGCAGCTTCGGGGTGTTTGTTTTACCTTGATCACTGGATGGGTTTATTTGTCTCATGTATGTGATTCTATTTCTGTATTGGTTTGCCTTTACACTCTGCCGTGCATGATTGGTACTGCTATGTAATCTATTCACAGTATGTGAATCCATGAAAGATCCAATGCTGGAGAAGGGAGTAGTTTCTTACCTGTAACTCCATTTCTCCAGCGTTGGTATCTTTCATGGATTCACATGCGCCCTCCGGCAGTCCCTGCAGGCAAACCTGGTTCGGGTTCCCTCTACTTTGGAGGTTAAAATCTGAAGGGAAGCCGCGGGGGCGGGCTATTTATACCCTACGTCCTATTGGTGGGGACTAAAGCACCCAAAAAGGATGTTGATAGGACACTGAAGTGTCAAAGTTTTCCATAGGAAAACGCTAGGTTAAAGTGACCGAGTTTCCCAGCCTGACGGGGAATATTCACAGCATGTGAATCCATGAAAGATACCAACGCTGGAGAAATGGATTTACAGGTAAACTATTCCCTTCATCCATTTTGCCAAGTGTTCATTAACTATCTGATCAGATGTGTTACCTGCTATATTTAAAGAAAATCTACTGGTCACAAGATACAGCGCTTGTGAGATTGCCTCTGTAGCATTCTGTTTTGCTTAATGCAAGTAAAATGGGCACTAAAACCTATGAACTTCTGCAATTCTAAGTTGAGAAGTATCCGCCTTTCCTTCATCTGTCACTGTTCAGGCAAAGGAACTAACATACAGAGTGAGCCGAGAACATTAAATATTGAAATTGGAATCCACGGTTTTCGAAATGTGTACTTCTGTCCAAAGTGGAGTTAAGAGCAATGTGCTCTTCATTGTTGCCTGAGGAAATGTGCAGTATCCCTCAAAATTATGCCCCTCTGCTAAAATCATACCCTAACTTAATTCTAGAGTTCACTCTGGGCTGGGGGGAGGTCCCTTTTTAATAGTATTGCAAACATTTTGAAAATGCACACATTTTTTAATACCAAGGGAAAAAATGAAGAAAGCTGAACATTTAAAGGGATCTCTCGTTACATGGCACAGGATTCATAAATGAGTAACAGAAGAGGCATCATGAGACCCAACAAGTGGCCAGTTATATGCACTGTGTCAAGCCTGAACAACTTTTGAATTAATCAAAATACGCAAAACATTATATTACAACCAGATATCAGGGGGGAGATCAACATAAAAACAATAGTTTGATGCAAAATGTCAGCTTTACATCATGCTACGTCTTACTGAAACCTTTATAATCAGACTTGCTCCCAAAATTGTTTGTAAAATCAAGTTCTTTTTTTTTATACTAACTGAACAGTTAGTGAAGAAATACATGATTCACTGATTTCTTGAGGCATTCAGTTATTGAGCCATAGTCGAAGTTTATACCAATTTATGATATATTAATTAAATATTTTCATTTATTGTATAATTTAATTTTTCCTGGACATGGTATTGATCATACATCAATTCTACTTGAAGTAAATCCATTTATAATGTAAATAGTATCTATATTTCTTCACTCGCTTATTAAGGGCTGTTTTGGCATTCCTGATTTTGATGGTCCTAAACGTAAACTTTGAATCTTGTGATTTTCTTTTTAAATGTTTTTTCTAAGCATTTTTGTTTCCAATCCCTTCTGGGTTATGTCATTTTAAAAACATACCCATGTATGTTTAGGGCAGCATATATATTGTCATTAAGCTTATGTGATTCTGATTTAAAGGACAAATATGTACACACCGCAATAATAGCTGCTTGTTTCCTTTTCAAACTGGATTTTCATGAATTGTGTTTCCTGAAGCTGGTTTACTTGTGTGAACATTCTACCATGCCGATGGTTACAGCTTATTGGTGATTGGAAAGTCAATTGAAACATCATTTTAGAAAAAGCAGACAGGATATGTAAAATGTAGGCAAATTTTGTGTAAAGCTAGTTACAGCGTAATGAGTGCCCCACCATTCTCACGGGTTTACCGCAAAGAATCTGTTTTGTGGAATTGTGATGTAATGCAAAGTTGTCTTATATAGCGCTCTTCTGCCAATAATGTTGGCCTCGCTGCTCATGGCTTTGTGAGTTTGTCTCAAACACCAAAGGTTTGGGTAAAGCGCCTGTCACTTTTTAGTGAAAGGACAAGTTGTTACAAAAAGTGACGGCTTGAAAGCAGGCCAAAGTAGGACACTTGCATTGGTGTTGGAGACTTCAAACTAGACACTGTGTAGCATTCTGCTCCTGAAGGGGAAGAGTAGTTCAAGAATGCTACAATTTGGTAGTTGATTCATTGTGGAAACAGCCAACAATTGTCAGTTCTGAGCCATTAAAATAGTACAGTGGCTCTTTTCAGAAGTTAAAATACTACCCAAAAAATAAAGTATGTTAGCCCCCCCAGAGAAATCATAAGCCTTAGTCATTAAAGAATATTGGTTTTTACATGAGGACAAACATCCCTCACCAAGTCATGGAGAAACATCACAAAATATTTACTTGGGCGGCAGCACTCTTGGCCTCGGCAGGAGTCTTGGAGTGCTGCCAGCACTCAAAGGTTTAAAGGTATAGCAACACTTATGAGAAATGTTGTTACTATCGCAATTAAAGAGTAGAAACCATTCTGAAAAATGCCAGTGCTGACTCAATAAAAAAAGTATGCATCTTGACGTTAAGGTTTGGTAATGGCGATTTCTTAGAGTAGACCAGACCTTTTGGGATAGCCTGGGATCACCCTGTTTAAGGTGTAGCACAAAACATGCAACAGTGAAAACTTCAAATCCTTAAAAGCTGTGGATGGATGGATGGATGGATGGATGGATGGATGGATGGATGGATGGATGGATGGATGGATGGATGGATGTATGTATGTATGTATGTATGTATTTTAGAAAGGAGACGCATGCTCCGTACAAACGCAGGCTGAAAATAAGAGCTTAGCCCCTTGACCGCAGTAATGTATCAAAATTGTTTCATCTGATGCTTTCGTTACAGGACTGGGGATGGATAAAAACTAAGTTTGAACATGGTCTAGACTAAGTATTTGAGAAGTCTAGCACATCGGGCTCAATGAAAATAAAAATGCTAAAATATAATTCCTCAAGTGTTTTATATTGTTTAATAACAATCCAGCTGCAATATGTGCTTGAAAAAGTCCTGAGAGGGCGTGGCTTGGTGCCATGGCAGTTGGTCTGGCTCTGTAAGAGCTCCCGGGCCGTGGCCACGGGTCCCTCAGATTGTGCCCCAGTGAATCCCAGCGGAGATCGACGGTGATGCCTGTCTCGGAAGTGCTGCTGCACACAACCATCCACTTTTGGCTGCTGAGTTTGTCCGCAATCCATGGTTACCGCCGAGTTCCTCTTGGAAGGTGGCCACAACGAACACAGTGCACCCAAAATGGCAGGCACAATGCTGGCGAGAGAGCCCTGAGAGGAGGTCTGCATGGAGGCCTTCTGAGGTCTGAACGCTGACCCTCCGGTCAGTGCCTGTTCACTCGAGACGCCCACCCTGCCGGGGCCCATCAACACGAAACAGGAGCGCCGGTGCCTCCAGGAGCGCCGGGCACCCCCCACCAGCGCCGGGCACCCCCCACCAAGCGGCTCTCACTCAGCAGCTCAACATGCCACCACGCAAAGTACCTGGCTCACCCTCTCAAACGGAGTGGGGGTAGAGGGGACCCTACAGCTGCAGACTATGGTAACGGGTGCAAAGAGAATACACCCAGTGAGCCCCTGGACCCACTTCCTCCCCACCCTCAGCAATTCCTTCAGCAGCAGATCCAGAACCCACCTTACAAAGCGGTCGCCGGTCCTTCCCGGACTGCATCGGAACTCCACTGCGACCCGTAGGAGCTCTGGCTGCCCCACACTCAACTCAAGGAGTGGGCTGGCGGAGCGAGCGTTCCGAACGTCGTGGAGAGGGGGGCCAGCTGAAGGCATCACTGAAGGCGACTCTTTCCCTCCCTCCCCCGCCCCCCCCGACCACCTCCCCCCACCAGCACCTTGATTTCTCCCTTCAGTCGTGCCTCACACCCGTGCCAGAAATCCCAGGGCCGGCGTAAGGAAGAGGCACTAGCCTCCTGGCTACCCATGCAGCGTCGGGGCCGCCTGAGCTCCTGATCTAGCCCGGAGTGGCCATCCAAGTTAGGGTGGCTTCTGCCACAGCGTGCATTGCATGATCCCAAGCAGAGGGCCGGATCATCCCACCCGTCCGCATGTAGTCCCGTGGACACCCTGCGCAGCTCTAAACTCAGGGCAGCACTGGGGGAGTAAAACCTCAGCCACAACGGACAGCTCCACTGATCCCAAGGGACTTGGGCACCCGACCTAATCCAGCAAGCCCCCACAGCACAGCATAACGCAACGGCTGCATCTCCAGCGTGGGGGGCAAGCTCTCACCCTCCCAGCCTCCCCCGGAAGACTGTTTGTCCGCCGCCATATAACGGCTCCCAGCAGGGGTCCCAAGGAAAAAGTTTGGTGCTCTCCACAGCCTCGAGGGCCCCGGAGCAAAACCTACCTCTGACTGTGCAGAACCCCACCTGCTCCTGGAGAGTCGAGCAGCCTGGTTCCCCTGTGTTGTGTCCCAGCCCAGGGGAAAGTGACTGGGACCTAGTGACTGCTCCGGCACCCTGGCAGCCAAATCCTTCCTAGGGTGAGCAGGTGCCTCCTATAACCTCACTCCCCCACCAAGACGCGCTGGCAGAGAAGTGAAAGAGCAAACGGGCACCATTCAAGCAGGGGTTCGGGGTGAGGGGACTAGAACTGTGGGAAACCCGGAGGCCCGTACCACCGAACCACAGGTCAAGACACCAGCAGCCCAGAGTCCTCTGCGGTGACAACACAGCAGCCAGCACTTAATGTCCAGAAATCTAAAGCTCACGAAACAACCGGACATAGCAGGGTGGCAATCAGCAACTATGACCAAGAACAATAAGCGAGGAGAGCGCAATGAAGACCTAGGTCTGGGTCCACTCACAGAACCTGGCCGTGACAAATCGGCACAAGCAATTACCAAAGGGGACCTGCAAGAACTCCTTTCGGATATCACCAAAGAATATCAAAAAGGGACCAAGGAGCTAAAGAGCAAGATATCAACCCTAGACAAGCGGGTGGGGGACATCGAAACCAGAACAGAGGAAATGGAAACTACACTCTTTGAACAAAATTTTGAAATTGGGTAGGCGGCAGATAGACTGGCAGCCCTGGAGGCTAGGTGCGACGCCCTTGAGCTCCAACAAGAAGATGCGGAAAATAGATCCAGGCGCAACAACATCCACCTGAGGGGAATCCCCTCTGCCATCTCTGAAGAGGAACTGGGGGCCTATGTGAATGACCTTCTCCGCTTTATCGTAACCCTCCCAGATGAAGCTCTGTTAGAACTTGACAGAGTGCACAGGACAAGAGCTAAGCAAAGCGCTGCCTCCCCTCCCAATGTCCTAGTAAGGGTCCACTTCTATAAAATCAAGGAAGAAATCATGCGCGAGGCCAGAGGCTCGGCCCACATACACTTCCGAGACGCCGCAAGATCTTTATACCAAGACCTAGCAGCTACCACTCTGGCAAAGAGAAAAGCCCTGAAACCTATGGCTGAATGGCTCTGTGAAAGGAAGATCGCATACCGATGGGGCTTTCCTACTGCCCTCTCCTTCACATGGGAAGGTAAGCCCCGACACATTCACTCCCCCAGAGAGGCAGAACACTTCATGAGCCCGGAAGCCGGGCCTGATGAACCCGACAGACCCACGCTCAACACACGGGAGGGGCAGCGGGAGCCCCTAAACGCCTGGTCCTGCGTCGAGAGGCGTCGCAGACTGAGGGACCCCCCACTAAAAATCATCTCCCGCTGAACAGGTCGTCTGCTCTTCCGAGAATTTGGATCCATTGAGTTCCCGAGTTCCCAACACACCTATCCACCCAGCGCCTACGCAGAATGAATCGCATTAAGGGGTAGTGGCACCAGAATTTGCACCTGATGAAAACTTGAAAAGTCTTCGGGCTCCATAGCCGGCCCCATACTCAACGGATTACACACTGCAGCCTCCGGAGTATCCTGGGGGGCTCAAGCTGCATTCCGAACTCCTGCGATTTCCGGGCCCGAGAAGACCCGATCTACGATTGTCGTACTCTTCACTGAAAGAACCAGAGGTGCCGTCGCCACAATCCGAGTTGGTGCGTTGGCCCGGCCGTTTGCCCCATTGGCTGAAGGCTGGTCCGGAAGTTCTGCTATAACTTGGGGGGGGGGAATGGGGGATGGGGAGGGAGGGAAGTCCCAGGAAGGGAGGGGGCAGAACCAGAGAAGGGAGGGGGCAGAACAGGAGAAAGGAACACAATGCAAGACTGAAACACGACAAGGGAGACAACTGAACACACCCTCATAGGTTCAGACGATGGGTCCCCAAGATAAAATACTCACACGACCTGGAATGTGCAAGGCCTGAATGCCCCCAGGAAGCGGAAAACGGTGGAACAGAGAATCTCCCAACTTGGGTCTGACATCATATGCCTCCAGGAAACTCACCTCCTAGCGTCGGACGAAAAGCGGATAAACTTCCGACTCTATCCGAAATGCTACTTCACCTCAGCAAACCAGAAAAAAGAGGGGTAGCCATTCTACTCAGCCGCAAATTGCCACTAAACCAGGTCTCGGTCAAGAGGGATCCAGAGGGGCGTTTCTTGCTACTAAGAGGCCTTCTAGTAGAACTGGCCATTACCCTGCTGGCACTCTACAGCCCTAATAAAGAGCAAGGGCTCTTCCTCTGTAAGCTTTTACCAGTCATAGCATCATTTGCCAAAGGCCACCTACTGATCGGGGGTGACTTCAACCTCCTTCCAGACCCGAATCTAGATAAAACCCTCCCACCATCAAGGGAAGACTTCAGCAAAGCTCTGGCCATGGCTGAATTTCTAAGGGAAATGGAAACTATCGACACATGGAGACTACGCAACCAGGGAGTGAGGGACTATACATTTTTCTTCCATGTCTACAAGGGATTCTCAAGGATCGACCTACTACTGGCCGCAAGTTCCATCGCCCCCTGTGTGGAGGATATCCAAATTGGGCATATCACTATTTCGGACCACGCCCCGGTCACCTTGAGCCTCCGGCTGCTGGGATTCCCAAAGCCGCTCCAAAAACAATGGAAAAGATCAGATCCTATCCGACATCTCCATTAGCGCAGAACTCGCTGAAACGCTTACAAACTACTTTAATGAGAACACTATCCGAGACACTCCTATGGCAACTGTGTGGGATGCAACAAAACCAGTCATCTGAGGGGTTGCGATGGACACAACAGCAAGGCTCTGTCGGCAAAACCAGCTACTAGAAAACAGGCTGGAGCAGAAGGTAGTTGAACTGGAGAGCAGCCTCAAGAAGCGTCCAGTCAAGACAGTAGGTCGAGAACTCAAATGAGTGAGCGGCCCTGGAGATGCACCTGGTGGACCGGGCGGCCAGAGCTTTGACATACACCAAGTAATTCTACTACCTAAACAGTAACAAAGCAAACCGCCTCCTGGCTCATGAACTGATGAAGCTGTAATCAAGAAACCATATCCAATGCTTGGCCGACAGTACCCGCATCCTACATTACGCAGAGGCAGAGAAACTGCCTCTGCGTAGTGCAGGGTGGTGTAGAGCTAATGGCGCAACACCACAAGGAGATCATGTCCGGCCTCCCAACAGCCGTGCCGCTCCTCTTACAATTCCTGGCATCCGTCCCGAAAGCCCCACCACACCAGTCACGGGGAACTCTGGAGCGTCCGATAACTGTGGAAGAGGTGGGAGACACGATTCGCTCTTTGAAAAACAGGACCCCAGGGCCGGATGGGCTTTCTACGCAATTTTATAATAAGTTCACTTATATCCTGGTACCGTGATTAGCGAGCCCATTCAACTCGTTCTTAGTGACAGGTTCCATCACGGCCTCCGTGGAGGAGTCCACAACGGTCCTCATCCCAAAGCCAGGAATTTAAAAGCGCATCATGCTCCGGGGCTCTGCGACGGGCGGCCTAGTGGTCCCAGACGTTGCCAGGTATTGCCTCGCAGCCCAGCTTTCCCAGGCCTTCACTTGGAAGATCACCACCAACCGGCCCGTTGGTTGAAACTGGAGGAAGATTGGTGCAAGACCCCAATAGATGCACTCCCACACATGAAAGAGCTCAACCCCTCTAGGGATATAGGCCACTACCGGCGACGAGAAACAGTGTCAAGCTGGAAAAAGGCAGCGTGCCTATGGAAATGCAAGAGTATGATAGGTCCTCTCTCTCTCTCTCTCTCTCTCTCTCTCTCTCTCTCTCTCTCTCTCTCTCTCTCTCTCTCTCCAATCTGGGACAACCCAGACTTCTCTCCAGGTATTACACCAAACAACTTCGCCAGGAGGAGGGAGGGGGGGTGCTGAGGATCATGGCTGATTTCTTCGAGAATGGAAACCAGCTGAATTTCGAAGACTGCAAAGTTAAATTCCAAATCCCAGAGACGGAGAGGTTCCGATACACACAGCTTAGACACTGGCTATCGAGTGCGTCTGTCAAGAAGTACGGCAGCAGAGAATTAATAGCCCTAGAACGTACGCTTACGTCGAGTCCCCCCAAGGAGAAAGTGTCTTCGCTATACAAACTACTGGACCGAACGGACCCGACTAAGAGAGCCCTACATGCTAAAGTGGGAAAAAGACATGGGCAGAACCATCGAACCGGAGGAATGGAGCCGAATCTGGTCCTGAGCGCACAAAAGCTCAAAATGCACGACCAACAGAGCCTTCAAAGTATGCTTCAGATCGAGAAATATTGAACAAATGCAACCCGGCCATACCCTCACATTGCTGGAGAGGATGTCTCGACACAGGCTCATGTTTCACCTCTTCTGGTCATGCCTGAAGGCCACCCAATTTTGGAGGGATGTCCTCAATCAAATCAATAACTGGCCTCAAGATTCCATGGCTCCTGGGAGCCACCAGGGAAGGCCAATTTCCACTAACTGGCCGCATGGTGATATTATGCTCTCACCTCCCAACAGTCGCAAAGATCTCAATCGCCACACTCTGGAAAAACTCTGGAGGCCCATCTACCCAAATGTGGTGGGCCAAATATTAGGAAATAGTAGTGGCAGCAAAAATAACAGCCCTCAGATTCGGTTATGGACGTATGTTTGATCAGATTTGGGCCCCTTTCCTGGACTAAACGCAGCAATTCCCAGGAGTGGCGAGACAGCCGCCGACCCTTCGCTGGATGGGGAACCAAAACTGAAAAGACAGGCCGAAGGACGGGAGGCACTGAGCCTCCGCAGACTCTCACCTTGGCCTATGACTGAACCTAGATAAGCGGTGATGCTCTCCCCCCCGGATTAAACAAACTGTGAAAGACTCAATCCCCCTGTTCCCTTCTCTGCTCCATCTCCCCACTTTCCCAATGTCATTTTCTGTTAATTGAGTTTTTCAGTTCTTGTTCTGTTGTCCTTGTGTCCCAGCTTTATGCAAGCTCTTAAGTGCGTTGTGTCAATGCTTGACTCGTATGCTTTTATGCTCTAAAACCAATAAAAACAAACTTGGGGGGGAGGGCAAGTACTGTCCTGAAAATACTCTAAATCCCATCCAATGACAAGAAAATAAAGTACATAAAAAATATCCGTAATTGGCAGATAATCCACCATAAATGAACCTGTAGCATCCAACGCCAAAGAGCTTGCAAGACTGATCTCCTCTGATGGTGATGAGTGGGTTAACAAAATGCAGACCAGGGCCCTTTCCACCCAAAGTCTCCTCTGTACAAATAAAAGGAAATTGAGGGTGCAAGAGCTATAGCAGCGTGGACTGCAACCAATCAACCTCCTTCAGAGTGTTGCTGCAACCCCTTAAGACCCCTACTTTCAGGCTACTGTTGAGCTTGAATTATTGTTTAAATAATTACCTTACAAACGTGATCTGATCTGTATTTAAAGATGGGTGGAGCATTTGTTTGGAGGCAAAAGGGGTAATTGTGGAGGTGAACACGTGTACTTTTAGCTGGCAAGCAGTTAAAGAGCAGAGCTTGCCAAAAGTAATTTATGGTGAGATGCATTTCATTTCTCCAAGATTTGTTCTAGATCGGATATACCACGGTATTGCCACTAGGCCCACTGTAAAATTCTTGAATCCCACCCCACTGCCTTAAATGTCTTGTACAGCAAAATCGATTCTCCTTTTTAGAATTCTCATTTGGATGAATGTGACTGCAAGATGACTACTAGAACACCAAGCGTTTATTGTGGAGTGCAGCATTCATTCTAAGAACTGCTTAAATGCATCTGCAGTGGAAACCTCGGATACCAGAGTCAGTGGTGCCATGTTACACTCAAACACATTGTGTTTTTTGGAGTTTGCTTTACCATAGTGGAGTAATTATTTCACCTCAACTTTGCTGAGTCCTATGGAGGACCATTGGCTGTGCTTCGACAACAGAAGCAAGATTGTTGTCAGAAGGGCGCAATCACTCTGTGAAAGGGCCATATAATGATGATCTGTTGCATTAACTGATCCATGGGTCTGACTGATGAGATTATGTAGTCTTAGTTTGTCCCAACTGGCACCTTACCACTCCCCATTAAATAAACTGCAATGAAGGGTTTTAGGTCCTTCCAGAACTGATGACCTGTGGCTCCCAAAACAATTAATGGCCTTCCCACATTTGTTTCTCTTGGATGATCTTTGGGTTGATAATTTAAGTTTGCCTGGATTTAAAGTTCTGGGTTGGAGCGTAACGGGCCAGCAGACCTTTTTAGGTTGTTTTGAGGACACGGAGCATGGCATTTGAGGAATACAGAGGTCCATTCTTAATATATATTCTGTTACACTGGTAACCAGTGGAGATTGTTCTTTCTTTTTTGTTATGGTAATCACACACTGACTACTTAATGTTGGGAGCCTGCAACTTCTGCAATAGAAATGACAAGACATGTGCTTGGATGTCAGTCTGTAGAGGAAGACACCCCAGCACCATGGCAAGAACAATCTTGTATACAAATCTTATGCTTATGATATTTATACTGCGCTAGTGGGCTTGAACATCCAAACCGATTCATTCTACAGTTTGGAGGAAACTCGAACAACTGAAAATGCTGGACAAGGAAGGTTTGATTTTGTGCCTGAAAAGACAAGGTGTTATAGTGACCAAATCTCCTCCAGTAGGGCATTTAGTTAACTGTTTGCGTGAGCAAAGAAACCTCTGCCAAGTGCCCATTGTTTTCTTACGTTTTAGTACAATGATGGTCCTTCCTGTTTTTTTGCTCGTTGGGGTTTTTAGGAAGCTGGGCGCATGTCCATGTAGGGATATATGGACAGTGGCCATCATCTTGAATAGAAGCCATGCTTTCACTAGGAGCCAACTGCGACAGGGTCATTGGAATTACCCTGTTAAGGGGAGGGGTGGGGTTAATGGGCATCCCCGTCACAAACTCCCTCGTATGCTTGGTGTTGTGTATGTACATTGATGCCCATTTCTCGGACCCAATGCCCATCTGTATCTGTCATGGCCAGGTGTCTTTCTCCTCTTCTAAGTGGTTTTCGAGAGGCTCCAGCACCCAGCATGCACCAGACCCAAACACCTGGGGTGGATAATAGTTGCTGGGAAGCAGCACCATTTAGAAAAAAACACTTGGACTGTGACCGGTAAGTCCCAACCTGGAACAGGAGGAACAGACTGGTTAGACACATAGTAATGGAATAGGTCTCCAGATTGAATCCTAGGACAGCCGTTCTAGGAAACAGAATGCTCAACCAACACTGCTCATAGAGCTAGTAAGTCATTGCAGCACTGTGCATAATCAATTAGAAATTAGTACATATAATAACTCTAACTTATGATTCCAACACTGCTTTGTTTCCAAATTCCTGGACCACACAGCATACAAGCAGCTCTGCCACTTCACAGAAGCCAACAACCTTCTTGACCCAGCCCAAACAGGATTAGAACCCCTCTGAGGAACTGAGTCCTCCCTGCTGTCTGTTTGGGATGACCTAAAAGGACAGTGGACGTGGAAGGATGCGCAGTGCTCCTACTTCTTGACCTCTGTACCTTCGTTGCCATTGACCACACCATACTCCTAGACGAGCTACACTCCTTAGGAATGAAGAACACCACTCTCACATGGATCTTCTCCTACATCTCGAATTGCTCGCAAATCATGCTCCTCCCTCCTTCACCTCTTACCCAGTGCCGAAAAGAGGTTCTGCAGGGAGCATCCCTATCTCCCCATGAATATCTATCTCGGCCCCCTCCCTGCACTCATTCGCTCCCACAACCTCAGCTGTTAAAACTTCACAGATGACACTCCGATCATCCTCAAAATCCCAGGTGCCACGCTTCCGAATCTCATCATGCATCTCGGATATTGACCAATGGATGACGACCAACCAGCGCCTCCACCCTGGAAAAACAGAAATCCTAGGATGCGGTAAAACCGCTCCCTTTCCCCAACCTATCCACTGGCCTCACTCTCTGCCCACCGCCAACTTCCTTTTTGGTGAAAAAGATTGGATGCACGCTGCACTCAAATCTTTCAGTCTCCCCACACATCAACTCTGTATCCAGAACCTGCCTCTTCCACCTACGCATCCTCTGGCAATTCTTCCCAAACCTCACCTACTGTAAGGAAGGCATGGTATCAACAGTAAGACACAAAGTTCATGGGTGTTTATTGAACTTCAACAGTGGTGTGATAAATGCATATCTAACCCTAAATCTACAGATGGGAGCAAGCTACGACCATCAAATAATAATAATAATGCAGTCCTAGTGGAGTCTTGTCAAAGTAAGAAGGCCTATACTGAAACAAACGATTGCCAATCCTTACCACTAAATACAAAATAGTGTGGGGGTAGTTAGTGTTCATGAAAATGAAAAGTGTTCACAAATTGAGATTTCAGGATGTTTAAGACGTTGGCCTCCCTTCCCCACGTTTTCAGCACAGGACAAGGCAGTTCACTCGAGGAAAGCACACACTCTGGCTTCTTTGGCACGAGGATACAGTTCTGTTACCAGCATCAGGGCTTTCTGTACCCAAGTCCCTTTGCTTCAAGTCTCTTAATTCAGAGGGTCTGATGTATAAAAAAAATGCAAAGTTCCTTTCCTCTTTATACTTATTCAATTGTTTTGATTCACCTTGGACCCCCCCTCAGTCAGGGTCAGATCCCCCCCCTTTTCACAATGTTCAGAGAATATTATTTCTCGGATGACTCGCGGTTCACCCCCGGATTCCCCTTAGCAGGGCTCAGATCCTTCCTCTTAAACAATTAGTCTCCCTCCGCTGGGCGTGGACCAATTTCAGTTTGGGTTAAACTTTCGAATGTGCACAGGGTTTAGCTTGACCTGTTGCAGGACCACTTTGATCTTTGATTTCCCTTTTCACAGTTGTCAACCCATTGGAAACCTAAGAGACCTTCGAATGAGCACCCACGTGGCGCTACCACTCTGTCTATGGTATCTTTCTTGGCTTCCAAAAGTTCAGTCACTCCTCTGGTTTTCAATTATATAATGTCGCTCGTTCCACACTTTTCACTCACAGTTCTCTTTAGATTTCTTCATACAATGTTGCCGCTTGCATCCTTGGTTCAAACACAGGCTGGTCTGGTATCGGTCTCTCCGACTCGTGGGCTGTGCTCTCCTTAGTGGCTCTGCTTTGTTGTAGGAGCCAAGGACAGTACCACAGCGGCAACTGTTCCTCCCCATCTTGGTTATTAACGCGGAAGAGCCGCAGGTACCTCCGACACACAATGCAGGTTTCTTCAGCTTTAGTCCCCGGCCTTAGGTTTCTGATTTTCCGAGGCTCACAAAAGTAACAGTCTGAAAAGGTCAAGGGCACTTCCCTCCTTGCAACCCTCTCTGGTCTCGCCGTCTTTCTCCTTGCATTAAACTGCCATCTTGGAACTGCTGCATGTGCTTTGCCTTGCTCCGAGTGTGCTTTTGTGCTGCACCTTTTATCCGTGTGAGGAAGTTGATGGGAATCAGGTGTGCATAATGATCAGTAATTACCTGACTATTGTATTGGGACATGTCAGGTATACGGCTCTGGTGTTAGTCCGTTTTCGCTCATGGTGAGGTGTCCGTGAGAAAGTGTTTGTCTTGGGAAGGAGGTGTGGGGGGCAGGATTGAGTCCCTAAGTATCCTACATGATAAGATGGGGGGAAAAGGTGTTACATGGAAGGGCATACCACACCTCGCCATCCGGTGTCCCACTTCCACTCCCTGAAGACCCCTCCTCTAGGTGATCCTACCACACTGGTTCACCCCCAGGAACTGTGTCCAAAAGCGATGGCCGTGTCCTAGCCACAGATCCCTGTAGACTAGCAGGTGAGACACCTTCAGGTTTCTCACACTACCCACACCAAATCCCTGCCATCATCCTCTCCCGCTTAGATTATGCAAACTGCCTTTATCTAGGTGCACCAGCTTCCCAACCTAGAATCTAAAACTCTGCTGCCTGTCTCCTCATTGGCCTACCACCCAGAGAGCACATCAGCCCTGCATACTCAGTCTACACAGGCTTCCTATTGGTCAACGGACTACCTTTAAAGCCATTTGCATTAAACACTGTGCCATCCACAGCACTGGTCCCGAATTCCTCCTGGATAAACTCATATGCTACCAACCCACCAGGACCCTTAAATCCGTTGGAGCACTACTCCTTGTTATCCCCCATTGCAACTCCACCAGATTCGGAGCATCCACCTTCTCCATCTGGAACTCTCTCCCTCTCCACATCCGCTGCATTGACAACCACTTCGCATTCAGAAAGGCCATCAAAACCTGGCTATTCCCTTCCTCTTCCTGAATCCCCTCCCTCCACATTATCCTTATTGTCCACGCACACAAGCACCGGCCTCCACTCACCAAAACACCAACAGTTCATGTTACAGTGGATGCTGACTGCTTTCGCGGAGGCCCACCGTGCTAAACTCAGCCCATTCCACTCCTGCACACGATCACACATCAGCCCCAAGGGACTACCTGCACTACGGTTACTGGACAACACATGACCATCTGATTGCAGCTTGTATGTCATCACTGAAAAGTGTCTGGACAGCAGATCAGGCCTGAAATATGCACTGGGGTCTCATTCGAACTCCCACCTCGTTCGAATACCCAGAGGCCCTGCACCAGCAGATCCTGACCTTTCTAATATCAATAGGGGCTTGGCGAAAACACTCAGAATGCTTGATTAGATGGATGAACTGGCAGCAGCAAATGAAATGCGCCTAGTTGGATAATGGGGATAGGACATGTTACGCGCTTAGATGGATTGCCCAATCTAATTATCAAAGGGGCTTGCCCAAATACTCGGAACGCTTGATTCATAGGTTCGCTGGAGGTAGAAATGAAGTGCCCTAGTTGAACTTGGGTATAGGACATGATATGCACTTAGATGGATTTGGTGGTAGCAATAGTGACTCACTAAGATGGTTCTGGGGGGCATACAACGCAACGTACTTAGATGTTTTTTGGGGGCGTGAACTAGGTCATAGGTGAGACCCTTACAATACTAGTGAAGGCCATGCCATAGGGTTGGACCAGGATATGTTGGTGGCATGGCACTGCATCTAATTAACACATGTGGTTCTACTTGGAGCATTACGCCTACAAGGGTTCAGCCCACCTGTGAATCTCTAGCAACCCCTTAGCACTTATAATTGCTTAGGTTAGCCGGTTAAATGCCCCTGACATTGCGCTTATTAGATTACTTGGTTAGCTTCTTTAGAACGTGTAAGAACTGTAGTAGCTATGTCTATTTAATGTATTTGCCTATTGCACGTAAGCCTGGTCCTTCTCCATGGTAGCCTACGATTCCCTCCCCCCACTAGAAGATGCTCTTGGAAAACCAGCCTATCGCCTTGGGAGACTTGGCGGTAGCCGGCCCATAGTGTCAGAAAAATCTGACAGTGACGTTGAAGATGAACTCCATCCGAGTTTAAGGTATGTATAAACGCACCACTTCTGTGGAAATCGGCTCTCCATCCATGCACTCTAGAATGCAGCTACGGCTATGACCAATTCGGTCTAGCTGGTGTGATGCATCGGAGACTATTCCCCCCCCACCTAGAAAACCTGGCCTGCGACCCTTCTAATGTGGCCTGGGAAAGGCAGATGCTTCCTGATCTTGGCCCTGGGAGTGGTGTATCACATGAAGGGGGAAGCCAGTCAGGATGAATGGTAAAACCCCTGTAATAACTTTCCCAGAGACCATACAATCCTAATGGCTTATTGCACAATTGAAACTGTGGAAAAGGGTGATTTGAACATTGAGGACTTCAAGTCCCACAAAGCCCAAAGTACTGGGATGAAGAAGAGGGATGCAGAGGCACTTATCTGCAAGCTGGTGGTCAATTGGGTAAATGACCCCCACCTGAGGGAGACTGGGAGGCATAAAAGGCCCCCTTCATTTGCAGGCCATAGAGAGTAGCAGAGAGAGCAGTGTGGGAAGTGGAATTAATGCAGTAACTCAATGTTGCAGCTGCGGTTGAAGGAGAGCAGAGACTCCATCGTTCACAGATGGGATGCCGGTTCTGAGAGGGTCTCTTCCTTAATTGCAGAGGTTGCGCAGTGGGAAGCATTAATAAAGCTTTCCCCCTGGAGATCATGGTTGCAGAGGTCACATCATGTGTTATGGAGAATTCTCTGTTTAGGCTGAATTTCCTAACCTAGTGAGTCCCCCAGCAGCTTTGCTGGATTTCTGCAGTTTGCTTTTTTCTCCTGCCAAGAGTGAGACTCTTCCTCGCACTCTTGGACATGATTTGAGGGGTTCCTTTGACTGTTAATGTGTTTTATGGGCTATGGGGTCGTTTACTCCATACGGTCTATGTTTTTACTATGTGTGTGTGTTACACAGCACCCTCAGTGCAGTGACACAGGGGTGTCATAGTGACACTCCACCATATACTCCATACCCTGGGACTGACTTCTGTCTCCCAGGGCATGTAAAGGCACCATTGGCTTTACTAGTCCCAAATTATGAACAGAAACCAGTACAAACCATCATATTGTGGATGTACTGGTTGGGGCAATTCGATTGCCCTGGGGTCTGTTATTCGAGGGGGCACGTCTCCGTCCCCCCTGATCGAGTTTTGGCTGGTGGCAGTGGATACTACTTTTTATATTCGACCGCAAATATATCTCTATGGGATTTTCCCATTGTACGAGGCTACCAACTTTAATTATTTAATTCCTATAGCTTCGAACATACCGCTGGGTTATTTATTTAATATTAATTCACCGGTTGGTATTTTTTGCCAGAACTCTATTCTAAAATGGCGTTTGTGTTCTCTTCTGTGACTCCAACCCAAGTCAAGCCCTTTGTTCCACTTTTTGGCGGGCTTCTCCACAGAAGCCTCCAAAAGTGGTGCCACTCTGTCTGGGTACCACAGGGTGTGTTGCAGGGGGTTTAGGCACCCTGGACTGAGTTGCCTTGGCAACTCAAGTCGCACTCTTGTGTGATTGGCCCAAGTGGTGAGCCGGCCGACTCACCACTTGGCATGTTTGATTGACAGCTAGGCTGAATGAATGGGGGTTTCTTGCATAAAAGCAGGGTTTTTGGGACTGGAACTTCAGAAGTCGCCACAGAGCCTGAAAATCCGAAGAGGGAGAAGCTGAGCCAACCTGCAACGACGACGCCACCGGTGGAGCCCTGCTGAACCGTCTCACCACTTCCCGACGGCAGATGAGATCTTCTTGCCGAGAGTCTCTTCCCCTTGAGCTGGTGGGGACAACCAGTTTGCTTTCCTTTTCGCCTACCAGGACGTCTAGTGGTCGAATTGCCCGTGCCAAGCACTCCGACAACCGGATAGCCACTTACCACTGAACCGCGAATAAAAGGACCGCTCCTTTTGAATCGAGAAACTCCGCGGCTGGTTTCTTCCCTGGCAGTACAACGAACTCCTGCTTTCCTCCCCGACAATTTCTTCTCTTCTGCCGGACGAAGCAACGACTCGCAACCGCTGCCAGGAACAACTGCCCCCGCTGGCGTGTTCTCACCAAATCAAGGTACTGTGTCCGCCTGGCCTCCCTTTCTATAGATTGCTACAAGGTGACAGTAAATCCTTAACCTTCTAGACTGGGCTGGTCTCTTGACCATTTAACTGGTCCCTTTCTTTTGGTCCAACTCCTTTCTGAACCTTTTCGAGACGCTTGTGCACTTTTCAACCGTGTGACCTTGGACACATTTCGTTCTGATCCTCTTAAAGTGGATCCGGCTTTCTGGAACTCTAACTTCAGTGTTTATTCTGCCTTCCTCTCTTGCTGTGTTCTTTTGAAAGTGTTGGGATCTGTTTCAATTTATGCTCTGCCTTCCTCTCCCTTTTAACCAAATTATTAGAGTACCATCCGTGTTAAGCGCTCACCGCTGTCTGAAAATAAGTGGTGATTTACTTAAGACTTGTCTAATTTTCTCTTAGGGAGTGTATATACTTGAGTGACTGTGTTTTTGAACTTGCTTGATATTAGTGCCAGTGTGTTTTTAAATAAATAATTATATATCTTTTACACCAAAACTCTGGTCAGTGTTTGCTTGTTTATTTACCTGCCCTATTTTGTATGCTCTGTATACTGCCTAACTCTTCTTGAGAGAAGTCTGACTGCTCGGCCACAGCTACCAGGTAAATCTGGTTGGTGCAGACTGCTCCCAATTGGGTTTACTGCTAACTCCTATAGTCTTAAACTTTTTGCAGTGGCCCAACAGGTTTCTGCCTAACATTGTGAAGTTTAGAAGCCGTCCACACAATCGGACTGATGGCCTTGGGAGCGAGGAATATTTCTTTTCCGAGCAGCGTGGTCCACGGAAGAGTTAGAAGCAGTTTTCTGTGCTCTTTGGAGCAGAAGCAGGAGAAAACCCAAAGGCAGCCAAGCGAGTGCAGATGCACGCCAAACCCAGTCAGTTCACTAGCATATTGTGACCCTGGAGGGCTCTGTGATCGCCCGCTGGCCAGAACCGGGTACTTTGAATATCGCACTGATGTAAAAAGCGTAATGTGGCAGAAACGTAAGCATTTTGAATATCATACTGATGTAAAGCAGAATAATGATCATTTTTAGAGCCAAACTGATATTAAGTGGAGAAAGTGGGAACAAAAGAACTTGGTGAATAGGCCAGCAAAGCATTAATGTGTTTGTGAAGGCCAGAATACTTGCCAACAACACGAGAGGGTAATATTATCAGAAGCCAATACAAACCAACATTGCCAAACCCAATAGAGGGCAATTAAGAAGCAAGTTGACTTCATACCCTATTGTCAGAGGGAGAAATAAGCAAAGGGGAACTGACCTCAATAAGCAGTGCCTAAACCAAAGAAGAGCAGGAGTCGGAGAAAATCATTATCGGTACTTAGTTAATGCAAGAGTGGGAAAACAAGAGTGGCAGGAAGGTTGCCCTTCTGACATAAAGGTATTCAGAAGGAGAGGACCATAACCTGCATTGCAAGTGGCAATTGAAAGTGGAATAAAAAGCATCGATGTCCGGGAGATTTATCAATGTTATGCTTAAGCCCCCCTCCTTTCTCTCCTGATTGAGGGGGGAGCCCTTTTCCCCTCATTCATTTTTATTTGCTCTGACTTTTTGAACTGTTCAGTGTTTTACCTTTTTCTATGGAGTCCGCTTTCCTCCATATCTCTTTAAAGGCTTCTGTGTTTAACTTTTGCAGCACACAGCACTCTTATGTGCAGTGTTGCTGGGAACCCTTTGGGTTCTCTGTTGCGATAATTTCACTATCCTTAACTACTGTTCTTAAGGATAGAGGGATACTTTGTATCCTTCCTAAAACCCCATGCTATGAGCGTGCAGCACACACCACCTTATGTGGAGTAATAAGGGGATACCTAGTATCCCCCTGCTCTCTGCTCCTGTGACTTTCTAGTCACAGTGACAACCCTACAGTTATGGCTGGTGGCAGTGGACGTGTTCTACCAGCTATTGTGCTATTTTATTTACCACAGACTGTTCAGTCTCGGT
Source organism: Ambystoma mexicanum (assembly GCF_040938575.1). NCBI lineage: Eukaryota > Metazoa > Chordata > Amphibia > Caudata > Ambystomatidae > Ambystoma > Ambystoma mexicanum. The sequence continues at coordinate 871,701,200 of NC_090923.1, read as the reverse complement.
TATGTAGACTAGGGTCCCCTATGTTACAACATGGTGGCTCCTTTCTTTTTTCGGCATTTCTCGTGTGGGTGTCCTTTGTTAGCCCTACTTCTACCATTCTGGGATGGTGAGGTCTGTGTTTTGCCTTTGGCGAAACTCTTGGGTGTCCCTGCCTAGACTCCAGTGTGTCTGTGAAGGAATGAAGTGGGGGAAGAGTTTTACATTCCCCTGCCTTGTCTGCCAGAATAAAAGCAGTTCCCACTGGAGGGGTGGGGGGGAGGGTGCTGGCTTTCCGTCCTGATTGGACAGCCGCCTGCCACTTTCTGTAAAAGGCTGAGAGAGTTTGCAGAGGAGTGAGTGGGAAAACTGAATATAAGGTGAGGTTCCCGAGGTAGAAGGCAAGTTGACCTCTGGAACAGAAGATCTGAAGCTGAAGACGACCAGAGAAGCCTGCAGACCCTTCCAGTAACCATGAAGTGACCACTGCTGCCCTGACCCCGATGTCTTATCGACGGAGGAGCTCTGAAGAGGACGACTCCTTCTCTTTTGCTGGTGGGACCAACTAGCCTCAAGACCAACTACAAATCGAGCCATCTCCGAGGTGCTGTGACTCTCCAGGGCTGCAGACCGCAAATACCAGGAGACCTCGACCCATTTGCAGTGCAACGTCTTGTCGAGGAGGAACCCGTCCAGAATCTTGGTGAGCTCCAATTGGGCCACCAGAGGCACCCTCCCACTCATCTAAGTCCCCTCACCAGAGTGCAGAAATGCAGAATTGAAGATGATCGACTGGGTGATAATTGTCCTTTGCTGGAGCTGATAAAAAGGCGCCAGAACTGCAGACCGAAGGAATCCATGCCAAGGGTCCTCTCTCATGACTGCTGCTGTGATATCCTATTCAGAGTCCTTCCTTTCATCACCAGACCGAGGAATCGGGAGACCGGGCCCGTCGCTGCTGCACAGGAGATAATCCATCTACATTTGCTTTGTTTTTACCAAAGGTACTATGGGGCTTAAGGTAGAACTTAGTTTGAGTCAGAGCCACTCCAATGTGACTAGAGTGTGTTAAGGGGTGTCGTCCACCCTACCTCTGGCCCAGGCATGGCAGCTTGCGTCCTATTGGGGAGTCCTTTGCAGGGTCTCCCTACTTTTATGTTCTATTTCTAAACATTTCTATTTGTATGACTGAAGTATCTGTAACGCTCACCTGATTCTCGCAGAGGCGCCGGTCTTGACTGGGCGACTAGCGTATCTTCAAAGGTGATGTGTAGCACCCGGTTGGCTCTTTGGGCTGGACCTCTGTGCACTGTATGCCTGACGTGTAGAGTAAGATGTCTGCAGATAGAAAATATGGGGTTAATGAACTGGGGTTATTGGGGTGTCCCTATCTCTTTCCTCTTCTCCTCTCCTGTAGACCCCCAAAGGTTAACGCTCTCACCTTAGGTAAGTGAATGCCGAACTCTCCATCTGCCTCGGGGCAGGGTGCTGTAACCAGTTTCTTCACTGGATAGGTAGCGCAGGCCTCTTGACTTCAGAGGACTGCTGTCCGTCGTTTACTGCACGAACGGTAAGTTTTGAGTCATTCAAATGTCTTTAAAGTCTTTAGTAATGATGTCTCTTGTTTTGCAGGGTTCCGGCGATGGCGGATGACGGGCTGAAGTGAGTTGAAGATGGAGCCCGTGTGATGAATAGAAGCGCCTGGAAGCACGTAAGTAAGCGCTTGTTGCCTGCTTCACTATGCGCTCTAACTGTCTTTTTATTTTGCAGGTACGAGTTCGGAGCGGCTGCAGGGTGCCGGAATACCCACTGGATTAGATGTGGAAAGGAGTAATGGCACGTGAGTATTAAAGTTCCCCAATGTCTTTAAACGCACCTTGTTTTGTCTTTCAGATGCGGGATGCAGCGCCGAAGGCCTCCGGAGCGTGCGAAGAGTTGGTAAGCCTTTGCCTTTCAGACAGATGCCGGAATGCTAACCTGTTCTTTCTTGTCTTTATAGGTGTTGCTGAAGACTGGATTCAGGATGGTAAGCTTTTGCCTTTCAGATGCCGGAATGCTAACCTGTTCTTTCTTGTCTTTATAGGTGTTGCTGAAGACTGGATTCAGGATGGTAAGCCTTTTTCCTTAGGCCCAGGACCGGATGCAGAAGACACGATGAGCGTTCTGCTGCAGAGGTTGCAGAATAACGCAAAGCAAGATTCATCCACCGGGTGTGGTTTAAATAGCCTCCTGTAGTGCTTAGGTGTCTCCTTCCACAGCCACGCCTAAGTAAGAAAAGAGTTCCTGGTAAGAAAAGAGTTCCTGCCTTCCAGAAGAGTTCCAGTGTTCTGAATCTAGGGAGTGGCTCCAGCCCCACCCAACAGGAAAAGTAGTTCCAAACAGAAGAGGATCAGAGGCTCAACTGGCAGGCAAGTAAGCAGCATGGTCTGCTGAAGGTAAGTCCACCCAAGCATTATGAGCCCGGCGCTTCCAGCGCTGGGACTGGGCATATTTATGAGCCTGGTGCCACTGGCGCCAGGACTGGGTCCAAAAGGTCCCAATTGGGACTGGTTGGCACTCGGAACCTGGGTTATGGATCTGCTTCCAAGGGAGTTGGGAAAACCCTGACCTTTTGGAAGCAGAGATCATGACAGTATCCTCGGTAACTTTACCTGTTCTGCTGCTACATAAGACTTTGGTTCCACTCCTACACTTCTTTGGTATAGTTAAGGATTGGACTTTAAAAGCATCAGATGCATAGAAAAGTGTCACTACAATGTAAAGAATTCTTAAAGTATGTATACGCAACTTTCCTACAGACTTTATTTGATGTGGTTTTACTAAACGAATACCATAACAGTATAGTTTGTAACTCAATATGAGTGTGCAGTAGTACCGGTAATATGTAAGAACTGTAATTATTTATTTGTATAGCGCGCCAAACCCTCTGGTATCTGGGCGCATTATTGCAGTTACATTTGTACAGGATAAGGTTGCGGTTAAATGGTACTCAACACAAAAAACAGAAGCATCGGAAAAATATTTACAGCATTGTCAAAAGCATGAACATGCACAAGTTGATGTAAGGCATTATGTACAAGTAGGAAGGAAGCATAGGTGGGGGCTAGACACTAGTTGGTTTCCTAGGTAACGAGCCATTTTTGTAACACTTGACCTGAATAAGGGTAGAGCAGGCATCGTTCTTGTGTTGGTAGGTATGGGATTCCAAAGTTTGAAAGCTAATAGAGGAAAGCTGCTGCCTCCTGATTTTTGGCGGTTATATCTAGGTACTTTAAGGCAGTGTAGTTGGGTTGATCTGGTGGGTCTCGATGACTGATATTTTGTGAATCTGCAGATCAAGTAGTTGGGTGCTGAGTTCGATAGGCACTTGTGAGTAAGGCTAAGAGTTTTCAGTGCAATCCTGTTGTTGATGGCCAGCCAACTTTCTGCCTCGTTTCAGAGATGTGGTGGGATTGAGGTATGTTGAAGGCTGCCCTGATAGCATTGTTTTGGAGGAACTGGAGTTTGTTTAGGTTTCTTTTGCTGATTCCAAGGTAATGTGCATTGCAATAATCCAGTTTGGATAGGATCAATGCTCTAGCTAGGGTGAAGAAACTTATGAGGGAGAGAAATGGTCTGCATGCGTTTATTAATTTACAAGTGTAGGCTGTAGTGGAGGAGACTGCATTCACTTGTTTCGTCAGTGGAATGGAGAAGTCAATATAGACGTGTTTTGATGACTTTGGAGACTGGGATGTTCATGCAGTCGATGCAGAACGAGTTGAAGGTGGAACCGAGTTTTAGTTTGGCTTGTGAGCCAATTGGTAGTAGTTCTGTCTTCTCATCATTGAGGCAGAGGCCATTCCATGCCTGAATGATGAAGTATATTTTGTTTAGCAGTTTGGAGTCCGTGTCGTGATTGCTGGAAATTGGGATGAGGACCTGGGTGTCATCCGCATAATTAGTGTAGGTGACACCGAAGAGGTCCTGATAATCAAATAATGGCTTTGTAAATATGTTATATAGCGTAGGTGACGCACAGGATCCTTGTGGCACTCCACATGTCACTGGCGCACCTGGTCCTATTGCCACATTTGTGGATGATCTGCAACAACTCCTCGCCACGGACACCAAACCGAGTTCACAAATTCTACTCCTTGGTGGTCTTAACCTTGGCTTCCTCGACCTGAAAAGACAGTCCAGCAATATCAGTAGCTAACGGAACCAGGTTTCGCCCACCGCATTAACAAACCTACCCATGACAAAGGCAGAATCCTCGACTGGGTACCTGACCTTAACTGTGAAACTAACATCCTTGCCAATGCACTATGCGCATAGACTGACCACCATTTGATCACATTCTCCATGTAGCCTGCTCACTCACTCCAACTACTAGCCACATGCCTCCACCGGCCTTAACAAGAAACAACGAAAGAATCACAACGGAAAACCTACTACCTTTGTTACCTCTCCTAAACTACTCAAACACTAATACAGTCCCATCTATCTTTGTGGAGCTCTACAATCTCACACTCCTCCAAGCCATTGACACTATTGCCCCATTGAAATTAAGGAAAGCCAAGCCTCAAGCCCATCTCAATAATTGGTTCTCTTCCAACCTAAAAACCTTACACGCCAATAAAAGAAAGGCGGAATTGGCCTGGAAAAACCAACCCACAGACATTACCAGAGATGCCTTCTTAATGTCTGCCAAGACATACAAATTAGCCATCCACCAAAAGAAAACCGAAATCTATAATAGAATTTCGAGGGGATTGGGTCCTCCGACGTATTCTATATCTATGACCGGTAATGTCCACAGCTGTGCTGCTCCGGAAAATCTTTGGCGTCTGCGTCCTGCATCGATGACGTCGATGCGCCGTCCCCGAGTACCTCCTCCGACGGCCGATGTCACCCGATATGATAAGTAGGACGCACAACGCCCATAGCCTCATTTCCGTTTTTTCCACGAAAGTGTTTGCTTCGTGAATCTCGGTACGCCTCGACTCGTTGGAGTTTGCTGTTTTCGAATTCTCGGTTCGTTGAACCTGTTCGGTTTTTTGTGAAGACCTGTTCGTGGCAATGTCTACTTCATCTTCAACCCCGCGTCCGGGCTTCAAGAAATGCAGGGACTGCGGGTCCAAGATGTCGGTCACGGACTCGCACGACGCCTGCCTCTGGTGCCTCGGGGAGGCCGACGATACGGACAACTGTGTCGACTGCCAGTCGCTCACGGCAAAGGCCTTGTGGGAATGCAAGAAGAAGCTGTCGGTAATCCGGGTGTCTAAGCCCCGGAAGTCGAGGTCTGTAGGGCTTTCAACGGATGACTCGAGGGGCGACTCTCTGCGTCATCGTCAGAAGTCCAGTGGGTCTCCTTCCCGGAGTCGGTCTCGCCACTCCTCGGCCTCTTCGAGGCATACCAGGAAGCACGGGCATATGTCGCCTTCCCCGTCCTCTTCCGAGGTCTCCACCCGTCGGCGGGTCGCTTTTCCCTCCATGCAAGCGACACCGGAGGAATGGGCTTCCTTCGGGAAGCAGATGCTAGCGATTCTTGAATCGCAGGGCGCCGGTCCGTCCGCGCCTCCGAGTGGGGTCGGTCGGCACCGGTCGAGAGACACCGCTCGTATGCCTTCGAGCTCGGGTGGTTGGCACGGCTCGCGGGAGAGGTCCCGCTCGGACAATGGTAGCCTTCTCGCCATGCCCGTTCCAGGTCCCGGTCCTCGACACGCTCGAGACCGCGTGATCCTGTGCCCTCTTCAAAGAAGACGTCGACACCTGTGGCGCCGAGGTCATCGACGATTTCTCTCGAGGCTCCGCCTCCGAGGGGGTCGTCGTCGGCGCCTAGGTCGTCGAGACACGCTCGGCGCTCCGGCTTTGAGGCCTGTGTCGACTCTGCCGGCGCTGCATCCGACCTCGACGCCTTTTCTGTCGACGCCGGCACCGACTTGTTCGGCGCCCTCGACGCCTTTCGAGGCGGTGGTGTCGGAGGGGCCCCGTGGCATGGGGTTTGCCCCTAGAAAGGCTCTGGCTAAGGTCAGGCACTGCTTTGGTCCTCAGAGGTCTTCCTCTCCACGCCTGGAGTACGTTTTCTGAGGGTGATGAAGGCTCTGATGTCAGCTTGGTTACGGTTCCAGATGAGCTTATCTCGGGCCATAGCCAGTTTGATGACCTGAGGCAGTCACTGCATGATGCCAGTGGATTGTACACCTCTCCGGAGGTGGAGTTTTGTAGGCTGGAGCCTGGCACTCATGCCGATTCTTCATATCGGCGCCTTATGTCTCGGGTCACCGAGTATTTGGGTTGGTCAGCTCCCCCAGAGGAGTTTGTTCAGGATGATCTCACGGACATTCTTGATCTCGGTCCCCCCACTGACCCGGTTTTGCCGTTTCATATGGCTCTGCAGAGAAGGGCGGCGGCGGCTTGGACTGCTCCGGAGAGTCTCCCGGCAGTGGGCAAGTCTTTGTCGCGAAAATACCGTCCGGCCAGTAGCGACCCCTGCTACTTGTCCAGGTACCCCACACCAGAGAGTTTGGTGGTGCAGGCGGCTACGGCCCCGGCAAAGCTGGCGTCGTATCCTACCATCCCTCCGGATAGGGACGACAAATGTTTTGACGGCTGGGTGAAGAAATGTGCCTTGTCTCGTTTCACAGACACTCTGTGGAACTGTGTTGCATTAGCGGCTGAACATATTCCCGAAGGGGACGAACGGGATGGTTTCCTTGCTATGGTTCAGGATGGCAAGGATGCCATGTGTGAGGCCGTTCAGTCGGGTTTAGACTTGGCAGATTGTGTCAGCCGGTCCATGGCGGCGAGCACCGTAATGCGCAGGTTTGTGTGGTTGCGGAAGTCTGGGTTCGCTCCTGATGTGCAGTCCCGGCTCCTCAACATGCCCTTTGACGGTGAACACTTTTGGCAGCAAGGCTGACGAGAGCCTTGAGAGGTTGCAGACCTCCAAAGCTGCAGCAAAGTCGTTGGGCGCTGCAGTTCGCCAACCTCTGCCTTTTCGTCCTAGGGGACAGCAATGGAGGGGGGAGGTTCCTTTCGCTATTACTTGTCCTTCAGTAAAGCGAGGGGAGCTCGCAGTCAAAGAGGCCATCGTAAGACTGCCAGAGGTGGAAACAAAGGTACTCAAGGTGCCAAGGCCGCTCGGGCAGTTGCCTCTTTGCCTTTAGGCAACGCCGCAGCCGCTACCACTCAGTCATGAGGCCCGGTCCCATGGTTCACCGGTTGGGGGAAGGCTGGCGCAGCATCTTGTAGAGTGGCAAGCCATTACTTCGTATGTGTGGGTTCTGGAGATCATAACCCATGGCTACTGTCTTCCTTTTCGGGAGAGGCCTCACGACAATCCACCAGGGAACCTCTCTTTGAAGTGTCCGGATCCGCTCCTTGCGCAGGAAACTCAAGCCCTGCTGGAGAAAGGCGCCATAGAACTGGTGCCTGTAGCGGAGAGGAACAAAGGATGGTATTCCCCTTATTTTTTGATTTCGAAGAAAGATGGGGGATTGAGACCCATCATGGACTTGTGCGGTTTGAACAAACTCCTCAGGAAGGACAAGTTCAAGATGGTGACTCTTTAACAAGTCCTCCAGGCCCTTCAACTTCAGGACTGGTTGGTGTCTCTCGACCTCAAGGATGCTTACTTCCATGTACCGATCCATCCCAAGCACAAGAAGTACCTGAGGTTCGCGGTTGGCGACTCGCACTTTCAGTTTCGGGTCCTGTCGTTCGGATTGACCTCCGCCCCGAGGGTTTTCACCAAGCTCATGGTGGTGGTGGTGGCAGCGCATCTCAGGAAAGGGGGGATTCACGTCTACCCCTACCTGGACGATTGGTTGATCAGGGGGAGCTCTCCCGAGCAAGACCTGGATCATCTGTCCGTCACCTGCCACTCCCTTCACAGGCTGAGCTTCTCCCTCAATTTAAAGAAGTCCCATTTGACACCAGTGAGCGGCTCCAGTACATCTGAGCAGTGCTCAACACGTCCTTGGGGCAGTGTTTTCCTCCTCAGGTGAGGGCTCTTCACATTCAGCAGATGGTGAACAAGTTTCAATTTGCCCAGGATCTCCCAGCGTCCGAGTTCTTGAGACTGCTCGGCCTTATGGCATCCTGCATTCTTCTGGTGCCAGAGGCTTGTCTGCGGATGAGATCTTTTCAGTGGGCACTCAAGCTCCAGTGGTCTCAGTCCTCCGGCAGGCTGTCGGACCCTGTTCAGGTGCCGCCCTCGGTATCCCGGGACCTTCTGTGGTGGGCCGTCAAGGGCAATCTGATGAAGGGGGCCCCATTTTGGCTGCCCTGGCCGGAGGTGACAATCGTGACAGACGCATCCCTCACGGGATGGGGAGCTCATGCCAACGAGTTGACAGCCAGCGGTCGTTGGTCTCCATCGGAGTCCAGACTCCATATCAATCTGTTGGAGCTGAGAGCCATCGGGCTAGCCCTGAAGGATTTCTGCGACTGTGCGTGGAAAGAGTGTCCTGATTCTAACGGACAACACAGTGGCCATGCACTACCTCAACAAAAAGGGGGTGGGGGTGGGGGGGGGGGGGTTAGGGTCACTTCCGCTGTGCAGGGAGGCGATGCAGCTCGAGTTCTGGGCCATCCAGCAGGAAGTTTCGTTCTCGGCTGTTCATCTGGCCGGAGACGACAACGAGACGGCGGACGCTCTGAGCAGGCAGAGCGCGATCTCTTATGAGTGAAAGTTGGCGCAGGAGATTCTCCTGGAGATCTTCGCCCTTTGGGGGACCCCTCAAGTGGATCTCTTCGCCTCCAGTGTCAACCGGAAGTGCGAAACGTTTTGCTCGCGTGAATTTCCTCCAAAAGGCACTTAGGAGACGCGTTCGTGGTGGAGTTTTCATTCCCACTGCATTACGCTTTTCCTCCAGTCCCCGTCATCCCGCAAGTGCTGCAGAGGTTACGGAGGTTCGGTTCCCGGATGATACTCATTGCTCCGGCGTGGGCCCGGAGGACGTGGTACCCGGACCTTCTCGACTTGTCCATCTGCCCTCCACGTCGTCTTCCCTACCGAGACGATCTGCTCTCACGGGAGGGGGTTTCGGTTCTCCATCCAGAGATCAGATCCCTCAACCTTCACGCTTGGCTTCTGAAAGGTTGAGGTATAAGGATTGAACCTCCCTGAAGACGTGATGGAGGTGTTGCTCTCGGCCAGGCGGCCGGCAACAAAGTCTCTGTACCGTTGCCGTTGGAGAAAGTTCTCCGACTGGTGCAGAGTTAAGAATGTGGATCCTTTTGAACGTGACATTCCCATGGTTCTGTCTTTTTTGCTTTCCTTGGCCCACAGGGGCTTGCAAGTGGGGACCATTAAAGGTTACCTGGCGGCGCTGTCCATATGTAAGCGCTCGTCTGAAGAGTGGTCCTATTTTAAGATTCCTTTAATTTCGCAGTTTTTGAAAGGGCTCACTAATGTGTTCCCTCCGTCACCTTTTCTGGTGGCTGGTTGGGATTTGAACCTTTTTCTTAAGTTTCTTATGGGTGCTCCGTTTGAGCCTTTACATTCTTGCCCTTTGAGGCTGTTTACTCTGAAAACTGTGCTTTTGGTTGCGGTTACTTCTGCTCGCAGAGTGAGTGAGTTACAGGCACTTTCAGTTAAGCCACCCTTCACTGTGTTTCATAAGGACAGGGTTGTCCTTAGAGTTCGTCCTTCTTTTCTTCCGAAGGTGGTTTCGGAATTTCATTTGAGCCAGAAGATGGTTCTTCCGGCGTTCTATCCTCCTCCACATCTTGGTAAGGAAGAGGCGCGGCTCCATAGGCTTGATCCTAGGAGAGCGTTGAGCTTTTATATTTCGCGCATGTCCCGGGTCAGAGTGGACAATCAACTTTTCATTGGTTACGCTGGAAAGCGTTTGGGACAAGCTGTGATGAAACAGACTTTGTCTCGTTGGATTATTTTGGCTATCTCCGAGTGTTACCGCTTCGCGGGTAAGGATCCTTGCGGGCCCATTCTACCAGGGGAGTGGCTGCGTCTACTGCCCTGCAGAGGGGAGTTCCTATTTGTCACATCTGTGATGCAGCCACCTGGGCTTCAGTACATACTTTTGTACGTCATTACTCCCTCGATTCCATCAGAGGGCAAGATCTGGCCTTTGGCAAGGCAGTTCTCTATTCCGCAATTTGATTGGGCATGCTAAATTTGTATTCTAAATTCTTTCCTACCTCCTTGTTTGGTACTGCTTTGGGAGTCTGTCATAGATATGGAATACGTCGGAGGACCCAATCCCCTCGAAGAACAAGTTACTTTCTTACCTGGTAAAGTTCTTTCGATGGGATGGTCCGACAATGTATTCCATATCGCTCCTTCCCTGCGGCAAAATTTCTTTTGCGATTGCAGCTTGCGTTCCGCAAGGCCTTGTGTGTCTGACTGGCAGAAAACTGGTGGCACACGTTCTGGGAAAAAACTATAACTGAGGCTATGGGCGTCGTGCGTCCTACTTATCACATCGGGTGACGTCGGCCGTCGGAGGAGGTCCTCGGGGACGGTGCATCGACGTCATCAACGCAGACGCCAAAGATTTTCCGGAGCAGCACAGCTGTGGACATTACCTGTCATAGATATGGAATACATCGTCGGACCATCCCATTGAAAGAACGTTACCAGGTAAGAAAGTAACTTGTTCTTCCAATGCCAAATCAGGCTCTACTTTTCAAGATGCTCCGTGAGCTAGAATCACCTATCCCACCCACTGAGACTTGTGCTAAAGCCTGGTGCACCTAGATCCAAGTAGCCCTACTTGACAAAATCTCACAGCAACAAACTAAAATCCAAAATGAAAAAACTCAACATTCACACCGACCTCAAACCCCCAAAGACCCAACGCCCGACAGAAACCGTTCCATGTCATTTCATTGCGGGATGTTTTTTCGCTGGCTTTTTTACAGCAGATTCTTTTTAACGAAAAAACTCATCAAATGTATTTCTTTTTTATTCCTGGGAGGGTCTCTCCGTCCCTCAACCCCCCATTCCCTTTAATTTTTTATATATTCCCGAACACCCACACCCAATATATATATATATTTTTCTAACCCCCCAAAAAAAATGCAATGAGTTTTTTTCTTTCTGCAAATCGCAGTAAAAAACCCACCGAAAAAACATACCACGATGAAAGGACGTCGTACCACAGAAACACATTTCAGCCTCTTCAAATTCTTGCTGCCATCCATTACAGATGTGGAAAACACCATCTCTAGTCTTAAACCTTCCTGTTGCCAAGGTGATATTTGCTCTGGGTTGGTCATCAAAGAAGCTGCTAAAGATCTGGCACTGGCCATTACAGCCTTCATCAGCTCTTCTTCTGAATCCAAAACAGTCCCATCCAACTTAAAAGATGCCTGGGTTCTCCGCCCCTCCCCCTCACCCCCCCCCCCCCCCCCAACAACCTCGATCCAAATGTCCCCACAAACTATAGGCCCATCACCACAGTGCCATTCCTACTGAAGATCCTCGAGCTATCTCCAAATACAGACGCATTTGGAAGCAAACTGTCTCTTAGGCTTATGGCAGTCAGGTTTACGGCCTAGACACAGAATGGAAACTGCGCTTATAGATCTGAAAACGCAAATTGATGAGCAATTGGACAAATGCAACATTTCTCTCCTCTTGCTCCTAGACTTATCAGCCACGTTCGACCTGGTCGATCAGTCATTTGCAACCATCTTTCCTCCTCGGCCCACTTCTCTGAATAAGCCACAGAGTGGATTCAATCCTTCTTAGAAAACAGAATGATGCAATTGGTGTTGTTGTCTTTAACAAATACAACTGCAAGCCACTACTAGTGAATCATTCACCAATAAAACTGTTGGTTAAGTGAAACAAGTATGCATCTACCTTCTTTGTATAAATAAGAATATTAGAGACAGGAGTCTCTCTACAGTTTCCTGCTTTTTCCACTTGTGGGTGGACCCATAAAACCTCCATTCAGCTGCGGAGTTGGCTGCAGAGTTGCAGTCTGTGGCAGTCTGTGCATGGCTGAAATGGCTGAAACGGCCCAACCGCCAGCGAGCATGCCCTTCATAGACATTGATCACGAACCCGTGGAAGCAGAGGAGGGCCGCCTGCTTAGAAGTGCGTGCCCACGCCCCGCCGCAAAAGTCCCTCAACAACGTGGCGCACAAGCCCAACATTTGTCGAGTTTGCTTCACAAACACCTAAAGACTCCTATAGTGACAACAGCCAACACCCGCCTAAAACGGGCGGACTCTTCTTGCAAAACCTTCAAAAATACAAACAAATCTGCAAAAAGCAAATCTTACAGATACAGTGGACGCTCAAAATCACGTACTTGGTCCCCCTCCAGCGTCTGACCCGGATCTCGCCAGCATCTTGCCAGCGCGCTCTCGTCCGCGGCCCCTGCCCTCACAGCTCCGGGACCCGATGGCCTCCGGAGGGAGGATCGAGGCCCGTGAGCGGGGGGCGGAGCACGCGCCCGCGTGGAGCGGATGCCGCGGGACAGCCCGGGGGGGAGAAAGAAGTCCTGCACCACCGCCCTCTGCAAAGGCTGCCTCACAAATGATTCCGTACGAGGCCATGTAACTGCGGGTCTTTCAGGGGGAGGAGTCTGGTGCCATCGCTCCTCCCCCAGTAGCACGTGACCCGCTTGCTGGCCACAAGGCCACGCTTCTCGCTGAGGAGGCCTCCAACTTAATACCTGCACAACCCAACGGAACAAAAGAGCTGTCTGGAATCGAGAGAGGACTCGAAATCCCAGCGGCAAATCCAAACCAAAATTCTACGCTACAAATAGTAGCTCAAGTACACTCGAGCCTGCCACTTACACCCTCATCCAGTCAACTGGCGGCTGAGTGCAGGGTCCTGGCGACTCCAGGAAATGAAGTGCAGGCACCCGGCCCAGGAAATTAAACTTCTCCCTTGGCAGGACTGCTAAATAAAAAAAAACGCAGTAGGAAAGAGGCGGAATCCCCTGACATAGGAATTACAAGTGCCTCTAGAAAGAAAGCGCACCCAAAAATGACAAACAAAAGCCTACAAACAGGGTACTGGAGTCAAAAAACAAAACAAATGGTCAGCCACCAAAAAAACCTTGGATCCCAGAATCCATAAAACCATCAGTCGCCAGCCTCGTAACTGACTTCTTCCATGCATTCGCCCCAGATCCTCACTCCAGGCAAGCTGACCTCACAGATGAGGAAATCTTTGAAGCGATTAAAACCTGCCAACCTCCAGAAAAAGCAAGAAAAATTGGCCCACTGCAAGACCACCGCGCCCAGCCCCAAAATCCTGTAAACGACAAACTGCACTATATATCTCAAACGCCCTTTGCAGGTGGACTCATCAAAGCAAATTGATTTGTCCCCCCATCCTGACTCGGGGCCTCAGCTCATACTCGAAAAAGAGAACCCACCAAAATCAACACCAGAAAGCGACCAAGATATTACACCCATGGAAAAGCCCATCAAGCCAAAAAACAGTCCCCCCTCCTGGAAACTCTTGCACCTGCTAATCCTAAAGCCACACAAACCTACATCGAAGGTCCCTCAGATTCATCCCGGTCGAAGGCAAAAGCTACCTGTGTAACTCCAGGGCAGGCAGGGGTACAGCCCCCTCAGGGAAATTCTCTCGTAACTCTGAGGCCAGCACTGCCTCCAAACGGACAGAAGCCCGAAACTCCAACCATCGAGGCAGGCCCATCCTGGCCAAACAAGGACCGGCCAGTTGGTCCCTGACAGGAAAATGCTCAAACTGCTCTCCTCCACAAACCGCAACCCTCGGGGCGACCTAGCGGCGGCCCATCTGACCTACCATCCTCGCCGGTAGTAAGGCGGCTCCTAAATGAGAGCTACTTAACTTCACCGGCTGCTAAACAGCACACCCTCCCTCAGGGTTCACCAACGGACTCTCCTGCCCCACACAAGAGAGACCTCTTATCTATAATGTCAGCAGTCACAATTGCAATGAACCCATTCACAAAACTTTACGAAGGCATAAATGAAAAACTGAAAGACAACACCTCGATCCAAGCCCAAATCCTTTCAAAATTAACTTTCCTTGAAGGTTACATAACAGCCCTAGACGACAAATTCAAAGGTCTAAGGTATGACGTGGAACAAAGACACAAAGAACTCGTGAATATTTTTTCGACGTCCCCTTCGGGAGTCAAACCAGGAGGTCCAAATCAGGCAGCGCAACTTCAACCGCTCTCCTCCAGCGCCCCTGTCCATCATCCATCGGACCTCCGCTCGGCAATCCCTGAAACACACGAGGTAATTGACATCACAGAGGACACCCTCATCGCCTCGTTTCCTCTGAAAGACGCCAGTGAGGGTGGAAGACCCCTCCTACCCCCTGTTTACAGGATCGAGATTAGAAAAATCAGCTTCCGGGGGTCAACCTAAAAACCAGAATCCCAAACCAGCTAAGCAGCAAAGTACAGTCTCAACAAAGAGAAAAGAGAAAGCAGGAAACTCGGCCCAAATTTCAGCTTCCCACAAGGCATCACCAAAGGAAACGATCGTTTCCCTCAGAACATTAGATGATTTCCTGGTAGACGAGGTCCTGATGAATATTTCTCAGCATCTAGATGACATTCAAGACTCATCGCCGGACAAAAGCAAGAATAGGCACCAGCTAGCAACCTCGCAGGTCCTCTCACTCGACTGCAGAAATAGAGCCGAAAAAGAAATCACTGAGGAACTGTCTGAAGAGGACTCCGAACACAAATTTAACACACTAGAAGAACGCAGGAAAATCATCCGACGGAAACCCTCCAGCCCCCGCAGCCCCTCAAGATCACGAGTGGTGTTGTTTACTTCACCATCAGCCCGCGAGCGGCTGACTCGTAAAAAGTCAGTCTCCAGCGACAAACAGATCCAATACCTTGCTAGACGAAATCGGGACCACCACTCAAAGCCCAAAGGAGGCACTCCTGCGAAGCCAAAGGAAACCAACAAAAGGGGACAGCATTCTCAAGCCCACTTTATCTCAAGAACTGAGAAATATCGAAAAGGAAACGACTCCCTAAGGGAGTCGCCTATCAAGCTCGAATAGCACACATTGACAACGATGACGATATAATACTAAATAGAAGAGGGATTCTCACGCTATTTAGCTTGATCTCAGCCCTAAGGAAAAGAAAGTCCTCGGATTTAAAAATAGTGGACCCACACCACTCAAAGGAAAGAGCGAAAGCCTATATCCACGCAGCATCAAAGCACACCAAAATGGCAATCACTGGAGCATCAAACGACTTGGCTGTGTTAGGATATATCGTGCAAAGTGAATCTCAAAGAAGCTACCGCCAGGAAAAGGACCGTCCGGAAAAGAAATTGGCTCGCAAGGACAAAACTCAAGGAAATGAGAGGGGAGCGGAGCACCGAAGAACTCCAGAACTCACTCGAACAGTGGTCAACCACACTTCAAGCCATAGGCGAGCCCCGGCACCAAATCGCAAGAAAAACCCAGGAGGGACAAGTCAAAAAAAGGCCATCGAGCCCAAATTCCCGAAGCCTAATCAGCAAAACTCAGTCACGTCAATCTCGTCCACGACGTCGTTCACCTCGCAGAGAAACGGGGAAACCGCCCGAGAAGCAAAAGAGTGCCAACACGGCCTCAAAATCAGTAGCAAAACTACAGGGGCTGTGGGCCTGGCTCCCAAAGGGTCTGTCCCAATCGAACAAATAGCAACCCACAGGTGGGCTTGCTGAGTCCTTCGACAATCGGAAAGTCGACCACTCTACATCTTCGCTACACCTATGCTCTTGGAACACGAGAGGCCACTTACACCTCACAACAACGGGCGATGCAAACTTAGCCTCATTTGACATCATTTGTCTCCAAGAGACCTGGCTTAGGCAAACTCCGGCTATGGTAGGCTATGACACCATCTTGGCCCCAGCCAACAAAGGGATACCGGGACGCCCAACATCAGGCCTTCTCCTGGCCTGCCGTCAGGAAATCGGGCTGACACTCAAGTCCACTCTGCAATCAAACCTCTCAATCCTGGCAGTATTACTTGAATGGGTCGAAAAACCCTCTTCTAGTCCATCACAACTGGCGCTGATTAATACCTACTGGAACCCAGCCGCCATCAACCACCAGACCTACTTGGCAATGATGGAAAATTTGGTGGATGAGAGTCAAGCAACTCACCAGGTCTCTTCGATCATAATCTATGGGGACCTGAACGCCAAATGCACAAATGAACCTCGAATGCCAGCAGAAACTGCTCAACCAACAGCAGCGAAAAGAGGGTGTCTATGGTCTTCGCTAATGACTTCGAGAAACTTTGAAAATCTGAACTTCGTTTTTCCAAACGACTACCGCCTCCCGACCTGGGAACAAGGATCTCTAATGGCGACCATAGATTACATCTATGTATCCAGACCCCTTCTGTCCAAAGTAAACACCTTTTGAGGTTCGAAAAACCATACCCAGCGACCACAACCAGCTGACGATGTCCTTAGCAAATCACTTCAAAGAACCCATACAGTACGCCATGGAAGTGGAACCAAACGCATGTGGAAACCGCCTAATCTTGACAACTCGAGCGGTCACAGCTTTGCAGGCAAAATACGACAAGGCTGGAAGTATGGAGGGCCCAAATTCCGTGGACTACGTGCCCCTGTTACTCAAACACGTGGTGAAACCAAAACAGAAAGTTCGCTTTTTAGGTCTCCAAACCATACTTAAGACACTACTTTGGTGGCAAAAAGACGTGAACTCTGCAAAATCAAGACAGCTGGGAAACCATCCGTGGAATAAAGAAAAATTAAAGTCGGCAATATCAACCTACAAAACTTGGGTGAAAGAACATCGACACCGACTCCACCAACAAGATGCCGAAACAATGCTAAAAGCAATCTGCGGCAATAAAGTTAAAGAATTCCGGTCCCTGCTGAAATCCGTGGCGCCCTCGTATAACAACTTGTCCATCATCGCCATGCCGGAGCATAAATGGATCACCCACTTTACCACTGTCTTTCAAGCCCCTGCAACAACCATCAACCTGGAAAAAACACCTCAGACGACAGACTGGCTTAAACTGGATGACCAACATGAAATTAGCAATCGTATTAAAAAACTAAAGATCTCCAGAGCAGCAGGCCTGGACGGGATCTCAAACATCGATCTGAAAGCAAATCGACCAGAATGGGCCGCGCTGTTAGCATCCATCTTCCAGAAATGCGCCAAAAAGAAATCTCTGCCGCCTTCATGGACAAAATCCATCATTATCCCTATTTGCAAAAAGGGGGACATCACCGATCCTCTAAACTACCGCCCCATAGCCCTTTTGGACTGCATTGGCAAAGTCTTCGGGAGTACGCGTCTGAATCGCTTTCAATCTTGGGCAGAATTAGCCCTGTGCAACGACAAATTCCAATCGGGCTTCAAGAAAAACATGGGTACGGCGGCAAACATTTTAGCGATCAGCACCCTGAAAAGCAAGGCTTGGGAAAGAAAATCACTGATCTTCATCGCCTTCATCGATCTTTCCCAGGCTTTCGACTTAGTCGACAGGTCTCGTCTGTGGACAAAATTGGAGGGGTGGAGCTGCCCACAGGAGATCCTTCAACCAATCAAAGCCCTACACACGGACACCACTATTAGGGTACGCTTATCCCAAAGAGGCACCCTATCAGAAGAGATCCAGATAGGACGGGGGTAAAACAGGGATGCCCCCTAGCTCCAGCGCTGTTTCTCGCATATATCGGTGACTACGGGGCCTCAGAAATTCTGGAGCACACATTTCCACCGTCACTCGCATCCTCGAAAATAAGTCACCCGTTATATGCTGACGACTTGATACTACTGGACCAGACCCAGATCGGTCTCCAGAGACAGTTATCCAACCTCTTGAGCTACACGGCCGAAAACAACCTAAGAATAAATCAAGAAAAAACTAAAATCATGATATTGGAAGCGGGCCAGAAGAAGAACAAAAGCTCAGAAAAATTCAAATGGTTCCTGGAGAAAAACGCAATCGAGAGGGTCAACGACTATAAATACCTAGGCGTCCGGATAGACTCCTCGAAAAACGAGTTATCAATGCAGAGCGCCCTCCAAATCAAACTAAAGAAACTAGCATCTCAAGGAAAGGCCATTGACTTAAAATTTGGGAAATGTTCTTGCATTCCTGTAATCGAATTTTATAAGAAAAAAGTTGTCCCGTCGATCACTTATGGAGCCGAGGCTATGCCAACGATTCCAGCAAAAATCTGGCAAAAATTGGAGAGCATTTTCTGGAAAACGGTCCTGGGTCTGCCGAACTCCACATCAATAGCGGCAATCCACCGGGAGTTAAGCTTACTGTCATTAACAGCTACAGTCAACATAAACGCTCTCGGGCTATTCAGGAAATGCACCACGGACGAGAGTGAGCAAATTTTTGGACTGTTAAACAAAGAACTCTAATCTGGAAAGGTCAAAATGTTAACAAGCTGGAAAGAGAAAAACATGTCCATACTTGATTCAGTCATGTGCTCGAAAGACGATCTCACAACAAACCCGTTGAGAGTCTATAAGAAGCTGAAAGAACTCGACTGGATCAATAGTCAAGATTTAGTATCCAGCAACAAACTCCTTTCTCACCTGCCTCAGTCGACTTCCAAACTCAACGAACCGATGCTGTACCTCCAAAAATTACCAAACAGGGGGGCACGCAACTTCATGCCAAGGACCAGGTTGAACCTGCTTGAAACCAATGAAATCCGACACATTAGAGGCCTATCTGATTCCAGCACGTGTCGACTGTGTAAAGCCAAGACGGAAACCATCAGGCATTTACTGCTGTCATGCTCAAAAACTCTAGACTTGAGAACGGCCTACATAAAGCACCTTAGCCAAGATTAAAGTGGGTGGGACGAAGATATCGCCTGGAAAAGTCTGATCGGAGGAGACCGAACCACTTGGCTCCTAGCAACTATCAAAATTCTCCAACACTTTCTGTCGAGGATAGATGGATGAGGAGCCCACCCTTGTGTAGTCAACGCACTTCTTTTTCTTCAACCTTTTGTAAAGTTCTTATGAACATACCCATTTATTCTTATATTTTTTTTATTTATTTTTTTATTTGTGTATTTTTAATGTAACATGTACTGTGTAATCGTTTATTTGTACTATTGTATTTACTGGGTTCAGTGTACTTACCTACAGCTCACATCTTCCTCCTATGATAAGCATGGCTGCTCTGCCATTCTACCAAGATCCTTTGGGTATTACAGACTTCTACTAAGAGTTGGGGACCTGTATTCCAAGCGATACTAAGTCTTACCTCAAGTACACTTTAGGAAAACTCCCCTAAACAATGTGTCTCATGTTTTCCCAGAAGAAGTAGTCAAAACTGATATTGTGGAAAGTCTAGAGACTTTACAAGTTGTTTTGAAGCAGAATGAACCATAGTAGTACTTGTAGTTTTAGTAGTTTCATTAGCCTTGACGGGGGAGTACACCAGGACAAGGGACCTTGTAGTGGTAGACCTGGCAGGTGAGTGGGCCAGGTGGAAGTTAACGGAGCTCTGTGTGGTGGTTATTTTGATTTTTTTATTTTATTTTTTAACTATTTTGTTTTTCGTTTAACATGGTAACATACATACTTACATACCAATGTACAACTTTACAATAAAAGGTTACATCTGTTTGACTCCCCCTCCCCCCCTGCCTACTTGCATCTAAAATGCAAACAATTTACAACTGGAATCCACTGTGTCCCTCGTTCCTAATACCATACACTTTCCTTGCCCACCCACTCAGCCAGTATCGTCATACCCGGCGGTGGTTACATCCATTACTACCTGTATCCTGGCCTCCAACCCCATATTGCTCTGTTCTGGGTCACGACTAGCTGCCTCTTGCCAGGCCACAGTCTCTGCATTCATCCATTTCTGTAGATCCGCCCACCACACCTGTGTCGCAGGCACCGTAAGTGCTTTCCAACCCATTGCTATCCTGCGTTTAGCCAGTATTTATGCCAGGTATTTTAGCTTATTCACATGCCTTGCTTTCCTGGGTCTAGCAAAGCCACCCAGCAAGCAGGCCTTTTTCATCAGTTTACTCATGTACAGTGCAGGAACGCAAGTAGGGAAAAGCATTCGTAAGGCTAGCTATGTATCGAATTAGATTGCGGCGATGCACCGATATAGACCTAGGAATGTACATAACCTGGATATTCCACAACACACTTCAGCAGGCCTAAAGATTCATGAACAAGAAAGACTTTCAAATGAGTGGCGCAGTTGGAAATTACTGATGGCAAGGCACATTTCAGAGAAGATGGGGCTGGCCCAGAACCAAGGGAAAAGACCACAGTGAAACTGATGCCTG
This sequence comes from Ambystoma mexicanum, assembly GCF_040938575.1. NCBI lineage: Eukaryota > Metazoa > Chordata > Amphibia > Caudata > Ambystomatidae > Ambystoma > Ambystoma mexicanum. The sequence goes on along the minus strand of NC_090923.1, from coordinate 871,680,959 downwards.
TCAAGAAGGCTGCAATGAATGTGAGAAAAGAACATGCTTCTGTTTGAAGCAGCATAAACACTGAAGGTTTTTACAGTTCATCATGTAATATGATCGAATGCTCAAAGGGTGGTCTTCAAGTCACATGGGTGAGATCGAAATAGCTTGGGTCAGGCTGAAACTAGAAGACACAGTGAAGCTATACTCCCATTATCTCTCAGACAAAGTCAACAGTTACAAGGCCAAGTTCAAAAGCCTAATTGTCTGACGGACTGAAGGAGTGTTGATGGATAGTGGGTTAATTGGAGGGGAGGCATGATCAAGCCAAGCTTCCATGCACCTGGGATGGTAGCCTCCGTGCTGCTAGCGTGTGGAAAATTGTAGAGGGGTACAAAGGTGCCAAACCAATCAGTGGGCCGTGCAATTAAGAGCCCTATAGTTTGATGAACCAAATAATCGTTGTGTATTTAGTGACGACATAGATGACCATTTATTGGGGGTGGGGTTTTGATACCGATCTTACTTGGGTGCCCAATCATAACCAGTGGCTATATTGAACGTATACATAGATGTTCACTGAGAGCCAACCACAGGTACTCATAGGTTTTGTAGTTTGCCACGTAGTATGACATCAGCAATGTCGCATTTTTGTTATAACTGTTTATTTAATGAAATATTTCAAGATCGAGCTGTGCGGTGTCGGGTGATGCTCGTAATCCCTGTTGTAGACAATTGATATTAAAACAGAAAGCACTTTGCCAAACTTCCTGAGTCGTCCTGATTATTGATGTTTGAGTAACTTCTGCATCCACATTCGCCTCTGAGTATTGCTACCTCGTCTTAAAGGGCTCTTAGTAGTAAGAGTTCAGGAGAGTACAGTCTCACCCTCCCCAGCAGCCGGCAAGCCCGTCGCCATGTCTCTCTTCCCCAGCTTCAACAGTAAATGTGGGTAAGATTTGTGAGGTGCTGTTGTCCATATCACTTCTTTGAGAAAGTACGGGGCACTACTGCCTGCAGCAAACGTGGCTCCTGTCTGTTCGTCAGACAGCCGTTTGGCCACAAATTGCAGCTGTCTAGCGACAAAGTATACCTCAAATAGGGCACTTTTATCCCTCCCGGCTCAAACAGGTTCTGGAGTTTCTGCAATGCCACCCTGCATCTCTAGTCATGCCACAGGAAGCTCCTACATTTACCGTTCAATCTCCCGAAAAACAGTTTTGGGATGTGGAATGGCACGTTGGCAAAACAATGAATTCTAGGTAGCACTACCATTTTCAGTAGGGCTGCTCTATAATCGACAATTGCAGTCTGGCCCAGAAAGCCACAGACTTCTCTATTTTGTCCACCGCTTTCTGTGTATTCTGCCTGTGCTCAGTCTTTGCATCATGGTATATATTTATCACCAGGTACGTGAACTTATATATCTCCCACTTAATGGTAGAACCAGCAATGTACGCTCTGGTTGTCCCACATATCTTCCCAGGGGGAACAGGCTCGACTTCTGCGCATTAATTGTTATACCCGACAACACATCTAGGATATATTGCAAACTATTCTCCAGGGGCTTCAGGTACATAAGCATGTGATCCGCGTACAATGAGAGCAAATGCATTCCTCCTGGTGTAGCGATACCCACCTCTATATAATCTCTTAGGAGATTGACCGCCAATGGCTCCAATGCCAAGATAAAGAGAATCGGGGAGCACAGGAAACTTTGCCATGTGCCTTTACCCAGCTGCCACTGTTCCCTGCAACTGTGCGAGTTTTAACTCTCGCTATTGGTTCGTTCTATAGCAACCGCACCCACTTGACATACGTGGGGCCCATTCCAAACCTCTCCAACACTGCTATCAACCAAGGCCACCTGACAGAGTCAAACGCCTTGATCGCATCCAGTGAGGCCACAGCCAATTAGTGCGTACTGCCCTGCGTATGGTCTATTATATGTTGCAGTCTTCTCAGGTTACTAGTGATCTGTCTATGGGGGACATATCCAGTTTGGTCCTGGTGTATTAGTTTGGCAATAGCTGGTTTAAGCCTATTGGCCAGTAGTGCTGTGAGGATCTTCCAGTCTTGACTCCGCAGTGATGGGGGCCTGTATGAGCCACAGTCCGTAGCCAGCTTGCCGGGTTTCAAGAGGGGAATTATTATTGATTCTCTGAGTGAGCCAGGCAGACGGCCCAAGTGCAATGCGCCATTGAGAATTTGCCTCAATGGGGCTAACGCCTCCGCCCTGTACCCTTTGTAAAATTCACTGGGCAATCCATCTATACCCGGAACTTTACCTGTTGGCAGCTCTCATATAACCTGTTCCAGTTCCTCTGCGGTTATGGGGGCCTCCAGTTTATATACATCTACATCTAGTTTGGGAAGATTAATCTCTGACAGTGCCTCCTCAATCTTAGACATCAGCATTCCGAGGTTTCCTCATATAGCTTCCTATAATGCTCATAATAACACCCATTTACCCCTTCTTGAGTCTCGCACAATGTCCCATCACTCCCCACTAATGCCCTAATCGTTTCCCTCTGTCTGGTCCTGACGGTGGGGCTGCTGCTTACGGCCCCTGGCTCACACTGCCACTGAAATCCTGTTTGTGTTGCCACTGTCGCACGCTTTCGGACAGCAACCAGCTCCCCCAGGGAGACCTCTTCACGGCTGCCTTCCTTGTACGTGAACTGCTCCGGAGGCTCTTTATTTAAGTGGCTAATGCTCTGTGTGTCATTGGGCTGCTGCCGCTCCCAATGTCCACTGGGTCGCCAGCTTTCTTGCTGCTGCTAACCAGTCCGACTCTATGGTCGCCTCGGGCTTCACCTTACTGCATACTGTTTTGTAATGCCTTATATGCCGGCCGTCTGATCTCGTCTACGCCTTCTGTGCAAAGCGATCCTTGGGTGCTTGCTTATAACAGGCTCATTGTTGCTCGCTGCCAGGGTGTTGTTGCCCATATGCTTGCACCAGGTCCTGATGCCGGATGGCCACTGCAGTTGTGTGCACCGCTTGTGCTCTCCCTTCACCCTACAGTCTCCCAAGATCGCGTTTCACAGACGCATTCTCCGGCTCACTTTGTCCACATGTGCCCGCTCCTCCTGTGCGGCTCTCGCCTGTCTCGCTGCAATTGGCGTCTTGCTGTAATAGACTTCTCACTGCCTACTCCACCAGCCGCAACCCAGCCTCTATCTCAAGCTCCGTTCTGCTCCAGACCATCAGCGCTGTGTGACTTTATCTTTGTTCTGTGCCACCGTCTTGGAACTCTTCCGCTTGAGTTGCGACGCAGACCGCCAACAGCCACAGTTCCTTGGGGAGGGCACCACTGGTCCCCAAACAATGCACAGTTGTGCTCTTCGACTTCCGATACACCGTGCTGCAACTTTCAAGCCGTGGGCTTGCCGAAAACCTCACATTTAGTACAAATGCATGTAAGGATCACAGGAGCTCCTGGAGAATCGTCTTATTGCATGTCTGTGTACCCACCTCTCCCCCCACCTCCCCCGAAGTTCTGTGGTGTAGTTAAGTGTTTCGGTCAAGTCTAAGTGAGACTCACTGAAGCAAGAGGAACTTGATTGGAACTTCTGTTGCAAGATGGGATTTCCTTTCTGTTTTGAACTGTTGGTTGAAATCCTGTTTTGAATTTGCGGAAGGGGAATTCGCAAGATTACAAGGAGAAATGGTTACCAGGTTGTGAACATAACTGTTATTTCTTATATTTGAATTGCCATATATCACCTTGTTGAGTTTGTTGTATTTAAAAGTGTGAGGGACAGAATCCTTTTGTGGAGTGTTTCCTTCTTTTTTAAATGTTTCTATTTAGCTCTACAGTTTGTACTAGCAAACTTTTAGATCTAGTAAAACATATTACCTCTTATAAAACACATTGCATCTTATGTACATCAATTAAAAATACTTGTATCCAGAAAAAAGAATAGGAAAGAGAGGACCAAAGAAAGGCCCTTTCTCCGATTTATACATGCCAAACTGAGTAGACAAAACTTTTATAGACAAACGATTTCTTTAAGGAGCTCCAAATGTCCCATTTGGACCATTCATATTCAACCCACCTTTACTATTTCAGGTAATACGTTTAAAAAAAGAAATGTATCATAGTTAATGAGGGACTCAAATATATCCCACTAAACCTAATCGCCCACCTTGTTAGGGTACGGATAGTGTTTATCCATCCTTGTTAAATTAATAAAATGGCATCTTATGAAACAATGTTACAAAGTTATCCGCCTCACATTTCTGACCCCTCACACTGGTCACGTAACATTTTGCACTGAAAACTCAGACTTGCCGCTACACTTCTGCCATTAGTATACACCAACCACCTACAACAAATTAGGTCTAGCTGGGTACACTTCGAGTCTCCTGCACTAGCACTCTGTCATGACCAGTGACCGCACCCACGTACTTGACCTCTTGGGTTACTTAATGGAGCCTAGCCAGCCCTCTTAAGTCCCAATCTCGCCCAAATGCACACACCCACATTAGAGTCTACTCTTAGAACATTTTCCCGTACCTGGACTTCGGTCCCCGATGGCGTTCCAACCACAAAGCGCATTGAGGCCGTACAAATGGGGACATTGGCGCTATATAAATGACAACTAAAATGCAAGGAATTAAAGTTTGCAGAATTTTGAATGTGAACGTTGCGGAGGACCATGCATATTTAACAAGGTCTGCCAATGCATTTCGGATCAAGTCTGTCCTCGAGGGGGGAGAGGGGGGGCTTCTTGATGTATCCACAACTCTGTATTCTGTACCACTGTCATAGGCTCAGCTGTACGAGCAAATTACACTGTGGGTGTGTGAGCTCGAACACCCAGTGTGTTTGCTCGTACTGCTGAGCCTACATTTTTTTCCTGTTTAGGAACAGTTTGACAGTGGTCCAGAATACATAGTTGTGGCTCTAGTAAATCTGTGCTGCAGTACGCCCTGTTGAGTAGGGAGACTAGGCTATGGAGGCAGGAGCCCCTAAAAGGTTGAGGGTAAAGTTGTAGAACAATTCCCTGTTTTTTGTAAAACCTTTAATAAAAAATCTGAAAACCTATTGGATTTGTCTTTCGACTCATTGCGACTCCTTTAGCACCTTGTCACACAACCTCATCTTCTCCGATCTAAGGGATATCCTTTCATGCAAATGTGTTGTATACACATCTAGAAGCAGAGCTTTTGGAGCAAATGTAGCCTCTGCAGGGTGCTTTACTTGATTCCTGTTGAGAGCGCAACACAGTAATATATCTTGGCACCAATAATGGCTCATGCAATAGATGCACAATAGTTTTCCGATAGTAGTCTAAGCAGCAAGGTTACAAGGCAATTAGTATTGCAGGCTAGCTTATTGACACGTTAGGCAAAGTTTGTATGCAGTACCCTTTGGGACCACTACACACAACTATGACTACAGGTGTAAGCAAAACCAACCTTTGGTATAAGTCTGTACTACACAGTTTTTGGTAGCGAAGCTGAGCAGCCAGGCTTATCTCAAGAGGGAATGTGAGCTGTAATGATGTTACACAGAGGTCTACAATCACAGGTGTGCAAATAAACTTACACTCAAGGTTTCTTTGTTAAATACTTATTAATTTATTTAACTGTCAGTTATAAAACATTCGTAAGAAGGAGGCAATATAATCACACACAAATATACTTCAGTACTGTACACTCTAAGTTTCTGAGGCATTCAGAATACTTTGAAGGCAGAGCAAAAAGGCATAGGTTATCAGAACATAGAAAGAATAGTTATTTCTTAGGCAGTGCAGATACTTTGAGTTCACCTGAAGAGTCAATTCAATAGGCTAAGCCAAAGTCAATGAGCTAAAGTCTTGGATAGGATAAAGCAGTTCTGGTAGATAAATGGAAAAGTCTCTGCAAATGTTCTTAGGAATAGTTTGTAAGAAGAAGAACCATATATTGGGTCACAAGCTGATTAGGCCTGTGAGTTGGGAAAGTTTCAAGCACTTTCACCGCGAGAGGTAAGTACTCTGTCTGGTTTTATAGTACCTTTTACAAATGAAGAAAAAGATGCAGCTGGTGACCTCTGTTCCTGGCAGTTCCTGCAGGTCTCACTGTTCCTGGGCCTCAGTAGTGGGGACAAGAGGGAGGACGTCGGGTTACTCCTGCACTGGGACTGGTCAAAAAGCTGGATTAAAATTCTAAAACTCTAGAGCCTCAGGTCCAGACGAGGTCACAAATGTGGACTTAAAAACCTGTCCGAAAGAATGGTGAAGACTTCTCAGTAAAATCTTTGAGAGATTGCAGAGCTAAAATCGATCCCTCCCTCATGGAAATCAGCAATAGTGGTACGGATTTTTAAGAAAGGTGATCAGAACGACCCAGCAAACTATCGGCCAATTGCCTCGTTAGACTCAATAGTTAAGGTTTTCGGCACATTGTTAGTGGAAAAACTCAAAGCCTGGGCTAAACAAGCACCATGTGATGACTACTTTCAAACAGGCTTTAAGAAGAACATGGGAACAGCAGCCAACATCCTCTTGTTAAATGTCTTAAAGAATAAATTGCTAGAAGGAGGGCCTTGAGTGTTCATCGCCTTCATAGACCTGACACATCCATTTGACGGAGTAGATAGAGCTCGCCTTTGGAACAAACTTGAAGCTTGGGACTGCCCGCCTGCTCTTCTAGCTCCCATCAAGGCTCTTTATACCGATACCACCATGCAACTTCGATTAGATCAACAGGGGGTCCTTTCAGCGCTGATTCCAATTATACGAGGCGTGAAGCAAGGGTGCCAACAGGCCGCAGCCCTCTCCCTAGCATACCTAGGAGATTTAAAGGAGTCAGAATCGGCAGTCCGCATGTTTCCACTAAAGCTGCATAAAACACTGATCTCCCGTCTACTGTATGCTGACGATCTGATTCTTCTTGACCATACTCCAATTGGCTTACAACATCAGCTTAACAACCTTCATAAATATATTCAGGCAAACAACTTAGAAATAAATGAACAAAAGACCAAGTTCATGACATTAGAAATTCAAAACAGAAAACATGACAAGACACGGCTTAGACTGAATGGCAATTGTATCGAAAAAGTATGTGAATTTAAATACTTAGGGGTTATGCTCGACAGCTTGCAGTATGAATCTGCTATGCAAGAGACCCTAAGATCTAAAACGATTAAACTGGCAGCACAAGGTAAAGCCATAGATGAAAAAAATGTGGCCGCTTCTCTATGGTTCCAGTGTGAGTTTTATAAAAAGAAAGTGGTCCCATCATTAATCTATGGAGCAGACGCAATGCCAAATATACCAAAAGAAATTTGGCCAAAACTGAAAGCGCTATTTTGGAGGAAAGTTTTTGGTCTACCTAATTCAACTCTGGTGGCCTCGATACGCCGCAAACTAAGCTTGTTCTCTCTCCATGGCTCTGTAATCTCTAGTACGTTGATGCTTTATCGAAAGTGTCGGATGGCCGCTGCTCCGTCTATTTACACTTTGATTAATCAAGAACGTGAGGCCTCACGATGAAAAAAACTCCTCCTCTGGAAAAAATCAAATCTCGCCGCACTCCAGTCAATTGAGTGCGATGAAGACACTCTGTTTAATAACCCTGGGAGAATAAAAAAAACAAAAAAGAAAGGAGCAAGACTGGATATAGACGCTTGAGGTAGCTGCCAAAAGCAAACTGCTCATTTTCCTCCAAATACAAAAAAACTGAACGAGCTCCAGAGCTTTATTAAGAAATTCCCGAGCAAACAGGGACGTGATCTCCTCCTGCGAGCCAGGCTCAACTTGCTTCAACGAAAGAAATCGTGGCCAATCAGAGGCCTCGCTGAAACTAATCTTTGTCGATTTTGCATCTCAAGCACTGAAAAAGAAACTGTTCGACATCTACTCCTTCGGTGCCCTGCCAACCATCAAATCGGACGACACGATCTGAAAAACACCCTCTCGGACTTTGTGTTGATGGATGAGCCGACATGCTGGTCTAGATTAATTAGTGGAGACTCAACAAAGTGGTTATTTGCAACTTGTAAAATTCTACAGCATATCAAATTTCCTCTGAGTCAAGCGACTTTGTTTTGACGTCTTCTGTGATAGAACTTGGTAGCCATTGAAACTTGTGCGATTCGTCTGCTGGACTTCAGTCTTGATTCTAGCCACTTTTTAGACCTATTTTAGTTTTGATAGCTTGATGAAGTTATGAAAACAAATTCTGCAAATTTACTATATGGCTTCACCAAGATCCAGTAACTGATCATCTGCATCTTATATTTTCGTAAGAAATCTATTCTTTTGATCAAATACAAATGAATAAATAAATAAAAATTAAAAAAGCTGGCAACTGGCAAATCTATTCCGGTAGCTGTAGTCCAGCACACAAGCTGGTGTCCCTCTCCCTGGTTATTCGGTTTCCTGCAGCACTCTGAGGGAAACACAACCAGCTCCGAGAATGGTATCCAGGTGGCTTAGTGTCGAGTTGATTGGCCCCTCCAACTGAAAGGGAGAAGTCCTTGCAGGGCTTCTCTGTCAGGATGAACTCAGCGATACTGGCCTGCAGCAAGGCTTCACCAGGCAAACCAATGGTCCAGGAGTTGCAACAGCCGTCCTCTTCAAGCTCGTCTTCGGTTCTTTCATTCCAGTGGTCGACTCTGCCTTCCAAGCCAAGAGACTGGCCTTTTATTCAGTTTTTCCCATTCATTCCAGCCTAGCTGTCACTCACCCAGCAGGGTGGCTGTCCTTGCCGGACAGTCACCACAGTGTGTCCTAGGAGACTAAGCACAGGGAGTTTCGGACATCTCCCTCACTTCTTGCCCAACCCAGACACTATGGCGCTAGAGGCGGTCTTCAGTCCTGAAGCCCGCCAAAGGCCAATGAACAAAAGAACCAAACTAGGTTTGACGCGCAGAGCAAAACTCTAGGAGGACCTTTCCACAAAGAAATGGCGAAAAAAAAAGACCGGGCCCTGCTTTTGCAGAGAGCGCTCAGACGCCATCTTGAAAAACATGGCTCCCGCGATTTAACGCTACCGGTGCTCGCGATATGGAAAAAGCATGGTAGTTTTAAAACCACTGCCACCAGCCGTTTCGAGAGGAAAGGGTAGCATTTGACTGCTACATGAGTATCTAGACATATGGGATACAAAGTAACCCCTCCAGCACTCTATTGTAAGATGAGTTGTGCTGGGTCTAGGAATTTAAAAAGGCTAGGAAAGTCAGTTTCACTTTACTTATTCTGGGAAACAGTAGTTTATCCCAGAGAAGGTATTTCAACCTTGGGAAAGCCTAAAAAGGTTTCCCTGTGCCACTGCACTGTGGGTGCTGTGTGACACAAATGAAAAATGATGCCTCCATAACCAAAGAAAACACGAGTAAAACACATTTCAAAATACAGGCGCACGAGTGGGGGGGAAAAAGGGTCCCACTCTCTCCAGGTAAAAAAATCAAGTCCTCAAAATCCAGCAAAGTTGCTGGGAGTCTCTAAGGTGAAGGGAATTAGCACATTTTTGAGAGTTCCCCCCAACATCTTTGTCCGTGTATAACAAGGAATCTCAAGTAAATTTGCTTTTTGTTGTATTGGAACTTGATATGTTAAAGCCAGATGTACATGAGAGTTTGTATCTAAAGCTTTCAACAACAAACATTTTGAAGATGCAAAAATTAGTTCAGTTAACTTTGGTTAAGTCATAACCAGTTTTCTCTCATACATTTCTCGAACCGACAGAGCATATTTTTTAATATGTTGTATATTGACCTAATTTATCGTCAATGTAGAAATAAACCGTAAAGGTGAAATGCATACCCCCTGCTGGAATCCACATGTTACCAGTTTGAGTTCAGGTTCATTCATTCCAATCCTGAAATCCTGACAGTTGAAATTCTAATTCTGCCCCCCCCCCCCCAACTATCGCCACCTTCTGCATATGTGTAGTGCTGTTGAGTGCCTTGAAAGCTGCTGAAAGATCAAGCAAAAAGAGATCTCTCTTGGCATGATCCAAGATCCTCAGCAGGTTCTCTAACGTTCAGCAGTGCAAGTTTAGTTCACTTATCAGGCTTGACAATAGACAGAAAGTCTGAGAAGTGTCCTCAATGTGCCTTTACAGATGAATGGAAGCTTTCTTGTCAAGGATCTGCTTAAAAAGACATTTGGAATGGGCTTATAGTTAATGGGCCTCTCATGGTTTAATGTGGGCTTTTTAATAAGATGTGCAACCCAAGCTTCCTTTGCTAATGCAGGTATGAGAGGCCAAAAGAAAGAGAGCTATGTCCCATGTGGAACAAGACAATCGACCCTCAAAGAATAGGGCACACCAAAACTTTTGTGAAAGGGAAGCTAGAGGCCAGAATTTCTCAGCTCAAACCTGATGAGGCTATACTTATTGAATTTTACACCACACAAAACATAACCATCACACCCAATTTACCAGCTTTTTAGCATCCATTTGCATATTATTCAGTTTTGTATCCTCCCTCCCAACCCCCTGCGCTGTAACTCGAGCTTCCGCTGTGATTCCTCGGGTTTCCTTTTTCCTGGGGTTAATCCTCTGTGCCATCCTCAGACGTATCATGTTCACTGCAATTGGTCTGGGGTGCTCCCGACAGTGTGGCTACCGTTTGTCTCCATGCTATCAAGGGTCCCACTTCATCCTCCTCCCCTCTACTGGCTGCCTCGTACCATGCAACTGTCTCGGCATCCGCCCACTTAGATCATTCCACCATACCTCCAATCTGGGTCTACAAGCTGCTTTCCAGCCCATGGCTATTCTCCTTTTGGCCAAAATGTAGGCCAGGTCTTTGAGTTTACAGATATGTTTTAGGTTGGCTGGTCTGGTGAATCCCCCAACATGCATGCCCATACGGATTCCACCTCCATCTTAATCCCCTTCTCAGATAGTCATAGCCTGATTTCCTCCCAAAATTTCCCCACCTATGGGCACGCCCAGAACATGTGGATCATCCCGGCATTCACCTCTCCACACTTGGGGCATTTTTGCGCTACTCTACTCCCAAATCTAGCAATCCTTTGGGGGGTCATGTACGCCCTGTGGGTGACCTACAACTGGATCTGTTGCAGCCTCGCGTTCCTAGACACCTTTTTGTGATTTCTCTGGGCCCTTTCCCACTGCCCATCCTGCATAGGCTCTCCCGCTTCCTCCTCCCAACCCCGTCTAAGTTGGAGCAACTCCCTACCCACTCTGGACATCACCAGCTCATAAATTCGGGATTTTTCGTGCCCTCCCTCCGAGATATCGTATATCGTTTGTATGGCGGTGTCAGGTTGTTCTGCTAATGCGATTTCGGACCACGTTTCCTTCACTCGTTTGATTATTCTGGTATATGTAATATATTGCCCCATGTGTACCCCAGTTTCATCCACTATCGTTTGGAAGTCCAGTGCCCTTCCCTCTCGCCATATAGCTCCCAAGGTCGCTAGGCCTACCGGCTCCCAGTGTTTCCGGATCCCTTTCCTCAGTTGCACCCCCCCCCTGCTTAGCGGCACTAGTGGCGCTTGTGGGGAGAATGGGCTCAGGTTTCCCACCATTTGGCACGCCTTGTGCCATGTCCTCCAGCCCAGTTCCAACAAGCTCGAACTCCAACAAGCTTGATCGCCCGTGCAGTTCGAGCTTGGGTAGCCATATCATTTCTTTTAGAAAATACGGGTCGCATTCACCCCTCACCAATCTAGATTCTGCTGTCTCGTCCTCCGACAGCCACCTAGCGACATATTGTAGCTGTTCTGCTGGATGGTATATCTCGAAGTTCGTCAGGTTTATGCCCCCCTTGTCATAAGTGTTCTGTAGTTTCCATAGGGCTACTCTGTTTCTGGAATTGTGCCAAAAGAAGCCCCTGCATAGACTCTGGAGCTTAGCGAAAAAGCGCTTAGGCACCATATATGGGATATTGGCGAAGAAATGTAGTAGCCTAGGCAGAACCACCATCTTAAGTAAGGCTGCCCTACCCACCATGGCTAGGGGGAGATTTTCCCAGAACCCCATGCTGTTCTTGATCCCTTCCACTGCCCTTTCCGTGTTGTGTTCATGCTCATCTAGGAGCGTATGGTATATATTAATCCGCAGGTATCTAAATGTTAAGGTTTGCCAGGCTATCTGTAAAGTAGGTAGGTTCTCCTGTGAGGACTCCTCTGCACCTTCCCAGGGGGAACATGCATGATTTTTTGGGGTTCACTGCTATGCCTGAGAGTCCCGTAGCACTCCATCACCTCCAAGACATAGTGCAGGTTTTCCTCTGGGTACCGCAAGCATAACAGCATATCGTCCGCATACAGTGATATCAATTGCGGTCCCCACTTGGTGTGGACCCATATTGCTGTCTCAAACGGATCGCTAATGGCTCTAGTGCAAGGATGTATAGCATTGGGGACCATGGGCAGCCCTGTCTCGTGCCTCTGCCAAGTTGCCATTTTTCTGAAATTGTCACTCCCGTTTTAACTCTGGGTGTTGGGGCGCTATACACCATTTTCATCCACTGCAGATACCCTGGTCTCATCCCATATTCTTTCAAGGCCGCCATCATCCAAGACCACCTTACGGAGTCGAAGGCCTTTACTGCACTTAGCAAGACTATTGCCATCTCACTTGGGTCGCCCTCTGTCTGTTCTATGATATGGTGAAGCCGCCTGTGGTTATCAGATATGCTTCTCCCTGGGACTTATCCGGTTTGGTCGGGGTGTATTAGTTTGTTTACCTTCTTCAGTCTATTCGCCAGCACAGCCGTGAGGATTTTGCTGTCCTGGTTTAGCATGGAAAGGGGTCTGTACGACCCACACTTCGTGTTTGGCTTGTCCTAGTTTGAGCAGTGGAATAATCACTGCCTCCCTCTCTAAGGCCTCATTTAGCATTGCCAATTGAGGTGGGGGGAGTACTTCTTGTCTATACGTTTAATAGAATTTGCTATGGAGCTCGTCTGTCCCTGGGGCCTTGCTCGTGGGCAGGTGTAGTACCACTGTCTCTAAATCCTCTATAGTGATAGGGGCATCCAGGTCCTCCCTGTTTTCCTCATTCAGTTTAGGTAATCCTATATCTTCTAACGTCTCCCGAGTCTGCTGCTCTGCGGTCTCCCCTACATCCTCGTAGAGGCGTTTGTAAAATCTAAGGAATCCCTCGTTCACACATTCTTGGGTGTTCCAGACTTGGTCTGCTTCTCCTGTTATCTCCCTAATTGCTGATTTGGGATTCCCGTTCTTGTACAGCCATGCGAGCAGCCTCCCCAGTTTGTCTCCCCCTGCGTGTTGCCTTTCGATATATTTTTTTATAGTTCAGGTGATAATCTCTCCCAGAGCCTGCCACACTCCTGTTGTAGTTGGCTCACCCGCTCGGCGTCTTCCTGTGAGGTGCCCCCTCTTTCATAATTGTTTCTTTTCTGTCTCCTGTAGCTCTCGCTATAATCCTCCTTGGAGCCCTTTGGATTTGGATATGGCTGCCCCTCTCAACACCGCCTTAAAGGCTTCCCACAGGGTTTGCTCTGACTTCACGCTAACTGTGTTATTTTCGAAGTATCCTGTTATCTCCTCCCTTAGGTCCTCTCGGAATGCAGTATCCTTCAGTGCCTCGGCTCTAAGCCTCCATGTTGGGATCCTGGCTCTAGGCGGCTGGTGTCGCCACTCTAGGACCAGGGGGGAATGGTCTGATAATATCCTCGCCTTGTATTCCGTACCTGTTATTTCCCCCACGAGTACCGGGGCGGCGAACAGATAATTCAGCCTTGTGTACAGGTTCTGTGGGGCGGCATAATGCGAGTACTGCCTATCATTTGGGTGTTGCTGTCTCCATATGTCCTCCAATCTGAAGTCTCTCAACAGGGTTTGTAACGCACTCGCTGCGGGGATGGGCTTATCTAGTTTTGTGTCCAATCTGTCCATTTTGGGGTCCAGCGTACAGTTGAAGTCTCCTCCCCATATAACCGCGCCTCCTATATGGGGGCTGATTTTGCTATATAGTGTCCTGAAATAGGCCACTGTGTCTTGGTTAGGGGCATATGTGTTTATAATGCAGTTCTGTTTTCTAGCAACCCCCGAACCGCTACCATCCTACGTCTGGCTCTGCCGTAACCTGCAATATCTGGAAGGGCACATGTGGCGCCACCCAGATAATTACTCCTATGGCATACGCCGAGTATGTTGCTCCCATGGTGGTCCCTCTCCACTTTTTCCCCACCACCTCCTGTTTTTCTTTAGTGAGGTGGGTCTCTTGCAATAAGGCTTTGTCCACTTTTTGCCATCTAAGGTACATCATCACCTTATTCCTCTTTAAATAGCTATTAAGACCCCTGACGTTCCAGGTTCTGATTCTGAAGTCTCTCATTATCCCGTCTGGTTGCACCCCAGGCTCCCCGGCCGGTTATTCCGCCCGATCTTTCCCATCTCCCCTCCTCCAAGCTACAGCGCATGTGTATAAGCTCGTTCCCCAACTACAACCACTGCAAGTCCCCCAACTCCCCTCCCTACCCATCCCCAACTGTTGCCACTCCAAACTCCCCAGCTCCCCCCCCCCATCACCTTCCCTTCCCCAACTGTGCCCTCCCTTCTCCTTTCTTCCTTGCTAGGGCTCTGAGCACCCGCTCAATCGCAAACCCCTGGGAAAGTTTACCGACCCCGATTTCCTGGATCAACATGTTTTCCACGTACTCTGTGTGATCCATTCCTCCTTCTTCCCCTTCTGGCAGGCCCACCACGTGGATATTGTTGCGCCTTGCACGCCCTTCTGCCTCCTCCGCTCGAGTTTTCAGGTTGCACACCTGTTGCTTCAGTATGTGGACCTCCTTGGCCATGGTGGTGCCAACCTGTTGTTTTTTTACCTTGCGTTCCAGGCTGCTTGTGTGCTCAGCCAGTGCCCGCACGTCTGGTCCACAAGGATTTCATCTCCGTGATGGCTTGTAGGATCAATTGGTCTTCTCGTGGTGGGGCCGACGTGTCTTGTGGGCCAGTTTTTGCTTGCAGAGGTGTAGGCGGGGACTGCGACGGTTTTGAAAAGATGTCCATCGTTGGTTGTTTGGCTTTGGTCTTGCCCCCTTTTTGCGCCATTGTCTCTTTGGGTGACCCTTGTGGTGGTGCGGGCCTATCGGATGCCTCCTCCGTGCACTTTTAGTGGCCCTACTGTGTATGGCAGCAGTGTGGTTACTCCAGGGTCACTTCCCCCATGGGGTCTCCGGGGCTCTGCTGTTTGTGGCCTTCCGCCTGTTGTCCCTCCATCCGGTTCACCCGGCCCCCACCTGGTTTCCAGTTAGGCTACCCAAGTACGATTGGACCTTCCTCTATTGCATTTCTTGGCCTGGCCTCTGTGGTGGGGCTCCCCTGTTCTGGGTGCCCGGGTGGCTCAAGGCTCCAGTTCCATAAAGGGAGAGAGGGGGGTCACTGCTGCAGCTTACTGTCCTCTGCTGGTGGTGCGCTCCACCACATGGCTGCTGGCCCCCATCAGTATCTTGCCTCCCCAGGGCGCCCAGCCTCTCATGTTCTGTTGGTGCGGAATTGTGCTGAGCAGTTCGCCTTGTACTGTGTGCACTGCTGCCCCAGGTATGATGTCCACAGCTACCTTCTTGCCCTCCTTGTACACACCTGCGGATGTGGCTCCAGTCTCCTGCTGCCATTTGCTCAGCGCCTTGGATGCGTTCCCCGTGAGGTTCGCTATTAAACCTCGGGTGCTGTGTTGGGGCTGTGTCCTGCACCTCCATGCGTTTCGTTTGTTTCCCTAGATGCAGCTTTACATGAGGTCATAGGCCCCTCTATTGCACTCCGTGTAATGTGGCTCGTGATTCTGTGTCGGCAGCAGGTATTCATGCCTTTGATCTTTATGCGCCGTACCGGCGCTGCTCCCAGGTTGCCCAGCTCGGCTTCACCCATCGCACTGTAAATCTCCCACTCCGCGTGATACAACATATCCGCTCGGGGCTCCGTGTGGGGCGTGCAACAAGTGTATCTCCGTTCTGTGCACGGCCGCACTATTACAGCGCTAGTCTTGCCTGCGGCTCGCTGTCATCCTCGGTCTTACCCGGCCCGGTGTCCTGAAACGTTTCATTGTTTGGGAGCATCCGCCATTTTGTTGAGCCCTTTGGTGTCCTCGTTTTGGTGCGTATCTCCAGATCTAGTCCTTCTTTTCTCCCTGCAGGGTCAGCAACGCGACGCAGGTACCTCACTTTCCGACGTCTGTGTAGTGGATTATGTATATTATCCGTTTTTTTTGCTACAATGCGCTTCCGGATCGAGTTCGAATGAACGGGAGCCCACGGGAAGAGCAGCCCTACTCCATGGCTGCCAAGCCTCGCCCAGATGAGTCTATACATGAGTATAGTATGGCATTTCTAGAGGCTGTGGAGCCTACACCCTGTGATTATTCAGTAGAGGAACAAATGACATATGGGGCATTATTCAAAGGTACTGCAACGCATTCTGATCTAAATCTGCTGCAGAGTGTTTGAGGACATACTTGGAGCAATAACTAGTGGCTCAATACATTTGTATAACGTTCTTAGTTAAAAGGCAAAGGAATTCCTCAATGGATTCCTAGCCACTAAATCACTATTAAGGCTGTCGGTTCCCTTTTTGACGAATAATGAAAACCAGCACCCATTGACCCTTGTTTCTTTAGGGGCTAACTAATTACTGATTCCATGGCGCGATCTACAGCAAGAACATGCTGTAGCACCCTGACTTTCACCAGCAATGCTCCCCTGGAAAGGGAAACCAAGAGACTCTTCTTGTTGGCTAAAAAGATAGGTACTACAACTTACGATACACGCATAGACCATGCTACAGCACTAACAATTATGCTTGACAGCACAAAGTGGGATGCACTACAAGATCTCAGATAATGTCTGAAAGTCTGTGAAGCAGGGAATGCACTATTGAAAAGGAGTGTGAGACCGGCATGGTATCAAGAGAGACACAGACGCAGGTGAAGGTTTCAAAACCTTTAATCAATGAATCGGGATGGGTGAAATGCCTAACAAGCCCCATCGCTATGGTGGGATTGCCCTGCCTAAATAAAGTAAGGATTGTCAAAGTCAGTATGTCCAAATCGAAAAGTGTGTCTGTGTCCAAACCTATGCTTGCCCTCACAACTAAGACAACTGTAGTTAAGGGCAGGTTAGTGAATAACCGGAGCACTGCCTAGCTCCCTTTCCCAAGTCCGGATACAGTTCAAATAGTAGGATCTTGCAAAACGTGTACCCTGTGGGGTATAGTTTCAAGTTATAATCCACACAAGATTCCCTGGCAAACGTTCAGTAAAAAAAGAAAGAAGGTTCATAAGAAGTTCGGGGTGCCCTTCCCCAAACTTCAAGTACCAATTCATGAAGTATCCAGTTATCAAAAGTTCACAAAATTCACAAGAAACAGTCTTGTCGTATTCATTCAAGGCTCAGGGTTCCCTTCCCCAAGCTCAATACAGTTCTTGCTCACAAAACAAAGTTCATAGGTTCTTCTCACTGTACAACTTTTGTTGGAGCCCCCTCCTGGTCGTGATGCAGTTCTAGACCGTACAGTAACGTTGGGGTTTAGGGCCTTTCTTTATATATTAGGGCTTCCCGGTCCAGGCACAGTTTTAGACCACACGGTCCACCATTACAGGTCACTCAACAAGTCTGTTCCCCCCCCCACCCTCAGCGCTGCCCTCACTTTTTTCTTTTGCTTTGACAACTTGCTTTCGTATAATCCCAGGCACTTCTCTGCCCCTATTAATGATTCAGGCTCTTTTAACGTTCTCTTTATTCCATCTCAGGGCTCCTCTCCTAAGACCCACCCTTTGATGGGCTTCTCAGCCCATTTCTGACTTCCACAGCCATTCTTCTATTCTTTGGGTTTTGCTCCCACTTCGCTAGCTCCCCTCGGCAGCTTTTCACTCAGTGTTTTGGGATCTCTACTTCAGTTTCACACTTTTAGTAGCTTGCCGCACGCGATGATGCGTTCCCAGTTATCTTCAGGTTCGATGCGCGCTGGGTTTCATTCAGCCACTGAAACTCACCAGCGTTCGCGCCTGTATCTCTGTCATTTTTGTTCTTCTTTGCGAAAGGTAGGGCTTCTCTACCTGCCCCTCTGACAACCCTGGGCTGGTGCTTCCAGCCAGGGTAACAAGCAGTTCTGGGTGATCACCATAGGTACCGCCTGCAGACATGGCTCCCTGCACTACTTCTGTCTGGCTCCCTGGCCACACTGTCGACACTGCCGACTTTCCTGTGCAGGCCTCTGACGACTCGCCACTCTTTACTCAGGTACACTCTCGGTCACAACACCCCTTCCTGATGCTCCTCACGCTCTGCAATTCCCCATTCTCTATGGGTTGTCCCACTGTGTCCATTTTATACTCCCAGCAAAGGCTGATAGGCTGCAGGTGATGTTAGTTAGTTAGTTTTAAGTGCCTGAGTTTGCCTGACCCCGTTAGTGGGACACATGTATTGAAAGTACTGGTTTGCCTCTGCTCGCATCTTCTTCTCAGTACTATAAATGTGTCTTTCAAAGGTAATCTTCCTCACTTGAAGATGCCTCTTCCTCTTCGTAGTACTTTGTATGTTGTCAACGGGTAAGGTACTGTCACAGCCTCCGAAGGGTGTAGGGGCACGATGAATTGTCGGCAGGACGCGGGTGGAGGGGGGAGGAATACCACCTTGCCCTTGGGCATTCTCTTCCCAGTGACCCTCTACCCAGCTGATCCTCCATCGCTTGTCCACCCCCAGAGTCTGGATCCAAAAGGGATGGCCCTTCTCTGGGTACTTGAACAGAGCATCCCCAGCGACTAGGTATGAGAATGCCCTCCGGTTTCTCACAAGAGACAAATGGCAACCAATACAGTAATTGAAGGTAGGTCTGATCCAACAATAACTTGAAATACTACTCCTGGCCTACAGTGACAGGATTTAAACCAGAAAAGCAAGCTCTTTTAATAAACACACCACTGGACAGAGAGAGCACCTGTTCGTTAAGGAGTTGGTTGAAAGACTTAAATGCAAAAAAATCTCAGATTACGTTTAAGACTGTATGACAATTTGCGAGATACAGGCCCTTTCGCAGAGGCGCATCTTCATACTGAAAACATTTCAGAACCCAAATACCACAAACCTTTCATGCACCCTATCGGAGTATATACAAGCATTTCCTGTTTGTAGAACCACAGTATTTACTAACTGTCTCATGAAGATCAAGACAGAGCGCATCATAGGGCATGTGGCTGTGCATGTACTTCAGCCACCAGGAAAGATGCACGGCCGAAGCAGTGACTACCAGTACTCTCTTCCCTCGAATGGGATTCAAGTAGGATGTCATATATGCATGGGGGGGCTATAGCAAAATAGAAAATTGCCACAAGGTACCGTCACCCACAGGTACTGCCTAGAGTTTCTAATAAAACCTTTCACTATTGCACCAAGAAGCAGCTGCACCAATCTAGAATGTGTACTTCTTTTGACCGATGAGTTTGCAGCATCTCTCAAAAAACGTGCACAAACAGGAGGTTTCTCTACCAGAAAGGAACTTGGGGATATACTCCTTCTTACCTCCTCCACAAACAAGATGGGTGCACGAGACCCTGTCTTGACATTTGTCCAGCACGCAAATCCTTTGGACTACAATGTTTATTTTTTGTACATTTTGTATTGGTGTTTCGTAACACAGAAATCAAACATAAAACAACATTCAGTACGATCTCTTGACCATCCCTGTTTTTAGTCCAAAGAGCCCCATCCTATCCATATTCATACCAACTCCACCCATCGGCTCCATGTTTTGGGGGGCACACCCTGTATACCCTTGTATCCAAATCACAGCAGTCGTCCATCCCATCTCCATTTATGTACACTTGATATCATAGGGCTACCCCAGCCGGCTGCCAAATCAATTTTGCCAATCATCAGGGCCGTCTTGATATGGCTCTTTTCCCTAGATTTAAAGCCCGAATCACCCCAAATGTGTAGGAGACCTAGTTTTGGGCAGTCCTTCCTCCCAGACTGATTTGGGCAGTGTGCCGAGTGCTATTCTCAGGGTAGACGTGCCCCATATTATTTTCCTTTTGGATGTTTTCTATGTCCCACAGCACCTTTTTCAGGGATTTTCACTGGAGTGTTCTGAAGGACGTAAAGGAACCTGGGTAACGCCATCATTTTGAACAGGTTGGCCATGTCCACCATCGAGATCGGGACCGTCACTGTGAGACCGGAGGGCTTTCTCACTTACGGACCCCGAGGATTCTTTGTGCAGGCTGCCAGGGCACGGCCATTGCCTTTTGGAACCAGACCCTAGGGGTGGACAGTGCGGGAGGATCACCTGGGCAGGAGGTCCTTGGGGACAGTTGGAGGAATGCCCTCGGGAGAGACGCGGTATTTCTCCCCCCCCTTTTCTGGTAAACCCCTAAAAGCACTTCCACCTTTTTTATAGGTTATGAATCATGTCCTGTTTCCCCCTCCCCAATTCCAACAGGTACTAACATTAAAGGGAGGCGTAGGAGAAGAAATATATCCCTATTCGACATCCCCACAGTCACTATGGGACATTATCATCTAAAACCCATTCACCTACAACCACACATCTACCCCCTTAACCCTGACAAACACTTACAGAAGTTTACCTCCATCATTAGGGATAACTACAACTCTCATACTTCCTCACCATTGCTTTATTTCAAAACCACTGGGACGAAGAGGAAAAGGAGCAGAGCTATGAAGATTGCCCATAGGAACCAAGTGCCATGGATTCTTATGGGCAGTCTCCATCTTGTCCCATTAGCAAGGACAGGCAGGGTCAGGCCTCCCTTTTCAACCATCCACACCTGACTCCAATTAACACTCCCTGTCAGTATAAAAGGTGGAGCATTGAGAGACACTTTGAGTGAGCTGGTGGTGCAGTGTGGACCCGAGGAGCTAAAGAGCAGAGGAGAGTGCTGAAAGAACCCTGGAGAGTCTGGAAGGGAGCTGAGGGCCAAAATGCTTATCTTGTGCTGTTGAAGGGCTGCAGCAGGGCTGAGGAGCTGTGCCTTTCAAGAGCCAGAGGGCAGATCATATCATGCTGTCTTTGTTCACAGAAGTACTTGTTTCCCCTGGGCAAATGAAGGGAAGCCCAGGTACCTGAGGGGCAAGTGGTAAGATCCTGACCCAGCGACGTCCAGAGAAGTTTGCTCGCCAGAGCTGCGCTAACTGGGGGCGGTATGGGGGGGATGAGATGGGGGGGTATGGGGGATGGGTGGTCAGTGATGGGATGCTGGGGGGGATTGGGGGGGATCGGAGGGGGATTGGGGGGGATAAGTGGGGGGGGCGGGAATTGGACAAAACCCTGAACTTTGAGATGGAGTACGTGAATGCCCAGTAGACTCTGGAGGGCCGAGCCAGCTACCCCAGGTGTACTTCCATAGCAGAGTGTGCCCATAGGTCAAGTGCTCCACCCCACCCACATGTTATAAAACTTGGGCAAGAATCTTTTGATGCCATTCTGTCATCCTTTTGTTTCCCAGTGGTTTTCTGTTTGCATTACATTTCCCTAATTCACTTGTATGGTATTAGAGTGAGGGCAGGCAATAGGTTTTCTAGTTTAATTGTTATTCTTTTGGACTAAAGAGGGGGCTAGTACTGTTTTCTTTTTATTTAGATGGCAGAGTGTACTCCCATCTTTAGTGCTAGGGCAAGATCGGAGTTCTTCCAACCCCCTTTTGAAGTAAATAAAACAGATGATTTCTATCTTTTGTGTCCTTGTTCTTCTTGTGATACTATATCTGCCTCAGTCAACCAGTTCTTCACATCCCCTACAACTTCTCGATCACCTGATCCATATTGTCCCGGAAGAAGGTAGAGACGTTCCCAATTATTTAGATACCCAGGTACTTGATCGAGTCCTTAGCTTTTAGAGGGCAGTTGACTGGTATTGCCTCCATCTCCCCCATTCACCAGCATAATTTCAGACCTATCCCAATTAATATGTTATGTTATTAGCATTTGTAAAGCGCACGTTCGCCCAAAGGCATCATGGCGCTGGAAGGGAAGCTACCCACTAAAGTCCCTGAACCTCAAGACCACCTCCATCACCACCAGGTTAGTAACCTTGGTGCCTCCCAAGTAAATGAAGACACTGCCCGCATCTCATGAGATGCAGTCTTCACTCCTGCCCCCCACCCCACTGGCAAATGGAACTGTCACTGCTGTCATGATCACCAGGCTGCCCCCACAAACACGCATGCACGCAATCCCAACAGGACTCGTATGCACCTTACAAGCACACGCAGTAGGAAAAGTAAGACAGACTGGACTTCATTGTGGCGCAACTGGCACTCTCATCGCTATCCCAAAACAAACAAAAGGACCTCCAAGATGGCCCCCATAGAAGGATAATCTGTTCTACCAATAGGGCTGACAGCTGAGCTGTTTTGCATTCATGAGTTGCAGGCTAGTTTGCATGGGTGGGCTTCTATAAATAGCCACACCCATGCGTGCAGCCTAGCTTCGCGTTGAACTGCCTACTGCAGCTTAACGCTTATCGTCGGCACTTGAGAACCTGATCCCAGCGTTGTGAAACTTGATGCCAGTACTTACCTGTTGCGAGTCCCCCGAGCAGCCAGTCCGTCATCACAGCTGAGTGAAAGCGTGGAAGTCAATGCCCGGTCCCGTTCAGCTCCGACTCCGCACCTGCAGCGAAGGAAAGAGACGACAAGATTAGTGGATTCCCGCGATCACGAGCAGGGTAATGCAAGCAAACAAACAAACCGTACAATCCCTAGCGTTTGTAACCACAGCGCATATGCTTACTGAGGGAAAGGCTACATACTAATTAGCAGCACGCTCTGCTGCCAAACGGATAAAGACTTCTGAAAGCGTGGATGTGCTTATTAACATCGCGCAACACCCTTAGGGTGCAAAAGACATGCGAAGAAACCAGAAGGCACTCATTAGCATCATGCAACAACGTTAAAGGTGTAAAGACTCTTTTACCAGCTCTGAGAGCGCTAGCAAGCAGGGCACAAAGTGGAAATCGTTTCAGAGGAGTTAACACTTTCAGCTACTTTGCTCACACATGTGAAAGTCCCAGAGACAGTCAATGAACACAGGAGTCACATTAATTTAACTGCTAGGTCTACTGATCTTCATGTGAAGGGCAGGATGAGGAGCAGCTCTTGAATGGAAGTTAAGCATCTTAAAGAAGGAGAAATAAACCATAAGCCACAGCTGGACTGGGCATCGCAATCCTCTCTAGTGAAGTGACTAGCGTCACACAGACACAGTCAAAACGACGCACCTCTGCAGTTGATAGCAGGAAGGAGAGATTCACAAAATAAACACAAAGGGGAGAGGAAGCAACCATGTGATTTCGGTTGGTGGCATCTGGTAGTAAACATGTGCATTGGTGGCATCTGGTAGTCAACATCACCCCTGACATTAATGCTCTTATCATAGGTGGGGATCCCAACGGAGGTCCAGAGGTACCATTGGGTCCAACGCAACCCTACACCACTCGGCTCTGCAGAGTTCCGCAGCCCAAGTGCCCCTGCGGAGTCCAAAGTTAAGCGTTACACTGTTCGCCCCACCTGAAGATTGTGGAAGAGGTGAGCATATAGCGCCATCGGAGTCCCTCCATGTTCCACACTGAAGCATCCTCTGCGGTCTAGTATTTCCCAACATGGTGGACCACTTTTTCCTTTATTACTTTGCTCTGCGTTCGCGCCACACATTGAAACCCGTTTACCTCTTCCTCCTCCTAGTGCTTTGGCTTTTCATCCTCCCTTCCATTACACTCGGCTGAAGTATTTCTGCTTCCCTGATTTCAGTTTATTTTGAGGTTGAGGTTGGGGGTGGGGGAGGGAGTGGGGGGGGTGGGTCCCTGGTCTCCTTGCCGCTATTTATTTGTTCTGGCAGTGCGTGATGGAAAGAGCACAAAAGTGTTTTCCTATGCTAATCAGAGGAAGTTACTGTTGTACTCGCCTTCACACTACCTTTCTGGCTATGGGTGTTTGACGCTGGAGCTTCTGTATTGTCCTCTGGTGTGGCTGTCTGTACCTTTTGATCCTCAGAACTTACTCTACCTATTGGACCTGCCTACTATAGTAGTTTTTTTTTTGTGTGGCATTTCTGGCTTTTTCCCTTCTTTTGGCTGTTTTGGGCGGGAGTCTGTTGTCTTAGCTGCTAACCCTGAAGTCATAGTTGTTTCCTCCCGAGATCGGCTGTATCTCTTCAAGGACCGGAGATCCACGAGGAAGAAGGGAATCTGGCCTCCTCCGGAATTCACAACTTGCCAACGCTAACAACCTGCATCTATCATGGCATCGGCAGAACAAGTCCAGGAACTACTTGCAGCAGTACAAGGACTTCCCCTGGAGGTACAGTGACTAAAAGCTGAAAATGCTGTTGTCTGACAACTGGTGTCTGTTGGAGAGGAGCGATCCACTGATCTACCTCCCATGGGGCTTGCCTCAGGTAAGTTAGATGGATCTTTAAAGAAGATTAAGGAATCTATTGACTCCTGCATTGTCCACTTTATGTTCCGTCCTTCCACTTACGCCACGGCATGAGTGGGCTTTATGGTAACAAACCTGGTGGGCAATGCCCTTGCTTGGGCCACTCTGTTAGTTACTGTGTCCAATCCAGTCCTGCAAGACTGCAGTGCATTTGTTATACTTCTAAAACAGACCTTTGAGAGGCCACAGGTGACCTACATGGTCTGTGAAACACTCTTGGACAACCGTCAAGGATCCTCTGACCTTACGACATATGTCCGCCACTTTAAGCGGACTGCTGCTGAAGCTCGGTGGCCCAAAGAAGTCCAGTATTAATTTTTTTTTCAGAAGGGGTCTACACGACGACTTGAAGGATGAGCTTGCACGCCCGTCCTTGTTGTCTGATCTGATATCACTGGTTCTCCAAATTGATTACTGCCTACAAGAGAGGAGATCACAGCGATGGAAGCAACTTAGCAAGACCCAGGGTTTCTCTCATCTGGGTCTAGCCCCTCCTATTTCAGGCAAAGCCCCAAAAGAGGAACATATGTAGATCGGACCTGCTCGGGCACCGTTGTCATCTGCAGAAAAACGACAAAGTCGAGACCTTGGTCTATGCATGTATTGTGGATCAGGAAGTAATCTACTGAGATAGTGCCCTGAAGTACCTCAGAAGAGATCGGGGAAACGAGCGACCCCAGCCTTAGAGCAGACCTCCGGTCGGGGAAGCCAGCAAGGTCCCTTGTTTTCCACCTACACCAGTACAGCCCAGCCTGATAATTCGGTTACTCCTGCAGGTGACTTGAAGATCTATTGAAGCTTTGGCCTTAATAGACAGTGGAGCAGCTGGTAACTTCATGGGCGTTGTCTGGGTTAAGAAAGTGTGCACTACGAATCAAGTGGTCGAAGAGTTGCATGGCAAACCACTTAGTTCGGGACCCATAACTCATACGACGGTACCTGCGTTTCTCTCTGTGTTCGACCACAGCAAAACTTTGTTTTAATCTCATTAGAGCTGCTCATTTCCCAGTGATATTGGGCACTAAAGTAGTGCTTGGTATTGTCTGGAATGCTAGCATAAGCCTCTGAGACTTTAGGCTCCCAGGAACCCAGGGAAACTGGGACTACCTCGGATTCCATCCCACTGGGGAAGGAGTCTGAGGAGAAAGATGCCCCTGTGATCTCTTCCTCCTCATAGGAGGGGAAGGCCAGACTCTGAGTGGAACCCTAAGGTTTTGACGTTACATCTGGGGTCCCCCTTTACATCGTCATTTGCTCCACAAGGCAACCAGGATACACTGGGTATTGGGACATGGGGAGGCTTATTATAACCAGAGTTATGTCTGGGAGCATAACTCTCACTACCCTGAATATTCTCTTGGGACTTGCCCTTGTTTTTCTTTTTGTGGCTCTTTTCGGGGGGAGGTTTTATCAGATCCCACACCCTCCTTCTCTTTGTTCTGTGACCCCCTCATCATGCTTACCAGGAGTTGTCTTGTCCTTATGGGACACTGTGTGACACCCACAAATCTGCTGCACTAGCCAGTTTCTTAGGATCTATCTCCTTTGAATCAGCCAAGTGCTGCTTAAGCTCAGGGGAACAAGATGCAAAAATATATTCAAGCAGGACTAAACCTATCGTACCCTCCAAGGTGGTGACCTTCTAGTCTTCAAACCAGCCAGTCAAGATTTTCAAGGAATCGGTAACCGAGGACAACCAAGTGTTACCTTATTTCTCATTGTACTCTCTAAATCTCTTTAAGTATTGAGCAGGAGTCTTCCCAAACTTTTAAGATGAGAGTTTGCTTCGATTGTACAAAATCTACTCTGTCAGTTCTAGACATTTCCATAATGGCACGGAAGCCCGCATGGAGTAGTCGACTGAGCAGCCATGCAATTTTATCAGCATCCACAACCTCTTGGACTTCACATGCATACTACAATGCAGTCAGCCAGTGTTAGGAAGAATTCTCTCTTTAGGCTGAATTTCCTAACCTAGTGAGTCCCCCAGCAGCTTTGCTGGATTTCTGGAGTTTGTTTTTTTTCTCCTGCCAAGAGTGAGACACTCTTTCTCCCACTCTTGGACATGATTTATAGTGTTGCTTTGACTGTTTGTGTTTTATGGGCTATGGGGTCCTTTACTCCATAGGGTCTCATGTGTTTTTACTTTGTGTGTTACACAGCACCCTCCGTGCAGTGACACAGGGGTGTCCTAGTGACACCCCACCATAGACTCCATACCCTGGGACTGACTACTGTCTCCCAGGGCATGTAAAGTCACCATTGGCTTTACTAGTCCCAAATTATTAACAGAAACCGGTACAAACCATCATAGTGTGGACGTACTGGTTGGGGCAATTCAATTGCCCCGGGGTCTGTTTTATCGAGGGGGCACGTCTCCGTCCCCCCTGATTGAGTTTTGGCTGGTGGCAGTGGATACTACTTTTTATATTCGACCGCAAATTTATCCCTATGGGGTTTTCCCATTGTTCGAGGCTACCAACTTTAATTATTTAATTCTCATAGCCTCGAACATACCGCCGGTTTATTTATTTAATATTAATTCGCCGGTTGGTATTTTTTGCCAGGACTCGATTCTAAAATGGCGTTTGTGTTCTCTTCTGTGACTCCAACCCAAGTTGAGCCCTTTGTTCCACTTTTTGGCGGGCTTCTCCACAGAAGCCTCCAAAAGTGGTGCCACTCTGTCTGGGTACCACAGGGGGTGCGGGAGGGGGTTTAGGCACCCTGGACTGAGTTACCTTGGTAACTCAAGTCGCACTCTTGTGTGATTGGCCCAAGTGGTGAGCTGGCCGGCTCACCACTTAGCATGTTTGATTGACAGCTAGGCTGAGTGAATGTGGGTGTGCTGCATAAAAGCAGGGCTTTGGGGACTGGAACTTCGGAAGTCGCCACAGGACCTGAGAATCCGACGAGGGAGAAGCTGAGCCGACCTACCACGACAACACCACCGGTGGAGCCCTGCGGAACCGACTCACCACTTCCCGACCACAGAGAAGATCTCCCGGCTGGAGAGGCGGCTTCCCCTGACTGGTGGGCACAACCAGTTTACCTTCTTTTCCTCGCATCCCAGGATGTCTTGTGGTGGAATTGCCCGTGCCAAGCACCCCGGCAACCGGATAGCCACTTACCACTGGACCGCGAATAAAAGGACCGCTCCTTTTACCTGAGAACTCCGTGGCTGGTTTCTTCCCTGGCAGTGCAACGGACTCCTGTCTTCCTCCCCGACGAGATCCTCTCTTCCCCCGGACGAAGCACCGACTTGCATCCGCTGCCAGGAACAACTGCCCCCGCTGGAGTATTCTCGCCACTTTAAGGTACCGTGTCCGCCAGGCCTCCCTTTCTAAAGATTGCTACAAGGTAATAATAACCCCTTAACCTTCTGGACTGAGCTGGCCGCCTTGACCCTCTAACTGGTCCCTTTCTTTTGGTCCAACTCTTCCTGAACCTGTTCAAGACTTTTTGTGCACTTCAAACGTGTGACCTTGGACACATTTCGTTCTGATCCTCTTAAAGTGGATCCGGCCTTCTGAACCCTAACTTAACGGTTACTTTTCCGTCCTCTCTTGTTATGTTCTTGTGAAAGTGTTGGGATCTGTTTCAAATTATACTCTGCTTTTCTCTCCCTTTTAAAACGAATTATTAGAGCGCCATCTGCGTTAAGCGCTCACCGCTGTCTGAAAATAAGTGGGGCTTTTTCTTTAGACTTGTCTAATATTCTTTTAAGGGAGTGTATATCTTTTAGTGACCGTGTTTTTGAACTGCTTAACATTAGTGCCTGTGTGTTTTACTAGATGTGGTTTTAAATAAATAATTATCTTTTACACCAAGCTCTGGTCAGTGTTTACTTGTTCTACTGTGTTCGTTTGACCTATTGTGAATACTCTTTATACTGCCTAACTCTTCTTGAGGGAAGTCTGACTGCTCAGCTACAGCTACCAAGTGAATCTGTGTGGTACAGACTGCTACCAAGTGGGTTTACTGCCAAACACCTGTAGTCTTAAATCTTTTGCAGTGGTCCCAGAGGGAACTGCACAGGTTTCTGCCTAACAGCCGGTCCATAATGTAATTCTTCTCATCATACATACTGAGTAGATCTTTGGGAATTCTTTGAGAGGAGTACCCAGACCCATGTCCAGATCCCTTGGAAGTGCCAGTTGTATTCTGAATCTTGTCCGGCTCCAACTGATGAGCCCTGTCCTTTTTGTTTTTCTGCCTGCTCGACTCTCAGCTTTGCCATGTTGAACTCGAGCTCCTTCTGATTAAACTGCAGTTCTTGTTTCTTGAATTCAAGCATGGCTCCAGCATCAGAGCTGACAAAACCTGGGACTCTGCATCATCCCTGTCTTCATGGACCCCATGGATGAGGGCAGTGACAGCTCTGCTAGAGCCCTCAGTGAGAGCAGCCCCACCACCTTCTGCACTCTCATACATCCAAGGTAATGGCATTGAGTTGCTCCATGTGCCAATCCATGAACCTTTGGATCATTTCACTCTGTGTACCTTGAACAGATAAGCCTCCCTCGGTACACATCATTCTCAGGGTTTCTGACTTGGAAGCATTCAAGGTTATGTTGGTTATTGCTTCCATGTTTTAAGATGGGTCATTAGCCTTTACTGTTACGTTACTACTAAGGTTGCTATGTGTCCCGGGTAAGTGTAATCCGAGTACTTTTACCAGTGCGCAACACTGGGTACCTTCGATCCTATGCTACCGCTGCCAGCAATTTAAGATGGATTTCTGAACTCTGACCTGGTGGGCAGAGGTTCAGAAGGCCAGCCTAGTTTCTTGGATCAGGCTAACCTTCTGGACAAGCCAGACCAATCAAGGTAGCGTTGGTGGCAACCAAGACTGGGTCTTAGGAGGGGTGAGGGTGATCAAAAGTCTACAATGAGCACACCCAGTATACAACACCACGAGTTACTGTGTCGGGTGTATATATCAGAAATACATGTACATTTATTAAAGGCCTTTTAAATCAAAGCAAATCTCAGCAATATTGACGAAACCAACACAGCTCTAACCATGAAATATATATACAGTTACCAATGGCATAATGGGATATAATGGGATATTTCAGATCCATAACCTGCAAACAAAGGGGTCACACAGTGTAAATATCTTATAGACACTTGTTCACAATTCAGACCCTAGCTAAGGGGCAATCCAGTTCCTAAAATGAGTGGAACCTTGAGCTCAAAAGTACATTCGGTGCTGATGCACTGGGTCGTGCGGTGAAGTTCAAAACTGGGTCTCTTCAAGGGGCTTTAGCGACTCAGGAAGGTGGTTGAGGCAGTGAAGAATAAGTTCACTATTCGAGGAAGATCCCCCCAAGAGGGCAGAACAGGATCCAAGAGTTAGTAATAGCTTGGTAGCACAGGCTACCTCGATAAAGAAGAGTGGCCCTCAGGGACACTTGGGCGTAAAAGTCTATGGATGTGCCAGGGGCCACCGGTAAGGTTTGCAATTACTTACCGACCTTCACCGCACTCTGGACCAAACTTCGGCAGTCAAGTCCACTTTGGTCACAGGTTCAAATCCTGCAGTTGCGTAGCTCTGCGTCTTTCAGGGGCTGCGTTCCGGGAATGATTCCGTGTCTGTACAGTGGCGATTTCTCCCTTCCTGGTGAAGGGATCAGGCCAGTTCCAATGCAGCGAGTCTGAGGGCACAGGGGGGCACAGCAGCAACAGCTGGGCGACACGATGACCGTGTATGATTGGGTTCAGGTGTACTCTCCTAATTCCAGAACTAGGAATGCTAGGTGTACAAAACTCTGCGGGAGAGTACCTTATACCCAGAGTTTACAGTCTCCAAAGGCTGAATTCGAAACGCAGGACGGTGGCGGTTCCAGGGCAGATGTCCTATACAAGCTGGTCAGTTCACTGTGTGGTCCGGGAACACTACCGAAATGGCCCACTTATAGGTCAAGCAGGACGTGCAGAGAATATTTGGTCCCACTATTCCAATGGGGCGAAGCGCCCTTGCAGGCTTTCCATGTTCGATCAGTAACGGGGGGTCCAATGGGACAACAGCGGGCTCAGGGTGCCAAACCTTACAGCGGGTCACCAGCAGTTCAACAGATCTACTTCTTTGGTTCAGGATACTTGGCTCCTTTACTAAGTTTGGTGTGAACTCAGACGATCGACCTGGAATGGGTGTAAGATGCCTTCTCTTATCCAAAAACGTACTGCAGATACTATCATAGAATACTCGGGCATGAAGAAAATAGAACAACCATCTCTAGAGCCGTTATCCTCTCAAGACTGGACTATGGTAATGCCCTGTTATTGGGAACAAATAAGGGTTGCATCGACCAATGCCAAGCCATTCAGAATGACGCAGTGAGAGCTATAAAAAAGAAACCCCGACATAATCCCATCACAGAAGACCGCAAAGCCTTACACTGGCTGGCGGTTGACGATCACATTATATACAAAGTGGTCTCAATTGTCCACCACTGCCTCTATGGCTCTGCCTCTACCTACCTAAAGGAACAAATATCCTTGTATGAACCAGGACGATCACTGAGATCCAAAAACCAAGGTCTAGTTAAGATCGCCCGGACAAAGAAAGTGAATGGAATGGGACACTCCTTCCCAGTTAAAGCATCTCTAAAATGGAATAGCCTGCTAACCACGCTCGGACTAGAAGCCAACTTTCAGATTTTCAAAAAGAAATTGAAAACATTGCTCTTTAAATAAACGTATCTAATATCTTGAGCTAGATCACATGTTCCCGTCCTGTCTTACTCGTAGTCCTCTGTCTTTATGTCCGCCCCCTGATGCCTGTGGGCTTTCAGCGCGTAACAAAAATAAATACAAATAGAAAATCTCCTGTGCGCCAAAACTAAGAGAAACCAATAGGAGATCTGCTCAAATACAGCCATCCCAGATGTGGACCAATCGCGGACCACGGTAGTCCCAGTCATCCCAGCACACCAGACATCTGGCACCCAGGATGTGTATTGGAACTAGACGGCTCCAGCCCACATCCTGGGCGCGCACCCAAGGCATGCAGAAGCCCGCAAAAGTTTTGGTTTGCGCCGGGGTCTGCATGAACAAATAAGGAATTTCTCAGGTCTGCTCGACCTGGGGAAGGCAAGGGGACAAGATAGCCAAAGGACAGAACAAAGGACCTTGTGGCATGGCCATTTTAGGCACTGGCCACTGTCCCAGGCCAAACGCAGTTAGGACCGTAGGAAAGAGTTGAAAATACATAAAAAGGAACAGCTGCCACCAGCTTTGTCCAAGGCACACCTGTACATTCACCAAAATCCTTCGAAGGTTTCTAGGGCCTTCACAATGAAAAGGGGAACCCAGCGCACTGTACTGCAAGGTACTTTGTCCACTGATAAATGTTACTAATAAAAAGCAACAAAGTGAAAGACTAAGGGAAACAGTCTCCTGGTACTGCCGGTCCTAAGGGCATGTCAGTTTCCCCATAACAAAATGAGCAAAATCACAGCAGACTACAGCAGAAGGCTGGGCTCCACTGGCCAAAGTCAGGCTAGGATGTTCAGACAACAGCAAAATGTTGGGGGGCGGGGGTAGGGGTTCAGACCTGGAGGGAAAATTAGACATGAATGGAAATCTTTCCTAACACATTGTATTCACGTTGAGAAAAGGCTGACTGCTCACCTGGTTCCGCTGAGGATAAAGGCTGGCCCTGCGTGCGTGCTCATCGCCAAGTGCTGGACAAGTGTGACAGCAGTTTGGCGGCTTGGCGGCAGGGCCTGCTGAGAGGAAAGTTCTTTAAAAAGAGGTACGTTAATAAAAACTGATATTTTACCCCTTGTGTGACGACTGTAAATAGTGTGTCTCACTGCCCCTGTGCTAATTTCAATCAGCCCGCAACCCACTGACACAAACCGCTTGTGCAATGGTGAACAAACCGAAGGGAAGGAAAGCTACCTATAATTTACGCAACCACAAAAAAGGAAAGGCTAGCAATGAAACCTCTAACGATAAAGCTGCTGTACATGGGGAAGAGAACAATGAAGCTCCTAAGGGTAAATCAAACACTCCACACTCGCCTTTCTTACCGCTATGCTCACTCTACTTTACACCAACACACAATAGAGCGCAGCTATACCCCTTGATCTATTTCGTCCTAGCTGCACACATACAAACATTACTCCATGAACACCTCAACATTGTGCTAGAACGCAGCTATACCCCACGAAAAAAATCAGCCTAGCTGCACACATAAACGTCCTACACCGGTCTAATGTTGCCAGAATGCAGTCTCGGAGACCAACCACAGGACTGCACACATTCGACTGATCGCTCCCTACCACCACACCTGTTAAGATGCAGCTACCATCAGGCAAATTACACTAGCTGCACACATATTGAGTGCACCCTGTACTACACTACTCTCTCGGCTGACCTGGACTACGGTCCCCAAGGGCGTTCAACCCACAAGTGCTTTGAGATCATACCAATGATATATAGAGCGCTATAGAAATAGAAATAAAAATAACAATACCTTGGTATTGACTGACTATGCTAGAGCCTGGTCCCAAATGGCTGGAGTGCACCGTATCTCCATACAGTATCAGAAGTTCAGCGAGGGCTTTTTAGACAAGATCCCCAAAGAGCTACCCCTCACTGTCCTGAGGATTGCACCATTGAACTGACACAGGATGCCCTAGTGCCTTTTGGTTTGTTGTTCTCCGACGGTCCCTGAAAAGAAGGCCTTGAAGGAATACTTGGAAGAAAACCTTCAGAATGGACTCATCCGACCCTACAAATCACCAGCCGGAGTCTTGTAGTTTTTTTTTATTCCTAAAAAGGACTCATAAAAACTCAGGCCTTCGCGTTGACTATAGAGGCCTAAATAAAGGGACCGTGCGAGACAGGTATCCCATGCCACTCCTCTGGGACATCCTAGAAGTCGTGCAGAGGGTCATCATCTCAAAACGAGATCTACGAGGGGTGTATCATCTGTTGCACATTCACGCTGGTGAAAAATGGAAGACCATCCTTTAGGACCCTTACGGCCATTACGAATAGCAGGTCATGGCTTTTGGCCTAGTCGACGTACCAGCAGTGTTTCAACGGTTCATGGACCACCTATTTTCTGATCTTTTATTCAGATCAATTGTCTACCTCAATGACATTCTAGTGCTTTCATGCTCCTGAGAGCTCCATCAACCGCACTTATCAGAAGTCTTGGATTGGGTAAAGAGGAACCTGTTGTTGGTAAAGCCGAAAATATGTCTATTTTAGAGGTTGTTGGTCCCATACTTGAGTTTCATTTTGTCTGATCAGGGCATAGCAATGGACCAACTCAAGATTTCAGCGGTGTTGCAATGGCCTTCGCCTTCTTCAGTAAAGGACATCCAGCATTTTTTGGGGCTGGCGAATTTCTATCCAGTTTCATTCCTAAAGAATACACATTTGTGGTCTGGCTGCAGAAGCAGTTTTTTGTCGTCTCAATAGCCTGGGCTTTGGGAGCAATATTTAAGCAAGAGTTTGACAGTCACGAACATCCAATCACCTACCCCCCCAAAGACTCATTCAGAGTGAGTTGAACTATTCTTCTCAATAACTGAATAGTCCATGGCAATGAAGGAGCTGCTGTACTGTGCTCTGGTTTGACTGACTGTACCGTCGGATCCGCAAATCTTCCTCTACTTATCGGACTTGCCTACTATCGAATTTTTATAATTTTTTCCTTTCTGGGTTTTTCCCTTCTTTTGGCCATTTCGGGGAGGAGTCTATTGCCTTGGCTGCTGACACTGCGGGAATAGTGGCTTCCTCCCTTCAAGGACAGGAGATCCACGAGGAAGAAGGGGACCTCTACCTCCGGAAGCCAAAACGTGCCTATTTAGTGAAGAAGAATCAGGTGAGGAAGGATTATATCAAGCTAATGGTGACAAGAACCCTGTAATACGGGGTTCCATCTCACCCCAGCCGCCAACTGTTCCATGGCCAACAGGCGCAAAAGCGGTGAGAGGGTGCACCCCTGCCTAGTTCCCCTTTCGAAATTGGAAGGATCTGGAATTATAGCCATTAACTCTCGCCTTTGCCACCGGATTGGCATAGAGTAGTTTTACACAGGTGTTGAATTTAGGGCCAAATCCCATTTTTCTTTTTTTCCCATCACCCCAATAAACCCCCAAGTCCCCCCAAAGGTATTCCTACAGTACAGAGTCGAAAGCCTTTTCCAAGTCAAGGGTCACCAGAGCTTGCAGACCCGAAAATCGGGAGGACTCGCTTAGGGCGTTGTTAACCCATGAGATTCATTCTGGTTGCCCTTCCTGGCAAAACCCCAGATTGGTTGCTATGGATTAGATCCCCTATCTTATTTCCTAGCCTATTCGCCAGCAGCTTTGCCAGAATCTTGGACTTCCCGTTGAGCAACATGATTGGGTGATAAGCACTGCAGTGTTCAGGGCCTCTACCTTGCTTATGAATGACCACTATCACTGCATGTCTTAAGGCAGCCTGGAGCATTCCCTTAGCATGGCTTTCCATAAACCCCCATTGCCTCTAGTACCTCATGTACAGTTTATTTTCCAGAATTACGCCAGGAACCCATTTGGCCCCAGGGTTTTCCCAGTTTGGAGCTGGCTCACCGCTAACTGGAATTTCCTCCAGCATCTGCTCAATTTGCAGCCCTTGTTGGTTCTCTTGGCTCAGGGTTGCCAAGTCAATCTCTTTAAGGTATTTGGTGATGTCACTCACATCAGCTCGCTGCTTCTCCCTATACAGCTCTTGAAAGTAACTGGCAAAGGCTTCTGCAATGTCCTCCCCTTTCTGCACCATCTCGCCACCGCTTTCAGGATTTCACGTACCCATCTGGATCCTTCTTCCCTCTTTTCTAGCTAGGTCAGCATTCTGCCACATTTGTCTCCTTCATTGTATATCCTATCCGTTTTATCCCATTGTGCCCCTTTAGCCTCATATAGTACCACTGCTCTGTAGCGACTGATTGCCCTAATGATATCTCTTTGTCTCCACTGTGTTCTGTTCCAAGTGTACCTCCTCTGCCCCTTCCATTTCTGCCTCCAACTGTTCCAGTTGTGCTTGCCATTCCCTCTTGACGAGCCTGATCGCTTGAATGGCTTGTGCCCTCGTGACAGACTTGTATGCCTCCCACAATGTAACGTGGCTATCAACCGTTACCTTATTAATGTGTCAATCCTCACTACCCTTATGAAGTTGATATACTATGTCAGAGTTTTTGAGGTAGAATGCATTGAGCCTCCAACCCCCAAGATGCTTACCCCCCTTACCTGTAATGCTAATAATCAAAGGCGCATGGTCCGAGACGTCTTTGAGAAGACAGCTTCCACCCTACGTGCTAGTGTGCAAGGTCGTATAGCGTAGTCCCGTCGTGAAAATGTGTGTGCATTTGAGTAACAGGAGGTGCCCTGTTCCCTCGGGTGCAGATCCCGCCATGTCTCTGAGCCCTGTGGCCTCAATGAAAGTGTGCAGTTTAGTTTGTGGGCCATCGGTCCTGCCTCCATATGAAGACCTATCCAATTCTGGTTGAGCTGTGTCATTGAAATCACTGCCTACTATAGTTATATCTTCCCCCATGTTTGACTAATAACGCTTGTATCAAGTAGAGTGTCTCAGTCTGTAGCGTCGCTGGGGCGTAGACATTTATTATATATAGGTTCCTGCCATAAAATACCCCTTATTAGTATAAAAATACTATAATGTAATAATAGTAATGTATCGGCTGTATGTGTTAGTTATGTTAGTAGGACCTGCTTCCCGAACGGCACGAGTGCGCTCTAGCGACCGGGATGGTGCACTTAATACGGCAGAGCGTCTCTAGTCCTGTGCACTAGCTCTGTCTGGCTTTAGACAGTGGGTTGTAAAGCAGTCCGTGAAACAAAGGTAGGTCGGCGGCATGCGGGCAGCATAGGGATCCAAACAGTATAGCAGAATCCGAAGGCGTAGCAGAAAGTCAGCGTTGTCGGGCAGCAGAGGTACAAAACTTGAGGCAGGCAAGTACGTAATCAAGACTGAGGTCATCAATGGATAACAGCGATATCAGGACTGTGCGGAGACGGAGTCCACAACGAGGAAAACCAACAAAAACAGGAATTTGGCACTGGAACACAACTTCAATCAGAAGCAGTTGTGTCTGCATTCTGCTGAGTTTTATGGAGAGTAGGAGGCGGGACATGAGGCGTCATTGCTGGCCACATGACCACGCTCATGTCTGATACCCTCGGCAACGGCATCCACAGAAGACCAGCATCCTCTCCAGCACGCATGTCCCCAACATTGCCAGGGCAACCTCCAGCGTTGCAGGAAAGGGGATTTGTTGATGTAAGGGAACCGGGTCAACGGGATCTGTGACGTGATGCTGCAGGTAACGCATGCGGAGAGTGTGGTGCGCCCCTGACACAAACACACACAGAGATAAATACACATATGTTAAGCGGCTTCACTTCAACACTACAGCTAAGTCAATACCTAGTCTGGGATGCTGAGGGAAACCCTTATTGATATATTTTTAGGTCCAGTTCATGTACTCTGGATGACAACCCTTATATAACACCCCTCTCTTAGAATCCCCCTGACCCCACTGAGCCAAGAAGTAGGTCTGTTTTGCAAATTTAAAAGGTTTATTTGAGAAATATAACAATATATATATCACACTTTTATAATAAATTAATAATTGATATCACACTTATGAATATTATGTTGATCAACAAAGGATAATGTTACAGGGGAACACCGATTTGCTTACTTAGGAGTAGTATAGAGGGTGAGGTAGCTGAAAATACTTTTATGGTTTCAAGGGAAAAGCAATGAGGAATGAAATGCAGTACAGAAATAACTTGATATGATTTTAGCAAAAGATAATATAATCACTTTTTCTCTGGCAATTCACCCCCCTCCCCCCTATGCAATGTAAGAAATGGAAGGAGAGCACACAGCCTTCAAGAATCCCAACAAAATGCAATACGAAATGCAGGTCCCCCCCCCCCAGCAAGCTTAGAGGAAAACAGGTAGAGGTTTGAAACACAGGTCCAAAATGCTTTGAATGTGATGACAATGAAGTGAGAAATGTGCTAAAAATGCTTTTAATTCCCTCTAGAGGTTCAGGGTGGGTGATATCTAGTTTATATTAGTTCAGGCTCACTTTAGCAATGCTCTATGTGGAACCAGCAGGTTAAAACGAATTTTAGCAAAGGAAAGCAAAAAGCTGCTGATTTTTACACGTGGCTGAAATTGTGCAAAATGTCAAATCGCGGCAAATTTACTCGCGCGCGTCGAGCGTAATTACGGAGGCACTATAAGGAGTAGGAAGGTCGGTTCTAGGTTCGTTGGAAAGCCTAGAATCTTAGGTTCCGGAGATACGGCCGATTTCGTGAAGGTAGTTTTTCGGATTTGAAATTTAATAGTTCAAAATGACAGGTGACAGTTTTCAGCTTTAAAAAGGACAGAATGACACACCGATTCCTACGAGGTAGGTCTAATAGGCTAAAATAGTTTGGATTAGATTATTTTAAACTAAGAGATTGGTTTTGCACAGTCAGTACTCAAACTATCTTTTTGAAATAAGCCGTCAAGGTCTGGTCAGGTTGGACGGAACTTCCGGCGGGTGGTTCTGAAGTCCCGGCTATCTGGTCCAGCTCTGCTGTCTGGGTCTGTCGAGCACCGGTTCTGCTCACCACGGTCTGGTTTGTGGTTCTCTCTGGTTCCGGATACAGCACTGCTTTCTGGCTACTGCTACAGGTTCTCGCAAAAGTTCTTGGCAAAAATTCAAACAGCTAGCCCGGCTGTTGAATAGTTTGGTTGGTTTTGAGGCCTGCTGAAGAGGATTCAGCTTGTGGATTCAGGCCTCTCTGCTACAAATTCCGGAGTTAATTTCTGCTATAGGTTCTGGAGATTGATGGATTTGAAGTCTGGATCTCTGGATGTGAAGTCTGAAGTCTCCCAGCAAAGCGTCCCGCAAGAAAGCGGAAAGTGAATCCCCTACCTGGGTTTCAGTGGCCCTTTTTATGTGTTTTGAAAATGGGTGTGTGCGTGGCATAACTGAGCCTGCCCCTCTCTACTTGTCATTGGCCCAATCTTTCCTCTCTCCCTTGATTGGGGGGAAGAAATGGAGTGTCATAGTGATGCTGTAGGTGTTATGGTCAGAGGAACCTCCCCTTGTCAAATTGCACACAAATCTATTTCTGATCCAAAAACATATTTATCTATGTACCATCTTTCTAATATTATAGGTCCAGTTAACATATTTTCTGTAGCACCAAACCATCCGATCCCTGTCTTTGTACGATGTCGTGTCTACTGATGACAGAATTCTCCCCTTTTCATCCAGATAACGACCTCTAAACCTTTCCAGATTTTAAACAAATGTGCACCAGGTATATGGGTTTCAGATGATAAAGTGTCAGATTTTTAACATGCAGACATTTGGAGTAACAACCTTTTTTCCGCTACTATCCCCAGGAACATACCACAGGGTCCTAACACCTCTTAAAATGTGCACCGAAAAATCACAAGAATAATGGTATTATTTATATAATTTTGACCAGTCCGCACTATGAGTTATCTATCTTTTTAAAATTATGCCCTGTTCAAAAAGGGGTGTGGCTTCACACATCACATGGTGGAATAACTGGTTTATCCACTTCCCCCAAGCTCAGCTGGCTCTCACAGGCACTGCCCCTCCCAGTTTCTCCCAAGAGGAAGCCACTTTACGGCCCCCCCCCCCAATATAACATTTGCCTGAGTCCAGGACATGGCTTTGTTCAACCTCCTGCGGTGCCCCTCCCCTAATCTACTCGGAGGTGTCAACTCCTTTTGGTGGGGGAAGCAGGATGCAGCTAGGCCTGGGAAGAGTGGCTGAGCAGGTTTCTCCTGTCGGGGGTAGTTGTCAGGCAGAATTCAGCTAAATGTCACTTTAGTTCCCAGTTTAAGTCAAACTTACACTTTTTACATATACATTAAATAATTACTTCCTTCAAGTCATTTCGGAATAAAGTTTTACATTGTATCCACCTCTTAGCAAGTCTTTCCTTGGCCTGGTTTGGGTTCATTTGTTCAGTTTTACACAAGTCTGGTGGTTTTAAAACGCCGGCTTTCTGATTGTGGTGAGCACCGGTACTGCATCCATTTTTGTTATTAAGAAAATGAATTCCCCACAGTTCTGGGTTGCTTTTGGCAATCAGCATTGCCATTCCCAATGGTTTCAGGCTACTGTGTGTGTAGCCCAATGGTGGTTTTAGGCAGTGCCATCCTGTGCTCACAACATAGGCAAAAATGGGTGGCAGCCTATTCTTCATGTTTTCCCTGTGCACTCTGGGGAGTTCTGGCCATCATGATGTTTTCCATGCCAGTACCGCACCGTTTTATGGTAGGGCTTGGATGCATGGGTAAAAACATCCCACACATAGGTGTGTTTTTTCTGCTTCAGTTGGCTCCAGGAGCCAAGAGTAGTTCCTGGTATCTGTTGGTGTCAAGCTACCCAGTCTCTTGTAGGCTACAAGCAGGACCTAAATAGCTCCCAGCTCCCCTCAATTTCGAAATCTGCTTCCAGGTACAGCTCCATTGATGGTCCCTCCACCTTTTCTGGATGGCCCAGGGTCCGTACATTATTTCTGCAGGCTCGCCATTCGGCATCTTCCACCCTTTCTTCAAGTGATTTTGTTCTCTTCCTCTGCAATATCCTTTTTCCTGGGGAGTAGCACATCTTCCTTCTCCGAGATCCTTATGTCCGTCTTCAACATTCTTGCTGACCCTTTATGAAGTTCTTGTCGCAGTAATCCCACTTCCACCCATATTGGGTCCTTTATCCCCTCCAAGCATGTTTTGGAGTCTTGTATTGCAGAGAGAAGCTCTTTCAAGGACAACGGTTGACCCGCCATTTCTTACATGTCCTTTATGGTCTCTGCGTCCTCTCTGGATTTCCTAAGCGGAAATGTGAAAGAATCCATCTTGTCTTGTAACTGAGCCTTTTTTTAATTATTTATTTTTATTTTTTTAAAGATTTTATTCATTTTGTCACACCAAACAACAATACATAACCCAACACGCAGTGCAATTTACAACAGTTTCATTAAACGCGCTAAAGAAATATTGTCCACTGCTTCCCCAATCCCACCCTCCTTTATGAGCCTATTTGTTCTTCACATTCAGTGTCTGCTATACGTGGCAAGGTCACCTTCCCTCGGAATCTGATATAGATCCAAACAGTTCTGCTATAAGTAGTCTCCATGCCAACAGGGCACCCGCTTCCTCCTCCCCACCAACGCTGCTCGCCTCTTGCCATACCATTGTTTCAGCCTCCGCCCATTTCTGCAACTCCTTCCACCATACCTCCACCCATGGTTTGTGACATTTCTTCCATCCCATAGCAATCCTCCGTTTCGCTAGCACATATGCCAAAACTTTCAGTTTCCCAACATGTTTAAGTTTTCGCAGTCTGGGGAACCCTCCCAGCAAGCAGGCCCAGGCCGTGTCTATGACGAGCATGGCCCTCTTCTCTGCTAGTTTCTGTGCCACTTCACCCCAAAAACACTCGATTACTGGGCATGACCAAAACACGTGTCATGTCAGCGTTTTCCATGTCGCACTTAGGAAATGCTACTCTTCCCCCTGTCTTCCAACCGATCCCACCCCCTCACGTAATGTAGATACAGCATTTTGACTCTTCTGTATAGGCTCAGATTTGAACTTAAACTCCCCATAACTATATACACACCAAACGTCCCGCCTCCCTCCCTCCCCCGTTCATCCCTCACCCAACAGCTCCCTCCCCAACTGTTTCCCAGCTCCATTCATGGATCTCAGGCACCCCCGACATCTAGCTCTGTCCAGCACAAGCCTGTGTTCAGGGCTCAGCAGGGTGAAGTCGCCCTAATGGCCACTTAACTGCCATTATTTTGGGTTGAGTTGCTTCCATCCTGCTGCTCCTATTTTCAGTTTTATTATACTTTTATGTCACTGCTATGCAGCTTCAAATTGCATTTTACCCACTATATTCCAGTACATGTCGAGCATAAAGCTCGAATGCTATCCAGTGTTCGACCAGTCTCACTTCCGAATTTAATCAAGATCACCCTCCCACTTACCCCCTTACTGACCGCTACACATGTACTTCATTTGCTATGTTCCTGCCGGTCACAGTCCATTTCCTGTTCCGGGCAGCCTTGCAGGTACACCCACGTCACCACCTCCTCAGGAGTATAAAAATAAAACGCTCTGTCTTGTGTAGCACCTTCAGCCTAGCTGGGTACAGGAGCATGTATTAGATGCCTGCTGCTCGCAGCCTCCTTTTGACTGCCACATAGTTGTATCTCTGTCTCTGCACCATCATCGTGTAATCCGGATACGCTGTGATGTCGGCGGACGCTCTCTTGATTGTTCCACCTTTACGAAAATATTCCAGGATCTTCTCCCTATCTCTATAGTTCAAAATCCTCGCGATAATCGGTCTCGGCGGAGCCCCAGGCCGTGGTTTCCTCATCAAGACGCGGTGCGCCCGCTCCACTGTGAACCCCTGCGAGAGCTTGTCCGCTCCAATCTCCTGGAGGATCATGTTCTCCACATAGTTCGTGGGGTCTTGGCCCTCCTCCCCCTCCGGCAGGCCGACCACCCGTATGTTATTTCTTCTCGCCCTTCCTTCCGCTTCTTCCACCCGATTCTCAAGGTTGGCAACCTGTTTGAGAACATGAACCTCCTTTGCATTATTTGTGCTGACATCTGTATTGGACTTTACTGCACTTTCCAAGCCACTCGTTCTCTCTGCCAGCGCCCTGACATCTTGCCTTAACAGGGTAAGTTCAGTTCCCACCGCGTCAATTTTGTTCTCTAAGGCTGCTCGTAGGTCCGCCATTGCCGCGCCCCATTTTGAGCTCAACTCAGTTATAGCCTTCAGGATCAGATGCTTGTCTTCTTCTGGGGATTCTTAAACAGGAGTCGCGACCGAGTCCTGCACTGGCGTTGTGGGGGTCCTTTGTGTTTTCGCATACACCTCCATTGTAGGTTGTTTGGACTTGGCTTTCAGACCCCTCACCGACATGATGCCCCCTTGCCCATGTGTTCAGTTCCAGCCCAGTGCTGTTGTTGTTGTTGTTGTTCCGGACACTATCTTACCACTTATATTAGTTATGGCACACCTTAGTCATTTCAGGTGGATTGTAACCTCCCACGTATTACTTCCAACTCACAATTCTTGCGGCAACGTGTTCTCCAACTCCTTCCCCTGTGGTCCGGTTACCAAGGCACATACATCGTATGCCAGGTTGGGCGCCCTTTGAGGTTGTCAGTTCCCCCACTCCAGGTGAAGCTCTCAGTGTGGCATCCGAACAGGGGTGACGGGTCATGTGCCCATCTCATATGCAGGCTCCGTATTTTGTTGCACATGGCCTTCCTTTTGTGTCACAGTGTAAATGAACAGTTCAACAACTGCACACTTCCCAGGTGTCCCAGCAGTGGAAGGCACAGGCCCCCAACTATCGATGCGGCAGGGCAAGCCTATGCTGCACCCAAATCTATTGTTGCTGTTATTAAGCTACCCCTCCATTCGGCAGCGCGCCACTACGCACCTTCAATTCCC
Organism: Ambystoma mexicanum; assembly: GCF_040938575.1. NCBI lineage: Eukaryota > Metazoa > Chordata > Amphibia > Caudata > Ambystomatidae > Ambystoma > Ambystoma mexicanum. The sequence goes on along the minus strand of NC_090923.1, from coordinate 871,638,049 downwards.
TATTACCATGCAGGGAAGTCCAATCCAGCATCCTGCTTCACACGATCCAGCACCGGATCACTGCTGCATGTGTCGTGTGAAAGCCTTACTGTCTTCATGAGCGGCAGAATTCCTCGCTGGCGCACGGTATATGGCTGATGTTAGCACAACCAATGTCCGGTGCTCCACATGTTCAATTCAATCCGAGTTCACCTCGGGGCACCGTTTCGCGTGACACGTGCACACGAGCCCCCGCCGCCGTCCTCATTCAGCGTGACTTCGCTCACCCGCACAAGCCGCTCCTCACCGGCATTGTCCTATCTGTTTTGGTCCTGCTCCCTCTCGAGTCCACGGACCTCCGTCCGCTCCCAGTCCGGCTGTTTTAACAAGCGGCCATGTGCCGCGCCTCCGTGCAGCATTTCTCGGCTGCTACTGTAGCCCTTTCCAACAGTACTTAATATCCGATTAATTCGGGAGCGGCACCTCGGAACACCCGTCGGTGCTGGTAACCGGCGTCCGCCTCCTTCTCTAAATGTAGGGGGGTGCAGCCAGCCTGTGCACGGCGACGAGCCCTGCCAGCGCACCATGCCAGCTGATACAATATAACGATCCCGGCCGCTATCTTCGGTCGGGCTCGTGAGTGCCGACGCACTTTTCCAATAGAATGCAGAAACTAATTGTTTCGCATGGAGCTGTCCCCTCCGCTTTTCGTTGAAGTAAAGGGCTCTATGGGCATTTAGGCTGCGACAACATTCCCTTTGTTGTCTGCCATCTTGGTAACTGTGTATCCATGCGGCCCCTCCACGCAAAGTCCATTTATCTTTCGATTTGCCAGCAGGAACAAAGTATGCAACAGGAACAAAGTATGCAACAGGATTCCTTCAGTGCATACGTTCCAACGCCCAATCGTTCAGTTCCTGGGCGCGCACATCATTTTTAAAAGCATAATTCCTCGGATGAAGTCGGATCGTCAGGAGCACTGTTCAGAAGCACGTCCTAGCCCATGGCTTCCTAGACACGCCCCCCCAACTGAGCCTTTTTTGTTTTTTTTTCGTCATCATCCATCGTGTTATCTGGCGTGTACTATCTGCCTGCCCGCCTCCGGGGTTGATAGTGTTGCACTTTCACGTGGTGTTAGAACTGATATAATATTGTTTCGTCCTCATTGTATATGTTGGCCTATGCCCAGTCGCTTTGCGAGGAAATCCGTATTACAAGGTCGTGACCTCAAGTGAATCAAGCCTCCATTTTAGGTTAGAGCCGCCATGTTAGTTTATCGTACAAAGTCACCCTGTAGTCTAAAATGGCCGTCTCGTGTGCTCTTGTTCTTGCTTTAACCTCTCCAACCTCTGTAGGGGAGTTAATGTCCAACCTGCCTTCAGGTTACATGTTAGGGTCATGTAGACCTTGTCCTTCGTTGACCTCGGGATCAGGGGATTACTTGAATTGGTGATGTTAACCTACAAGTATACAAGAACAATAACGCTATCCAAATACGACATGCGAAACATTTGTTTGATCTGTATTAAAGCAATGTGTAAAGAGTGTAACGTTAAAACTAAAGAATAATAGTGTGTAGTAAATATGTTGAAAAAGTAAACCGCATGCACAAGATATGTAAGTTAGGAAACGAACCTGGCGCAACCCTAGCCCAGTATATAATTAACTTGTAAGAGGCTGGACATCATTATAACAAACTGTATAAATACGCTGATGTGCAGCTAGCAAATCCTGCTCACATTGAACCCTGCTGGTGGTCTCTGTGATATATTGACGGCCAAATAGCTATTTGTGTACTTTGTTCGATACTGTTCAGTTTTGTAATAAAGATTCTGTGAATCTTTACAAGCCCGTGTCGGTGTATTTTCCTTTGCATGGTGTAAAAGCCTTAATATTGTATTTTTATGATTCCACAGTGGAAACTGCTGGGAGTCAAACTTGCACCCCTCCCCTGCCCCTGTGCTTACGTTTACATCTCACCAGCAACTGTTCATTTTGCTGCCACTGCTAACTTGGGATCAGGCTCTCCCTACCTCGCCCAAATCCTTTGGTCTGCCTATCTGACTGCTCCTTTTCCATCTCCCTCAGTGGCTCCCTTGATCGCCTGGTGCCAGCGAAGCAAATCTCCTTTAAGCTGCCCCCTGCAGGCTGTCTCTAACCTCTCCTCTGCGGGCCCCACCATCTGCCACCCCGGCGTATTGGGCCTCGCCATCCGTTTTATCTATTGTTGCGGGTTGGAAACCCACGGGGAGATTCCAGTCCCTTGGCGCGCGTGGGCCCTGGAGGCAACCCTCCTCTCCTCCCTCTCGGGCTGCTCCTCTGGAAAAGGACCACAGGCCGCCTCCATCTTGTGCACCATGTGCCATTATTCGCCTGGGGCTGTTTGCACCTCGATCGGTACCAACTATAATTTTGCCCTCTCACCCGCCTGTTGTCGTGGGTTTCTGCTAACCCTCGGTGTTGGTGTCCCGTATCTTGCAGTTCAGAGGCTTAGAACTTCTACAAGAACACACAAGAGACCATCTCTCTTCATCGATTAGGCTTGTCTTAAACGGCCCAAAATCAAACTATTTCTCACAGCGCAATACAAAAGAGACCTTTGCATTCCCTTCACATGAAAAAGTCAAAAAAGCCCTTGCGTCCTTTATCAGCTGGGGCTGACAGTAACAAGACAAATGGTGAAATGCTTAGGCGTGATGGCGGCCTGCATTTTTCTCATACCGCTAGCAAGAGCTAACATGAGAGATTTTCAAGAGTGTTCAAATTTGCAATGGCCACGCACTCTTGGACTGGAAGGATTTAGTGGTTAGAACAAAATAGGTTGTAAAGGCTCTGCAATGAAGGATCACCAAAAACAGGTTAAAAGGTTGACTGGTTCAGAAGTCTCATGCTGCAAGAGGCCATTACAAAAGATGCCTCCCTCCAGGGGTGGAGGAACACGTCTACATCATATATCAACTCTGGGAAGTTGGACAAGCGACAAAGCACAATTGCACATCAGTGGCTTGGAACTGAAAGCAGTGCAGAAAGCATACATGTGCTTCTAAACACACATTCAAAGCAAGAGTGCCTTCCTAAAAGCATACAGCAGAACAGTTTTTTTATCTAAATAAACTCTGTGTTGGGGGATGGTTGGGCACCCTGTAAAATGATCTATTTATCTCCGATAGTGCACATAGTTTAGCTATGGTGCATCCCTAGGAGCATATGGCTGCAATCATAGCATGGGCCTGGAGTACACAATAGTGTGTTGGATAGCCTACGCAGAAATCTTCTCTCAAAATAGAAATGGGAGCGCAAATCAACCACTCTGAACCAGTTTTGCCAGATGGGGCATTCCAAATGTCAATCTATTTGCAACAAATGCAAACTTTAAAAGACCCACCTTCGCCTCCAGGTTCCATAGAAGGAGATTCTTAGGCAATTGTCTATGAACTATTTGGTCTGGGACATTTTATTATGTTTCGCCCTCTCCCGGACCCCCCCGCTCCCTAATCCACAGCATAGTGCACAAACTTCAACATGAAAGCATCCCCTAATTGCACCAACGTGGGTAAAATAAGTGTGGTATCCACTCGTACAATCGTGTAGATTACACTCTTAAAGATATTGTCATGTATTTGCTGTACCTTCTTAATTTGAGGTTGGTACTCCCCTTTCTTAAGGTACATGTTGCAGCCATTGTGGCATAGGCCATGTTGGGGAGTTTTACTCCACTTACTGTCTGGGACAGAACTTGGAAAGGTCCACCTTAGGTGAACACAGTTAGGCTCTTTAGTTTAGGCCTGAACTACCCAGAGGTTTGATAGTGATATAGTTTATTTATATAGTGCCTATACACAATGTGTTTCAAAGCGCTTCACGGCAAGGGAGGGAACAAGGGAAAAATACAATGACTTTCTTACAGGCCATGAACAAGAATGTGAAATTAACTACCGTACTCGGCCTGGCAACATTTCAGATGGAGCAAGTGCAAAGACACAGATAGGAAGGAATGGGAATCAGATAGGCAACTACCGTACTAGGCCTGACGACACTTCAGATAGTGCTAGAAGGGGGGAGGAGACAAACGTTGTTGCTATCATACTAGGTCAAGGGACAATTATGATCGAATAAGTGCATAGAAAAGAAAGGGAGGGCGGGAGGAAGGAGGGAGAAGGGAGAGGAGGAGGGAACAGAGAATAAACAGTAAAAAAAAACAGAGAAACAGAGGGGAGAGTGAATACAGTTGCAGAGGTCAGTAAAACACATAATGTTGCAGGGAACGGAGAATGTAGTCAAGGAATCAGGGTGGCTCTGAATCATGCTGTGCCCTTCTTGAGTGCGAGATCCCGGGGAGGTCCAGCATGAGAGTGAGGTGAGTCAGTGTGTCCATAAGGTCAAATCCAAGCGTTGGCAACAGGTCTGTGCTGGTGAGACAATAGTGAATCGGGACAACTTCTGTAGTGAAAGATGTGAAGGGGTGGTGGCAGAAAGGATAAGGGAGATGGGAAGAAAGAAGAGAGCTGGCAAGTAGGGGGGGACATAATGAGGGGAAAGAAAGGGGCGGGGGAGTGGGAGAGGGTCACACGCCCATCACAGTGGACAGGGGAAGGGGGCACAATAACATCACAGGGGACAAGGAAGGGGTTGGGCCACGGAGAACCTGTCCTCACCCCAGCACCGGAGAAGTTGATGTTGCTGTTGCCTGATGATTTTGGGGATGGCCTGTGGGGACAGAGTCTCAGAATCTGTAGGTTTGTCACTCACACTTTCCTTCCCACTAGCCCACTCCTCACCTGATGATTCTGTGTGGGTCTTTACGGATTCGTCTGATGAGCTTTCCGACTTTTCCCTCCAGGCTGTCTTTGTCGTTGTCTTGACGATCTTATTCTTCTGTTTGACGAAATAGGAGTGAGCTCCCCCGGAGGCCACCTTGCCTATAAGCAATTAACCCGGCAGCGGGGAACTCCGGGGAGCCCACCCCAAACCAGGGAAAAGCCTTGCCGAAAAACCCTGGAAGATTGTGTAGCTGTAGCTGGCGTGTGTCCGTACTTCAATAACCAGCATGCACTGGTAAGTGTTCTTTGTGAATAGGTATTACGGTCCAGTGCGGAACAGCACAAACAGTACAGTACTCCAAAGAACTTGGACAACGAAGAGTTCCCAGCAAAAAGGCGTCCGATGGCAGATAAGACGCTGAAGCAGGTGTGAGTATTAGAAGACAGCGCAGAGCGCGTAAAGCAGCGGGAGCAGATAACAGACAGGAAAGCGGAAAAAACGGGAGTAGGAAACCGCGAACAGCGGTAACGGAAAGACACGGGCAGACTAACAGGTAAGGAAGGCACAGGAAACACAGAGTAACCACTGGAGGCAGAGCACAAGCGAGGTGTACTCCCGTCGGCAGCAAGAAAGTTGCAACGCACAGGTGTTCTCCATTTTCCGGTACTTGTAGGCAGTACAACAGAAAGACTAGTCCGCACCTTGCAGTTACTCGGAGTCTAGTCCTTCTTCCATATCGCCCATCTGCTCCATACTTTCCAAGGGCGATATATGACACAGAGGCAGTAAACACATGTTGGTGCATAATTAACTGCTGTCTGAGCAGGTGGTCGGGCCCTGGGTCTTCCTGGTCCAAACAGGAAACGGGAATTGCCCTTTTCTTCTTCTGCCCTTTTCTTCGGACACCCGGGCGAGAGACGTCCTTGATCTAACAGTTAAGAGCAGAAAGGAGGAGGCGGGGCTAAGAAGGTGGGTGTTCTTGACCAAGACCCCTAGGTCCTCTCGAGGCTCCCCCAGAATGACTGTGATGTGATTCTGGAGATAGATGTTGCTGATAGAAGGGCCTACAGCTTGGACAAACATGCCTTCATATCCAGGTTTTGGAAGACCCTTTCAAATATCGAAAACGATTTAGAGAGCATAAAAAGAAAGATGCTGTGCTCTGGGTCACCTGGGTCTGCGAGTCCCTGTAGAACATGTATGGGAGGATTGAAGGCCACAAAGTGAGAACCTTTGATGGCATGGGGTATCTGTTTGTTCATGCTTTAAAACAAACATTTGTGATGCCTGTTCCCCAGAGTTGAGGCAGAGTTGAGACAGCACCTGGCTGACTCAAAAGAATTAGACCCCAAGAAGCTGGCACTTGCTTGTGACTTATGGGTAGCCAACAGGGCCACCCATAAACGTTCTGCGGCTCCCCACAGAAAGGAGGCAGGAAAGGAAAATCCCCAAACTAACCCATCCAAAGAGGCCCACACAAATAACAAAAACCCCATGTTAAATTCAATAGGGCTAGTGAAACCTCTGGAGCCAAACCAGAGGGAGGTTACCAGAAACCTCCATTCCACAAAGCTTTTGGTAAATGCGTGCTTTGTGGGTCTGGTGACCATGTGAAAGGAGATCCCAGATGTAAGTCCAAGCCCTTGTGAATTATATCTGTCTCCTTGGCCTTCACCCGAGGGAGAAGCTCCTATGACAGGTGCTAGCTTTCACCCTCTGGCTCAAGAACCGATTAGAGGTCAGGATGGAGTTACCATGGTGTCCTTAGGTTCCTGGGAACAAGAGTCAGGATATCTATAATTCTATCCCAGATGGCACCAAAGGATATTTCAAGGACCGTGTGCTTGTCAATTGACAGGAATCCTCTGCCATTAGGTACACGGATCAGCATTACAGTGGTTTGAGTCTCTCCTCAATTTGGCGCAAGTAGCTAAGGGTTCTCTGAAACGCACTAAACTTGCAGGGGGTCCTATCCAAATGCTCCTTAAAATGCCTGTCACCATCAGATGTGCCTGGCACTGTGCTCTTGGGCAATGACCTAAAGGTCTTGTCTCAAGCACAGCAGAGCCCCCAAGCTGAAAGACAAGGGCTCAAACTATGAGGGCAAGAGAGACCACCTTACAGGACCTCTCACAGGAGACAAAGGAGAAATCCAAACGACAAAAAGGCCCCAAGGCCTCCCTTAGGAAAGAGTCCAGAAATCTTAAGGTCACTGCTGGGGTGCCGGAATCACCAGAAGACCCACCTACTGGTGACACAGGTGTGGAGGAGATTCATCTGGGAGCATCTGAATCCTAGAGACCATTCTGAGCTGCAGACTTTGCTTGTAGAAGGTGGACCCTCTAGGGCAGACTATAGCAAGGGAAAAAGAGTGTCTGTATTGAAGGCTTGCGCCAGCAAGTTTCTTTCCAGCTGAAAGGGCAAGACCCTGGGAAGCACAGGCTCTATTGGGAGGATGGCCTCCTATATAGTGAAACCGTACTGTCTACTCCAGGAGACTGGTGATGCCCCAAACAGTAAGACCTCTACTTCTGCAGTTGGCTCATGAGGTGCCTCTTTCTGGTCATTTGAGTAACAAGAAAACCAAGGAAAGCGCTCTGTATTTCTACTGGCCCCATATGGGTCCCTTGGTAGATGAGCACTGCAGAAGTTGCCACAATTGTCAGTTGGCTGGAAAAAATGGAGCTAAGAATGTGACACCCGTTGTACCCCTCCCAGTTGTGGGAGTACCTTTTGCAAGGGTAGTGTGAGGAGCCAGAAATGAGACATGGACACAGTGAGCTCATAGTTTGGGCTATAAACCTTTATTCAAAATAAAAGGGGGTTGGAAAAGGCCTCACTATCCATACTCTAGGAGGTATTTCCCGTCCTTAACCAAAACTAAAAGTCTGTCTAGTGCCCAAAACAAAATGTCCTATGTCTGAAATCCTATCCTTGCCCTCACATTCTATGAAACAACTGTAATATGTGAAAGATAATGTCTTTGGCCTGGTAAGTGCCCAAACATTCAAGTTCAAAGGAAATGTATAGCTCCACCACAAGTTCCCAATGGAAAAAAAGGCCACAGTTCCAGGGGACAACTCCTTTCCCCAGGTTTCTCTTCAAGCCCCTTTAAATTCCCAAGGGCATGAATCTTCCTTGCGTCTTTGTTCAACAAAATACTTGTATGCAAAAAACAACTTGGAAGTCCCAAAGTCATAGGATACCTGGTGTTACTCCCCTGCCAGGTTATTTTCCACTTTGTTTATCTTTGCTTTGTCTTGATTTATGCATGATTTACTCCCCTGCCTGCTTTTCATCTGATGTACTTTATACAATTTGTAAACTTGCTTTTCTCTCACATTTATTCAATAAACCCTTTTGGAGCAATATTGGGTTTCATATTCCTTATTAACTTAATACACTTTTTTTGTTATTTGGCAGCATTGCCGAAGGGCCAGGTGTCGCATTCTCTCTGTAGGACTCACTGGTGTCTTGTGGCATCCTTTGGTTCCTTTACGGTAGACGGGAGGCAGCACTCGGGTGTCCCACCTCCATCTCGCAGGCTCCCCGGCATTCACCATCAGGCTTCAATGTCCTTCACGGCTCCTGATTTCCTCTGGGCTTTCGCACCGTGTTTGGGTGTTGGTGGGACTGCAGGTTCTTCTTCCTTCCCTCTCGCGTTCGACACACAGCGAAGTGGCCTCTGCAGTCCTCTGTCTCTTGCTTTCCTCCCGAGCCTGCCGGCTCCACGGTCGTCTTGACATCTTCACAGTCCCTCAGTCAATACAGAGAGGGCTCGACTTCCCCAGGCAGCGTTCTCTCACTCCATGCTGAGTAAAGCTTTTACATTTTTCGGCACCTATCGCACGCTCAAACACTAGAGCGTCTTTGGTGCTTCCTGTCCCTGGTGATCTGGATTAATCCTTTCAACCTCCTCGTCCCCCATGATGGCCACCTCCTCCCGCATGGGGGTGGCCATCTTGGGGTCAGGCTCACGTGACCGCGCTACCCAGGGCGCCATGGTTACAATAACACTAGGATGGCGCGGGCCGCGGTGAAGCAACACTATGCGCGCGACCCGCTGGACCACCCGAGACTCTTGCTCCAGGTAAGCGGCCCCACCGGGCGCTCCCGTGGCTATCCACTCTCCCACACGTGTGGTCGAGAGGCAGGCACGCGGACCCTCGCACCTCTGAGGGGATATTTCCATGTTGTAAATGTACTTTCTAGAACCAAGCTGCAATGCGCTATGCGTGCACCTTAACAATGTTATTAACACAATTTGGTTAGCAATAGTTATAATTGCATTAAGAGCATTGTCGCTTTCAAGAAGCACGCTGGCATCGATACATGACAGTAATCACTGTTATTTGGCCCCCAGGTTCCGGGCTGCCTCAACCCCCCGTGGAGAGCATTTACACCACACGGAGAGGGTAAGCCTCTGGTTCATTGTTTATTACTTGTACTATGCAGTGTTCTGGTAACTAGCTACAGCTGAGGTGTAGAATTGGATATTTATCCGTGCTTTATCTCTCTCCCCTCCCTCATGTCATCCCTACAGGGAGAGATCTACAAGTATTGCAGACCACGCTGCTGTATACGAATCACAGTGGGCACACATCTAGCTGCCCCCTATCTAGCCCTGATGAATGTGGCACACCCGCAGTGCTCCACAGAAACCGGTCGGCTACAGAACGACTAGACCTAGTGCATAGCACCATCTGCACAGGTCCAACTCGTTCCGACAAAGGACCCCCAGACCACATCCCAGGGGTCCCTTTCATCTTTTAGGTGAACAATCTCCAGAGAGAAACCCATTGAAGAAAGCTCTTTCTTGTTTTTAAACCTGCACCTCCCAATACAGAGAAGACCAATTAAAATTAGATATACCCTTCATCTGCACGGCAGCTAACGCATGCACCGACCAAGGAAGTTTACTCCAGACCTGCACATTCTGGTGATAGTCGCAGTAATGCCCAAAGCCTTACAAGACAAGTGGACTGGTCTCTTCAAAGTTATGATATAAGTCATTCATAACGCGCTTGTTCTGTTAAGGATTTCAATCAGTTACACACCCGGGTCTGGCCTAACCTGTAATGCACAGATTAAATACTTATTTATTATGTCTATGGGTTCAATATTCGGAGTGATATACCACTCATATCACACCTGTCTCAAAATACCCCCCAGGTCACAGTGGACCAGGAATCAGGCTGGTTGATAAAGGTAAATATTTATTTAAAATTCAAATCAAGCTATATATATATATATATATATATATATATATATATATATATATATATATATATATATATATATAGAAAAAAACTTTGTTAAAGGGACGTTATGGTTAAGTTGCGCTACTAAAAACCTATGAAATTCAGTGAAAAAACTGTTAAAGGGACGTTATGGTTCCAAGTAAAACCGAAAAACCCTTGAAATTCGCCAGTTATGGTAAGCTAAGCAACCATAACTCGCGCCACCACCGTGCTCTGCTAAGACTAACACCTGGACATCAAAGATGACATCACAAATGTCATTGATGACATCATTGATGTCGCTATCAACTTAAAACTGTCCTAAGAACACAATTGCTGTCCTGAAATGTTCGTAAATACACGAAGATGATGTGTCCTGAACAACAGTACAACTGTTCGTAGTGTTCGCTACCCAATTGAAAGTGTTCTAAGAACACAATTGGTGTCCTGAAATGTTCCTAAATAAACTAAATTACACGTGTCCTGAAGAACACTATATCTGTCCTTACTGTTCGCTACCAAGTTTAAACTGTTCTAAGAACACACGCGGTGTCCAGAAATATTCGTTTCACGTGTGACGCACTTTTAATTACTTCAGAACCCGAACAGTGTCCGTAGAACATCAATGCGCATGCGCTAACCAATCTCCGTGCACTTGGTGTCCTGCGGACAGGCGCTTCCTTCGCAGACTAGTTCGCAAACAGATCATATGACCGCGCCCACGCTCATCGCGTGTCCTGAAATGCGGACACTGTTCGTGTCCCCGAACAATTTAAAAGTACATTTTCAGTTAATCCATAATATTTTTCAATACAATCTCACCATGCCACAAGTCCCACATAGCAATCTTGACTTTCTATATACCTTTTGAAACTTTCCGATCCTTTTTTTGTGTTCGATCTGTCCGCGCACAGTGCACATGTCCGCGGACCGCGCACAAGCACCCCTATAAAAGACCACGCCCAAGAGCTTATTCCCATTGTGTTTCTGGCTATTCTTCAGAACACAGTGATTTTTGCTGCCACCTGCAGACTACACCATCATCGACATGTCCTCCTTAGCTGCTGAACTGCCACTTGGTGCTGCACCTGCTTCAGCACCACCACCACCACCACCCCCTCCACCACCACCACCACCACCTCCCCAAGGGCCTGAAGAGGGGAAAAGGAGTGTGGATGCGGAGGAGGAAGAAGAGGATGATGAGAATGAGGTAGAGGAAATCCCTACTACCCGCACTAGGCGTGAGTCTTGGGTGTGGCGGTTATTTACCATTCATGGGAATGGTCCTAAGGCTCGTGCGAACCATGTTACCTGCAATGAGTGCAAAATGATACTCAGTTGCGGGAAGCACGGTAACTACAGCTTTGGGACCACTACTATGAAGCGACACCTGAGGTCATTTCACTCTGGGGCTATTCGCAGGGTTGTACCTTGCGAAGAACGTAGCAGGTTGATTTCCTCTACTTCATCCTCTGTTTCTGATCCTGTCACCACAAGGACCACCTCTGTGGGACAGCGTCTTTCTCAAGCTGCCTCACAGGCCATACAGAATGCTGATGACCCTTACCTTTCGAGGGTCACAGTTGTATGTATGTACAGTGACACAGTACTCTGCAGGGGGGAGCGACTTCGGAGTGCTTTTGAGACTATCGTCTCAGAGCACGAGAAGACCTGCTCACTACCCAAATAAAACCCACTCTACATCTTCCTCTCTCAGCTCGCCCTTTCTTATCCCTGTGGTTGGTGAATCTGACTTTGTCCAAAGGCTGTAAAGGACGTCATTACTACGGTGGATGGTACGGAGATAGCCTCCGGACCAGTAACGCATACCACCCAAGAAGTGACGCTAGTAAGTCAAAATGGACACCATGAGAAGATCGTGTTCGATGTGATCAAGGCCCCTCAGTTCCAGATTATTCTAGGAATTCCTTGGTTAGAGAAGCACAATCCTCAGATCGATTGGCGAGCAAGAACGGTTCAGTTTCCAGAATGTGTCTCTACTTGTCACCCTCGACCTGGTGTTGCACTGGCAGCAATTTCCTCGGAGGCTTCCCAGTTACCTCCTGAATACCTAGAATTCCAAGATGTTTTCTGGAAGGATCAGGCTAACTCTCTACCTCCTCATAGGTCTTATGACTGCCAGATAGACCTGATACCTGGATCTACTCCTCCTTGTAGTAGAATTTATGCCCTCACCGAGCCTGAGAATCTTCACCTCCGACAATACCTGGATCAATACCTAGCGAATGGGTTTATTCGTCCTTCCAAGTCCCCTGCTTCCTCAGCTTTGTTCTTCGTTCCAAAAAAAGAAGGGGACCTTAGAACTTGTATAGATTATCGCGCCCTGAACCAGATCACCGTTAAGAATAGATATCCGTTACCTTTGATCCCTGAACTCCTGGACCAAGTCAGAAAAGCATGCATATATACAAAGCTGGATCTTAGAGGAGCCTACCACTTGGTACGAGTAAAAGAGGGCGATGAATGGAAGACGGCCTTCCGCACCAAGTATGGGCTATTTGAATATCAGGTCATGCCCTTCGGACTTTGCAATGCCCCGGCCGCCTTTCAATATTTTATGAACGATGTCCTCAGAGAGCTCATAGATGTGTGTGTTGTTGTTTACATTGACGACATCCTCGTTTATTCTTCATCGGAAACTGAACATCCGAAACACGTGAAAATGGTCCTCGAGAGATTGCGTCAACACAAACTTTTCGCTAAGTTGGAAAAATGTGTTTTCAACGTGACTGAAGTTGAATTCTTGGGATTCATATTATCACCTAGCGGAGTGCGTATGGATTCAAAGAAGGTCGATGCAATTCTCAAATGGCCATCGCCATCCTCCGTAAAAGGTGTTCAAAGCATGTTAGGCTTCGCTAACTTTTACCGCAGGTTTATCCCCGAATTCTCTCGAATAGTCCAGCCCATCACCGCCTTGTTAAAGAAAAACAAACGTTTTGAATGGTCTACCGAGGCGGAACAAGCTTTCCAGAATTTGAAGACTAGATTTATCTCTGCACCGATCTTAAAACATCCTCGCCCAGAACTCCCCTACATCGTTGAAACTGATGCTTCGAGCCTTGCCATGGGGGCAGTTCTATCACAAAAGGACCCAGTAACCAATCAGTTGCATCCCGTGGCATTTTGGTCCCGCAAATTCTCGCCTCCTGAAATCAATTACACTATTACTGATAAGGAACTTCTAGCTATCAAGTCCGCCTTTAAGGCTTGGCGGCATTATCTTCTGGGGGCCCGACACACCGTTACTGTGATTACAGATCACCGAAACCTGCAATATTTGAAAACCGCAAAAGCTCAATCCTCTAGGCAACTCCGTTGGGCACTATTCTTTGCCGAGTTTGACTTCATAATTACCTATCGACCTGGTACAAAAAACGGTAAAGCTGATGCCCTTTCTCGGATGGGAGTGGAAGAACATTTGATCAATCCTAAACCTGTACCTATCATTCCCGAACAAAGAATTCTAGGTGTAATCGCCACACAATCCATAGAGGAAGTTAAGGATAAAGCCTGGCTACTGGTAACTCCAGCAGACCTACAGAATTGGCATCTGCAGGGAAAGGACTTTACGGTGAAGGACAACCTATTATATTTCCAAGAACGGTTATACCTGCCCAGCACAGATTTACAGAAAAAGGTAATCTCTTGTTATCACGATGCTTTAATGGAAGGACATCCCGGTATGACTAAGACCTCGGAAAAGATCAAGCGCTACTTCTGGTAGCCGTCTTGGAAAAAAGATATCAGAGACTTTATAATGTCCTATGGAGTATGCGCCCAAAACAAGAGTCAAAAGGAAAAACCAGCCGGCCTCTTACGCCCTATTGACATCCCACCTCGCCCTTGGCATACACTTTCTATGGACTTCATCACCGATCTACCTCCATGCTCCGGATACAATACGATCCTAGTAATCGTGGACCTATTCTCCAAAATGGTGCATTTCATTCCACTCAAAGGCTTACCAACAGCAGCAACTCTGGCCCGAGAATTTCTCGAAAACATCGTCCGACTGCACGGTTTTCCTTCAGTTCTAATTTCGGATCGAGGTAGTCAATTTATTTCTCATTTTTGGCGAAGTTGCTGTCGGTCGGCTCAAATTGATGTGAGACTTTCGACCAGCCACCACCCTCAAACCGACGGACAAACCGAGAGGACCAATCAAACTCTGGAACAGTATTTGCGCTGCATGCTACAACAAACTGAAAAAACTTGGAAAGATATCCTTTGGATAGCCGAATATGCCTACAATAACTCTGTCCACTCGGGAACTGGGAAGACTCCGTTTTTTCTTTTATATGGTAGTCACCCTCGAACCTCGGAGTTGGATCCACTCCAAGATCTTGGAACACCAGCAGTAGACCACCTGCATTCTACAATCACCCAAGCCTTTAAGGAAGCCGTTTCTCACCTTCAAAGGGCTAAAGAACAATACAAGAAAGGAGCAGACCAACATCGGAAGGAAGCCCCCCAATATCAAGTAGGAGATCAAGTCTGGTTATCCACCAAATATCTACCATTAAAAGGACCACGCACATTCAACCCAAGATACCTTGGTCCCTATTCCATCACTACCATAGTAAATCCAGTAGCGGTCAAGTTGGACTTGCCCCCTCACATGAAGATACATCCGGTCTTCCACGTCTCTCTATTAAAACCCATGCAACCTCAAACCCGACTAACTACATCTCCAAAACCTATTCTAGTTGATGGAGAACTCGAGTTTGAAGTCAAAAGCATCCTGGATTCCAAGATCTCCAAATCTAAACTATTTTACCTGATTGACTGGAAAGGCTACGGTCCCCAAGAAAGATCCTGGGAACCTGCAGAATATGTCCACGCGCCTCGTCTAATCAAAAGATTTCATCGGACATTTCCTAACAAGCCCAAACCCCCGGAGAAGCCCGGTTTGGGAGGGGCCTTGAGGGGGGGTACTGTCATGATCTCTGCTTCCGAAAGATCAGGACTTGCCCGACTCCCTTGGAAGCAGACCCATAACCCCGGTTCTGAGTGCCAGCCAGTCCCAATTGGGACCTTTTGGACCCTGTCCTGGCACCAGTGGCACCAGGCTCATAAGGATGCCCAGTCCCAGCGCTGGAAGCGCCGGGCTCATAATGCTTGGGTGGACTTACCTGCAGCAGACCATGCTGCTTACTTACCTGCCAGTTGAACCCCTGATCCTCTTCTGTTTGGGACTACTTTTCCTGTTGGGTGGGGCAGGAGCCACTCCCTAGGTTCAGAACACTGGAACTCTTCTGGAAAGCAGGAACTCTTTTCTTACCTAGGCGTGGCTGTGGAAGGAGACACCTAAGCACTACAGGAGGCTATTTAAACCACACCCGATGGATGAATCTTGCTTTGTGTTATTCTGCATTCTCTGCAGCAGAACGCTCATCGTGTCTTCTGCTTCTGATCCTGGGCCTAAGGGAACAAAGGCTTACCATCCAGGAATCCAGTCTTCAGCAGCACCTGTAAAGACGAAGAAAGAACAGGTTAGCACTACGGTCTTCAGTGGCAGCGCATCTCTTACCTGGTCCATCGGCTGTCACCAACGCCTCGCGTTGCATTCCGGCATCTGAAAGACAAAGGCTTACCTACTCTTCGCATGCTCCGGATGTCTTTGCACTGCATTCCGGCATCTGAAAGACAAAAGCTTACCAGCTCTTCGCACGCTCCGGAGGCCTTCGGCGCTGCATCTCGCATCTGAAAGACAAAAGAAGGTGCGTTTAAAGACATTGGGCAACTTTATTACTCACGTGCCATTACTCCTTCCCACGCCGAATCCAGTGGGTATTCCAGCACCCTTCAGCTTCTCTAAAGCTCCGAACTTGTACCTGCAAGATAAAAGGGACAGTTAGTGCGCATCGTGAAGCAGGCTACAAGCTCTTACTTACGTGCTTCCAGGCGCTTCTATTCCTCATGCGGGTTCGATCCTCAACTCTCATCAGCCCGCCATCCGCCATCGCCGGAACCCTGCAAAACAAGAGATATCATTACAAAAGACTTTTAAGACATTTGAAGTGCCCAGAACTTACCGTTTGTGCAGTTAACGACGGACAGCAGTCCTCTGAGGTCAAGAGGCCTGCACCCTTATCCAGTGAAGAAACTGGTTACGGCACCATGCCCCGAGGCAGATGGAGAGCTCGGCGTTCACTTACCTAAGGTGAGGGCGTTAACCTTTGGGGTTCTACAGGAGAAGAGAAAGGGAAGAGGAGAGAGGCACCCAATAACCCCAGTTCATTAATCCCATATTTTCTATCTGCAGACATCTTACTCTTCAAGTCAGACATACAGTGCACAGAGGTCCAGCCCAAAGAGCCAACCGTGTGTTACACATCACCTTTGAAGATACGGCATTCACCCAGTCAAGACTGGCGCCTCTGCGGGAATCAGGTGAGCGTTACAGGTAGATTTATATAAAGTTAGACAAGCCTTCCAATATCTTAAAGAGAATAATGAATATTACAAAGAAATTAATATTGAAGGAAACTTGAAAGATACAACTGAAATAATTCAAGAAACACAAGAAGCTGGTCAATTTGAGCTACTAGATCCTGCTACAATATCAAATACTTTAGACTAGTATACAATTCATCCTTTGCACTGTAATGACACCGTACAAGATGTACTAGAAACTTAACAAATGCGTCAAACAAAAGGATCGCCAATCAGTATATGGGAAAAAAGTATAGAAGCACGTGCTTTTCCTCTACTCTTTCCAACTGGCAAAGGAGGAAGATATGATGATAGACCTATTCAAATATCAGCTTCAGAATACTGCTCATTACGGATGTATTCTGAAGATCCCAGATTTAGACAAAATGTGCAATACATATTCCACCTACTCTTTGAAAGTAAACTAGCAACTTTATGTTACGGAGTTGCACACATATTAAAATCAGGATCACACTTTCAAAATATGACAGCTACATAATTATTAGAGAAAGTGCAACAAAATGATTGTTTTACAATCAAATATTACAAATCTATTAGCAAATATGCGTGGTACTAAAGAGTACTGGTTTCGACGTCATGGAGAAGTACGTTGTATGATCAGAAACCTTGGCCCACCCACTTGGTTTGTTACATTAAGTTGTGCAGAATATGCATGGGAAGATTTACATGATTTCCTACGCATATCAAATAAAAACAAAACAAACATAGATATTCTAACACCTGGAGAACTTTGTTCTTTGGATCCTGTTAATGTTTCAAGATATTTTCACCATCGCTTCATTGCTATGCTACATTTTATTTGTAATAAAACTGTTCCTCCCCTTGGAGAAATGAATACCAAGCCAGAGGAGCACCACATATCCACATGCTTTTATGGATTAAAGATGCTCCTAAATTTGGTCAAGACAGTGATGCCACTGTTTTACAGTTTATTGAAAAATATGCCACTTGTCAAATTCCATCAGAAGCCACAAATAGTGATCTTTGTGCACAAATTTTACAATTTCAAAGACACAAATGTGGAAAATATTGTCGTCGCAAATACAAAAACAAAGGCAAATACTACACCAAATGCCGATTTGGTTTCCCTAGACCAGTTACAAATACAAGTAAACAACCTCATGTCTTCAGTTAGACATACTGTTAAAGGAAAGTCACCTAAAAATACATATTACATAAAAAGAAAAGAAGAAGAAAAATATATCAATGATTATAATGCAATCATTGCCCACTTATGGAATGCAAACATAGATGTGCAGTACATTGCAGACAATTTTACTGCAGTTGCACGATATGTCACAGCATACTTAACTAAAGCAGAAAAGACAGAGCTCCAAGACCTCTGGAATGACCCGTCATCAGATAAAACAGTATCTCAGAAATTATACAGCTTGGGCATAAAAATGCTCACCCATAGAGAATGTGGATCTTATGAAGCAGCTGATCGTTTAACTGGTACTTCATTGTATGGTCAATCTGAAAATATAGTATGGCTAAGTCTTGGTCCAGCTAAATCTAGAAAGCGTTCTAAAATCATATGAAGATATAGAAACAATAGCCAAACATGATCCCAACAGCCAAGACATTTTAAAAAACAATTTATTGGACACATACTACCCAAACAGAAGTAATACTTTAGAAAACATGTGTCTATACCAAATAGCCCAAAACTACACATATAAAAATAATATGAAACCCGATGAAAAAAAAGGTAAATATAGAGTGACAGACTGTGAAGGCAGCTTAGTTAAACTCACTCAACCAAATTTAATTAATCATATCAAATTGTCATTGAAGACTCCTCAACATAAAGAAGTATATTACATGTCCCTGCTACAACTCTTCAAACCATGGAGAAAAGAAGAACAATTACTAGATAACTATGACTCATATGAGGATGCTTTCAAAGCAAATGAAAGCACTATAACTGATGTAAACTTTACACAGTACAAAACAATGTTGTACAATGAACAGCAACATGAAGAAGAACTCCAAGCTCAACTAGATAAGGATACTCCTGACAGTAGTCAACCTTCTGTAACAGGAAGCCAAGAACCACTGGGCGAACCACTAATAACAAATGAGGCAGAATTAGCCATGATAGAAGTAGAAAACACCATGTGTCAGTATGAAGATAAGGAAGACTTAACTATACTACAATCAAAACTAAACAATGAGCAAAGTAGCATTTTTCAAGAAGTAACAAAACAAATTGCACATGGTGTAAAACATGAAAATAAAGAATGTTCCTGCCATAATTATAAACCTATACTACTGTACGTCACTGGTGAAGCTGGTTCTGGCAAAACATTCCTAATCAAAATCATTAGTAAGTTCCTTCAACAATTGACAAACAACAAACTGTCAGCTGTTGTTACTGCCCCCACAGGTTTAGCTGCCTACAACATAGGTGGTGTTACATTACACTGATTACTACTATTACCAGTAGAACACCAGAACAAATTAGACTATTACAAACTTTCTGCAGAAGCTGCAATGGAATTACGCAGAGTATTGAAACAAATGAAAATGCTACTAATAGATGAAGTGAGCATGGTCTCCAACCTGATGTTAGCTTTGATTCACCTCAGATTACAAGAAGTACTCAAAACAGACTATGAAGAGCTCTTTGCAGGAAAACACATTATTGTTTTTGGAGATCTGCTTCAATTAACACCAGTAAAAGGTGAACCTATTTTTAAAACATTAGGGCACAAACTCTGCCATAAAACTGTTGGCAGCACTGGAAATGTCAACCTTTGGCAACATTTCCAATACAGAGAATTAACAGAAAACATGTGCCAATCTGCAGATCTAACTTATGCCAACATTTTAAAAAGTTTGAGATTTGGTATACTTTCTAAAGAAGCAGAAGCAACATTGAAAACCCGGCACATTAATGCACTTTATGGCGATAATGCATGTGCTACAGATGTTATGGAACAATTAGCCCACAAAAATGTCAATTGTATGGCCTTAATGCCAACTCAAGCTGTTTCAAATTCAATTAAATCATGCTACGTAAGGAAATGCAACCAATAATGGAAATTAGCGCCACAGACAAACTAGATGTACATGGTATGACACTGCTCATGTGTGACCAAGCCACAACAAGATTAAATAATTTAGAAAAATCAATCTCAAACACAGCAGGCTTAGAAAAGATGTTAAAATTATCCTTAAATTGCAGAGTAATGCTTAAAAGTAACCTTGACGTGCACCAAGGACTAGTTAATGGAGCACTGGGTACAGTTGTTGGCTTTCAAACATACCCACGTGACGACAAAATTCAGTTTGTCAATATACTCTTTGACAAACTTTCAGAAGTAAAACTGATAGGACGCTCAACAGCTAGATTCCTTCTCTTCAAAGATATGTATGTACGCAGAGAACAATTTTCTCTAACTCGTGCATACGCAGTCACAATTCATAAATCACAAGGTCTTACCCTAGACAAAGCAATGATAGATATTGGTAACAGTCTTTAAAGAAGGCATGAACTACGTAGCACTATCACGCTTACGTACACTTGACGTTCTATTTCTAATCAACTTTGATGTAAGTAAAGTAAACGCTGATATTCCTTGCATTTTAGAATATAATAGACTTTGCTCACTATACACTCCCCATCTAAACACATATTCTGTTCCACAAAAACTAAAACGTTGTAAAAGAAAACTAAATCAAACTGAAATGCAACAGGACGTCACTGGAAATCCTCCAAAGAGAGTAAAAGAAACTAATACTTCATCAAGTACCACAAACAAAAAAGAATCAATTAGAGAAAGTAAATCAGGTACTTCTTTAAAGAAGGAAGACAAACTCCAAAAAAAGCAGTTAGATACAGAACTACCTGGACCATTTAAATACTCAAATATAGTTGGTGTAAGTTGCTATGCAAATGTAGCAATGAATATTCCATTTAAATTACCACCAATTGTTGACATTTACTCACACAGTACAAACCCATTGTGTTTGCAAATGTTAGTACTTCAGAGAAATGCAGCAAACAATCCTGACAACACATAGTGTTTTTGGAATAAGCCGACAATTGGACTACTGTGCTGGAATGGTGAAATTCATTATAAACTCACAGGAAGATCCACAAGAATTTCTAATGTACTTACTACAAGTACTGGAAAACAAAAACATACCTATATGTTTCAGATTTCATACATGTGAAAACATACATGCACTCTCTGCAACAATGTGACACAAGAAGAAATCCCCAATGAACGCTTCATATATATATATATCAATACCAAATTGTGAATCCATTCCATTTCAGCAACTTGTACAAAATGCAAACCATGGTAGATTATGCTCTACCTGCAATTCAGATAATCGCTCCACGTTAGTAATACAAACACATAGTAAATACTTAATACTAATGCTTCTACGTTACAATGCAGATGGTACCAAAAACAACTGCAAGCTGACTGGATTCACACATGGTCAAATATCACTTGGTAAGAAAACCTTCACAACAATAGGTATAATCTACCACGCAGGAGCCACAACCAATTCAGGGCACTACACTGCATACATAAAAAAGAAATGTGGATGGTTTGAATGTAATGATAGTACCATTACTATAAAGCAGAGATTACCAGCAAATCTTGCAAACGCTTATTTGATGTTCTTAAAACCAAAATTTGATAAATAAACTGTATTTAAACCTTTAAGTACATTTGTGTTACAAAAATATGAACTGTTAGAATACTCCAAAAGCCATCTAACAGCTCAAAGATTCTACAACAACTAATCAGATAAATGAATACCACTAAATTAGGCCAAAAAATACACAGTTAGAATACGCCAATTGGTATCTAACTGTCCCAAAATTTAACAATATCCAAATAGGTAAAAGAAAACCACTACAATATATTAAAAAAATAGACAGTTAGAATACGCCCATTGGTATCTAACTGCTCCAAAATTTTATAATATCAAAACAAATGAAGAATCTGTTACTGTTCCAAAAAAAAATACAACAAAGCAAATTATAAAGCATTAGCCAGAAACAACAAGTGAACAATGAAAACAAACAAACAAATAAACTGTAGCATAACAGAAAAAGGTTTTTTTTTAAATCCAACATGGATTTTTTTTTCTCCCACAGACTCAATGATTTTAGCAACAAATACAAAAACTGAGAAAATTGCACAGTACTCTGATTTGTACTCTACTAAATATGAGGGTCGAAAAAAAATAAAAGTATATTGCTTATACAATGTAATAAGTCATTACAAAATACTAACACTAACATGCTATTTTCTTTTATCACAGACATGAAGAAGAAAAACATGGACTCCCATTACTAGACCAAACAGTAAGTATACAATAATAAGGACAACCATAGCAGCACATCACATCCATAGTATCTAATACCTTTGTTCCTTATACATTTGTTTTTCACCCAAACTTATAAACAAATATGAATGTGATATGCTGCGGTGGTTCACCCAAGACTCTATGCCCTGGCAACAACCACCGCAGCATATCACATCCATAGAGTCAAACATTTCAACTATGATCTATGGGAAACTTTTAATGTCTGCGAACAATGTGAACACTTTGAACTTGCCAGCGAACAATACGGACACCGTTTTCAGGACACCCCCTACGAACATTTCAGAACAACGCGATAGTTCTTAGAACACTTTCAACTTAACTACGAACAATACGGACAGCGTGCTAAGGACACCCCCTACGAACATTCCAGGACACCGGGAGTGTTCTCAAAAACGTCTTCAGAACACCCCCATCTTGTTTATTTGCGAACATTTCAGGACACCGCGAGTGTTCTTAGGACAGACTCAACTTGACAGAGAACAATACGGACAGCGTCCTCAGGACACCCCCTACGAACATTCCAGGACACCGGGAGTGTTCTTAGAAGCGTCTTCAGAACACCCCCATTTTGTTTATTTGCAAACATTTCAGGACACCGCGAGTGTTCTTAGGACAGATTCAACTTGACAGAGAACAATACGGACAGCGTCCTCAGGACACCACCTACGAACACTCCCCGGACACCGCGAGTGTTCTTAGAACAGTTTCACTTTGCTTGCGAACAAAACGGACACATTTTGACTCCTTAGAACACCACCTAGTCAGTTTATTTAGAAAATTTCAGAACACCCGTGATGTCCGCAAACAAATCGAACACAAAAAGAATGTCTAACACATAAAAAACACAACTTTCATCCTATCTCACACACTCCCACCCTCCCGAAACACTCCTACACACCAACACACTCTACAAAATACACATTTTGAACAAAGTTTCACCGCGCTGTCCGGGGACGTCCGCAAATCCAATATGGCGGGCGCTACCGAAAAATCTGACGCGCTTCACGCTCCACGCCGTCCAATCAGCGAAAACTTTGCATGTCCGCGAACATCACGCAAGACGATTGGCCAATCAGGACACTTTCCGCGGAGCGAACAGGGAAGTGTATCCGCAAACCGAACACAGATATGACTAATTTTTTTTTACCTACTTTTTGGTCATTTTAAAAAAAAAAACTACTGGACGAATTTTCACCAAATTTGCAAAACCACGCTTTCGGGACCAAGCTGCTGCTCCTGGTCCAAATTTGGTGGAAATCCGTCCAGCAGTTTGGGCTGTAGACGCGAGCACATTTTTTTTCCCATTCACTCTATGGAGAGTGAGTATAATGTATACAAATATGAGCATACAGAGGGAGCGTAGAGTAATAAAAATAAAACTATGACAAAGTGCTGATAACCATAATGATTATCTTCATGCACAGAAAGGATTGCTCTCTTTCAAGCCTATATCTTCCGCTATGTACATGTTTCATATATGTGACAGGACCCCAAGTCTACAAATATAGTACCTTTTCAATTTTTACTTCCTGACTGTTACTGTAGAAAACTATGTGGCTTCGATATGTCAGTAAAGGATAAAAAGGGAGAGCCAGCCATGTGATGTCATCAGTTATGTCATCAATGACATTTGTGATCTCATCTTTGATGTCCTGGGTGTTAGTGTTAGCAGTGCACGGTGGCGCGAGTTATGGTTGCTTATGTTACCATAACTGGCGAATTTCAAGGGTTTTCCGGTTTTACTTGGAACCATAACGTCCCTTTAACAAAGTTTTTTCACTGAATTTCATAGGTTTTTAGTAGCACAACTTAACCATAATATCCCTGACATGTAACATAGAACATACTAACCCCCTCGTAGTGATTTTCATGCCTGCGGACTACCGCCATGTCCGCGGACACATCGAAAATCTGAGCGTGGTGAATGTAAATTTAAATAGTGTGCCCCATTTTCCCCTTTGAAGTTGGCTCTGAAAAGAGCCGTTTTTTTTTTTTTTTTACAGATGCTTGACAGACACCTATTATTTTAAATTTTTTTCCTTACTTTACTCCTAAAATCTTCACATAACCTTCTCCAAAGCAACCCTTACATTCCAAAATAAAAAGGCATTTCCGGTAAAAGATAAACAAATGCCATCTTCTTTAAAATTAACAGCATTACTGGCATCAATATTCTCATTGTTACAGAAGAACATACCAGCTCTAAGCATGAATGCACACATGCCTCGGTTGATGACACACCTAGCAATGTTTTGCTGAGGACAAAAAACTGAACTATTGTCCCAGTCCCATATTTCCCTAGGTAGTAATCCAGAAAAATTACTTTTGCATTTGGGAGGATCTTCACTACGGCTTGAACCAAGCGTTCCAAATCAGCCAACAAAGTAGGGGCACTGACGTTGCCCAAATGGAAAGCACCATAGTGCAAAACTACCACATGCGGACTGTTCATCGTGGCCATATCCGCACAAACTTGTACAATTCCCTGTACATTGCAATCAGGCACAGTGCTCCACACCACCTCCACTCCTTTGACATCAAAGTTCTTTGCAACATGCCTGCATTCAGCGTACTGCTGTAAACCATGCACAAACATATCTCCGAGCACCAACACCCTGACTTTCTCCACTTCTGCCATCTTCACCACACAGTCTCTTTCAACACAAATCCACAACCTCGACATCTGATTGGCTGATCCGTACAGTCTTCTTTCCATGTTGGATTTCCTGGAAAAACCCGGATTTACCACGCCCTGTCCACGAACAGCCGTCCACTTTACTCTCTGTACCATTCCCTCATTGCATACAGCTCACACAATACGATAACATCCTCAGAACACCCCCATTTTGTGAATTTTCGAACATTTCAGGACAATTATCATTTCATTATTCTACATATTAACATTACAAATATTATACTTTTATCTTGTACTCTGCACACAATGCTATCTTTCTCCATTAGCAGCTCAGTATACTACATAGAATCCCATAATACAATGCTATTTATTGATATAAATGCATCGTTCAATGCACTAATAACGGTATATTTATTGCAATATCCTTGACACTTTTTTCGGAACATTATAATGAAAATCCCTAGTACACAAATTCTATGAAAAGTACATACACATGTGATGTCATCAGTGATTTCATCAATGACATTTGCGATGTCATCTTTGATGTCCTGGGTGTTAGTCTTAGCAGTGCATGGTGTTGGCGCGAGTTATTTTTCATAGCTTACCATAACTTGCTATTTTCAGGGGTCTTTCGGCTGTACTTAGAACCATAACGTTCTTTAAACAAACTTTTTTTAATATCACGCAAACAATCTACAAACATGGCGTGCAAAAACCAACTTCTACAGATGGCTTTACACAGAATGTTGCAAAGTAAGAATTTATGCTCGTTCACAGTGAAGGTCAGCTGCTTCCATTTTTTTCTCGGGCCCCGGAGAGGCTCACGAAGCAGACTATAAGGTTGTATTGTGTTTTGACCTTGACAGACAGAGATTGTGATGAAAGGCTTCTCTTGAAGGAGTGTTGCTAAAACGTAAGAGAAGATAAAGATGAAATTTCTGAAACGAAACCACTTTTACATATTATATCATTATGCGAACGATCGTTGGCACACGCAGAGTCGTATTTTGGGACTGCACCACTCACAGGCAATGGAAATTGCAATTGTACTGTAAGTAACCCTTTACATTACTTTATACCAAATATAATTACAATAGCGTAGCATTAAAGACCGCTGAAGTTGAACTTGTTCGTTGAAAGTGGCATAATGTTTTCTACCGCGCACTATCACAGCCGAATTGATCCCCTGTCGTTTAGAGGGCTCTGAAAAAGGCAGACGACACAGAGTGGGTTAATATAAATAATTTAACCGGTCTATAGGCGGTCAAACGCTCTACTCGCTGTGCCACGTCACTGTAGCCTGTCAAGTGGCACAGCGAGTACAGCGCTCGCTTTGACATCCGTGCATAGCTTGCTAACGCAAGTTCGAATCCCGGCAAGGCCAAACTCAGCCTTTCATCCTTCCGTGATCGATAAATGAGCACCACACACCGTGGTTAATAATAACCACCGCTTAGATACCTCACAGTTCTTAGCGCTATATGAATGTGAAAATATTATTATTTTATTATTAACATACTCTGTTGCACTATCTTCGATAGCAAATAGTTTCACGCCCTAATAAATAAAATGATGATTTTTAATGATCGGCTGGTGCTAATTTATGTTTTTTAAAACAGGTACATAGCCCCGTTTTGTCTATGTCACGATTTACAGACTCCAGCGGATGGGGTTTTCAACTGCCAGGTGCAAGTCCAAATATGCAACTTCATGACCCTCACCATTTTATGGGACAATCGCCAAGGACCAATATGCCCTTATGCAGTACTAGCGGCTACAAACAACATACCAACCAATACGGTGGTCTAATGGCTCCTTGTTGGAGCAACCTTCCGATTATCAGAGAGACCATTTACTGCTTTTATCATAAACCAACAGCCTATCTACCGCAAAGGAACAACGCGTGGCTCCAAATAAACTTTTGCTGATCGACAGCAGAGACCATAGCAAATCGCTGAATATTCACTAAACATTTCATGTGAAATAAATGTACTTTACCAAATGTACAATCCTGCTGTTTACTTTTAAACCACAGTTTCATATTCCGAATTGTGGCGCACTGAGTTGTAACCTGATCTAACACTCTCTGTACCGCAAAGGAACATCGCGTGTCTCAACATGAACTTTTGCGGATCGACAACAAAGACAAATGCAAATTGCTGAATATTCTCTAAACATTTGATGTCAAATAAATGTACTTTACAACATTTACAATCTTGCTCTTTCCTTTTAAATCACTGTTTCATATTCTGAATTGTGGCACGCTGTGTTGTGACATAATGTGTGTTGTCTTCCGGGTTCTGTGTAAAGTCGCGTAGTACTGGAGACGACTGGGCGCGTTTCATTACGCACCCTGTAGCGTCACGGAGAAAGGCGGGGAATATGAATGCTTTGATAATATCAGGCTTAGTGGCGGGAGATATGATTTAGTGTCGCAAAAGCAAGTCAGCCAGGTCAATAGTCATAGGATTATCACATAATGTCGACGCACACCAGCCGGATTTATCGTTTCTTTAGTGGACAAAAAGTCGGTTGACGCCCCTAGGAAATTGTACTATTAGCGGACAAAAGGAGTGCTCTTAAAACACTTTCACCCTGACAACGAACAATACAAACAACGTTCTCAGAACACCCCCATTTTGTGTAATTGCAACCATTTCGGGACACTGCGAGTGTTCTTAGAACACATTCAACTAGACAGATTACAATACGGACAGCGTCCTGAGGACACCCCCAGTTTGTGTATTTATGAACAATTAAGTACACCGTGAGTGTTTATGGCTCATTTTTACCTTCCTTGCGAACATAAATGACACATACTCCGTCCTCTAAACACCCCACCATTTAGTTTATTTACAAAATGTCAGAACAGCCTTGTTCTCCGCGGACAAATCGAACGCAACAAAAAGGTCTAGCACATAAAAAAAACAAAGCATTGAACCTATCTCATACTCCCCAACCCTCCCCAAACACTCTTACACACCAACACACGGCACTAAATACAATTTTGTATCCACGTTTCACTGCGCTGTACGCGGTCGACTGCAAATACAAGATGGCGGGCGCCACAGAAAATCTGACGCGCTCCACGCCCCTCGCCGTCCAATCAGCGAACATGTCGCATGTCCGCGGACATGACGCAAGCCCATGGGCCAATCGGGGTGCTGTCCGCGGAGCGAACAGGGAAGTCCGTCCGCGAAGCGAACGCAGATATCACTAATTTTTTTGCCTTACATTTTGGTCATTTTTTAAAAAAAACTACTGGACAGATTTACACCAAATTTACAAAAACACGCTTTTGGGACCAGGCCGCCGCTCCTGCCGCAAATTTGGTGTAAATCCGTCCAGCGGTCCGGGCTGTAGCCGTGCGCAAAGTTTTTTCCCATTATGTCTATGGGAAAAAAAAAAGTTTTGGGACCCCCCCTATAACTCCCCCCCCCTGGACGAATCCTCACCAAACTTTGCAAAAAAATTCAGAGTGAGCCAACTACTTTTTTTGCAAAGTTTGGTGAGGATCCGTCCAGGGAGAGCGAAGTTATAAACCGCCCAAAAAGTGCTCTTCCTATGGAAACAGCAACTTAACCATAACTACATGTAATACATACATGTAATATATATATGTATGTATGTATATGTATATATATATATATATATATATATATATATGTATGTATGTATATATGTGTATATATGTATATATGTTAAACCGAAGGGTAAAGGTGCTGGGGAGAAGAAAGCTCTCCCACAAACACCTACCAAAAAATGCCCAAGCACACACGACTTCAATTTGTGTTCAAAATTTCATTTTATTTATCCAAAAAGAGTGAACATAATATAAAAAGCATACATAACAATACCTAAGCAGACCAGGTGTCATGCAGTACTCACCCACAGCGGGTGGAAAACGCCACGCGTTCCGCTCGACTCGCGAACTTCCTCAGGCTAGTATGATTCCAAACGTTTGTTTCCTTGTGTTTTTATACCCGTGCACTGAAGGTGATTGGGTCTGCACAGCTGTGCAGCTTACATAACGTAAAAAAACCTTAACAGTTAATTGTTTAGAACTCTATGGTTCTGATTGCAACAAATCCGCCATTGTTCAGTGTGTAAATACATAATTGCCCACATTTGTGAGTTGCCTAGTTCCCCATTACTATACTGGGTGTATGACAGCTGACGATAAGCCATAACAGCCCTTCACCTTCACTTGCTTTACAATGTTAAAAGAAGTGACCACAAGTAAAAGCGCTAGTGCGCCTATTTAATTTAATGCTGCACCGTGATAGAAAAAATGTCTTCACGGTGTTGCTCTCTTCCCGCTAGTGGCATAAAATGCCCTAAAACGAATGTGTGCTACTACTGCCCTGAAACTACCATGCTCGCTTCCGTATAGTCAAATAAGCCTTCAAGTGAAGGCCCCCTATATATGCACACTATAAATGCAACATGGCAATACCAGTGTATGGCCATATAAAATAAACAATGGTGTTCACTACACGGGGCGAGCATCTGTGGTATAGACAGTCTGATTCTCAATGACAAATTAAAACAATATCACGATTGGTGAAAAATCACCATATCGAACAAAGTGACTAATGCATTAAAGTACAATATAAGACAAACGCTGAGACCTGAGTTCCTATTCAGTGCACAAGTATGGCTGTAAAACATCCAGATATCCATACATTTAAATGAATATTGAAGTGTGTTAATTCATATAATACACACAGCCAATAAGAGGGAGGGTCTACCTAGATCGGTATCATAACTATAGACAATAGTTTGTAAACTTGTGATAATCATATATGCAGAATGAATGGACATATCAAGGTGTGTTGGTTAATATAGATTAGCACCTGGATATCAGTGTTTAATTCCTCATTCATATAGGAACACATACATCTCTGAGTCTATATTTAGACCATTGGGTTTCAGAGTATCATATTTGCTTATGAGCTTGGCTTCTAGTTGACGTAACTTGAGTTCTCTATTGCCAAGTCCTTTGTGTTGTGGTATATATGGGCTAGTCCCTGGAAACTCATTTCTTTTACGTTATTGCTGTGTTGTTCAGCAAAATGTGTTGCCAGTGGATAGGTTTGATCTCCATTTTTTATAGCCCTATAATGTTGCAAGATGCGCAGTTTGAGCGGGTATATTGTGGATCCTATATAATTCAGGCCACAACTACAGGTAATGGCATACACAACGAACTTCGTTCGACATGTTATTCTATGTTTGTGTTTCCATTGTTTGCCATCAACACCAATAAATGGTCTCTTAGATACAAAATTACACATTTTACATTTACAACATTTTCTGAAACCCATTTTGTTCTCTCCTAAGAGCCAACTTGACGATTCATTCTTAGTCACTACCATACTTGGCGCCAAGATGTTTTTTACTGTGGGGGCTCTGCGGAAAGTAACACTCGGTCTTATCTCTAAGACTCTGCACAGATCTCTATCGGTGGTCAGAATGTTCCAATGTTTTTGCATTATAACTGTTATTTATTGGGCTTGTTGGTTGAAGCCTGTTATGAGCCTGATTTTCTCATCTTTAGGTTTAATTTTGGGTTTAAACAGAATACTTCTAGACAGTTTGTCTGCTTTTTCAAAGCATTCTGTCACTGTATTTTTAGAGTATCCTCTGCTTACGAACCTTCTGCCGATATTTTTGGCTTCTTCCTGGAAATCTTTCTCCTGACTACAGACACGTTTGGCTCTCAAGAATTCTCCATATGGTATGGATTTTTTGAGTGATGTGGGATGATGACTGTTGGCATGGAGGGTAGAGTTGGAACTAGTTTCATATATATATATATATATATATATATATATATATATATATATATATATATATATATATATATATATATATATATATATATATATATATATATATATAGCAATCGCCAATGACAAAACAATTCAGAAAGTAAGTAAAGCAATTGAATTCACTTATAGTAATGCAGAATAGAAAACACAAGAAAAAGAACAGTTTTGGCTTGTTGAAAAATATAGCGCTTAGGTTAATGTTTCCCCCTGCAAAGTTCTTAATTCACAACTAAGCAATTCTACACAGATGCAAGTAAGCAGCTGGTACTCAGGAATGTAGAACGGTGTCTAGAGTTTAAATGTAATCTTCCCTCCCCAAACAAGAGAGAAATGTTACACTTTTAAAATTACAGTTGAAAATGGCTTTGTGAGACAAAGTGTGCAAAAATTCTTAAATTGATAAATTCCTATGGGAGCAACACTAAACAGGTTCTAACCAACATAAGCTACAATATGATCAACGGTACACACTTTAGATCAGAATGGAAGTTAAGAAACACTTTCAATGGGAATTAACATGTGCAAAACTTTTGCAAAATGCGAAATCGCACCTAATTTCCGCTATGCGATTTTTAATAAAAACGGGTCAAATATACTGTTTCGCAATGCGGTTACTAGTTGTTGATGTAGCTAAGGGTCTTAGGTTTAACTGAGAGTTGAACTTACGTTTCTATCTAAAATTGAAGAAGTTATGCAAGTTTGAATAAGAGGTGTTTTTGAAAAACATAGAACGGAGAAAAGCAGAAATTAGGTTTTAAAAATGACAGATTGGTCTGATTTAACTATATTAATGACTAAGAAAAAGAATGCCGCCCGGGAATCTCCAGTTACGCACGGCCGCTTGTAACTCTTCATGTGGCAGATAATACGTTTTCTTTATGGGAATTACTTCGGGATTGTAAACCGGGTTGCAACAATGGTTCTGACAATGTTAAAGGTTCTTAAGTTAAAGAGAGGATGGGTTGGGATTGGGATCGGGCCAGGCAATATACTAGAGGTTACTATGATTCCTGTTGATACTTACAGTCCACCGTAAATTAAGATTGGACCGTCAGGGTTATCAACTGGGTCGGGTCTACCGGCAGCAGGGCACCTCTGGCAGGATGGTCAGCTGGGCGGTTCTGGTCAATTGGACTGCACCTCAGATTGGATTGAATTGGCCTTTCTGGTCACTGGACACGCTAGATTAGCGGGATTGCGAGTTATAGCTGGCAAGCATGAATGGCAGTAAGCCAGACTGGATCAGAATGATTCTTTCCTGAAGTTTGGGATGGTTCAAGAATTGGGCCTAGCTGTTCAGCAATTGCTGAGGCCAGGGTTTTGCAAAGAAATCTGGAACAGGAACAAGATGAAGAGTTCTGGAACAAAGCGCTGCGCGGAAATCAGGATGAAGTCGGGAATCGGTGTGTATGTGTGGTGAAGTTCCTATATTTATCCTGCCAAGTGACATCACAAAGTTTATGGTAGGGGCAGAATTTCAGAACACACCCCCACGGCTGTGATCGGTCAAAGGCACTTGCCTTTTTCTGGTTGGAAGTCAGAAAAGAGCTGCCCTCTTTGATGTGATTTGGGAACTCCCACATTGATTTGAACAACAATTTAACTTTTGCACAAATGCACATTTCTATAATTATGCCCCCTAATAAAATCGGACACATGCATTATGGATTTTGTGAGTTATCCTTGCGTCCAATTCCCATCTGTGTGTCATGATGCCTACCCCCGGGCGTCCGGACCAAGCCCATCAGCCCCGGGAGCAGGCATTCAGGTGCTTACTAAAAGCCCATCAGCCCCGGCTAGGGGCTGTCTGGGTACAGTCCTGGCGCCATTGGCGCCAGCCTCATAGAGGAAATCAGTCCTGGCGCCATAGGCGCCAGGCTCATGTACATTACTTACCTCATGCAGACCATGCTGCAATGAAGTCAAGCCAACGTGAGGCCTGAATGGGACTACTTTACTTCAGGGACTATTTTTTACTCGGGTGTGGTTCTGGGGAAACTTCTTACCTGGGACTACTTTGAAGGCTATTTAAACCACGCCCGAACAGCAGCACATGCTTTGCGTTATTCTGCATCGAGCAGCGTAACGCTCACCGTGCCTGCAATCAGCATCCAGTCTTCTGCCACGCCCGCCTCGAATCCAGAGCTCCTACAACAAGAGGAAAGAAGAAGGAAAGGTTAGAACACGGACATTATTTTAATTCCTTACCTGATTCCGGATCAATCACGTCTTCGAACTTGGAAAGGACATTATTTCTGCACGCGCCGCATCGCCAGCTGCAGCGCTGCACCATACTCACCAGTCCTCACAGCATTTTTCGATTCGGTGCTGCCTCCATCATTTTCTTCGCCGAACTCCAACATCTAGGGACAAAAGAAATGAAAGGTGAGCCGAGAGAGCCAACAAATAAAATCTTTTTACCACCATAGACTTACCAGATTTACCACCGGAGGCATTATTCTTTAACATCCCGCAACTTCTTACGCCGCACCTGTAAGTAGAGAGAAAACAACAAGTTAAATACACGCATCTTTTACCGGACAGTGTTGGGTAATACTCTTACCTGAACGCCATCAGCTGCCACAAGACAATCTTCTCTTGGACCCAGCTGCAACACAAGAAGGGAATGGGACAAGAGTGAACATTGGACATATTGAACTCTTTGGACTTTATACTTACGGGTTCTCGCCAGGAACCTCGGAGTCAATATTCATCCGGGACTCTTCCAACACCTTCGAACCAGTGAAGTAACTGGTATCTACGCGCCACTGCATTCCACGCAGGATGGAGAGCTCATCATTCAAAAACATAAGGTGAGATTACTGAAAGGGAATATCGGAGGTGATTAGTGAGGAGAACAGTGGGGTGCCATTACTAGAATCCACGGGTGGCTAAATCCCTTTCTCCACTTGCAGGAGAATACTTCTACGGGTCAAGCAGACGATAATAGGCAGGCTAGTCCAGTCTGTCATCTCTGCACTACGCTTCACGTTGGAGGAGACCGCAGCTGTCCGGGTCCGATCGACGCCTCTGTGGGAGCCAGGTGAGCGTAACACTGTGAGAGCTGTCTTTGTCGTTCTGTGGAATTTTGTCCATTTTAATCATAACGATTTGGCCTAACAATTTCTAATTCAATACATATCTTGGCGATTACCCCTAGAACATGGGTATACAACAGCATATTTGCAATTAGGGTTTTCATGTAACTTTGATCCTTATGTAGTACAGGGTTCACTAACGTCTTCAAAGCAAGGGCATACAATTAGATTTACAACTACCAATTTTTAGATTTGTCCTCCTTCATGGGGCAAAGTTAAAGGTTTTCAAAACTTAATCACAAATAGGCATTTTAAACAACAGATATCTTTTCAGTTTTTTTTACTTTCATTCAACTGGCAACAGCTGTCACATTCCTTTTGATCAGGGTGGGGTGTAGAGGGAAATTTCCTGCCATTGTCCTTGGCTGGGCCAGAGACGAATGTCTAATGAAGTCTTTGTTCTAAATATGCGAGAACCTCCAGCATCAATTAAGCCTTCCTGGTAGCAGCAGTGTGTCAACATGAAGTGCCATCTTTCCCATGCTGGGCACTGTCCAATCAGAATTAACCAGTTAACTCCAAACTGGGTTACTTTAAGATTCACCTAAAATCTTTCATTTAAAAGATCTAAAATGAACAGGGTTTATAGGGGATTTTGACAATTAAAGTAATTAAGCCCTTCACAAAAACATGCTTTTAAACCGGCGAATTTTGCAATTTCTTCATGGAAAAAGCACATTTAAACTGAGTCTTTTACATCAGAATTTCCTTTGCAGCATACAAATCTATTCAGCAGCATTTCTGTCATTGAGTGCTGGAATTGGTTTGCAGCCTATAAGTAAGTATTCAGCCTTTGCTTGGAGTTTTCTCTGCACAGCTGAAATTGATATCTGTTGCCACTTTTATCTGCATTTTTCCTGTGTAACTGAAAACCAACTGTTGCTGGACTGGTTTTTCATAAAATAAATTTCTTAACTGCTGTCACTCAGCGAGGCCCAGTTTCTGAGCCACCTGGAGGATCTGTGATTTCAGTACACTTTTAATTTCAATGGGTCACTTGCCAAATGATTGAATTTAGCGCCAAAACAGAACTTTGAAGGTTGCAATTGGTTGTATTTTAAAAGGCATTTTCGGTACTTAGCCCACTTCTGTGGCCTTGTTTCATGTTACATGTAACAGCACCCACTGGCATTCCCCTGCAGTGAGTTCTGTTTTTACACCAACTTTGACTGTGTGGCAGGGTTGTGCAGCCTTTTGTGACTTATGAACCATGCACAGTTTTGCAGATCTTGTGCGCACAAGGGTTAGCGCATCAATTTTTGGCTGTTTCTTTCCCCATTGGCAAGGGGGTGCAGTGGGGCGCATTGGCATGGGTAAAAATATCCCACAGTACGCATGTTTCTAGGCGTGACAAGGCAAGGGATGGTATTGAGGGAGGACAAACTATCTTGCTAGGATTTGCCATTCAGATTGTGCAAGTGCAGTAACGCAAAGTGCAGGGGAAGGAAATGAGGGGGTAGTGCAAGGGGGAGGGAACAGGAAAGTGCAATCAGGCCAGCATTGCTCTGAGTAAGTGCAGCGTGACTTTGGGTAAGTGCAAGGAGGTGGGGGATTGTAGAGGTTACAGTTACAGCTCCCAGTGCGCACCAGGCCCAGAGGCAATGCAGGGGAGACTGGTCAAAGAGGAGCCCGGTACCCAGTGAGACTGAGGGTAAGCAAGCAACCAGTCGACACAGCAGACAGGTAGGTTAGCAGGGCAGGAAGTGAAAGCAGAGGGGAAAAGCAAGGTCTTGAGCTGCTTCAGGTGTTCCGGCTCAAGTTTCAGAGCGGCAGGGAGGGCATTCCAGAGGGAGGCACCTGTAGAGGAAAGTGATCTACTTCCTACTCTCTGCCGGGAGAAGCGTCTGACCCTCCGGGAGTTGGAGGCAGCGGAGCCAAGGGCTTGAGAAGGAAGGTATTAGGAAGAGCATGTTAAATGTATTGCATGCCCCGACCCCAGAAAGCCTTGTGGACGATGCAGAGGGTCTTGAACTTGATCCTTGCAGCCACTGGGAGCCAGTGGAGCGATTTCAGAGCTGGAGAGATACGGTCCCTGGGCTTGAAGCCAAGGGTAAGTCTTGCTGTCCTGTTATGGATTAGTTGCAGGGGGCAGAGAGTAGAGGAAGGCAGATTGAGAAAGAGGCTGTTGCAGTAGTCCAACCTAGAGAGAGCTAGGGCTCTGGAGACGATGAGCATCTGGTAATGGGCCTTCTTGGAAAGGTCAGTGATGTGAGGAGAGAGTGGAGTTGAAGGTGACCCCCAGGTTTTTCGCCTCGCAGGAAGGTGGACCATGGAGGGCGGGCAGAATGAGAGGGGGAAAGCGGGAGCAGTGGTCCCAGTGAGAAGGATCTCAGTCTTACTGTGATTAAGGCAGTGATCGTTGGAGGCGCACTAACCCTGAATCGTGGACAGTCTGGAACGTGCGAGAAGAGAGGAGGCTGTAACACTGAAAGTTAGAGCAGAAGGTTAAGATTAGGTGGGCCAAAGGGGCCACGTAGAGATTGAAGAGCTAGGGTGAGAGGTTATATCCCTGGGGAACACCACATGTGGCGATGTAGGTGGCGAAGAGAAAGGATCCAAGTTGTACCTGGGAGGGTCGGTCCAGGAGGAAAGGGGTCAGCCACTCCAGGGCCTGATCTGTGATGCCCAGGTTCTCACGGAGTCGATTGATCAGGATGGTGTGATTTACTGTGTCGAAAGCAGAAGAAAGGTCGAGGAGGATGAGGACAGAAGGGGCTGCCAGTATCGAGATGGAGTGTTCAGGAGAGCAGGTTCCATGCCTCTGGCTGCTCTGAAGCCAGACTGGTGGTCATGCAGACAACCAACAGTTTCAGTGTGGAGAGTAAGCTGGGGGATGGCCAGCTTTTCCAGAAGTTTGCATAGGAAAAGGGTGATGGAGATCGGGCGATAGTTAGCCGGAAAGGTAGGATCGGCAGAAGGTTTTTTAAGCAGGGGATGCACAAGGGAGTGCTTGAGGAGAGAGGGGAATGCACCAGTGGTGAAAGTGAGTGCAGAAATCGGTCAAGGCTGGCTCAAGGGTATCAATGTGGTCCTTGATGGTTCTGGATGAGCAGGGCAGCACCTGTTTGGATGACACCTTTATAGATCGGACTTGTCTAGAAACATTGTTGGGTGTTATCAGAGAGAAAGAGGAGAGGGAGAGGTGGCCAGAGGGGGGGGGAGAGGAGAGCGATGACAGGATGTATAGAGGGTCTGCGAGGGAACAGGGAACTGGGGAGGTGGAGCCTGCAGCAGGATTGGCCAGCTCCTTGAAGATTTTAGAGTTCGGCCGAGTTGTGAGAGGCTACAGAGATGTGGGCTTGGTTGTGGACTCTCTTCTTGGTCAGGACAGAGTCTGTATTGCCTTTGGTGCAGGCGGCAGGCCAGTTTGTCGGAGGATGCAACCGAAGCCCACCACTTCCTCTCAGCCACAAGGTCCTGTGAGTTTTGAGGGCTGAGAAACCCCAATACCAGGAGTCCTGCTGCCCATTCCGAGTGCATTGTTGCGGAAAGGCAAAACCCGTCCAAATCTTTGCTGAGCCCTCAAGGACACGCCAGAGATCTGATCCAACTCGCCGAGGCTCCCTCTGAGTGTGGGACTGTGAGAAGCGAAGATTATTGGCCGGGCGAATCACATCCTTTGTTGGGGCTGCAGAAAAGGCGCCAATTCCACGTGATGGAAGCCATGCCATCAAGACTGCTGCTGAGATCCAGTCCATTGTCCTGCCTTTCGTCATCGGGCCAAAGAATCTGGAGGTCTGGTCCAGCACAGCCACATCAAAGAGAATCCAGCCACAATGTCTTCTTCAAACTTAAGTTACTGTGGGGAAAAAGGTATTGCTTACCTAAGTCGCTCCAGAGCATTGGAGTGCACCCATTGGTGTCCAGGGTACCCCCCCTCTTACCTGAGACCCAGGCTGCTGCTTGTGTCCCTTTTATCAAGTCCTTGACAGGGTCTCCATCGTTGGTTGTTAACTTACTGCATCTTTGAATGACTGGAGACTGGAAGAAATCCACAGGAACTCTTCATATTCTGCTGCTTGTCAAGACTTTGAGCCCTCTCCTAACTGCCTTTAGCTAGGGTTGCGTTTTTGTACTTAAAAGCCTTGCTGTGCAAAGATAACATCCCAAGAACCTTGAAACTTGCTAGTATTCCACTAACTAACCATTTTCCTTCCCTAAAGTCACTTTCTTACGTGTATGCAGAGTAAATGCCTTATTGTATTTCTGCTAAGAACCACTAGTGAGTGTAGTTAATGCTATTGTATTATCGGTGTCTCTTGACTTTCTCACGTTGCAACAAATGTAACCACAAACTAACACAATGTGTCCTTTGAATTCGATTCTGAAGTATTCCGCAGTGTTCTAGTGTAAACATATGCCTCAGCATATGTTAAAGAGTGCCTCCCTCTTTCTCTCTAGGGTGTGTCCACTTTAAACTTCCCGGCACTGATCAGTAGCTTCCTAACACTAGATTGCTGCTTTGGCTTGCCGTTTCTGTCTCTTTTCCTTAATAATGCCCTCTTCCTCGTCTCAGTACTTAAAAAGGATGGGTTTTGAAAGATACTGTCGCAGACTTGGCAAATTGTTGAAGGCGATTACTATAAAATGCCGTCATGGCATGAGGAATTAAGAGAATATCCCTAAAAGGGAAACTGGGGATACCATGTCTCGTCTGATGCCTGTCCTCCTCCTTGAGGGGCGCCTTCCCCCGGACACCCGTGTGATCCACCCTCAGCCACCCACAGGGTCAGGATCAGGTAGCGGCTGCCGTCGCCTGGCCACACAGGGAAAGGAGAGATGACATCATCAGATTCATCACATTCCCCTTGGTTGCTACACAAGAGCTCTGAATGTTGGCCTGAGGAAAGGCCAATGGAACACATAGGATTCCGGCCAATGGAACACATAGGATTCCATTTTCCATGCCCAGCTTGTGTTATGCAGTTTCATAAATTCAACATCAAAAATAATTTCTGAATGATTTTTCTGTGCAGGAAAGTGGATGGTGTCCCTCGAAGACACATGCAATCACTTGTACTGCCTTATTTTGAAATGGTATGATTGAAGTAGTGACTACTTTGAAGGAAATATACCTTTTCATTTAGTGATTTTTATTCCTCTTGTATGTTGGAAAGTAAAAGCTCAGAAAAGGAAGATGTCAACCAGTCTTAATTGCCATCTTGCTTGTTTTGCTCTCGAAGGTTTAGAGATCCAAATAGAATTAATTTTGAAACTGCAGTGAGGGCCATAGCTAAAGCCCTGATGGGCTGCCTCTGGCCGGGCCATATAATGTGCACCATTAAATCTTTCAAAAATCTTGTGGCAAAAATGTTCCCCTAATAAGTCCTTTACTATACTATATTGTTAGATTAGATGTCACAAAGTAAAAAACACTCTGCGATAAAGTTGTCCAATAATGGTATATGGTGATTCATTCAACATAATGCATCATTAATTGCCACAAATGAGGTATCCTGCACAATAAAAACACAGTACATAAAAAATGATCACAGAACAGTAACACCGTCCGGCATGGCAGCCTCCCATTCCGTAATGGTGCCTGTAAAAAATACAGCGCTATCCTACCTCATTGCAGTGTCCATTTAGCTGCATGTTTTGCAAATTGTTTTTATGGGGGTTGAGCCAAAAATGTATAATCCCTTACCCTCCCCCTCCTTGAAAAAATGTAGTGAGAAATGTAGCAAAATGGTCGTTTCACTGAATGCAGTGAAACCGTTGTGGCGAGGTGGGCGTGCTCCGACAATGGTGGTGGTTAAGATGCAAAGACCCCATAAAAATCTCTGTGTCTCACAAAGTAGCTGATTGTTATGCACTGGGAGCTTCTGAAATTATTTAAGTGCACAGAGCAGAAAACGGCACATTCTTAATAAAATAACAAGCATTGGTATGCCAAGAAGCATAAATAACGATATTAAAAAATGCAGCAAAGCAGTTTAAAAAAGTCATTTAGTAAGCTGCATGGAAACAAAAATTGCTCTTCAAAGCTGGCAAACTTCCATACTTACTCGCTTTTGGCTGCAACATCAAGAGAGGCTCACACTGATAAACTAATTTTGTATCATAGCATAGCTGATTGACACCAGGGCCTCACTTGTATGCATCTTGAAGAGTTCTGCCATAGAGCCAAAGTTCTCTCTAGCTAGACTTAAAGCAATGTGCCAATTCCAATGCTACTGAATTCAAGTGCTCTACTATTTCTGGTATAGCGTTGTACAGATACACTGCAACGATCGTCATTGATCATAATTTGACCAAGATGAATAGTTTAAATCGCCCTTGCTATTCTGAAATTGTCACATGCCTAAAGACATTATTTCTCAGGATGTTTAAGAAATTAAGCTTGTGCCTAAACAGTTGTGTGTGGGATCATGCTGTGTGTTTGATCTATTGGCTTCCTGTGTTTTAGGAAAATAACAGTGAATGCTCTGGGGTCTCCAAGGTTTTCGTTGAAGTAGAAGAGTGCAGTTTGTGTACTCTCAAGACACCAAGTTCTGCTTTGGTCCCAAATAGTCGGATATGTTGTAGAGTCCTCACCTTTCAGATTCTTCAGAAGGCCATCTGCTCTTTCAGTGTGTCTGCATATTTGATGTTCAATATCTTCTTTGTTGTTTTTTAAAACCATTTTTTAAAGTAGGCGGGTCCTTTTCTGTTTTTATCTTTTATGGATTTCTGTTTCATTTGCATCTTGTTTTCTGAATTACTATCGACCATAAAATTCTATGTGCCCATCTTTCTTTTAAGATTGTGTCTAGCACACTACCTAGTAGTGTTTGGGTCTGCAATGCTGTGAAAGCTTTAGGCCGGTTTATTCTATTGTTTTGTGTACATACATCCTTGCAGTCTATCTGATTGTTGCATCCCCACATCTATTTCTGTCTGGGGTGGAAACACTTGCAAAATGGATGCAGCATAAAAGAGGACAATGAACCCAACAGGCTTGCTCAAAACAAAGGTAGGCGTTGGAGTTTAAGGTTATGCATGGACATTGCTTGCGTACATGATTTCTTGCTTGCGTTCAACACTAAATGTCAATTTTCGTATTCCCAGACATTAGGGCACAATATTGGACAGCTAGTTTAAAACAGAAAAGCTCTTGCACAGACTATTTCTCAGTTTAGTAACTTTAATTGTTTCTTGTTTGTTTGCAGAAGAAAAAGGAAATTTCCAGATCAGGTGTTAGAAAAAAGTTTGTGTTTGAGAGCAGCATTGCTTGCACTTCCCCAGAACAAACTATACTGGTTCCATCTTTGTCCGAGAAAAACCTGGAAGCATTTACATTTGCCATTGATCCATGTCACACTTCTCTGCCATTTTACATTGGAACGACGACGCAGACCTCATCCAAAGATTATGATGTGGATAAAGTCTCCACTCCAGTAGTTGGAACTGTGAATTTAATACCAGTGGTACAAATTGTCGAACCTCTTAAAGACTCTGCTGCTACCTTGTCTTCCACAGCTGAAACTGTAAATTCACCTTTGCAAATTTCAAATTCAGTTGCTAAGAATCCGCTAGACTTTCCTGCAGCATTGCCCCTCGAGTCAGGAGAGTCTTATTTAGCAGTGGAATCTGAGGAATTTACTGAAAGTGCCTCCATGTCCTATGAATGCACAGCTCCAGCACAAAACAGTGAATGCTCTACATCATTTATACTCAAAGAAGCATCTGCAGCATATGATACAAATGAGATAAACTGGCCTGGGGCACTAATAATTGAAAATGTGTCCATAGATCCGGTATCAGAAGTGGATCCATCTACCTCAAATTTCACAACTGTGCAGATGTTAACACAGATGGACGCAGTGAGCACAGTGGCATCTCCTGGCAAAACTGGTTCTCTTACTCTTGTCACAGTGCTTCCAGAAACTGTATTATCTTCTGCTATTACTGCACCAATTGTCTCAACTGTGCCAATTGTCTCCAACCATGCAAACCTATCACCTGGGCAATGTGCCAGGCAGAAGGCTATTGCCCGTTTGGAAGAAAGCCAACTGAACATATTGAAGGAACAGCATCTGGAGGAGCCTATGCATCTGGAGGAGCCTATGCATCTGGAAAACAGTGTCACAAATGAACAGCTTGTTGCCATAGCTATGAGCCTCCAGAAGAAGGTGAAACTGCTCCAGCAAAGACACAGACGGCACAGATCCAAGATAAAGTCCATGGAACGCATTGTGGAGGGTCTGCGGAAAGAGAACTTGATTTCGGAGGAGAAATTGAAGATTTTGGAGACGGTAAAGTATATAAAACTATAACCTGTAATTGTAATGTATCATACAGTCTTGAACACGTTATAACATGATTATACGTTTGTCACATATGCAAGTCTTTTCTTTAGATTGCCATCAGCAATTCTTTTTTAGGTAACTGGTCTCTAGAACTACAAACACGCACAACTCGTATCCATTCCTTGTCTATGAATACAAAATAAATGTTCTGCCTGCTTTTCCAGGCTTTTTCACTTCCTTATTCTAGAAGAGTGATCTGTAAGAAAAACGGTTTATATTCATTTAACCTTTTGACTGCCGTTGGAATTTCTCAATCGTACATATAATTCTCCAAGACCCACCCCTTCCTATGGTAAAAATCTGCGTGAGGCTTTCCTCGTACAGGAAAGAAAACATCTCTGGAAATGAGAAGTGGACCCCAGTGGAGTGACAAATATTGCAGCCATTAACTCCCCCATCCACATTTTGAGGCTGTCCGAATGAGTATAGTTCCTGGATTCTAAATCTTTAATGTTAGGGTGAGGGTTCAAAGAAATGAAATGAGCATCAAACCCATGGTGCTTTATGTACGTAGGGTTCCATGTGATATTGTCACCTGGAAGAAGTCACCAGGTAAGCAGCAACTTTTTTCCCGACCCCCTAAAATACTTTCCCCAAATATTCTAGGAGTGGTATCGTTTTATATTATAAGCTCCCATTGTTG
Source organism: Ambystoma mexicanum (assembly GCF_040938575.1). NCBI lineage: Eukaryota > Metazoa > Chordata > Amphibia > Caudata > Ambystomatidae > Ambystoma > Ambystoma mexicanum. The sequence continues at coordinate 871,595,733 of NC_090923.1, read as the reverse complement.
AATTTTTGGGGAAAGTGTTAGATTTTAATGAGGGTGAATTCTTTGGGCAATGTTGCCGCCTGGCGGACGTTTCCCAAGTGACTTTATCACTGGACACTGGACTTGGCTATTAAAGCATGTAATTCTTTTGTCACAAACTTGTTTCATATGTAAAGATCTGTGGTTCTTCTTATGCTCCAAAAATGATCTTTGATTTTTAAACAAAGCAGGCAGGATCGCTCATTAGTTCTGTTGTCACCTGTGAGGAGTTAGAAAGGTGAGGTAAACGCAATAATTTTGGTTTCTGAACTTGCGTCATTTTACTAACCAAAATTAAAACCGAAAAGCACCTCACTACCTTAATCAACAGAGAATGTCCCTGCCCACCACAAACAAAATGAACAAAGGGAAAGTTCTAACCCGCCACTAAAACAGAAAATAATATCAATCATCACATGATATCCTTGACAATAACATTCAGATTTATAACCATATAATTCCTCTTGAGTAACCTGGGTTGAATTCCACTTGCCTACGTTTTCAATCTTCCTTTTCAACAAAGAAAATAGCCCAAGAGGTTCATTACAACATAAAGGTGCAATAACAGTTCTTGCCCTTTGCCATAGGTCACAGTATGATATGATATGGCATTTATAACGCGAATATATACAAGTGTTTCAAAGCACCAAAATGATGTTCCTTTTTAAATGACCACACAAAGAAAATAGGTTTTGTCCTTAATTTATATTTCACAACATTCTGTAGACAAAAATTCAATTTGTCAGAATGGCTTTCCCCAACACCTGACCTACTAGAGTTACTTTTCTTAGAGATTGCTTTTCCCCACTTGCCACTACCTGTGTATCTTCACCTGCCCAGCAGTGCCATACGGTAATCCAGCATACTTTTTAGAGTTTTCTTCTTTAGCAACCAAAGACGGTTAGTTATGTTTCAAGTATTTCATAATCCTTGTGATTCTTAATTTTCTCTTGATTTCCTTTCCAAATTGGGTTGTTCGGTCTAGGCCCAGTTGTCGGACCCCCACAGTCCACCCATCACAGGTCACGCAACTGATAACCCTTGAAATGTGATGATATTTTAAGTTGTTCAACACAGATTTTCAACGCTGCAGCAGTGTCGGTATCACTTTATTTTTATCCATTGAAGTTCCAACGGTTTTGTTTTTCACGCATGCGATTAACATACAAATTTGATTCTACAACTTTTCCCAGTTTACGCCTTTACAGGCAGGCTAGGCCTCTTCCTTCCACCCACATTTCATGGCAGGCCACCCTCAGCCCCTCTAATTTCCACTGTGTACTTCAATTTTATAAGGTTGCTTCACCTTCTTTTCTGTAGACTTTAACAAGATTTCATTTTCATACCATCTTCATACATTAGGGAACAGTCCCAACTACTCAGCATTCCTTCAAGGTGAATAGCAATCACCCTCTTCCGAATATGCATAGTACAAATGCTGAGACTTTATACTATGAGTTTGTGCTGTTCCCCAAATATTTACTGAACCACAAACGCCATTCTTCAAGTCCGTGTCACCAGGGAATCACTTTTACCCATGCGTGATAGACTAGTTTTAAAATAGAAGGCAGGAGAATGTTACTTATCCCTTTTTAAACTTCTTCTTTGCTTGCAAGAGTTACAAATGTAACTAGCCTTTGTCTATAGCATTCACTGCGATTTACCTTCCATAAAGCCAGTTGAATGGTTTAACAATCTCTTGTTACTTTGTCTTAACTCACATGTCGAATATTCAAAAAGGAATTAATTCAGCAATAAATCTTGGAAGTTTCTCTGCTTCCTAGAATTCGCGTACAGAGCGATCCAATGTCTCTTGTCTCTGAGTAACTTGATGGTAATATACACTTGCCTCTGCAAATCCCACAAACCTTCATATAACCTGTCGGTTCCTGGGGTCCTCATCCCACCCTTTTTACCCTCCGGTGCTTCGCTAATGCTCGGAGGCACCGAAGGAACTTTCTGGGAGCTTTGGGAAGGTATTAAAACAACCCCACCTTCTGCTGCATAACTCTGTGCACCGGAACTCCTGCTCCGGCACCTCTCACGAGAGGATCCTCCCAAACCCTTAAAGTTGAGCATATCAGCCTGCCTTACATACAGCAACGCTACTCGGCACTCCCCACAAGCCCTGTGTCTCACCTTCCAGTCAACCTTCACTGCTGTTTCACTTTTCTCGACTTTCTCTTGCCTCTGCTCATGCATTCTCCTTCACCGACCTGCACATGGGAGGTTCTTTTTTTTTTTTGTTTACCGGTCTCCCGGCCTAGGGGTGAGCTATTAGGCATAATTGTCCGACATCTACATTGTTCCTCCTCCCTGATCCCCTGGCGCAGGACTAGAAGGATTATGGGACCGGTAATCCAACATTTCTAAATTTGTTTTTTTACCAATTTATTGATTTTAACTTTAGATTCCCTTTTCACCATTTGACAGCTAGTATTACCAGGATGTTTACACCTTTGAGGATAAAGATGTCCTTTGATGTTGCCAACTTCAGAGGGAATCTCTTTACCTCCGCCAGATATTTAATCCTGTAAATCGGCCCCATTTTCCTGTGTTTTGTCTCCCACCCGGAAACCCTCTTGCAAAAGCCTACACTCGCGGTCAGAACCCGAAAGCAATCGCCTTTCCCCGGAATCAATGGAAGAGGAAAAAGTGAGGATGCCCGCAGGATCCGCACACACCTTCCCCCTTTTCATAGGGGTATTTATTTCAAAAGAGTACAATAGGAGTGTGCCAGACTGTCCATCTTGGAATGATAATCTTCTATCGGTATATGTGAGAGTGTAGTTTTTGATAACGTTTTTTTCTTTGTATGGCATGTAACATTTTTATTAGGACTATAATACATACTGGAAGTGATCATTAGAAATAAACATAGTAAACTGGATCTTTTTACAGTATTAGTACAGTTAAATAATGTAACATTTTTGTATTCACTACTTCTGCTGAGAATGCACGCCATTTTGTCTTTCAATGCCCTTCCTTCCTGTGAAAGTTATATTTTGATTAAAACCAATTATCTTTTTTTATTGTGATCTGCAGTGCTCCAAAGCTATCCCATGGCATGTGTTTGTAGCTTATCCAGTTCTGTGTTTGCTTTCCATTCTGTCCATTGTAGGTTTGTTCATCCCACTATTAATGCAATACTATAAGTGCCGGAATGCAAAGAAAGAGGCAGGTCTCGACAGGTGGTTCATGTGCAATGGTGAACACCTATGAGTTATGAACCTGGGACACATGTGTTATGATGTTCAGGGGCATTCCGGTAAATATAGAGCTCTAATAAATAACACGCTATTTCTGGTCAGTTTTAGCATCTGCTCATAAATAGCAAGGCTTTGTTGACTGGTAACTGAAGCATGTGTCCCAGATACATAGTACTTCTACTTATTACATAATACTATTTCTCACATTTCATTCAGAATAATTCCCTATCCGTAAGGCATTGGGGCCTGTAGTGCGTTGGTCAGCACGGTTCCCCATTGCTGTTCCCCATTGGGAAGCTATATTTTAATTTTTTTATTTAATTAATTTACTGTTTTTTTTTATTTTTATTTATTTTTTTTACACCGTATGGAAAATGTTATATTGGATCAGCCGCTAGCGAGATGACACATTTATTTCCCTCGCCGCCACCATGGCCTCCACCCATTCTTCACTCAAGGGTGCATAGGCCCCCTTCCCACTTTTTCTTTCAGCTGTGTTATAGGGAAGTGCTGAAAAGTTGTTGGTGGCCTGATATAATACAGCTATCCCCTTTTTTATATCACCTCTGTAAGCAGGCTCACCTCTAAGGGCTATGGTCCGGGAAGTGAAGTTTCCTCCCGAACTGGGCCACTACTGCATGTGTTAGGCCTGCATATGTCTCTGCCTGCTTCTGACCAAGGCCATATTTGTCCCTCAGACTCAGGATAGGGGCGCATGGCGTTTTGTTCAATCACATCCCCTACTCTTACTATCCCCATCCTGACCCACTGTGGTTGGCCTCCCAATTTCTTGATCTCCCCCAGTGCTGGGTTATCCCATGCAGGCAGAAATCTTTCCATCCCATCGCTTTTGTGACCTCCTCCCTAATGTGTATTACCCTTAGACCTGCCTGGGTTAATGGCCTCCAACCCGTGCTCCCATACAGCACTTGCTGTGGGTCTGCCCCCTTCATTGCGTCCAGTTCCAGCCTTGTGTGCCGGAGTTGCCTACCCCTGAACAACCATTAATTTGCAACGATCAGCAGGGCTGCCCAATAGTATTCTGACAGGCAGCCCCACCTCTCCCTCCCATACCGACCAGGTCAGTGTGCTCAACGCTATGCGGGTAGTCTTATTCCGCCATATCACCACTCTAATCAATGTGTTAAGGATGTCAAATTGTTTGTTTGGAAGCCGCACCGGGGTGTTCTGCAACATGTATGTTAATTGGGGAAGTGCTGACATCTTCCCAAAGTTTATTTTTCCTAATGGGGTCACTGGTAGGGTGGCCCAGTGGCTGGCGTCCACCCCACCCGTAGTCTTAACTATTGGGTCAAGATTGTGTTCTAGGAAAGTCCCCAAGTCCTTTTCTATCTGTATTCCTAGATATTGGCCCCCAAACTCCCCTTGAACTGCATAGTGACTGACTTCTCCCAGTTAATCTTCAGCCCACAGTACGGTTGAAATGCTTCCAGTCTTTCAATACTTCTCTGCCACGAATGTGCCGGGTCCCCCAGGTACACCAGGAGATCGTGCCCAAATTGCATTATGTGATCCCAAAACTGCATTGATAGCTGGTCATCTGTGCCCAAATAGCATTGTGTGACCTCCAGACTGCATTGATGGGCCTCTCTCCCACTATACAGGTGTCTCAAACTTGATTAGCCTCTCTCCCACTTCACAGTTATCTCAAATATAGCTCACTCGCACATTTAGCAAACTCCCGTATCTCAAATATAGCTCACTCGCACATTTAGCAAACTCCCAGCTGAGACAGAAACCACCAGCGAACTACGGTGGTGGGTCACCCTGACTAGGGCCTCTCGCATCGCAAGGCGAAAGTCCAATCTACGCCCGTCCAAGCCACCCTCCAACCAGCTGATACACCACCCAATCCATACAGCCTGCTCACCACTATGAACCGCGCTTAGGGAGAAGGACAGTAAAAGAGAGCCACCAATAACACCCAACTTAATAACCCTTACCACCCACTTCCTCTCATAGGACAGCGACTGAACGAGTCGTCAACTCCAGCCGAAATACCACCCATAGACGGAGCCAAACTAGTAGCGGACACCCCCTCACCAGCCACTACACCACAAGACAGCTGGTCCAAAGCAGGATCAACTAGACGTAACCAAACAAAGACTAAACAACTCTCAATCCTACAATGCCACGCCAAGGACCAATTCCGAGAAAAAGACGGAAGAGACGAAAGAACAAACACACCAGAACAGCAACCTAGAACAACCATAGACTGGACCCCCACAGGCAGGAACACAAACCGAAGAAACGCTGAGAAGAGAAAAATCCCTCTACCTAACTCCATACCTAGCAGACAACTGGCCACCACGGCAATCCAACCCAACATCAGAAGCAGCAACATCAATCAACCTAATAACAAGCAAGTAGAAGAAGGATGCCGAAAACAAACAACATACAGACGACCGACTCAACAACCCCCTACATCACCAAAGCAAGAGGAACTTCCAATCAACAACCACAACCCCCGGAAGACGAACCCGATGAACACAAAAAACCCAAGACAAAACCTAGAAGAACTCTTTGAAGTCGCTGACGCCCCAAACCTTGCAGCCCAACAAGTTACCGACCAAGAAGGAAACCTCAGCACCGAGCGGAAGACGACCACGACAAAACCCAAACCAAACAACACCTCCAAACTTCACTGCAATCTAATAAACATAAGATCCATGTCAAAACACTCAACAGAGATCTTCGACCTACTCGACGACGACGGCATTGACATCCTGTTCATCACAGAAACATGGCTAGACGACAACTACAAAATCACACTCCAAAGCTGCCTTCCGACAGACTTCAAATGCCTACAATTAAACAGAAAAAACAAAAAAGGAGGAGGCATCGCTATAGCATTCAAAGAACACCGGAACATAAAAACTGACGAACGACTCAACAACCTCAGCTGCGAAACCATGGTAATACACCTAACAGCGAGCCCAAAAACCAACATCATTCATCCTGGTACACAGACCACCAACATATGATGCAACATTCGTCGATAACTTCATAGAAGCCATCACCAACTTAGCCATCACCACGAACACTCCGTTAACAGTATCTTTATTGCCATTGCTTCAGTTTATGTGCCCATCTTGAAATACAGTTCCAACGCAGCAAAGCTCTGAATGCGTCTCAGCATCTTAGAATATTAAACCCATCTGCCAGATTCAGACCCCAAAAGGACACTGTCCACGCGATTATATCTTCCCAAAAATCTGCACAGTTAAGTGAGGCTAAGTTAAGTCTCCACAGGGGTGCGTATATGTATACGTTTAGTAGGGCAGGTGCATGGTCCTAGAGAGTTATCTGCAGAATTATTGCAGCTCGCTAACCTATGCACTATGTTTGAGTGCATCAGCCAGTAAGCCAGCTGCGCACGGCTCTGGTGTCTTTGTGAATAAAAAGTGAAGTCTTTTTTTGTGGAGTTTGCAGTACGCCACACATCTTAGCCCACACTCCGGCATCAAGTTAGTACAGGCTTTCTTAGGTGTGTGTGTGTGAAGGGGCATGCCGGGCTGCCTGTCTAGAGTGCCTATAAGGGCAGTGTTAAAGTTTCCCCCAGCCCAGTTTCCCCCGCAAAGGTGCTGAACACATGTACAAAATATCACAGGTTATCCCCAACTGGGCAGCATTGGTCTAATAGGGTTCTTGATTGGTGAAATAGAGAACCATTGGATAACGACCCTCCCCATCTGATTTTGTCAGTAAATACAGAAACAGGATGTTTTTATTGATCCGTATGGAAACTGCCCTTTTCCCGCAGTATCTCACCTAATGGGCTTGGCCCACCCAGCCCCTACACAACGTTTCAGATTCTATGAGATTGAGATAAGTTTCCTGGAGAAATTATACATCCATTTGATTGTTGTGTCAAATTCATCGATTTGCATCTCTTCATTGGGTTATTCAAACCTTGAACATTTAGCGTTATCAGGTTAAGTTTGATGTGTACCATAATTGGGGAAACCGATGCGCCACCAGCTGACCACCCGCGACAGGTTTGTGTTTACCTATGCTTGAGCCCCTTTGGTAATTACTGTTACTCTATGTATATAGAGAGTCATCTAATTCTGATGAGGGGTGCACTGTTTCAAGTATGCTCACAACCTTGTATGTGTATAGGTCAAGAGGTGTCAAAGGAGTCGCACCCTGGGTGCGTTGACTGTGTTGGGTACCATGCATGTAACAAAAAAGAAAATAAGAATCATAGCGAAGGACAACATCCAAGAAGTAAAATTGTCCCTTTAAAGAGACATACTAATGATGAAACTCAAATCTCAGAAAAAGATCTAGCTGGAGCAACGACTGAGCACATGTACACCAAAATGAAGAAAATCATCAATCCACAAATGGAAGACATGGATTGGTCATGGGTTGCCAAAACTATCAATATCACGAAACACAGCTAATGCTCAAAGATCCAGGAGACTGGCAATATATGTATTGCCTCATGGAACACACGTGGGCATTCACATCTCTTTGAAAATACATCCAATGAATTGAAGGACATATATTTGCTCTGTTTGCAAGAGACTTGGTTACTGCAACCACCAGTAGCAGACGGTTTTGAGATAGCCTTTAACAGAGCAATTAAAAGGGAAAAAGGCCGACCAATATCAGGAATGGTAACTCTTGCAAAAATATAAAGTGGAATACGTATTCTATCTCATACTAATGTGTCACCATATATACAAGTGTGCAAAGTGAAACTTCCAGAGAGATACGTGAACAAAAATAATTTACTAATACTGATCAATATATATTGGCAACATGCAGCAATATTACTAGATAACTTTATTGAAATCATTTCCGAATTAATCTGTAATATCACAAGGAATGAAAAGGATACAAACATCTTAATATGTGGAGACTAAACATAAATTGCCTGTCTAACACAAATGACTCCTTTGAAGATAAGATAACCAATGGTGAACAGGCAGCCAGGCGCTGGATGTTAGAAATGAAAGTTTTGAACCTACAGATGTTGAATGGTAACACGCCAGGGGACATTCCCGCCCAAGCAACCTGGCGAAGAAATAGGCAAAGATCGACAATTGACTATATGTTCGTAGATGGAATCCTAAGAAGCAATGTTATGTGTCTGAAAATCATTGAAATGAAGGTCAGCGATCACTGCCTAGTAAAACTGTATTTGAAATTAAACAAACCTAGAAGACCAGCTGTCAATGAAGCACCGACGCTTGAAGTAGGCCCTGGTCGTAACAGACTAAGACTGAATGAGAATAATATCATCTCACTAAGGAAATCATTGGAAAAAAAACCAGAAATGGAGCAAATCGAGTATACCACTTTATTAGAGATATACCGGGAGATAAAATGTACCAAGGCAAGACCGGACTTTAAACAGCTCCATGCATGGGATGCAGAGGTTAATGAAAATAAAAAAAACCTGAAAAAAGCATTGAGAATGCTCAAAAAGAAGGCGAATATAAATAATCAAAGCATGATAAGATATTTGAAACAATCTTATAAGAACTGGCTAATTAGCCATAAACACATCATGTTACAAAGAGATGCTGAAATTATGATCGAAGTACTCGCTAACAGAAAGAACAGGGATGTTTGGACCTTGTTGAATAACACCTCAACACCCCAAGGAGCCATTATAAAATCTATGATTCCGGAAGATCAATGGGTAAGGCACTACGCAGGAACATTTAACAACAATCGACCCAAGATAAGAACTCCACCATCCTCAGAGCATGAGTGGTCAATTGAAATAAAGAAAGGGGACATCTACAGAAACATACTAAAATTAAGGACATCAAGAGCACCGGGACCAGGCGGTCTAACAAATCAACAGCTAAAACAACATCCAGAATTATGGGCAGAATTCTGCTACTCATTATTTCGGACCATTCTTCAGATGAAACAGATACCCACATTCTGGCGGTGTGCCATTGTAGTACCAATTTTTAAAAAGGGTACTCAAACAGACCCCAAGAACTACCGGCCGATAGCTTTGCTCGATGTGGTCGGCAAAATCTTTGCCACCCAGCTCCAAATCCAACTATTAAAATGGATCCAAGATTCTAAAAGATACGATCCTCGACAAACAAGATTTGTGAAAGGGGTGGGTTGCGGGCTGAACTTGACAATTTTTAACTTTCTGAAGATGGAAGCTATCCGCCAAAACAGAAAGATCTATGTAGCGTTTGTTGATCTGTCTAGTGCTTTTGGTACCATCGACCGAGAGATGCTCTGGGAAAAGATGAAGAAATGGAATTGCCCAGAAAATCTACTTCAACCTATAAAGGAACTCCATACGGACACAGTCATTAAAATCAGACTAGATTCAAGTGGAACGTTGAGCAAGTCAATTGAAATGAATCAAGGTGTGAAACAGGGCTGCCCGCTTGCAGCCACGTTGTTTGGCCTATTTATGTCTGACATTGGCGATAGTTTGCAGATGTAAACTCCTTTCCACCGAAAATAAATGGGCAGGCAATAAGTTGGATGCTATATGCAGATGACATTGCATTACTGGACCTTACACCGATTGGACTAACTCGAAAACTAGCAGCTCTGGAGAGATACGTAGAAAAGAACAAACTAAAAATCAATCCTGTAAAATCTGAAATAATAATCCTGCAAGATCTAACACGAAACAACAAACGGAATACAAAAAGCATTCCGAAGTGGAGATTGAGAAATGACATCTTGAGATGCGTGAAAAAGACAAAGTACCTAGGCGTCTGGATCAACAGTAACATAAATGATGCACCCTGGGCAGAGAATGCTAAACAAAAATGTAGATAACTAACATGTCAAGGAGTAGTAATAAACAAAAAGTTTGGGAAATTCTCGTTGCAACCAGTAATAGCCGATTACAATCAAAACGTCATACCAACACTGATCTATGGAGCAGAAAGCGCCTTAGGAGTGTCTGCCACTCTATGGCCAGAACTAGAAAATCAATATTGGAGGAGAGTTTTGCAATTACAGAAAGGAATCTCGAGTGCATGTGTGAGATACGAACTCAATCTAATATCCATGCATGCCCGAGTGTTATGGAACATGCTATCCATATATCGGAAAATCATTATAGTTGAGTGTGCTCCCCAGTTTAAGATCTTACAAGATGCTATGAAGGGCAACCGAGAAACCCTATTATGCAAATGGACTGACGGTTGTAGAAATCAGTTAGAGCTACTGGGAACTGATCTAGACACACTGAGAAACAACCCGAATTATGTGAAGAAAAAGCTATGGGAACAGGATTGGTGTTCGACAGTTGACGATCGTAATCGTCACAAGCTTATGGAAGATGCAGCAGTTGAGGCAAAAGATCGAAAGAAATTGCCACAATACCTGATGAAAACTGCTGATGCAAGACATCGAGCAATCTATATGAAATTTCGGCTGAATTTAATTAACACCAGAGTAAGCCAAGCCATAAGAACGCGGAAACCGATAGCGTTACTCGGGTGTCGTCTCTGCAATAAACAGCAAGAGACCCTTAAACATCTCACACTGTATTGTGAAGCCCTGAAAGACCAGAGATCTGTGCATTTAGGACATTTAGTTCGGAAATACGCCACTCTATGCGGAGAGGAACTATGGCAAAAATTTCATAACCCTTGTGAAAAAGACATTTTCGGGTTGGCATATTTTTTGCAAATACTCGAAAGCTTGCTAAAAGACAGCTAAATGGGAGGGAGAATCTGTAAACTAAGCCACGGGTGCTTCAAAAATGTTGAGATGTGGTGATGAGGTGAAGTAAAGTCAGATAAAAGAATGGTAAAGGAGTAATGAATCGCCTGAAGCGAATAGAGTTAATGAAAGGTGGGACTATCCGAAGATGGGTGGTAGCAGTAAGGCATGGAATGTAACACTCTGGTATGAAATAATGTACTGATATGACTCATTTTCTGAAGCACCCTTTAGAGAGGGGAGGAATTGTTTATAATTTCTTTTTTCAAAAAGTTTGTATAAACTAAATGAAAAAAAATAAATAAATATGAAGCATAGCAATTAGAAAATGTAACCTTGTGTGCCATAGAACATAACACAATAAGAACAGTAGGAAACCAGTGTGGAGGTAAAGACTGGTCAGCATTGTGCTGCACAGGCCGTATCGCCCATCCGGCTACAACCATAAAATGAAATATAGCGAGATAAAAAGTTGGGAGGTAAAAGGTAGGCCTGTGTCCCTTTTTATAGATTTAGGAACAACTCTATCGCCCTCTGTGACTGCTTCATTTCCCCTTTGTGTGCTAGAGTACTTTGTGTGAGCCCAACTGATCACAAGAGCATTTTTCCCTCTTTCTTTCTTCTGCGCCATTTCGTCTTTCTAAGTTGAAATCTTCGCTCCCCAGAACAAGTGCAACAGCGATCTTTATCAGGGTACCCGCTACCCTTACCAAGGGTAATAGCGGAATTTGGCACCTTACCATTGTCACTGTCCATCAGTGGCATGTGTTACTGCCTTTGAACTGTACATGCCTACTTTTTAGACCTCTTTCCCGCTGTCAAGGGTTGATTTCATCTCTTAGTTATATCTTTCCATTCCTGGCGAGGGCCCTTTTGGTTTCCTTCTCGGCAAACAAGTTTCCTCTGGGGCTGAGTCCTCTAAGCTCGCCTGAGCCAGTGTTTTCTGCTGAATATTTTGCTGTTGCAGGAAACTCTAATAAAATATATGCTACTGTTTCTGATGTTGGAAATGCCAAATGGCAGGAAACTGGAAACTGGAGATAGTATCAATGAGCAGAGTTTTTCAATGCCTTGAACAGGGGTTTGAATTCTCTTCTCGAGACCTCTGCGGAAAAGTCATTAAAGAGCCTGACTGTCGACCCACTGAACTGGAGGTGGGCTTCTGGCGGCGAAAAGCCCTCACCCCGACTTTTTTGCATTTAAGAAGCGCACATTAATTGGCTATGTGAGCTGTTTCTATCACCAGGTCTCTGCGTTTGGTATTTTGTAGATGTTCTTAGGTTTGCAGCTTTTGCACCTTCCAGCAATCCCTCTAACCCCCCAAAAAATTCAGAGCGGTTTTCTGGATCATCAATGTTTGCATTGAGTCGTTGCATCTCGTTGATGGCAGAATCCAACTCTGAAGTTTAGAGTTTACTTTTTATCTTCCACCGTGCTGATTCTCTGTTAGTTACCTGTTATTCGCTCGGCCTATGCGTTTATTTGGCTATTGACCTATAAAGTTCCTTCATGATGTCCTGAACCATGGTGTTGGTTTCCTGAGTACATTGGTTCAAAGTCTTCACGTCTTCGGCAATGACCTACAGCTGCAGATGGTATCCATTTTATTTTGGTTCTTGTGGCACTTTGTCCTCTTATTGGTGCTCCAGGCCCTTACCTACTATTCTGATTTTCCACGCCAGTAGTGTCTGTGTGTATGAGCATAGTTAAAGCGCATTCATAAAGAGTTTTGACACCCCCTGCAGAGGGTTCTTGTTGTTCCCCACTCCTAGGACAGTTACGTGAGCCCATTGGAGACAATTGGAGCCCACCCAGGGTATGAGCACATTTCAGGTAAGGCGCATGCAGAGGGCTGAAGGCCCCTGCCCACTATCAGTTAGACCAGTCTGCTCTCCTCGCAGCAAAGCTGATCCAAGCAGCCTGGAACCCAGTCTAGAGCTTCAATTGCCCCAATCATTGAAGGGCAGCCCTCCGGCTCCTCTGCCTGACCCATATGACCCCCGCATGCTGTTTGGGCCATTTCCGCTCTGGGAGAGTAAGGCTGAGCAGAAGCAGCCCGGGGAGTATCACAGCTGTCTGGTGCAGCAGGAATGCTCTCCACCGCGTCCTGACTGCCCGGCCGTGCCTCAGCATGTTGTATTGCGTGATCATTACCAGCTCTGTTGTCTCGCGTTAATCTTGCTGATTGTGCCTCCTCACTTTGTGGGATATTATTCTAGCGGGTGTCCCCTCCAGTGACTTGATCACCAGAAGGCGCAAGGATTGCGAAGCCTGCGCAACTCTTCCAATCTGCATCAGTGCTGTAGTTTAATGGCCTCCTTTATTCCGCCACCTGTTCCCCAGCGCATCTCCACTCTGTCTGCTCATTTCAGCATTTTCTTATTGAGCATTTATTAGCAGCCACAGAGCAGAGCTGCACTAGGACGCAGCCATCTTGCTCTGACTCTTGAGCAACCCCCCTGGGGTTCTTTTTAATTATGTGTGTCAGTGAAAAGCCATTTTGAGTTCAAATTTTTTAATATAGCGTTCTATTCGATGAAATAATATATACATAACAGGCTACAACAGCTAGGATTGACTCCACCACCTGGCATATATTTTCAAGTTTAGCCATGTATAGGGCTTGACGTCTGAGTGTAATTCCAGGCTGTATAGTCATATTTCTTAAACGCGATCATTGTTTGAAATATATTTGTGTTTGGAATGCACTTAAATTACATTCAGGCGATGCGAAAGAATTTATAACTAGAACAGCGAGTCACGTTCAGTTCAGTTTTAGTTTTCTGGGCTGTGCCCCAATGATATCTTTGTTATGGGACCCTGTCAACAAAGGATAAGCAACGATTCTGGGATGCACTCCAGACATTCTGCGAAGCACACCAGGTGCATCAGTTAATTATGGCAAATAAAAATATATGTTCTAGTTCAAAGTAATCCTTTAAAGAACTACAATATTTCTGAGCACAGCCAATATGGAAGAGAACGGATGAAGGTAGGTTAGAGGATATTTTGCGAATAACCGTGACGCAATAAGGAAGCATCTCATCTTGTAATTGGGTGAAAGGTTCAAGCAATTTACTGTTGGCCTTGCTCTAGACATAAACAAGCAACGTACTCCTGTGAAATGCTGCCATATAAGGATGACCTCAGCAGCATTTAAATCATGACCGTGATGGGTTTTAAGTGATCTTGGCTATCTCCTGTTCTTTACGTTGATGGTCAGAAAGTGAGGTATGCAGTGGGATGTGACTATAAAATAGGAGAGAGAGAAGGGCTGTTCTGACCAGGGCTGGAGGACACCCACAAGCAGACTGGAAATTCTCTTCATGCAAACCAATGAAGCGGGGACGGGGGAAATTGTCCTCCTTTTTCTGGCTGGATTTTGAAGCCCCTGAAATTTAATTGTGTTTTTTTGAGTCTGAGACACTTTGTTGAGCTGTATGGGGAATATCCCTACCCCTGGCAACCAGTTTACCACATATTCAACAGGCTTCCAGGCATTCCGCCTACAACGCTGATCTCTCTACCTTCTGAGGATAGTAGTGAGTCTGAGCACCTGTTTTACCCATTTTTTAACATCGCATTGGGAAAGAGAAAAGGTATTGAGAGGGCAGATCATTCTATGAGGTTGCCTAGTGAGATCTGATGAGGTAGACCGTTACTTTTGAAGTGGTGTGGTGTGATGGAATAAGGAGGCTTTAAAGAGGTGTTTTTTTTTCTTGGATAGTTGAACATTTATTGGATTTTATTGAACACTCATAACAAAACCTACCTACCAGCCCGAGGTTCATATATTTATCACATCATCAACCATTTATGTTCATTAACATAACACATGCAAAAACATTCCTTCCCCCTACAACCTCTCCAGCACAATTTAGGGTTACTCGGATGATTGTGGTGAAGGCAAGATGGAGTTTTTTACCATCTTGTTAAAATCTTATCCTGGGTCTCGGCTAGTCAGTGGTGGGGAGGGGTGGGCCAGAGATTTTGTTGCCTCTTTGTAGACCGCCTCCCACACCTCCCCAGTAAAGGGGTGACCCAATTCTCTGCCTCCTCAAGCCCCAGTGAGGCCTTGCAGTCCTCAAAACGACATATTTTCTGGTTCCAAAAGAAGTCTCCAATTTTCCCCACCCCCTTTTCCATTCACTGGGTGAATCCTCTGTCCGGTTGCCCTGGTGTGAAATCCTCATTATGGAAAAGAGGGTTGAACGGGGAGGGGAAGGTGATGGATCACTGCATCTTGCTCACGCTATCCCAGGCCACTAGGGATCCCTATGTAACCGGTTTGACATATAGACTCTGCGCTCTCACCTGTCAAGGGACCCAGGATTGGGTCCATATATGGCACCCCACAATCGCCTGTTCCATGCAAACCTATATATTGTGTGAATCTCGCTGGACCCGGTCAATAATGGGTCTGATTTGATTTCTGCGGCCCTGTAATAGGCCCACAGTCTGGGGAATGCCACACCCCCTTTATCCTTTCCGGTGTATAGCGTGCACCTATTGATCATGGGAGATCCCTTCCCTCCATAGGAACTGTACTAACACGGAGTCCTATCTCTGCAGGGTATGCCTGGAGTTAGAGATGGGAAGAGCCTGAAAGAAATGCAACAACCTTGCTAAGATGTTAATCTTGATGATGGCTATTTTGCTGAACCAGGAGAGACGAAGGTCAGCCCACTGGTCCAAATCTTTTAATACCGCTGAGTGGTGAGTAGTTGGCCCAAAAAATATCCCCCTATCTTGGCTGGGATGTTGAATCCAAGATACTTCACCATCCATTACCATTGGTTGTGGGATTCTGGTCTCGGGGAGGGTCATCAGCCAAATGAATCATAGATAAAGGTCCCTTTTCTTTAACGTTATCAGCCCATATGTATCCAATAACCGTTCTGGATGTTGGTGGTAATGGAGATGTTACAGATTCGCTCACTGGGGAGCCCATATCCCTTAAAAGAGGGGCAGAGCCACCCCAGTGAGACCATGCTTGCCAGAAGAGCCAAACCTCCCTAGGCTCAAAAGGGATGGCTCCCTCTTGGGGAGGGACGAATTACTTGTAATTGTCCCATCTGTCGTACCTAGATCAATGCTGTTCGCTTAATTCATTGAGTGAACCAGAGAAATAATGGCTAGGATACTGCGTGGGGAACCATATGCAATGCAATTCTTCTGAGCATAGATGGAAGCACTTTTTTACTAATGCAATGACTTGGGGTTTCAGCCAAGGCAATGGTCTGTTATCGGGCACAGCCTCTTGATCACTTTTGATATTCTAGGTCAATGTGGAGGTGCTTCAGAGGCACTGCAATATCAAATTATCATTATTTCTGTCTCAGTTTAGGTCAAGGTTGTTAAGTTGTTTAGCAGTCACCCATTCATTTACTTGTGGGAATCCGTTGCGGAGGTGGTGCCACAGTTTTCCCCACTGGTCGTTTTTTACGCAAATTGAGTTCTGTCCATCTGGTTGTTACATGTAAGCCCATATATTTTCATGATCAGTGGGGTGATGTCAATTTTGAAGAGGAGTGGTGAGAGGCCTCAATCCTTTAGGAATTCCACAAGTTATGGTTCATGAGCTTACTTTTAAGGGGGGAACCAGGTCGTTTCTGTCCTGTCTGTTGGGACGGATTTCATCAATTTTCAAGGCATACTTGGGAGTCCAGTTGCTTCAAGTCATCTGAATAATGTACCGTGGTTGACAGTGTCAAAGACTGCTGAGATGTCGGAGTACGAGTGCTGAGGTGGGTGGCGTTTTCGTCCATGGATAATTTGAGGTCATCCCAGTTGGATACTAGTGCTGAGTTACTGCCTTTCATAGGTCTAAGACCGACTTGTGAACAATGTAACCAGTTGGTGTCTGTGACTGTCTCTGCTGGCTGTGGCTGGGTATGTAAGGGCAGTACTTTTTATTAGGCTGCACATGAGACACATAAGGCAGCACCTGGACCTTTTATGGCTGTAGCTGGTCACTATGCCGCAACTGGATATGTGATGTTGGGTGGTAATGTGGGCCTAAATTGAGATACTCTACTTGGTGGGGGCATTTGAACACATTGGTCACACCAAATGGCCATTTTATAGACACATCACCACTATCTTGACTCCTAAATCTCTGAGATATGGACTACTGCCTATCACTTTGTCCATTGCGATTAGCTTTTCATTCAACCGGGGTCATCGTACTTATACATGCATTCTCTGTTCATAATGCACGCAGTTGCCTTTGGCTGAAAGTAGTTTCATATACGCTCGGGCGTGTGCAATTTCTATAGGATTGGTGGACCAGCTGTGAGCATACTCGCATTGTAAGAGAGAAAAAACACTGGAGCAATGGGTTTGATCCCCCCCTCAAATGCACTCATATTTGTTTTTAATATTATGTGATAATTTCCCCTACTAATGTACAATGTAAACTGGAAGTGAATTTAAACTTAACTTATTGAAAATAAAGAGGCCCCTTATCCAGGAACTGGATAGTCATTTTGTTTGGGATACAAGAGGCTTCCTTGCCAAGCATAAATTGTACGTATGTTAGCTGTGGACTGCCCACCTCTTTCCCACGTCTGTTTATTAATTCTTTTTGACACGTGTCTCGTTTGCTCCTAGCCAGTCTTCAGCTTGACATAGTAAATTAATAATCGAATCACTGTTCTGCCTTTTTGTCAGTTTTGCATACTAGTTGATTTGGATGAGGCCCCTTAACTGTAGAATGGGCAATAGCCTTTTGATATTCTGATTTTTAACATGTGTTGGTCTTCTTCTCCCAACATGCATCACTTTGAATTCTTTCAGTGTTCATTAAGCGTGCCCTTGCCCCTCAATCAACATATTTGTTTTCTTCGAATAATTGTTAGTGCTTGGGATGTGCTTTGTTTCACAGCAAGTGCTCCTTGCACTTGTTTCAATGGGAGTTAAAGTAGACTTCACTTTGCTTCCTCTAAAGAATGGAATAGGCAGGTTTTCCTAGCATGCATATGTTTCCTCAATATACATTTTCAGCAGATTATGCCCGGACTCTAATTCATAGTGTTACATGATCCTACACATTAAGGGTTCATATATCAACATGCAGCGGATCTCTCTTCTTGGCGCTTCTTATACTTTGTATGGTGTTTGGCTCCCAGTGCTTCTCACTTGTTCCAGACTTTTGGTTTAGATCTTTTAATTAACAGTTTAACACCAGTATAAAAATACACCTTGCTAATTACAGTTTGAATGTAACCCTTTTCGAGAGAGAAATTTCACCGCAAAGCACAGTAACCACTACTTATGTTGCAGCTCACCAGTTCCCGAGCTTCCCAAGCATGGTGCATTACTCCATTTGTGACTACAGAGAGTTCATTTGCAACACTGTTCTTTTATCACTGTGAAGTAAATCGGGCATGACAAAGAGGCGTTTAAAAGAATGTTAAAGCAATATAAAGGGGAATGTTGGTGTTTTAAACCATGCAAGACATTTGATTTGTATTACAAAATACTCCCTCCCCGGCCCCACCCAC
This sequence comes from Ambystoma mexicanum, assembly GCF_040938575.1. Classification (NCBI taxonomy): domain Eukaryota; kingdom Metazoa; phylum Chordata; class Amphibia; order Caudata; family Ambystomatidae; genus Ambystoma; species Ambystoma mexicanum. The sequence goes on along the minus strand of NC_090923.1, from coordinate 871,577,306 downwards.
CACATAATACCCTTCAGCACTTAGTCTTCTTGATGCTTAATAATCCTCTTCTGGGCGTGTGCTTCCCATCAGTGTGCCAATAAAGGACTACGTGAGAGTAATTCAGAGCATTAAGAACACTTACTGGGTTTCTTTAATGGTACACATAGCAAAAAAATGCTTACTTAGCTTGGCACTCACTTTTGATCCAATCATTATTTTGTCCTTGTACAGTACCAGAAAACTGGAGAGCATAGCAGGATATCTCATGTGTTGCAATGCACACAGTACTGTTATTCCAAACGTAGAAAGGCCTGAGTTAGGGTTTGGTGGATCACAGGTTGCTGTAAAGTCTGGAGTTTCGTCAAGTACAGGGTTAAGCATAGCAATCTAGCTTGGCTGCCTCTTGACATTTTCACCCTGGGTAGAAAGAATCACAGTGTGAAATGTGCCAACCAGATAACTGTACTGTACAGTATGTATTGCCTCCTGTAATCTCGCCCATATTCTTTTTTTAAGCAGGCCATCCATTAAGGAACAAATAGGGCAAAATGAAATTAGAACAATAAGTGCACACAAGCATGGGGGATGGCATTCAGTGCCTACACTGCATGCCATTTCAGTCTTGTGCAATGTTTTTCGTATGGCTAAACCTCAAACATGGACAGTGTGATTTGCATCTAGTACCGCACACTGGAGCGAGTTGAGGTGTGCAGGTAGTTTTGTTTTAGGTTTATCAACAATACTACAAAAAAGGAAAAACATTGGTGGGAGCTGGTTCACTCAGATGGGGTGTTGTATTGGGTATGTTGTGTCCTACGAGATTAGATGTTCTTGACCTTTTCTGCACAATGGCTGTAGCTGGGCATGATGCATCATTGAGGGATATGATGTCGGTTAATGGCCACATGATACCTCACCGAAACCCATGATGGCAATATATGGCCTATAAATCTGTACCTTGGCCCATGCTGCCAAAACATAGCCGCCACATCTAGGCCTGTGATCTGAATACATGCTATATGAGGCAACACTTAGGTTTATGATGGCTGGAGCTGGACTTTGAACATCATTATATGATGGTGGCATATTGCTATTCGAGAAAGATTTCTCACAATTATGGATTTTGATGTTCAGAATGCTTCGCATGTGTATATGATAGCAGTGCATGGCCATGAGGCCATACCTGGACTACTCTATGGGAGTAGCTCATGACCAGAATTAGTTTGAGAAGGTACTATGGGTTTCTTATGAAGGCTTGCATATGCCTGTGGGTGGATCTAGCGGTGTTGGGTTAATCAGATGGATAGATGATTTAAGCATATTGACCTATGAGGCTGCATTTGCACCCTTGATGTCAGTATATGCTTATGAGGCCTCACTGAGACCATGATTGCAGTATAGGGCGATGAGAGATGGTACCTCAACCCTGGATTTTGTTGGCGTGTTGCCCTTGAGCTATCCTCCCGGCCCTAAACTCTCCCAACTGTGTTGACGGATCAGCACAGAAGGAAATCTATTTGAAAAACATTATTGGTAAACATAACTGGTACGTTTCTTGACAACCTCAAGATGTAGTACCTTGCTTGCTTTTATTACGAGCCTATCTGCAATTCTTCTCCCTTTCTTTAGGGTATGACCTGAGGGTATGCTAAAATATAATGACTCAAGTGAAAGAACTCTGTTGTGCGAATCTGCTGGTTGACAGTTTTGTCCATTACTCATTTAGAAGAAAGCCTTTCATTGCCACACTTAAAATGTGCTTCTTTGACTCAAGGCTCATTTTACACTTTTCTAAGTTTAACAATAGTATTTGTGGTTCAGCAGCTTTTATTTTGACCTTATCGTCCAAGGATAAGCACGCAAAGTACAGTAATACCAAAGTTATGTACAAAATTAGCTATTATAAACTGCATATATTTTTTTAAATTTTGCTGTCAAAACTATGATCTGATAAACAAGGCTATATTAACATTAACCTATCACATTGTGAAAGCAAAGAGTAGCCAGAACCAAGGCTGAGCGAGCGAAACAAGGCTTTACGTTTTGCTTTTAGCAGCACCAGGATATTTGAGTCTGTTTCCCAGCATGAAAGGAGTCACATAACTACATGGCCGACAAAAAAAAGGCAAGTCCAACACAATCGCTTTATGGTAATGCTGGTATATTTTCTCAGATTGCATTCTATGCAATGCGTGACCTAAAGGCCTTTTTTATCTTGAACCTCTGACTTTCCAGGTCCACGAGTGCTCATACTTTATTCACTGCATGTGCTCCACTGATAAATAGAATGTGTGTCCTTTATATTTTTGTAGTTGCAAATGGCCAACATGGCATGCTGTCTGGCATACCTGCCATGCACCACCTCTGCGTCTCGGCTTCAGTCTCTTTCGGCAGGCCCCCATGTCACTGAAAATGTTAAACATTTGGTAAACCTACTACTAAGGGAGCAGGCTGTCTTGATCTGAGAGTTCATGTAGAAAGACTTTTCCCCAAGAGGGAGACCCAGCGGTCTGCCTGCTTCATCTTTATATCTTGACGGTATGCTTGTTTTCTACTTTTTATCAACCATCTGACATTGGTGCAATAATGTAAATTGGCAGAGTGTTGCCACATGTAACCAACCAAAGCTGTGCCCTCTACCCCAAACTCTCCTGCTCTCAGCGGTTCTCAATTTGGCTGCCTGGTTGACGCACATCTTGACCCATTACCCTACTTGCAGTGGATGAGTTGCCTCTTTTGTAAAAAAAATGTTTAATTGTGATTTGGTTTACAAAAAACCTTACACAAAATAAAACAAATCATCGACAAGAAAGACAAAACATATATCGGAGATATAAAAGAAAAATTCAGGTAGTCCAAACAACTTACAGCATAAGTAAGAAAATGATATAACACAATCATTAAAGACATTTTCCCCTCACACGAGTCTGGCCCACAACATTTCTCTAAAACAATCTGTATCAAAATGTTTGAGATGGGATGCCTGAAATATCTGACACTACTCTGCTGGAGAGTTGGACATTCCAAAACCCAGTGACGCAAGCTCTCCAGAAGACCCAGCTGATTACAACAACAGTTCAGAGAAGAGTCAGTTATCCACAGACCCCCAGTTCTTCATCTGTGATCTAGTAGGAAGCTAATTTAAATCTCATATAAAGTGAGATATATTTATTACAAGGACAATGGGTCAGATATAGAGTAAGGTGGTCCCTTTTCCTCACAAATTTCACATACGTGTAGGAGGAATGTGTGTTAATGGCGTTAATTGTCTGCAGCCAATCCTGCCTAAATAGTTTCACTTTCACCCCTCTTGGGCGATTAAATGTCTCCTCTGAGGAGCCAATCGATGCAATTAAATCCTCCATCCTTAGGACATAGGTGTTTGTCTTGTGGTGATTTTTCCCTGGCCCCCTTGCCAAAATCGCAATAGATTGAGTTATCTTCTGGAGCAAGTCATTTTGAGTTATTTAGCACTGGTCTTCACCAATAGTGAGCTTGTACTGACACAAGAGCAGGCTTGTGCCGAATGACTACTTTGGGAAGGGACATGGCAAGGCAGAGAACCTCCTTCCACAGGGACCCCTGGAGTACATTCAAATGGTTACCTAGGTCCAGGAGGGATAGTTTGAGCCCATAAAGTGGGACCGGCTCATTCTTCATGTTGTAATAGCATATGAGGGGGGGGAATAGAAAATCTGCACACACAAGACGGCAAGCGTTTCACATGCGAGTTGAGGGGGCGTAGCTTGACATTCGGAGAATCCCTACATATCTCTAAAGAAGAGGCATTTGTGAGGTTGTATCCCAAACACCTAATGAAAGGAACACGCTCTATCCTCTCATCTCCCAAAGTCCACGTCTTTACCTTAGGTGTGTTACTGCTGGAAAAAAATATTTTAGATTTTGTGCAGTTTGCCTGAAGATTGTTCTTGCTTGCATATTGACAAAATGTGTTTAGCTTGCACTGGAGGCCAGTAGGCGTACCATCGAAAAAGATCAAATCTGCAAAGACAAGCCAATGCAGCTTCAACTTGCCAATGCAGGCAGGGTATATCCGCCTGCCACAACTCGTCGAAGTCGGTCAGATACAAGTTGAACAGTATGGGGGCTAGAATACAGCCCTGCTTAAGACCTACCAGAGAAGAGATAGATCGAGAAAGAGCACCCTCCTGGGTCAGGCTGATCCTTATCGATGAATCTTATGTAGAAGGGCAATACGCTGCACCAGTTTAAGAGGAACATTGCAGTGTAGCAATATGGCCCAGAGATTTTCACGTACCACACAATCATAGGCGGAAGACCTATCCAACGATGCCATGTAGACGGGGTATTACAATGTTTGACTGTGTGAAATAAGTGGACTAATGCTGTGGCATTGAAAACTGCCCATGTTTTGGCAAAACCCCACTTGATATTTGGAGAGGACAGAGAATTTGCGTATGATCAAATTTATATCCCTCAATACAAGAATGGTGAAGATTTTGCTGAAGGAATCAATTAAGGCAATTAGTCTGTAGTTTTTGGGAGAACTTGGATCACCCTTCTTGTAGACTGGAATAACAATAGATTGTGACCATGAAGGAGGAATGTAATGAGTCTCAAAAGTATAGTCAAATTGGGCCTTCAAGAAGGGGATCCAGCGAAAAGGTGCAATGCCATCTGGGCCAGGGGCCCTAGATGCCTTTAGTTTTTGTTTGGTAATGGCCCATCAATCTAAGTTACATTTCGCTTTCAATGCCCTGCTGCTACAGTATTTTCTGGCCAAGTACAAATTTGCTGTAATCCATGGTCTGTGGTTTTTCAGGATGTCTGCATCCAATTCTGGATCCTGACCTTGAACTGGACGGCACTCCTAAGCACTGCCACAAATGGGGAAGCCAATGAGGACTGCACAGCAGGAGCAATATGGTGGTGGGGTGGGGTGGGGTGGGGTGGGGTTGTGGTTGGGGAGAGGTCTACCAAATCCAAGCTTTGTGAATGTTGCAGCCCTCCACAGCAGCACAAATGGGGCACCGCAGTGTTGTACATATGTCCCAATGGAAATATACCAAAATGTCGCCTCCAGAACGCTGATTGCTGAAAAATTCCAACTTTTTTCCCGACCCCCCCAATATATATATATATATATATATATATATATATGTATGTATGGGGGGATGTAGGGGGTGTCTCCCCTGCATATGTATGTGGTGTAAAGGGGGTTGAAGAAAAAAAGTCACCATTTCGGGGGGTCGCAGTAATGACATAAATCCATCCCCATCTCTGTACCAGGGCTTATGGAATCTTGAAATGTAATTGGCACATACTTGGAGCCTGCCTATCTGTTTTATGAACTGTATTTGTGTTTATTTGGGATTCATATAGCACATTACTCCAAAGCGCTGTACATAACACACTTTCAGTACAATTAAATGAAAATTCGAGACTATACAAAATGTACATTATTTACATTAGAAATGCAAAAGGTGGTTCTTAAAAGTAGTACGAAATAATGAATAGGAAGTAACGGACCAAAGGGAAAGAGGTGGAGCGTTCCAGTAGTGCGCATGTCCCACACTCCTGCTTGGTTGCAACAACCTCTCTGAATAAGGAGACCATTCTCCTCGTCCGACACTCTGATGGCCTTTCCTGCTGAGACCCCTCCACTTGCCACCCAAGTAAGAAGCAGAACGCTTTAGCGAGAAGGACTCGGAAGTGCCCCGAACTAGGCCCTGATAGGGTGCCCTCATTGAAGTGATGCAATGTGTTGCAACACAAGGTACGATTGCCCCAAACTAGGTCGCGACTGGGTACATGCACCTATCCTGTCCCTCCAGTGAAGCAAAGGAATCCATCCACTTTTCCGAGCTCCGGAATCGGCTCCTGTTGAAAATGACCGTCGGCACTGTCAGCACAGCTCCAGCACTGTATCTATCACACTGCAAGGCGAGCGCCAATTGTCACGTTTTCCCACCTTCCACATAACCTTGCTCATTCAGCGATCCGTATGCCCAAAAGTCTCCCCTCTACAGCACCGATTCATGATGTTGAAAACATTTGATTGGTGACGTAAAGCTAATACATTTTTTGCATGTCACTATAGTACAGGCATATCGTGCATATAAACAAATATTTAAATGGGCGCTTTGTGTTGCTCACTTTAACTATCACTGATGTACAGGTTGGTGCTTTTCGAGCTCTTTTGAGTTGGAAATGTTCCATCGTGCATATGAAAGGCTCTGCTACTGGTTATAGAAACCGGAGTACCTTAACTACCTACAGGGCACAGGCGCTGTGTGTGTCTGCTTAGCTGTGATTTGGGGAAGTGGCAGTGCTTGAATGTCCGGCCTGAGCCATTCTATATCGGGACACGTTTCTTGAGCCTTTGTTTGCTTTTTACAGAGCGTACCTTTAGTTCAAACTAGTGGTACGGGTACCAATGATTTGCATCTCTGCCAGCAACACTTCAGACCACCGGGTGCAGCAGATTTACAAGAACACACCATCCGCAGCAGCAACCAGTGCAGCTGTTCCAGATGGATAAAGCTTGGCAGGGAGGGGAATCCAAGTGCCCCACGGGTGTAAATCGGTAGAATTCAGCTCTGCTCCTCACTTACATTGCCACAGCACACACGCCATGCACCATCAAGGGCAAAGCCCAAAAACACTGAATTGTTGAGGTGCTGTACCAAATGAGCTTGGGGGCACCAAGCAGGCATTATCTGAAGAATTAACCAAAGGGGCAGTACAGTTAGCAGGCAGGCGCATGCAGCAGTGACAAAAGCTGTGCTAAGCAGTAAGTGTGGCTGTCATGCTCAGGAGGAAGGTGCTCTCTAGGTTGGGGACAGTGGTGGTCCCTCAGACTGTCCCCTCCAGCATAGGTACCTCAGAATGTGAGTAAAGCAGCAGTAGGTTCCCGTGTCGCCAATGTTGTTCTGTGTCTTTTCACAAGTTGACCAGGGGTCTCGGGTAGAAAAGGAAAGCTTCTTTATTCTTAAGTTAAAGGATCAGGATAATACAGGCCCCAGCAGTATCAGAAGACCTACACAGGAAAGGGCATTCACTGACACACCTTCACTCCTGCAGCCTCTCTCCAACTGTCATTCCAAGATCACTCATCAGGTCACGCGTACATCGCTTTCCGTACCTAGAACCTTTGGGACATCACCAAGCAAGCAGGGAAGACCAGGCAGGAAAGAAAGCACATCACAGCAGATATTCAATCAGGTAAAGTTTCTCTGACTGATCGGGGTGGTGGGGGCGGCGGCTGTTAAAAGCACTAACTTAATCCAACAGGACTCCCTCTGCAAGAGTTGCACATTTGTATTGCCTTCATACGGAAATGTTTGTGAATGCTCCATAATTTCGAACCACTATAACCATTCTCATGCAGCTTCTTATCCATTGCCAGGCCTGCTAGAGTCCCATGTAGGGATGCCAGAGACTTTCTCCTGGCAATTTTTAGTCTGCACGTTTGGTAGTGAGGTGCCATCCTTATTGATGTCCTTCAGAATTAGTTGTCCATGCCTTATATGCATTTACCACTCTTCCAAGTTTCAGCATCTTCTTAATAATTATGTAATCTAATATGCTTTTTTCAAACAGCATATAAGATGACAGTTTATGGTTTTATTGGTTAACGGCCTAGAGAATACAATTGAAGGAAGCAATCTTAATTATGTTTGTGTTGCCTTCTATCTGTTGATATTGCATCATTGATATGTCTTTAACTTGCCTAATTATTTGCCCAAAAATAACGGTTTGCAAATGTGCCTCCACCTTATTTCAGGCGTGTTTACAGTCGAATACTGATGCTCCTGAAAGCGTTGGCGCGGTAGCCATCCTCTGCCAGGAAGAAGCCCGCACACTGGTGTACGCAATGCCGCAGAGCCAGCATGAGGAAAGCGAGACTGTTCTCCATCTGGAAGAAAAGCAGCACATCGAATGACCCAAATGCACTTCTACTGCACTTAAGCGTTGGACTGACGCAACTTAATTCAGGGAGGACAATGTCTTATGAAGACACTCAGCAATGTGGGTAATGCCCTTGATAATGGTTTACAATTACTTTTGTTGGCTAAAAGGGTGTTTTCTATTTGTTTTTTCTTTTCATTCATACTTTGGAGCCGGTTGAAAATAAAATTGAATCAACAATGTGTCAGTGTTTTGATGAACTTCAGCTCAACATCTACCCTCTATTAACATTGAGGTTCTCCTTTTCCATTTAAGCCTCTAGGTTGAGCTTTAGCGCCACCTATAAGCTGAAACTATTGCATTTGAGTACAGATGGGGAGAAATGGCATATGAGGAGGCACACAAAGCTTGTAGGCGTTGTTTAGTTATTCCCCCACCCATTGACTGGCCATTCTAATCCCTTAATCCCTATACCCATTCATGCCCAGTTCCTGCCTCTCCCCACCCAAATACCTCTGCATGGGAACTCTTTGAGCTCCCTTTAATCAAGCCTTACGATCAAACTGTGCACTCCAAGTGTTTGTTCAAAGTAGTTTTCTGTGAGTTAATGACTTAATTGGAGTTGTAAACGTACTACTAGTGTAATAAAAAAAAAAGTCTTAACCAGGTCTGGCTTCAGCCACTCTATTTATAAGTAATATGAGTGTTCTTCACAGACGTCTTGTTGAACACAAGCATTGGCAAAGCCAACATTTTTGGCTTGTATATATTTATTAGGCATTTGCTAGGCACCTCTATTGGATGCCCTGGCACTCGCACCATTTTGCACACCCACCATCAATCAATAGCCAGTTAATACGACCATGGTAGTACCTGGCAAGTGCATTTCCCATGCCTGCACAAAAGCCCAAACTGATGTATTGCCAGTGCTGGTTTAATTATAGGGCTTAGTTGGCGCTTGTACCAAGTAAGTTAACAAAATAATGTTGTATGTTCATTATTGATACACACAGATTTGCAAGTATGACTGACTGTATGTAAATAAGTCCTTTACAGTTTAGTCTGCCGTTGTGGTCTCCATCATTTACCGGGTATGCAGCTCCAGGGACGGTTGGTCAGCTCTGTGCTTTCTTAACTGTTACAGAATTAGAAATCCTTTTACAAATACAGTCAGGCTTTAAGTTGTACGTGGCTAGCCCCTGATGCTCCCTGAGATGGACTCTTGTCTGGGCTCCTTTGAAGCACCATATGCTATTTTACGTGTATGCACATCAGGAGACTGAAAGCATGTTAATTCTAAGCCTCGTACCAAAACGTTAGCTGCTCAAATGAGTATATATGGCTCATGGAAAACAGAGGAGGGTCTGGGGGTGTCTCTACCAGCACGAACACGGCCTGTTGACCTGTTCTTGGGTGGATGGCCCCTGGGAGAGTCTCAACCAAGTCTATAGCTCACTGACCCTTTCACAGAGAAGAAATATCCCTGCATATCAGTCTTTGTCCTGCCCAGGGGTAGTCCAGCAATGAAATGCTAGGCAATTCTCCTCTGAACAAGAGTACCAACAACAACCCCATACACGTGTTTCAGCCTTTTTGGGCATCATCAGTGAGGTGGAGCTGTGCCTATCTGAGAACCGTGAGTGAGGGGTCCACGTCAGGATTCCCCTGGTAACTTAGGGTGAGACCCAGAGCTACTTAATATGCAAAACAGAGGGGGGGGGTCCACCCAAGAACAGGTCAATGGGCTGTGTTGCTGCTGGTAGAGGGATTCCCAGAACCCCCCCTGTTTTGCATATATGGCTCATGGTTTACAGACATTTTACTGTGGGGGTGGGTGTTGTAACATATAACCACCCAGCCCATTGTGCATTACCTGTTCAGAAGAATGGCATACTTAGAACTCTCACACATTTGTTGACTATAAAAAAACGGTGATCTTTGTTCTCAAAATGCTTTGATTTTATACAATGCACCAACAAACCCACATTGTTTGTCTCTCTTACCTTTTTGATTTGCTCATTTGTTGAATTGCTGATATACTGATTATTTTATTTATAATGACGACTGTCTCACCCTTTGGTGTCCCACTCACAGAAGACCCCCATCCAGGTGATCCTCCCGCACTGGTACACCCCCAGGAACTGGATCCAATAGCGATGCCCGTGTCCTGGCCACCTGGATGACAGATCTCGGGGACTAGCAGATGAGACACCTTCAGGTTTCTCACACTACCAAGTAGGATACTTAGGAACACAACCCCTCACCCAATGCGAACATTTCCTCACGGCTAGCTCACTACAAGAGAAAACTGACTAACACCCGAGCCGTATACCTGACATGTCCCATTACAATAGTCAGGCAGGGCCAGGCATTTATTGCCAATCATTACACACACACACCTGACTTACATTACACTTCCCTCACACGGATAAAAGGCGGAGCACGAAAGCACACTCTGAGCAAGACAAAGTACACAAGGAAGAAGCAGTTCCAAGATGGCAGTTTAATACAAGGCGAAAGGCGGCAAAACCAAAGAGGATTGCAAGAAGGGAAGTGCCCTTGACCTTTTCAATGAAAGACCGTTACTTTCATGAACATTTTGAGAAAAGGAAACGCAAGACCAGGAATCAAGACTGAAGAATCCTGTATCCAAGGTACTCAGGGCTCTCCCGCGTCGATAGTCAAAGAGTGGAGAATCGTTTGCCACTGTGTTACTGTCCTTAGCTCCTACAACAAAGCAGCACCAGTGAAATCCGCACAGCCAGTGAGTTGGAGTCTCATACCAGACCGGTCTGTGTTGAAGCCAAGGTTGCATGCGGCAACACTGTATAGTGAAAACTGAAGAGAACCGTGTATGAAGGGTATGTGGCAAGTGATGCAAACACAATTAAACAACAGATGAGTGATTTGAACTTTGAAGCCAAGATACGATACTGTAGAGTGAGTGGTCCGGCACCACGTGGGTGCTCATTCGAAAGTCTTTTAGGTATCCAGCTGAAAGGTGGCAAATGTGAAGAGTGATAAAGAATTGTGAAATTGAAGTGGTCCTGCAATGGGTCAAGCAAAACCCATTGCACATTGGAAAGTCTTCGATAGTTGATGAAAAAGCATATGAAGTTGGTCTGGGCCCGGCATAGGGAGATCAGCTAAAAGCTTTTGGTTAAAGCAAGTTTGTGTAAAGTTATATTGGAAATTGGAATTGGTCCGAGCCCGGCAGAGGAAGACTAATTGAACATTGTGTTAAAAGGGATCTGAGACCCACTGAGGGGGATCCGAAACCGACAGAAGGGGAATTCGGCTTCTGAGCTTGGCTGAGGGGGATCTGGGGTGAACCGTGAGTCACCCTAGAGAGAATATCCTATGAGAAATTGGTTGCATAAATAACTTAAGAACATTGTGTTGAGAGGGTCTGAGCCCAGCCGAGGGAGATACGAGGTGAATAGTGAATCGCCTAAGAAATTGAGCACTTTTGAAAATCTGAAAGCGGAAAAGAACTTATTGTTTGTCGCATCAGGCCCTATCCTATGAATAAAGAGACTTTGAAAGGCAAAGAGACTTGGGCACGTAAAGTCCTGATGCTAATGATTGAACTGTATCCTCATGCTAGAGAAGATCGAGACTGTGCAAAGCTCGAGTGTACCGCCTTGTCCCGTGCTGAAAACATGGTGAAAGGAGGCCAACAGCATAAGCATCCTGACATTTCATTTTGTGAACACTTCTTTTTTTTCATAACATTGTTTCTGATGTTTGTTAATCTGCTTAGAATCACATGCTGTGCATAGTCTGACATCCAGTGGTCACTGCGGAGTATTGCATTTTGTTTTTCGTAGTCAAAAAGGGGACGTCGACAGGGTGTGTCTGTAACACTATCCCTATAGTGATGTGCAGTGTACCCACAATCCCTCACATCTCGAGGTCCCTCAGATTGTTTTTTTCCACCCAGATATTGGTCGCCTTAACACGGAGCTCCTTCGAGAGAAATTGCAAAACATTTACTCGACCCTTTGGTCGTTATTTATTATACATTACATTAGATCCCTCATTCAACGGCGAAGCTGTTTCACCGCTGAGTAAGAACTTCGACGGCGGTGACTTAGACTGAGGAGATCCTTCGGCGCTGCCGAACTTGTGGCCTGGCCTCGCCGGCCTAAGACAGTAGGGAGAGTGGGGGTCGTGGGACATTTCTTCTACTTGTAAGAGTGCCTTTCTTTTTCACCCCCCTTTCCTTCGGGGTCGTTATCACTCTTAATTGTATCCTCAGCTATGGAGAGCACTCTGTTTAGATTTTGACCACGCTGTAAGGCCAAATTCACATGGAAAGATGAGCACAAGCGGTGTAACCGTTGCTTACCCCTCGACCACAACGAGGAAGGCTGTGCGGCATGTAAACTTCTACACCCAAAAACTTTAAAGGACCGCAGGGTCAAGAGGTGGGCAGCCTACACTATGGCTAATGCTGATTCCTCACCCGGCGCCGAGTGTGACGAGGACAGTGATAACCCGACCTCGGTTTCGGAGGTTGTAGACCTCTCTAAGGAGCGTACCCGCTCCTCGGGGTCTGTCCCTGGCCCTGACAAGTTCGGCTCACACCCTACTTATGGGGATGAACACCCCGGTGACACTGACGAACACAGAAAACATAAACACACAACCCACGGCACTTCTTCATCGAAGACGAATAAAGCCCTAGCGCCAACGGAGATGCCGGGCCCACCGGCGTCCTCCACCGACCGTAAGTGTCGCAAGCCCTCCTGCCACCGCAAACATGACTAGCGACTGGGCTACCTGCAGGCAAGGGCGCTACCACCAAAACGCCAGGTGACACGCCTCGTAAAAGTGCGACCGTCGCCGAAAGAGACTCGGCACCGCCTAGCATGACGCGAGACGAACCCTCGACGGAGAAATTAATAGTCGAGAGCTTAGCTCGTATAGTTTCCACTGACCGCCAGAGACGGACGGCGCGTGATACGCCGAGGCCTGCTCACAAGGCCAGAGAGACACTGAGAATGCCGGAAGGGAGGCAGGAACCGCTCCTGCCGTCGAAGGAAGGCCCAAGCCTACGAGAAGGTTTCTCAGAAGGCGAAGGGACTTTATCCTCGACGTTATGGGACAGATCTAGATGGCTACAGGCAGAGGGGCCTCCTTTTTTGCCTCCAGACCTTTCTGGGTTACCACATTGGACATTTGAGAGATTCCAATCATGTATGGACAAGCTGGATAGATTATGTCCACTCATGAACATAAAACACCCAAGAGGCCAAAGGAGGTACTTCATGAAGACCCCAGAGCTAAATATCCTAGACTATTTGATCCCCCTCAGATGGAGACTAATACTTATGACCTCAATGAAGAAGACTCACTTCCAAGATGATGAGGAGTTCTTAAATATTGGAGACCAACAGAACCTCGAAGAAGGTTTTGAGGAAAACCCTGACATAGGTGGGGGGGGCCTTCGAAGAAGACCCAGAAGAAGGTGGCTCACAGCCTTGGCAGTCCCCAACAGTCAACAGACCCTGAGATCCTGAACCTTTCCTTTCCTCAGACCACACCGGTCAGGAACCTGTCACCTATAGATGACCACTTTCAACGCGCTACTACGGAAAGCAGCAGCGCACTTTGAAATTGAGACTTGGGGAAATTACTCCCGATATTGATTTTGTGGAAAAAAATTAAGGAAAAACCTCCCACTAGCCAGACCATTCCCCTCCTCGCCTCAGTTAAGAGACAAATCATCCCATCACTGCTTACACCTGCGTTGGTTAGAGGGGTCAGTTCGAGAATTCAAAAACTGTTTACTCTCTCTCCTTCATACCCATTATACATTAAGGGTCACTCAATACCGGATTCCTTGGTGGTAACTACCACAAGGAAAAGGGCAGGGGTTCCGCTATCAACTAGCAAAGCACCCCCGGACAAGGAAGGAAAGAAACTGTACTCCCTGGGTAAGAGAATTACAGCCTTAGCAGTTTTTCCACCAGAATTGCCAATAATAATACCTTACTGGCAAGTTATGCTGATGCCCAATGGGGAAAGTTACGGCAAGACCTCGAAGTCCCCGAGCCCTTAAGAACTCGATTGTTAACCACTGTAACAGAAGGAAATCTGGTTAACCAGAGCATCATAAAAAACACACTTGATGCTGCAGAAACCGTTGGCCGTTCTTTAGTCAAGGGGATACGTCTGAAGCGTCATGTCTGGCTATGCAACTCAGGTTTTAAGCCAGAAACCCAAACGTCACTCATTAATAAACCAATAGAGGATTCTAACCCCTTTGGGAAAGCGGTAGATGACGCACTGGAGACCGCAAAGAAGGATTTCGACACCCTAAAGACTTTAGACCAAATCTCAAGGCCTCCCAATAAGCGAGGATTCGGCAACAAACGCTTCTTTCGAGGCCAACGTCAACCGCAGTACCCTGAAGGCAACTGGTCCTCTACTCAGGGAACCAGTGAACAATACACTCAGAGGACAATGCAGTGGCAAGGGTAGAGGTCGGGCCCCACTCCCATAGGTTCCCCGGCTACCAATGCCAAATGACCCGAAGGTTCGGGTCCCCTCCCATGCATCGCCGGTCAGGGGCCGGCTAACATCTTTCCTACCAGCATGGGAGGGAATAACATCAGACTGCTGGGTATTGTCAACTATAGTCCGCGGTTACTGCATAGAATTCAGTCGGTCCCCCAAGTACAGACCCCCAAAGGGACGACACTTATCACCGGAGCACCTCAGCATCCTTTTTCAAGAAGTGGAACTGCTGCTACTAAAAGGAGCAATAGAGGTTGTGCCTCTATCACAGATAACGAAAGGTATTTATTCAGTGTACTTCCTTGTACCCAAAAAGGACTTAACCATGCACCCTGTACTAGATCTGCGCCCAGCGAACAAATTTGTCAAACCCCAAAAGTTTCGTATACTGACCTTACAGGAAGTAATCCCACTGCTTTCACAGGGAGATTACATGACAACACTGGACATGAAAGATGCGTACTTTCATATTTTAATGTTGCCAGTGCACAGAAAATACCTCAGGTTCATGATGGAGGGCAAACACTACCAGTTCAGAGTGCTACCCTTCGGCATAGCGTCAGCGCCGAGGGTATTCACGAAAGTACTGGCAGTGGCAGCGGCCCACTTGCGCAGGTTGTCCATCCCAGTATACCCTTACCTCAACGATTGGCTCATAACAGGGGATTCTTACGAGTCCTGCTTCTCAAATACCCAAAAGACTGTAGACCTTTTGTTCCAACTGGGCTTCTCCATCAACAAGAAGTCCAGCCTAGACCCCAGCCAGATCAAACAATTCCTAGGTGCTCTAATTCGAACAAAGGACGGCCTTGTCTTCCCCTTCGAGAGGGTCCAAAATATGCTGTTTCAGATACCTCAATATGTGGCCGGTTGAGAGGTGACGGTACGCAAAGCAATGTGTTTGCTAGGAATGATGGTGTCATGTATATATTTGGTACCTCACGCGCGCCTGTGCATGCACCTAATGCAAGAGTGGCTCAACAGCCAGTGATGTCAGGCCAGCGGACAATGGGACGATCTAGTGATGGTCTCGCAGGCCTTGGTTCTCTCGCTACGGTGGTGGTCGCAGGTAAACGTAATAGGGAAACCATTTGCCACCCCCGCAGTGGAAGCCACTCTAACCACAGACTCATCCCTCACAGAATGGGGGGCTCACCTATCCCATCAGACTGCACATGGAGTTTGCACTCCGAGTGTAGCGTCCAAACACATAAACTTGCTGGAACTGCTAGCGGTCTTCAAAGCACTGAAGGCTTTCCAGGCACACCTGGAAGGGAAGACAATGATGGTCCTCACAGACAGCACCACAGCCATTTACAACCTGAACAAGCAAAGGGGCACGCACTCAAGGACTGTCCAAGCTGTCCCAGAACATCTGGAAGTGGGCTCTCAAACGCATGTTCCTGTTGTCACAACATGTACCAGGGGAACTCAATCTGCTAGCAGACGAACTCAGCAGAGACTTCCCTCTGCCTGCACAATGGTGGTTACGAGAAGACATCGTCTTCGACGTTTTCACACAATGGGGATTCCCAGAAAAAGATCTGTTCGCAATTCTGGAGAGCTCCCAATGCCAAGATTACGCCTCCAGGTACCCCCAGAAGCGATCCAAGGGGAATGGTCTCTGGATAACATGGTCAGGGAAATGTTTTTACGCTCCCCCCACCCCCGACTCCCCTTCTCAACAAAATAGTGCACAAGATGCACCAGGAACCAGTCACCATGATACTAGTGGACCATATGTGGGCCTGGCAGCCATCGTTCGCTCACCTGATGGAGATGTCTCTATCTCCACCAGTGAAACTACCCTGCCCGTACAACATGCTGTCACAGGACAGGGGCAAGACGATGCACCCATGCCCACAGACCATGAACTTAGCAGCATGGCTCCTGAGGTCATAGAATTTGGACATTTACAGCTCCCTCAAAGATGCATGGACATTCTTAGGGAGGCTAGAAAACCTAACACTTGTTACTGCTATTCTAGCAAATGGAAGAGATTTGTCATCTGTTGTAGAGGTAAGAGCATCAATCCCTGTTGACTGCTCTCCCACACATATTGTTCTTTAACTGACTCACTTATTAGACTCAGGATTGGTCTTTAATTCTATTAAAGTTCATCTAGCTGCACTTTCCGCATACACCACTTCTCAACTCAAAGTGTCATGGTGGAAAGTCCCAGTTATTAAAGCCTTCATGGAGGGAGTAAAGAGGATACACCCTCCTATAGCTAACCCAGCTCCCGGATGGGACCTAAATGTGGTACTTACCAGGCTTATGGGCTCACCCTTTGAACCCATGCACATAGCATCCCTTAAGAACCTCACTCTTAAAACTGCTTTCTTAATAGCTATCACCTCCATTAGGAGAGGGAGTGAACTACAAGCGCTCTCTATACTATACCCCTTTGTAACAGTTCACAAGGATAAGGTGGTTCTATGTACACATCCTAGGTTTTCACCAAAATTTATTTCTAAATTCCATGTCAACCAGTCAATAGAACTACTAACGTTATTTCAAAACCCTTCACATTTGAGAGAAAGCCTGCATACACTGGATGTGCGCAGAGCCATCATGTTTTATATGGAAAGAACTAGACCTCCGAGAAAGACTAATCAGTTCTTTGTCTCGGTGGCAGCAGGAAGAGAAGGAGATTCAGTTTCAAAATCCACTATATCTAGATGGATTGTCCAATGCATCACTCTGTTACACTCTTGCTAAGAGAGAACTACCCTTCAAGCCGAGAGCACATTCTACTCGAGGCACTGGGGCTTCCATACCATTCATTGCAAATGTCCCTCTTAAGTTCATTTGCAAAGCGGCAACCTGGAGTTCTGTACACACCTTTACAAAACACTGTCTAGATGCCCACTCTAGATCTGATTCCCAGGTCGGAAAAGCAGTATTAAAACATCTTTTTTCTACTGTTTCTTCTCACAACCCACCTCCAACTCCGGGTACTGCTCGCTAGTCTATTCACAGCATGTGATTCTAAGCAGATTAACAAACATCAGAAGACAATGCATTACTTACTGTAAAAGCATTTCTGATGGTTGTATCTGCTTAGATTCACATGCGCCCACATTTCCTCCCCGCTCTGATGGAAGGAACATAGACATCCTTTACCTCTCTCTCTTTTCTGTACTCACTCACATCTATAGGCTCCCTCAGGGCACAAGAAATACAAACCGAGGGACCTCGATGCGTGAGGGATTGTGGGTACACTGCACGTCACTATAGGGATAGTGTTACAGATACGCCTTGTCCACGTCCCCTTTTCGACTAAGAAAAACAAAATGCAATACTCTGCAGTGGCCACTGGATGTCGGACTATGCACAGCATGTGGATCCAAGCAGATACAACCATCAGAAATGCTTTTACGGTAAGTAATGCATTGTCTTCCCACACTTTTTGTATTTAGAGCTAAGGATTGTCAATAGGTTTATTAGCAAGGGCACTTTTATTTTGACAAAACACTACTAGGACTGCGTTATTATTTGATGGTTGTAACTTGCTCTGATCTATAGATTTGGGATTAGATGGGCGTTTTTCAGACTCTTTTTTTATGTTCAGTGAATACCCTTGAACTGTGGCCACATATCTGTCTTACTGTTTATACCATGCCTTGCTTACAGCTCCCTGGGTGGCAAGAATGTGTTTACCTGGCTCTTCTTTGCACCTCATTACAATGAATCGGTTCATAGTTATACACATTAGATACTTATCTACCCCATAAGAGACGCATATTACATAATTAAAATACCACATCAAACCTAGATTTAAAAATATGCACATAGCTGCCTACATGACCAACTTGGTTATTCACACCCTGTTCGGCTAACCTAGCGGCTGCGTCTTTCCAATCCCTCGTTATCTCAACCATTAAGTCCCTACTACAACCGGATAGACACCTAAGCCAGAAGTTATCTGTTCTGAATATACAGATAGTATCTACATACAATGTAGATTTTATGCATGGCCAAGCACAGGGTAGTAACATGCCAGATTGACTCATCTTGCTTATTATTGGTACACAAATGTTGATCTTTAGGAATGCCAGGCCATGTACCTATGTTATTCAAGCATTCCAGCCTATCCATTCTTAAGTGACATAAATAATCTATGCATAGTATGGGAAAGGGTGATACAGATTTATTGCTGTGGTTTTTTTAATTATAAAAACGGTGCAAATGTAGTTATCAAGCTCATTCTAGCTATTATTTTGTGGCTGTTCACCCAATCCCACTTTTCAGCACTAACTGACTTAATAACAGACCTAATCCATATTCCCATTTTGGGATCCAGCCTATCTGGAAGAAACAGGTCTGGTTTAGGTTTTGGAAGCCCTGAAATACAATACTACTATGCACCAGTAAGGCAGTCTTAACCAGGCCCAATAAAGAACCTTCTTCATTATCTTTATGTACGTACAACACCTATTCATTTTGATCCTGGTAGACCAGTAGATCAGGCAGAGTTTAATTTTATTGCCTCGATTGGCGTGGAGTTTGATAATCCCAGCACCTTTCTCCATATAATCACCTTCAACTCTATTAGCCCATACTGTATGGCCATTGTGTTTCTAGGGCATAGAGAAAGGAGGAGGATATTTTTTGTTGATGTAAATTTAGTACGCCAATGAGGCCATAGCCTGCAGTTCTTCTTGAGAATGTACATCTTTATTTTTTCTCAACATTGTGGCATCTTTGCCACCATCCTCAATTGCAAATCCCAAATAAGAATAGTTACTCTATCAATCACACCATTGGGACATTTAATATGCTGATGTGACAAACGCTTCCTAACAAAGGACAACAATTGAGTCTTTTTATTGTGTTAACAGTTAGACCATTACTTACTGCATTTTCTCGTATTGCTAGGACACTGTGGCTAATTATAAAAAATGACAGTCATCAGCGTATCAGAGCCATCTTATTTTACATGTCCCAGCTTAGAAGGGGCGTCATTAACTTTTCTCAAAGCCTGTTCCGAGATCAGAGACGTAGAGCTTAAATAGGAGGGGGACCAGCACACACCCTTGTCTTATCCCCCACCCTTCCGCCTAATGCATCTGTTAAGTGAGCTCACCCAGGCCATTTAAAGGAGTACTTGGGTCAGGAATATTATTGGCCTAATGGATCGGGAAGGTATTTCAGAGCATACATCTATCATTCTTAAATAAATTTCCAATGCAACCTAGCCCAGTTTTTCTCATTTTAACACATGAGAAAACTTTGGCTCGGGTACCGCCATCTTGTGCTATTCATATCCATTGATCTATTGCCAAGTGCCCTTGCGGCACTGATTCGGTTTGCCCGCCCCTAACGCGGACATCACTAGTCGCTCAGGATGAGCTCCACCTATTTCAGTCACGTTAGTGAGCAGCATAGCCAGACATACCGTGTCATCACCAATGTCATAACGTTATCTAACACAGAACCAGGAACTTAACCACACCCACTTGGATAAATATTATTTAAAATGTTGCTTACATTGTGTTTTGAAGTTCCATTCTTCTGATGTGATGGACGACCAACCACTTCGAAAGACAGTTTTCTGAAATAGAAACTCTACTTTCTGCGTAAGCTTTCAATATAGTGAATATTATAATTTCTTTGTGGATTTTTGACAAATTTGGTCCTTCAAATTCTTAGTGCGGTGGATTCAAGGACACATAGCAATGGGGCCCTTCATCTAGTGTTAACAGCGTGCCCGAGTCAGTTTTGTTTTTGATAACACATGCCACAAAAATTAACAATATTAGTGGCGATCAGTGTAATGAAAAACAACAAAATATTTCAAGTAAACCACATACGATATTTACTTCCATTTTAACGGTATCAACGCTCCTGTTCCCACTACAATTTCTTTTTTTTCCTTCTTTCAAAGATGACCTAAGGTGCAGTGCAAACAGGCATGGATTTCCCTATACGTCAATAGTGATCTGCCCACAGCTCTCTGCTTGGAGAAGCATTTGCCCAGCAGAGAGTTGGAGCAAGAGGATCAACTGTATTGTGAAGTAGAGTAGTTTACGAGAGAGCTGCAGCCACAGACAGCCTTG
Organism: Ambystoma mexicanum; assembly: GCF_040938575.1. NCBI lineage: Eukaryota > Metazoa > Chordata > Amphibia > Caudata > Ambystomatidae > Ambystoma > Ambystoma mexicanum. Next base: position 871,556,844 of record NC_090923.1, on the reverse strand, counting down.
TGGATAATGCAAAGGGTATTGAATTTGAACCTTGAGGCAGCCACAAAGGTATCAGTTTATCAGGCAGAATATCTGGGGCCTGAGGGGATTTTAGTGAGGGAGAGCGAGGTACAGGGATCATGGAAGAGTGTACAGGCACAGACAGTGCATTCCAGGTGTGTTTAAGTCAACAAGGGGTAGTTTGGAGGCAGCAGTCACAGGAGAGGGTCTGAAGTCCTCTCATTCAGAAAGGAAGACCGACATAGGGCCAGGGAGTATGCACATAGTGGCAAGGGTGAGAGGGAGAGTTGGAAAGACACAGATCTTGCAGACAAGTCTTTCAAAGGAGGAATAGCGCTGGATGGGTATGAGAGAGGTAGGGACCAACTCGGGGGAGATCAGGGCTAATCCACTGCCAGATTGGTTGATCCGAGGCTTGGAGAGGATCTTGTAGACATCATTGAGGAGGGAGTCAAAAGCAGTGACAAAGATGGCATTGAACCACGTCCTGTTGAGAGGTAGGACGTTGAGATCAAAGATTTCAAGAAGGAGGATAATGTCAGTAGAGGTTTACCAGCTTCTGTGTAGATCTATTGTCGCAATCATATTGATTTCTGCATTGATGCAGGCGCGCCCGGTTTGCATCCACATGTGGGCCTCCACAGTAACATGTAAATGTGTTCATAATGCACATTGGCAATACATATTAATTTGACTGTTATTTAAATGCTGTACACAGTTGTTTCTTGGCGCGACAAGAAAAGGAAGGTGAAGACAAAGGGGAACAGAACAAACCATTTTACTAGGCCTTGTGTTATTCAGATCGTGCAAGGGGGATGGAGATCAGAAGTGCCAGGTGTGGAAGGGGGGGGGGGGGGGAGTGCAAAATGCTAGCTCGAGTAAGTGCCACTGGGGTGGCCGGCTCTAAGTAAGTGCAAGTAGGCAGGGGACTTTGGGGATTGCAGATACAGTCCACAGTAGGCCTGGAGGAAGTGCATGGGGCTACTGGTCATGAGTGAGCCTGGTCCCCATAAGCTGTGGATCCGCTAGCCCTATGGGGCATGCATTCTATGCAGTAAATACATAAAACAATACACAGAAACTTGTTTTGCGTTGGCAATAAAAAGGCTGTGGCTTTTTATTAAACCTAATACTATCAAAAACATAACTTAATATTATGGGTGGGGGGCCGTGGCCAGTAGCCACGTGAGGCAGACATGCTCACTTAGGGCTCCTGTTGATCCAGCATTGAGCAGCTCCATGAAACCACTTTAATCTGCCTACAACAACTGAAAATACATGTGCAGCAACAGTAAATGCCAGGGAAGCTTTGAGCCGAGAGAAGTGCCCTGTAATACCTCCTACGGCAAGTTATACCATGCTGTAGGAATGTGATGCTGAACGGGAGAAAAAAAGAAGATGGCGGCGGAGGGTCGATGACCGCAGCAAAATGAATCAAAGAATGCTGTCCAGAGCGAAAAGTGGCATCTGCAGCACAGTGAGTGAAGCGGCTGCCTGGATGCTCAGACCAGAGCAAGAACTGCACTTTCCATGGATAAGGGTGGTTGACCACAGCAACGAGACAGAGGCCAGCGGACCAGAGAACAACGCATAGTGCCAGGTGCAAATGGAGCCTGCACCACTGAGTCGCAGTGCCACAAGTATGACACCAAACAGAACGCTGTGGCATGGCGCAGTGGGCACAAAGGTGCATCGGATTGAGAGCTGCAGTTTGGAACCTACACCTTGCGGCCAATTGAAAGCTGGTAGCGGGCACACTGCAGCCAGCTAACAAGAACGACCACGCTAGGGAGTGGCTGGATAAGCAAACTGGCCCCTCTGGAGCGGCTACAGCATTAGCTGTAAAAAAAGGGTCAAAAAAGGGTCACCACTGTCTGTGATGGGCAGAGCAGCGCTGCTGAAAATGGTGGCTCTGCCGAGACTCGTGCATTGCTTTGAGAATGGCCTGTATGATATCCCAAATAACTTCTTCTGAGAATTAGAAAAAATATGCATGGATTTCCTGTGGGGGGAGAGGAGGAACAGGGTGGCCCTGAGCATACTACAAAGGCCGTATGAACACGAGGTGGGGCAGGGGGTGGTCTCAGGATACCAAATTTTTAGTTGGAATTCCTGGCGTGCCATCTGCAACATGTTATACAATGGATGGCCGAAGAACCCACAGCAGAAACAACGCTGTTGTGGCCGGTGCTAAGAGGAAGTACCTTAGAGACCTACTTTGGGTTCCCACTATGGAACAAACAGGTTATCCTTACCTGGTAGAATTGGGCATTCACGTGTGGAGGAGGGCCTGCAAAGTAATGTGGCAAGGGGATCCATTGTCGCCTCAGACCACGATGGCAGCAATTCTAGAGAGCCGAACAGGTAGCCGAGCATTGGTTGAGATCAAGGTGGGAAGCGTGTTGCATTGCTACGGTGGGGGACCTAAGGAATGAAAGGGGACTTATGACATTTGCAGAATTGCAAGATGCCACGCCCATACATGAAGGCCAGTTTCTGTTTCATAACACAGTGATGAAGGTGCTGCGAAATAGATGGCCAAATAGCAATGATGAGACCATTGGGAGTGAGGAAATCGAGACGCTGCTCGCTGTAGCGGAGAGAGGTCATGCAATCTCTAGGATCTGCGAAGTACTGATAGAACGAAATTCTAGAACGGAATTGAAGTGTAGGGAGGGATGGGAAAAGGAATTGGAGAATACGTTTGATGACAGAGAATGGAAAGAGGTAACATTGTGCCATAAGAAAGTATCCAGAAATGCCAGACTAAAGTTAATACAACTGTATATTACACAAAGAGCATACCTCACTCCCGCTGTCATTGCAACATTTAGAGGTGCGACTAGGCAAGAATGTCCCAGGTGCAAGTTGGAAGATGCTGGACTTAAACGCATGTTTTAGGGATGCCTGATAGTGCAGGGGTTTTGGAGGGGGTGGCACGGAAAGCGCAGCCCAGGGCAGCATAGAGTTGGATATCCAGACCCCAGAAGCTTGCATGCTAGGCCGATACAAGAGAAGTATGAAAGATAGACCGCTGAATAAGATAAAAGACTTGACGTATATATTGGCTAAACGCAACATAGCTGTGAGGTTTTAAGATGCTAAGGAACAAAGTATAGAGGGATGGTGGAGGGAGCTGGAAAAGTGTCAAAGCGGAAACTAGAGTATGGGAAAAAGCACTCGGAGAACAAAAAGCTGATTAGACATTCACAGATGGATAACGCGAACAGTGACCTTGTTTACATATAATAACGAAAAAGAGGCCACACAAGCTGCAGTGGGGGAAGTGGATGCAATATGATTAGAATATATATCTTGATAAGCTATGTGCTGGCTAAGTTGGCGTGTGGGGAGTTATGGTAGTTTTAGATGGGGTTGTGGAATACATATTAAAATGATACGCTATATAACATTGTGGCAATGGTTGTTGATTGTCATTATACAAATACTGCAATGAAAATCATTGAAAAAAAACATAGTATTATGGGTATTCCCCCAGGTGTGCAGTGTTTTCTTAGTTCTGTACTTTTGGGCACTTGTGCCTGGAAATGTAAGTTGCCCTTCTTTGCTCACAGGGTTTTCCCAGCGTGGGCTCCCAGGTCCATATGTTGGGAATGTGTAAATTGGCTGGTGAGCACTCCTGTGCCTGATGGCAGTTTCCTTCCAGGCCCATGCTAGCATATTGTTACATGCCGCCTTTTCTGCTCTTCTTTTCCACGGTTTTCATACAACAACTGTTGTCCTGTGCTTGCCCAAATGTACCTTTTCCAGGGGTGGGTGGTAGCCGGGCAAACAAGAAGCTGATTCTGTGAATGCAGAGACCAGATACACTTGGGTCAGAGTGTTCTTTCTGCAAGTCTGCTCCAGCAGCTATGCCTATATAGGGCAAGTATGCCCTGGGGCCATGCCAGCATATCGTTACTGCCCCCCCAAACCCCATGGCTGGCCTGCGCCAATAGCCACTTTGCACTTAGGTGTGTAGCTTCCTGCCTTTCCCCTCTCTTATTGTTAGAGTATTCTGTCCCCCTTTGAAGAGAGGGCGAGACACTGGGGGTTTCGGTGTAGGCATAACCGGACCGGTAGCAACTTTTTGTTGTGTCCTGAGTCCCCCTCCCTGTCAGGCTCTTCTGTGAATCCTGCATCAGGAGACAACAGGGGGGAGCACTGGGGTTGGCGTGCCTTATGGTCGCCTTTCTTCCCCCCCTTCCTCCTTCAGTACCCCAAGTGGGCTGCTCCCAAGCTTAAGGGCCTGTGCCCTTGAGCTCCATGCGGGGTGCCCCCTCGTTCCACGGCACTGGTCATAAGGTTCAGAGGGTGGGCATATAACTAATTAGCACAAAATAAGACTATCAGCAGGAGAGAGAGAGAAAGAGAGAAAGAAAATCAGAAAGGTCTTCAGTTCCAAACCCTGAGGTGGTCCTGCTCAAGTTTAAGAGGCAGGGTGGCTGTTCCAGAGGGAGACACCAACCAAGGATAGAGATCTACCCCACACACTCTGCCCGGAGAAGCGTCTGACCCTCAGAGTTGGAAGTGGATGAGCACCATGCTCGAGAAGAAAAATGCTTAGGAAAAGAGAGCTGGTTGTAGGTGTTGCCCCCTGCCACAGAAAGCCTTGTGGACAATACAGAGGGTCTTGAACTTGATCCTTACAGCCACTGGGAGCAATTTGAGATATTTCAGCGCTGTAGAAGTATGATCCCTTGGCTTGAGGCCAAGGACCAGTCTTGCAGTCCTGTTTTGAATAAGTTGCGGAGGGCGAAAAGCAGAGGCAGGAAGATTTATAAAGAGGTTGTTGGAATAGTCCAGCATACAGAGAACTAGGGCTCTGGAGACAGCTTCTGGGGGAAGTGAGAAATGGAAGAATACCTATGAGTAGGTGCAGCTGGTAGTGTGACTCGTTGGAGACCTTTGTGATGTGAGGAGATAAGGAGAGGGTGCAGTCGAACATGACTTAGGTTTCTGGTTTGAGTGGAAGGAGAGGGAGGAGAGCCCAGTGAGGGTGGCCAGAGTGAATTGAGGAAAGATTGAACAGCAGTCCTAATTGAAAGGATCTCAGCCTTGCTGGAACTGAGATGAGTACATTCGAGTGAAACACTTGAAATAATCATACTGGCATTTATCGTTGAAAAATCATTTACTTCACAAACAGTGATTCATTAAAAAGCATGTTTTTTATCATTTACTTCTCAAGTCACATACTATTTCATTTTTTGTACAATTAAGACTCCTTGCAGGCACTGTGTGGAGACTTGAAACTGCCTTTGTTAAACATTGTAAAGTGAACCACACATTTCAATCTCAAAGTTAACCTTTCCACAGTTTCAAGTTTGGGAGGGCAAACCTCTTTTGCAATGTCACACGGCACAGTCTGAGCCCTAGAAACGAAATCTGGTTCAATTGCATGCGTTTGCGCGGCCAGCACATTCAATGTCAGATCTTTCACAAATTCAAAATCCATCTGCAGGATGATTGGTTTTGCCACCCCCCTGTTTGGTACGTTTGGTATACTCCTTGTTGTAGCGAGGCATACCGAACATTCCTGCTGTTTTTGCTTGTTCCCTTCTAATGTTCTTGTTGTGTGCAAGTACAGGCAGTCTTTTTCTGGCCTCCATACTGTCTGTGCGGGAATGTAGCCTTTTAAGCCTGTACTTTAGGCACATATTGTGGGACACCTCTAAATCTCCAGTGTGGCAGAATTGGGAGTCCCCTCATGTCTTTTGTAAGTGTTTTGTCACAATCTAGTGAAGTTCTAGTGAAGTACTATGTGAAGCGAATCCCTGAACCAACAACCTTTTCTTGCGCTTCTCCTTGCTCAATGGTCATGTGCGCATTCATGGAAAATGTTAGTTTACTTGCCAAGAGCGTACTTTAGAACTATGGTGCATCGCTTAATGCCATTTTTCAAGTGGACTATCAACAGATCCTTAACAAGCGTTTGAACTCCACCACAAATAGTTGCTTGCAGACTGTGAACTATTTAAAATGTTTTCTGCTGCTTTTTATTTTTTCCAGCAGCTGTAATTCTTTTTGAAATGAATTTTGCAACGTGCCATACATCCTCTTGATGCTTTATGTCTGGGTACTGTTATCGCATGGCCTTGGCAATTGAAACGTGCCTATCAGTGGCTATCTGGTTTATGTGCAGTCCTCTCGATTTCAGAAGTTTAATGGATTTGATGAAACCATATTATTCCATGGCAACAGAATATATACATTCAGTTACTTGCACAACCACGAAACTCACAATTCTTTTGGTTTCCATGTCTTGGACGTGGCAAGTGCAGTATTTGGCAGAAAAACCCGGACTGTCCATCACCAGCAAGCCAGAGCTTTTTGCCAGCGAGATCATTGTCGATTGGCAACTGTTTGAGTGTCCATGTCTGGCTAATAGCGGAGGACAAGAAATCCTTCTGATATTTGTAGTATTGGGTATTTGAAAGGAACTCTAGTTCCACAAAGTTAGAAAAACTTGTGTACTGAACATTGATCCGAAAAACAGCAATTCAGATGAACAAATTACATTTCCAGCAGGCACTTTTCCAAGTATAGGTTAAGCAGACCATGAAAATTAGTTATGGTGGTGTACCCAGCTACCCTTGATCTGCACATTGGAGCCTTTCACTAAACAAGTAAACTCCCCCAATGGCTGCCCGCAAATACTCTGATGCATTTTTATAATCGCATTTAACCATTTTCATGATCTCGATTAGGCAGCAGTTGAATACAATATATTTTGGTTCCTTTAATAGCCAATCGTCTAGTGGTACAGTGGATTGCGATTCAATTGAGGTGGATTAGTCCTCAACACTAGGAAGAGTGTAGTCCACATCACAAGCACATCGTCAATTAGTGGCAAAGATGCTTCAGTTATTTCTGTGTGATACTTCCGATATGTCCACGGGTATTGGGGAAACCGGTAACCTTTTCAGCTTTCTAGAAATAATTTTTTTATAGAGTGTTGATTGTGTGGGTGGTTCTGCAAGCAATTCAGAAACATATGCTGTGTTGTCTGTCTCCTCTGTTTGATGTCGTGTGGTGTAACAATGCTCCAGGCGTACTTTCCATGGGCCACTGCTGCCATTTATTTCAAATTCCGGCCATTGGGCTGCTGCATCACTACACTGAATCTTGTGTGTACCATGCTCAGCCTCACATGTAGCTACTCCCAAGTCATGTCTGTTTGGCAAACAACATCATTGATTAGTTTAGTTGTCTCAGTCTTTATGCTCCTCTTAGTCTTAAGCCTCTAAGAGAAAATAAACTTGCTTAATTTATAGCAGACATACAGAATACGTAAATTACAACTTGAAAATGTATTATTAATGGAGTAAGTCCTAAACAAATTATTTTTGTTTTCAAACCTTTATATACCCTTGATTAATGGATTTTCCTTGAAACTGTCAAATTGGATTTTGCGACCACCAGACCAAGCTTGAAATTTGCTCTTCCACCTAAAGAATCATATATCCGTAAAATCAAAATATAACAAATGGTCATTACGGAAGCAACTAAAACATATGGATGATAAATTATATTTTCCAATATGTTATGTATACCTCTTGTCCTTCTCTCTTCAATTTCTGCCACTTCAGTAGTACATTCCTTGTACATAATAAATTCAAAGAACATTGAATACATTTTCATATTCTGTAATGTTAAGCTTTCAAACTGACAAACTACATCTTGAGACAGTGGTTTTAATGATTATCAACCTTGTAATATGAGTTAAACTATCTAAACAATTAAGTGTTATCGTCTGAGTAACATTTTTAAATTAATAATAACGTAGAGTCAAACAATGTGTGTATGTGTAACATTTTAAAAATACATATATGAAAACTGTACCTGATAACCTTCAGAGGGGTTGCAGGGAGTTGGTTAAAGTTCACCCTAAAAACATTGATTTTATTGTGTCCCCTTTAATGCCTTGTAATGTTATTTTGTTTCACCTATTCCAATTTTCACTAAGCAGCTAAAGTTTCTGAACTAAAACAAACACAATTAATATGGAGAAAGGGTCTGTTATTCAGTGACAAAGTACAATTTTCTGAAGGTTTATTTTCATTGTTGCATGTGTTTCTGTGATAAATACATTAAGCTTGTTGATGTAATGCTTTGCAATTTGCTGATAGTGTTGCAAATCACCTGAAAAAATGGCAACTTAAATGTAAAAAAAATATTGTTAATCTCTAACCATTATTATAAATCAATATTTTCACTTCTATTACCTCATCCTCCGGATCTATTGCAGTAGAGGAATAGTGCATTGTCGAAGTTTGAGGCTCTGCCTATGTAATGGTAATTGAAATAAATAAGAAAGATGTAAAAGCAAAGTCCCCAACGATTACATTAAAAAGGTTGGTATTGAAAAAGATGCCTAAAAGTTATCATTATGCATAACAATAATCAATACATTTTAAGTGGAACTTGAACAAATACATATTTTTTATAGTCGCATGTGAAGGATTATTCTAAAAAATGTATTTGAAAGGTGAGTGAGGTTGCTGTGGACTCCAGAGTAGTGGTTGATGTAGCATCCTGGTCCTTTAATCGATGCAAATAGTCAGAACATTGTTGCTCGAAAATGTACATTGGTGGTATAACTTATACGAAATCAAAAACAAAAAAAAGTTTGGGTGCCAGTCTCACCATTAGGATGTTGGATGTGTCTGTGGTTTCCTCCATGAGAACGGTCTACTTCCATCTGTGCGATCTATGTAAAGACAGACATGATAATTTACCAAAAAAGATGACATAATTTTAAATGGGAGTGTGTTTGGTAAGGCTTCCATTGCTTAGAGCAATTTCAGTATCTCACAAAGTAATCTGAAGTTACAAATGTATAAACCAAAGAATATTGTGTCAAGAAGGAAATTATTCCCCAAAAACTGAAACGTTATTTATGGCACCTGCCCACAGACTATTTCCATATGAGTGTTCACTTCAAAGACTTATACTGCAAACCTATAAAATGGCAAAATACATTTAAAAATGTAGCGTCCACTACTCACCTGGGTCAGCGCGTGCTGAAATTTAGTTGGAACTGCATTGGCCAGTAGTTTCCCAAGTTCTCTGGGGCAACGCTTTTTGATGTACTGTGATTGCTCGTACATATCTTCTGAGAAGTGCATGCTGCAGACGTGGAATCGATTTCCCCTCACGTCATCCAAGACATCCTTGGCTCTGGTTTTAATTTCCACACTGGAAATCCGCAGTTGGAGTGCATTTTCTTATTAAATTTAAATCCTTTGGAAAAACATGAAGGACTGTACTATCTCGTTTAGCATGGCTGGTATTACTGCAACCGAAAATGATACAAGAAGGTATTGTTAGATTGCCCATATGATCTGTTAAAGAAATATAAAAAAAAATAGTATTAAAGTATCAGTGAGTAAACCAAACATCTCATCCCTCTGATGATAAAGAATAAATGGACATCTAGAAAATGGCACCGAAAGCACATTGGAAACATGCACTACTAAAAATTACATTTAACAGCAATACTCTGCAATGTTATGTGCTAATTACTGAGATACAAATGCTTAGGCCAGTTAATAATGGTGTAAACTTTTAAAATAAAGTGAGAATAGGGTATAGATTGTAGTATAGAGCAATAGAAAGTGTCCTAGTGGAGATAGTTGACAATACAGAAAATGACACTAAAAGTGGACTAACCGTTACTTGGAACAACAGATGAGCGGATTCAGCGACCAAGATAAGAAGTGGAGAGATGCCGATATCCGTTGTGGATTTTCACAGATGTTCTCTTGGTAACTTGTAAAGTGTTTATAAAGGCTTACAGAAGTGGGTGTGTATGTGAATGTCTGATGTGTTCACACCCACCAGACCTCTGTGACAATGTTTGATGCCTGAATCCTGCCAGTGCTGCCCCCTGCGAGCGCACGCCCATGGATGCGAACTGCCATTGATGCTGGAGGGGGGATGGATGAGGATGGGGTGAGCTTGATGGGCCCGGAGCAATGTTAAAGGGACAAAGAGATATGTTGATTGCAGGGCAGTCTGTAGACACCCGGTCTGAGGTGGCCATGTGGACAATGGTCTGGGTGCGGAAAAATCCTTTGAGGTGTACATGGTGTTCAGCACCTTGTGTTCCTATCCACCCAGCCCCCTTGCGAAGCATGGCCATAGGTGCGAACTGTCATTGATACTGGAGGGGTGGAGTGGATGAGGATTGGGCGAATGCGATAGGCCAATGCATGTGTTATTGCACAATAATATCTTATGGTATTCTTATATGTTTGGACGTGTAGTGGACTTACAAAATATTTCATTGTTCAGCTTGAATTATTTTTTATTTTTTTATTTAGTCTGGTAAGGTGGATGTCGATGTCACTACATATTCTACTGCTGCGGTCGAGGTACTAGCTGCATAAATCCACACTATTGTCCGCTGCCACTGGGGAATTAATCACAAATGGCTCGAACCACACAGGCAGGTATTACTCTTCGGACGCGAAATACCAGTCTTCTATGAATCCACCATGTGGCATGTCACAAGCCTGTACCACCTGTGTAAGAGATACAGACATAGTTTACTGGAATGAACACAATAATTGCATTTTATTCTTATTTGTGCTACCTTGTAAAATGTACAGCATTGTTTTGATTTAAAAATTACCTTTTCATACAACGTATTGACAGTAGTTGTGATTTCAGGTACATATCATTTACAAATGTGAACGCACATTAAAGAAAGAAAAGTTTGGGAAATATTTCAAAGTGGAAAAAAAACGTAATTGTTCGGACAATAAATCTACAGCGGAACACTTTGGCTTAATTTCACAATGAGTAAATTATTCAATTTAAAGAAAGATTCTTGCATCAGTGATCTGTCAAATTTATATTGATCTAGGGGAACAACATATTATGTTACCTGTCTCTATTGTAAAAAAAATAAGCTAGATAGAGTGAATTTACAAGTTACTTGGATTATGAGGGCGAACTGTAGCTCGAAGTTTGTGCATAAAACCATCATTCGCAGCATGGATCTTGTAAGGCAGGCTGCCCTGAAGGCATGCAGCCCGGTAACGCATAGTGGTGATGTGTGTTCCTCGGCAATGTAGGCCAAGCAGCCAGAGTTTTCTCTGCAACAACAGTTCTCCAGAGTAGGTAAAACCTCACAATGGAAGCACGTATGTATGGCTTCAGGCTCCGGCGATTGATCCTCATGACTTTCATCTGATTCCACATAGTCTCCACTTTTTTCTCTTTCATGGATCTCCTCTTCTGAGTATTCAGGCTCGTACTTGTAGGGCTGAATTGCTGCCATAGTTCCTGAATAGTGAAGATGCACAGAATCAACAGAGCAGCAAATAAACACCTTTTTGTTTGTGAAAAACAGTTTCCCATTAACATTGAATGTTAAAGAAAGATATGCAAAGAAACAGACAATGTCACAAAAGCACATCATAAAAAGGCATGATTAGTAGTCTCAAATTGTAAAAATTCCCATGGCACGTGTCTAAATATGGTTTGGTAAAGACCTCTGTACATAAAATAGGAAATGAAAAGCGACTACTGGGTTCATTAATTAAGCTGTATAAGTACCTGTTCTCAGTGTGTCGTACTTGGCAGAGAGCTCAGTAGAGCATAAACAATTCAGGGAGGCTCGAAATGAAATACACTGGCACAAAGGAAAAAGAAACTCCACCGATGTGTGATCAGAAGGGGTCTGGTTATACTTGTCAAGGAACGAGGTGTCTTGCCATTTCCATGGAGACACGTCAATAGATTGCGCACAGAGGATGTTGACATGAGACGTGCATTGGCGTTGTGAAATGGGGAGTGAGCGTCTAGTGATTTCAGCATTGAGGGTGGGCGAACCGAAGCAGTGCTGCGAGAGCATTTGATTTTAGGGCGATAGATCAACTGATAAGAATAGCACAAGATGGCGGTACGCAAGCCGCCATTTTTGCATGTGTTAAAGTGAGAACAACTCTGGTAAGGTGCACTGGAAATTTATTTTAAAAACGATCATGTATGCTCTGAAATACATGCCTGATCCATTAGGCCAATTATGTTTCTGACCAAACTAACCCTTTAATCTCACGCATGCCATATTATCATGGTACTGCTATTGCTGTGCGTAGAGAAGATTACAGGGTAGCCCCATCTTTTCCAACTTCTTCCATAATTTGCCTATCGGCTGCATCAAGCGCTGATGAAATATCCACAAACAATACATATAATGGAAGGGCATCCTTCCACCTGGATTGTTCAGTTAGGGAGTTAACTATAAGCATGTTCATATAAGTCGACAAACCCTGTCTGAAACCGGTTTGAAAACATTCCAATATTTCATACCGCTCTGCCCAAGGATTCTTCTCCTTGAGTAAAAACGTTGAGAAGATTTTACTCGCCACATCAGTCAGAGCCAATAGTCTCTAACACTCTGCGTTACCGATTTCTATCTTTTTTTGTAAACTGTGTTCTCTGGAATTTGACTGCTCTTTACCAACAAAGTGAACACCATGGATAATATCTCTGCCCAGAGGGTAGGGTTATATTTGAATACAATATTACAAATACCAGCTGGACCAGGGGCACGGGACAGTTTAAGGCTGCTAATGATAGTAACCAATTCAGTCTTATCAAATTCAAAATCAATACTAATTTTTTTTCTTCTAGATTGTTTGGTCATCATTGGCAAATTCTTAGATGGGTAATCGTGCCAAGTGGCTTTATTTATATAACACAGTAACTCAGATGTTCCATCATGAGTGATCCTGATCCTCTTATGACAACCGGAGCTTCTTGCAGTCCCCCGGTAATTGATTCCTTCAGCATCTTTTCCCACTCCCCCTTATGAACAGAGGCTTTATAATAATTCACCCAGTTGGTATACTTATTCCTCGGTTTTTTTAAATCATTTTTTTCAAATACAACCATACCACACGGACAAATACTACACAAATCCTGTCTCATTTTCTTCTTTCCTTGGTTAATTTATCCTATCCAAATTGTTCCCTCCTTTAAGAAAGTTACAACTGCCGATGGGTAAATGATTGTATGCAATTGACGATGGCCATTCTACCAGTTTGTTGGATGTACCAAATAGTTTCTAGTCTACATGGACTGACCACTTAACCTTTTTCATTTTTTCTAAATTCTTGTCAGACTAGCCAAGTCTATTAAAACCTGCATTTATGGTGACAATGCCAACATTGTCATACAACTTTGTTTTCATGTCTGCTACCTCAAACCTTAATGTAAGAATGGCATGATCCCTGAAGTTCGTGAAAATAGTTCTGAACTCCGTTGCAGCCTGTAAAACATTTTCACTTCCGAAAACAAAGTCTATAGTAGATAACTTGGAGTCACTACACCATGTTGCAGTAGCCAGAACAACACAATTCGCTACGCCATTCAGTGTATATATAGTTCAATGTCCACAAAAAATCTGGTCCACACCGATGATGACCTCCTTTTTACAGGGACTAACACAGGCACTGCACCATCCTGTGACGGACCATTCATCAGCAGTAGAGGCAGGCAGTTAGAATTCAGAACACCACATATTACATACTCCATTTCATAGTTCTGGGCTGATCTTGAACAAATTGTATCATATATGTAATGTTGGATATTCATTGTGGCCTTACCCCGGGGGGATTGTAGATATTAACAAACACTAATTTACAGCATATAGATGCATCACCTTCTAATATTAGGACATTTCGCTTTTCAACATTGGACTTTCACTGGAATTCAACTTATTAGACACTAAAGGTACTAATCCACCAAAAGGCCGTCTCTTGCCTCCCTTGTTCACTTTCTTCATGTAGCAAGTAAAACCACCAAAGACAGCTTCATCCATTAGCCAAGTCTCCTGGAGTAAAGCAACATCTGCAGTTGTAAGCAGTTCCAAGGAGCCATTTTGTCTAAATAAATGAGTGTCCCTCGTGTTCCATGATTTTATTACAATACCAGATCAGGACTTCGTGGTCATGGATGGCCAGAAGGAACTTAGCAACTCCTAGTGGGATTTTGCCAGTAGGCCATTGGATGTAGCTGTATTTAAAGCCCTAGATCTTAGCTGGCTATCAGCTCTTAATGGGGCATGTAGACAGGCTTCCCAATCTGCTTATCCTTGCCTTGCAAATTATCATCAATAGTATAATCAAGGTCATATCCCCTTTTTAATATGGATTCTAGGTTTGCTCTGATCAATGAACCTGCTTCAGATGAGCAGCAGTGGACTCTTGTCAGGAAAGGAACACCCCTTCACTTGCTCCACATAGTCAAAGTCACTGCTCCTAACAGATCGGAGGGCGTTCGATGACCAAAAATATCTAATAGGCAGTGTCAGTTAATTGGTGACTTCACACCTTCAAAGAGACAGGAAATAGTCAATGTGGTAGATGGTAGAAGCCTCAGTGTCTGTGCAATGGTGGCTATAACGGATCCCTGTGGTGACACAGCATTGAAATCATAACATTATTACCCAGCCAAAGAGATTTCATGGCAACTCGCGTCCACATCAGAGGATGTGGCATCTTATTTGTTGTCGCATATTGGCTTTCCTTCTCTTCCCGTTTTCAATCAAGGGCCAGTGTGTCAAACTACCAGCTTTATTGGACATCCGCTTTTTTTTCGCCTAGCTGCTTTTTTCTTTTTTTTTTTTTTTTTTTTTTAAACCAAGCCGTCCCTTCTCATACTGGTAACTTCAGACTGATTGGCACTACCCGGGAACTTCACCACTGCTGACTTGGTTTTTGCCTTGTTTAATGTCCTACTTTTCCCCTGGATATTATTCTCACATTCTCAGCATCTTCACTGGTCTGAATTATTAACATTTGTCGACTCAAATTAACCAGGTATTGAGTCGCCGAAGTGTCTGGGAGCAAAGATATATTCAGCTCTTCCAGACACAGGGCCCCTGGGACCCCAGATTTCTTTTTTGGTGTGCTGTTACACTAATTAGCCATTGCAATGTTCTCCAATGCTGGAGTATGTTTTTGAACAGGGAAAATAAATGTTGCGAGAAAGCTTCAGTAAGATTTTTAATGCAAAGCTAGTGGCAACATTATGTGCATCTAATACGGTACTTGAGCCACTATGTATACTGGCAGATCCTGCCGTGCCCTGCAATGCATCACTGGTATTTAGCAAAAGAACTCCCTTCTGGCTGATGGCTGAAGTTTATCTATCAACCAAGTCAATCAAGCAAGGTGTGCAGGACAATCTCTCATTCACCACTCTATGATCAACAGCCGCTGTTACTTCATTATCACTGGTACTAGCAGGCTCAATACCCCCTGTACTAGGAATTCCCATGTTGAGAACCACGGATTGTTGCGAGTAACAGAGTATAAGGAGTGAATTGTTGTACAATTAAGCTGAAGTCCAGGCTGCTGTTCTAGCTATGGGTCCCAAGCAATTGGGCACCGGATGTATTTTTCTTCTAGCATCCGTCACTCCGTTAAAACATAATTGTGATCTTGCCCTTTATGCACAGGGGCACGGATGTAGTATCTTGAATGTCACGCAGAGCAGGTTCGTCTTTTTGGCCAGCAGTTTTGTTGGTTGCGACCACAGACTGCTTTTTCCCATTCCTCAGCTTGTATGGAAGTAGACCGTTCTCATGGAGGAAACCACAGACACACCCACTTTTCCTGCCATAATTACACCAATGTTTTCCTGTCTTGTTTTAAACAAACCACCGTCTCCAAGTAAACAGATATGGGCAGGTATTCAATGTCTGTGGCAAGCGGGATTAGGCAGCCAATTCAAGTTGTAGCAATAAATCATTGAGTACGGTTTTACTCAGTGTCACACAATCTCAATATGCTTGAGTTATGATGCGGAGCACTGGAGACGGCCGTACACTGTTAGCTCCCTCCCTCTGCTGTTCTCTCCCTCCCTGTTTGCTCCCTCCCTCTGCTGTTCGCTTTCTCCCTCCATCTACTGTTCACTCCCTCCATCCCTCTGCTGTTCCCTCTCTCCCTCTGCTGCTCCTTCCCTCCATCCCTCCCCTCTGCTGCTCCTTCCCTCCCTCCCTCCCCTCTGCTGTTCCTTCCCTCCCTGTCTCCCGCTGCTGCTCCTTCCCTGCCGATCTCACTTTGCTGCTCCTTCCCTGCCTCTCTCTCTCTGCTGCTCCTTCCCTGCCGATATCCCTCTGTTGCTCCTTCCCTGCCTCTCTCCCTCTGCTGCTCCTTTCCTGCCTCTCTCCCTCTGCTGCTCCTTTCCTGCCTCTCTCCCTCTGCTGCTCCTTCCCTGCCGATATCCCTCTGCTGCTCCTTCCTTGCCTCTCTCCCTCTGCTGCTCCTTCCCTGCCGATATCCCTCTACTGCTCCTTCCTTGCCTCTCTCCCTCTGCTGCTCCTTCCCTGCCGGTCTCCCTCTGCTGCTCCTTCCCTGCCTCTCTCTCTGCTGCTCCTTCCCTCCCTCCCTCTGTTGCTCCTTCCCTCCCTCTCTCCCTCTGCTGCTCCTTCCTTTCCTCTGTTGCTCCTTCTTTCTTCTGCTCCTTCCTTCCAACCCTCCTGCCCTCCCTCCGCTGCTCTTTGCCTCCCTTCCTGGCAGTGACCACTGTCCCCATTGCAAGAATTCCCCAAAAAGTGTGTCCCACTTCGGTCATGACCACTCACCCCGTTGCACCAAATAGGCTAAAAGACTATGGCCATACCCACTGGTCTATGTAGATCCCATCGGGCATAGGCACTTTACTAATGTTGGAGACCTATGCATGTTTTAAAATATTTTTTAAAAGAGGTTTTTCGGACTCTCCCTTTGTTCCCACAGTAATGTATTTTCAGGGCACCCTAAACTTACTCCTCACTTCTCCTAAACCTCTTACTAACAACTCCACCCTCACAGCTGTTGACCTAGCTGAATACATTGCTGCAAACAATTCCAAAATTAGACTTTCTCCTGACCTCGCAATCCCTCCTTCATTCTACACTCCACCTTTTCTATCATCATCATCATCCTCTGCCTCGATCTCCCACTTTATTCACACAAATGCTGAAGAAGTGCTACCTCTTGTGCCCCATCAGACTTTCTTGCTCCTCATCCAGTCAAGCCTCTACTGCCCCTTTAGAGGTCTCTCACATTGCTGAACTCTTCAACCTGTCCTTTGACTTCACTTGCTTTCCCTCTATTATTAAAATGCCCGCAGTCATCCCACTCTTAAAAAAGCAAGGGGCTGACCCGAACCTACCAGCTAACTTTCACCCTGTGTCCCTCCTTATGCACCACTAAAGTGCTTGAAAGGGTTGTGTTCAACTGTCTTACCAATGTTTTTGTCATAGACAACCTTGGAGTTCCCTTACAAGCAGGTTTCTGCTCTGGTCACTCCACAGAAACTGCTCTTGTGAATGCCACCAGCTTCATCGACTCTGCTAAGCACTCCAATCTATCCTAATTCTCCTTGACCTGTCCGCTGCCTTTGACACTGTATACCACTCTGATCTACTTCCTTTTTCATCTTGGGATTCGCGATCAAGCCCTTGCCTGGATGGAATCCTACCTGGCACCTAACCACTTCTGTCTTATGGAGCAAAAACACCTCTCAACTCGCTCCCCTAACTGTCAGTGTTCCACAAGGGTCTGTCTTGGGTCCTCTACTCTTTACACTCCTTCTCTGCTCTTGGGGTACTAATCTCCTCCTTTGGGTTCTTGTGCCAACTCTTCGCAGATGACACCCAAATCTTCTCTTTTCCTGAACTCTCCTCTGATCTGTCTATCAAAATGTCCAACTGTCTCTCTGCCGTTAAATATTGGATGGCTTTCACACTGTGATGTGAAGATCTACCAAAACTAAGGTGCTCTTCTTCCCTACCAAATGGTGTCATCTTACTCTCTGGTTATCCAGTTCCCACCTGACATCCTTGCCACCTCTTCTACAGCTAGAAAACTGCGTCATCTAGGACCCTTCTCATACCTTCTCTACTTTCATCTCCAAAACTGCAAAGGTGGCCAGCTTTAACCTCCTAAATATTAGGAAAACAAGGCACCTCCTTGCTTTCAACACAGCCAAGCATCTCTTAACCAGTCTTGTTTTCTCTAAACTGTACTGCTGTGCCAGCATCCTTATTGGTCTCCGCAACTATGCTTTCTGTCCCCTTGACAAGATAATTAACTTTGCTACCAGGACTTTCTTTGAACTCCCTCACTACACACTTCCTTGTACCATCACCATGCTGGATGGCTGACGATGTAGAACAGGGCCATATTTCAATTTCTTCTTCTGGTTCACAAATCTTTGCATGGAAAGGCACCTTTGTATCTATCCTCTATCCAACTCTGCAAGCCTTCTCGTAATCTCCGCTCTGCCTCCTTGATTCATCCTTGTGGCTTCTTGCCCTCCCTGTTCTCCCTCTCGCTTCCGCTCTTTCTCTTTTTGCTCCACTTGCATGGAATTCTCTTCCCCTGCACATACGAGAAACAGTCCACACGGATTTGTTCAAAACCAAACTAAAAGCATACCTCCTCACCTCTGACTTACCTTCTTAACTTACCTCTCATCTGCCTACTAGCTAAAATGTTCCCTCTCCTGTAACCAGCCACTGCCCCTCTCTTTCTCTTCCTCCACTCTAGCACGTCATCCACCATAGTCTCCATAACACAGCTGGTCGTACTGGCTACCTGCACTTAAAAATGTCTAATATTGGTCATCCTTAATCTATATATGTCCACCCATGTATTGTTCCTGTTGACTGTTGCATTTACTCCACAACCTGGTCAGAATGTCACTCAAACTCAGCCAATTATAAGAATATCTATGCTTCTTGTCAAATCTATTTTCTTATCTATTGTACATTCTTTTGTGATTAAAAGAACATTGTTCTGCCCTGTATATAAAGATTTAGTGCCTGTCACACTCCTGGATATAGTGCCTAGTTTACCTGGTAGCAGCCTAATGGTATTAGACTTCACAGTTCTTTCAGGCCTTGTAGCTTCTCGCCACATCATGATCTCCCTCTGACAGGCTACTCTGTGTAAATGTCCAAGGTTCCCACTCCACACTCTCTCTGAGCATCTTGGCGTTATTTCGCTAGCGACCATAACTTTGGCCCAGACCATTAACGTCCGATCTATCACGTCACAGTGGGCATTATTGCTTAAGGTAAACGGCTAGTTGCATTGCACAAAGAAATATAAGTTATGTTGACAGGAAAGTTACAAATCTGAGATCATTGGTTGGGAGGATTGAAACCACAGCCCCAGCAGTTTCCCCTTACTGTGTGTGTTCTGCTCCAGTCTTGGTTCCACCAGCACTCTGGTAAAGACACGTGCCTGAACATATATGAACCGGCGTTCAACCCAAGATTCCTGGGCACATTGAGCATAAGGCATGTGGAATCTTGTTTGATGACAAGGCAACACCTAGTGGTGAAATGATTGGTGGCGCTTTGTGTGGCTGTTTTGGCTGCATCTCATGGGCAAAGTTGCAGCTGTCGATATAACAACTGTTTCAGACGGGAAAAGAAACAATATTGTGAAGTGGCGACCGGCTAGGCCGATTCATGGCCGGCTGCACCACGGACAATTAACGCACACACTGTTATGCTGGGTACTGGCACTGGTCCTGTTTTTGCGGGCCGTGCCTCCTTTATTCTTTTAGCGGCATCATGACGTGATGCCTCAACCCCCTTTTCTCTATACCACATTCCTCCCCAACTTGGATAATGAGACAAACAACATTTAGCTCACAGTTTGCTGATAAATTCCGTGCAGGACGAAACCCCTTTGTGGACGGCTGAAGCCTCTCTCTCGGTGAGTACCTCAATCTGCTTTCACAGGGGATTTCACGGGAGTCGTCCTGAGCCTCGGCTCTCCTCTGGCAGGAGTTTGGGGAGGTCTAGATGGGACTTGGAGGATCGTCCAATGCTTCACTGGGTCCCTTGTCTGTATCCCCGATCAATGTTGCAGTGAGGCTCTCGTCCGGGCGTTCGCTCGAGGGTTGGTAAGGGAGCCTCCTGGTGGATAGTGCTTTACAAAAATGTGATGCATTTCTTGTCTCTCTCTTCATCTCTTCTTGCTGTCAGCATGACATGGTACGTTATCGTCCAGGGCTGTGGTTCATTGGACAGGGCCAGTTTCTTCAGCTGGGACCTGTTCTTCATTAGCACAGTATCTCCTGGGGTCAAGTTGCTGGGGTGCGCTCTTCGGACCCTGCTTACCCCTCTCATTCCTGGCTTGTCTGTTACACTCCACTTGCTCGTTGTTTATGCAGGTGCTCTCCAGCTGGGGTGCGTGGGAAGCCCCACGAACATGAGGGCTGCGGGACAGATCTGTTTTAAGGGATGCAGTGTCTGACGATAAGTCCGGAGGAACCTGCACACCTCAGGTAGCAACGGGACTTGCTGGTCCTTTATTTCTTTATTTTTTAAACCTTTCTTTATGAACACACTTGACAATACATTACAAATTACATTGTAGCATTATCAGTCCAGGCAGTAGGTCCAGGCGGCCTAAACAGGGTACTATATAATACGTTAATTTTGGGATGTAGATCCGAGGGGGCTCAGAGTGATGGCAACAGAGTTCCGTCTCATTTCCATTTGCAGTAAAGTATACAGTTCAATTTAATCATGAGTTTGAGGTTGTGTCCCCAGTGGGCGACGTGTGTGCAAGATGTGCTGTGAGTGGCCCCGATATGTTTCTTGCTCGAGATTCGGGTTGCTGCATGCGTGCCCACTGCTCTTCCATATCATTGGCCCATATGACATCACTCAGCCAGTTATCCCTACTTGGACACCCGCACTCATCCATCGTATGCCTCGCTTAGCAAGGAGAAGACACCGTTTTACAAATGTACTCATGTGGCCCAAGGAGATTCAAACGCGTAGAAAAGGCAAGGCAAGGCAGTGGTAGAGGTTGGACAGTTTGGCCTGTCATTGCCGACAGGAGTGCCCATACATCATGCCCAAACGGATTTAATTTGGGGGTAATCCTAGATCATATGAAAGCAATTAGCATTATCGGAAGCATGCCCCAGTTCCTTCATTGGAATATAAGCATAGCCTGTGTGGAGTGTAGTGGAACCTGTGTTGTACCTTCAGTTGTATCAATTGAAATCTTGAATTGTATGATACCATGCGCGTTTGAGTGCACATGTCTGACCAGAGATCATCTGTGATGTCTAACTACAGATCTGCTGTTCTCTTAGAACAGGTGTGTTGCTGCTGTATGGCTAGGCAACCCTGCATTAGTCGATATGAAGATGACACTAACCCTCGATTGTTTCTTGCCGTCAGAACATATTCCAGCAGTGTATCATTTTTTTTCAGGTTCTACGGGGAAATCTACCCACTGTTTTCTGCATGCCTTGCGCAGGCCAGCGTATTGCAATCACTGTGATGATGCATGGTTTGTGAGCATAGGAGTATCGTCGGGTTTAATAAAATTACCCTCAGTATATACGGTCTCCAGTGTATGAAACCCATGCCACGTCCAGATGCTACATGAACCGGAGTCTAGGTGTGGTAGGGAGGGCATACAATTCCACAATGGAAAGTCTCTGTGGTATGGGGCGGGTACACCTATTTCCTTCCATATTTTGGCCCAGGCCAGTGCTGTAGTGGTGGCGGGGTCGAAGCCACAGTTGTCTGGGAGTCGTGCGGGGAAGATTAGGGATCGTAAGTCTCGGTCACCTGCTGAGAGTTTGTCTTGCTGCGTGTGAGGGGAGGGTGAGTACCAATAAGTGGCAAACTGCACCTGCGCAGCCATCGAGTATAGGCAGAAATTTGGAGCAGCAAATCCCCTCCTCCCCCCTCTCATATGGTTGTGCTAGTGTGCTCCACTTGAGGTGCACCGCCCCGAAGTGCCACACTAATTTACATGTATCGGATTCTAAGTCCTGAAAGAAGGTTCTTCCAAGCTATAATGGTACATTAAAGGCATGGTCTAGTAAACATTTTTATTGTCCCTACGGGTCGGCCATGTTTTTTAAAGCCTAAGTGGCTCGATTTTAGAAAACTTTCCTATGGACCTTACCCGAGTTTTCGTCCATTAAACGCACGCGAAAACGAGCACCAGGGAGCCGCCATTTTCTGATAATCCTGTCTTTTCCCCCATCGCCCTGGCTGACCTGCTTTTGCGGCACTAAATCAATTCCCCCGCCCCTGAGCCTGACATTATCAAAACATTCATATTCCCCGCCTCTCTCTGTGACGTTACTGTGCTGCGTAGGCAAACGCGCCCAGTCGTCTTCTACGCGACTCCACACAGAACCCAGAAACCAACACAGACCATCTCACAACACAGCGCGCCACAATTCGGAATATGAAACTGTACTTTAAAATCAAACAGCAACACGGTACATTTGGTAAAGTACATTTATTTTACATTAAATGTTCAGAGAATATTCAGCAATTGCCATATGAACTCCGAAAGCCATTTATTTTATTTTATCTGTATCCGCCATGGTACACAGGGTGTTGCTTTTCGTTAAAAGAAGCACTTTGGAAGCACGGTGAACCGCAAGACTGTTCCATCAACTAGGCACTAGTCCATCGTAAAGGTTGATATGTTGCTTCTAGCCACTAGTACAGCATAAGGGCATGTGGGCCCTTGTCGATCGTCCCATAAAATTGTTAGTGTGCTCCAGTTGTTCACACGAAGCTGCAGGTGTCTACTGTAAAAGCCATCTGCTGGTGTCTCAAACCGATGGCAGTAGCAGAAGGGGAGCAAATACATGTTATGAAAACAAAAAAATTATAATTAGTCTCGCCAGCCGATCTTCATTAATATTACTTATTTTATTTATTACAGCCGATCAGAAACTATTTGCTTGCAAGGATAGTTCAATGGAGTATGTTCGGCTCTAAAATCAATGCGAAAAGTAACGAAATAAATCGAGGCCAACACACAATGATAAACGACAGTTAGTCTACATGCGTGAGGAATTATATGATATATGATATGGCATTTGTAACGCGCCTATAATCAAGTGTTTCTAGGCGTGACGAGGCAGGTGTGGAACAAGGGCAGACAGACAACGATCCTACTAGGCCAGGTGTCTTTCTGATCGCGCATGGGGAAGGGCTGTACATGGTTAGTTGAATACAAATTAAATAATAGGGCCAGCTGGTGGCAAGTGCAAGGTAAATGCCGGGAGAAGGGGCTGAAGGATACAGAGACAGTCCCGTAGTGCAGGTAGGCAGAGCAGGGAAAAGTGGCTGGGCCAAGGACCGAGATCGGTGAGACCAGTGGACCTGCATGCCCATGTGCCCACTACGAACACGTTTTACTTGCTTTTCCTAGCTCTTCATTCATTCATTTATTCATGCATCCATTCATTAAATCTTCATTCCGGTATAAAAGCGTGTAAAGATTTACTTACATTATATTTGAAATTTCCATTGTGTCTCTTCGTAATGCAGTCTGTAAAACGGACCGTGCTCTTGACAACGATTTTTCGTATACTGAACTAAAATGAAACTCGGTCTAGTTTCTGAATTTTCTGCCTTATCGTCTCTTACGTTATTGCGCACCCCCTTCAAATGTAGTTCTTTCGGCATGGTCCCTGTCTCAAGGTCAAAAAACAATAGACCCTTATACTTCCAGTGCGACTTGAGGCCTCATCTGGGCGCTGTCCTTCGCATTCTTTATTTGCAACATCACGTAGTATAGGCATCTGTGAGAACTTGAAGTTTAGAATCCGTCTATGTAGTGCGCCTCAATGTGCAAATGCGAACTGGCTTCTCTCCCAAATGCCACGGCCCGCTTGGCTGGCGCGTTCCAAGTGCCCCAATTTTGTCCCCGTTGTCTGCGAGCTTTGCAGCCCAAATTGAGACATTTAAGTATAAGTACCACAGGAGTTGAGTTAAAAGTGAGATTTATTGTTTGTTTGTTTTATTATTTGCAATACACAAGCCTCCCCTCTGTTAACAGTGCGCAGCATTTACATGAGATGAGACATGAGAAAAATATACACATACACATATGTGAGGTGAATAGAGAGAATTCAAAGATGACACCCAGCTTGTTCGCCACCCATGATGGTGAAGGTAGGGGTTAGGTTTACAGGTACACTGTCCAATAACATTTATTTACAAAAAGACAATCGTATTGCAATTATTTAAACCGGGATTTGTACTTCACAATCAGCTGTGCTTCGGGTGGGCATGGCACAGTCGCAATGTTCCGTGGCAATGGATCACTGCTCTGCACAGAAACGTCCAAAATTCCATATCTCTGCTTCTCTAACACAGCAACAATAAGGCCTTTCACAAAGTCGAACTGCATTTCATCATAGACTGGTTTGATCACCCATTGCTTACTTCGTTTTGAAAACACCTTAGTGTAGCGAGGCATCCTTACTTTACCCCTAGTCCTAGATTGTTCACATCCGACATTGCTGTTATGGGCCAAGACCGCTAGTAGAGTGCGATGTTTCATGCCCCGAAAGCTAAAGTGCAAGCGCTTTGGCCTGTACTTTAGGCACATATTGTGGAACACCTTTAAATCTCCTGTGTGACAGAATTCTGTCAGTCCTCTCAAATCTCTTGATAGAGTTTTGTCGAAAACAATCTTCTCAATGGCTTTGTGTTTCGGTGAAGATGGAATCAACCACTTCTTCTTCCGTGCCTTCTCTGGGGACAAAGGGCCATGTTCACATTGGTGGAAATGTTGATTTGCCGTCCAGCGGTGAACGTTGGTACAGTGGTGCATCAGTGACCGCCATTTTTCAAGTAGTATTTCCACTGACCCCTCACAAGTTTTTGAGCTCCACCAAAGATGATTGTTGATAGAATGTGACCACTGCAAAATACTTTCAAAACCTTTTTTTTTCCCTGCAGCCGAGATTTAGCAAGATGCCATACGTCAAATTGATGTTTAATATGTGGGAACTGCTCTCTCATTGTCTTGGCAATTGAAACGTGTCTATCCCTGGCTATGAGGTCGATGTGCATTCCCCTTGATTGTAGATATTTCACTGATTTTATAAATCCTAGTTTCTCCATGGCCACTGACGATGTACATTGTGTTACCTGCACGACCACCAAACTCACAATTTTCTTACTATCCATGTCCTGAAAGTGGTAGGTGCAGTACTTGGCAGAAAATCCAGGGCTGCCGCACTGTCCATCGCCGGCTAGCCTGAATCGTTTGCCTTCGAATGTACTTGCTAGAGAAAATTGTTCAATTTTCCGAACATCACTAATGGCCGGAAACAGATAATCACGTTGGTATATGTAGTACAGCGCTTTAGAAATGAAATGGAGTCCCACAAACTGAAAGAAAGCCTCTAACTTTCTAAAACTGGAGCCACTAAAAAGTGATGCAGCTGCACACAGTAGATTGCCTGCTGGCAGTTTCCCCAGCATCGGTTGTGCAGACCATGAGAACCTATCATTTAATCTACAGGCGGCATTTATTTTGACGTTACTGCCTTTTATTTGACGAGTCACATTAATCAATGGCTTCCCACATACTTTCCCTCTAATGGAATGCACACATTTCAGCATACTTATAATTTCCATCATACAACTGTCAAATACAATGTATTTGCTCTCTTTCATTAGACTGTCATCCTGCATCAACGTTGTTTCGGCCTCTGATGTTGTGGAGATTTCAACACATTGGAAAGTAATATCGCTGATATCAAGTTCTGATGCGTCTATGGATGCTGCGGCTGGTTAATTCTCTGTCATTTCGACATCTATTACTTCAACATTGATGGGAGAACACAACAATGTCGACAGGTTTTTTGGTGGCAAATTTTTGGCAGGTGTAGATTGTGTGAATTGATCTGCAACTACTTCAGAGCTATCTTCAATACATTCAATAACATCTTCTTGTGGTGGTGCGGTTGCACTGTAGCTATGGTCCAATGCAACTTTGCTGTAGTCTCCAAACACAGTTAATTCCTGTTCTGGCCATTGGACATGAGCATCTCGAGCTGAACACGCCTCGCTCAATTAATAGTTCCTCCATAGTGTACACGGTCTGGCAAGCCACATCTCTCATTCGCTTCACTGTCTGTGTGTGTATAGTTCTGACACCCACGGGTAACTGGAGGAGAGATTGGAAAAGGGATGTTCAGTTTAAACACAAGATGGAGTGTAGTAGAATTGACTGGAAAAAAACATAAAATAGTCCCCAGCACAAACATTTTTTTTAAAGTTATGAACTGTTTGTAACTAACCTTTTTTTGTGTTTTTTTCTTTGCAACTTTTTTGACTCGACTTCAACATCTGCATGCTGTAGCTCTGATTCGTTTCTGCATGTCCTCCCTTCCTCTTGCGCTGCAACAACCATATTTTCTGTATCCGCATAGACAGCCTGGAATGAGGCTCCATCGTCTCCCTGAAACATAGTACTTTCATTACTATGTATCAAAATATTGTTAGCATAAAACACACCTGAGGAAGAACACACAGGTACATCTCAATAGCCAAACACGATTTAAACATTGTGTGCAACAATCAAACGAAAAGTACTCGACCAGTGATGATCTATTTCGATGGAACTGTCAGTATCCATACCTCTGGCTCTGCATGGACTGCCATGAATGGTTGTATTGGAGAGGAGGCATCTGCATCTCCCTGAAACACAATACTTGCATTAGTATGCTTTTCAATATTGGAAACACAACACACACTTGGGGTCGACGGCACAGGTACATATAAAGAGATAACCACAAATGATGCATTGTCCAAAAGAATCAAGGAAAATCGAAATATGATCACATTTCATCGACTTATTTCAACGATTCCTTTACATCTGCATCATCTAAATGAGATGATGTGATTGTGGTGGAAGCTCCGTCGTCTCCCTGAAACACAGTACTTGGATTAGTATGGTTTTCAATATTGGAAACATAATACACACTTGGGGTCCAACACACAGGTACATATAAAGAGAGAACCGCAAATGATGCATTGTCCAAAAGAATCAAGGAAAATCTAAATATGATCACATTTCATCGACTTATTTCTCCGATTTATTTACATCTGCATCATCTAAATTGGATGTTGTGATTGTAGTGGAAGCGTCATTGTCTCCCTGAAACACAGCACTTGCGTTAATAGGGAAGAAAGTATAGCAAATGGAATCACGTTATATGATCACGCATGATGGAGCTGTCATTATCCATACCTCGTGTTGCTGAAGAATATCTATGGATGTTGCAAATGTAGTGCGCCCTTCCTAAAGCTGTTGCGCTGATTCGTATACGCATGGTCCTGCTTCCACTTCCCCTGGAATTACTTGAATGTCAGGCTCTGCATCAAATGCAGGGGTTGACGCTCCATCAACTGCCTGAAACATAGTACTTGCATTAGTGAGGATTACAATTAGTGAAAACACAACACACACCTGGGGTCGACAGCACAGTTACATATCAACGGCTAACCACGAATGAAACCTTGTGTAGAACAATCAAACAACAAGAATTCCAGCTCTGATGATGACGCTCGATGGAGCTGTCAGTATCCATACCTCCTGCTGGTGAAGAACATCTAGAAATGTTGTAGATGTGGCGGACGCTTCAGCATCTCCCTGAAAGACAGTACTTGCATTAGTATGGATAACACTAATTATAACTGAAAACAAACACCAGTGGACGATAACTAAGGTGTATATCAATTGGAAAGCACTAACCAAACATTCGGTAAAATGATTACCCGATAAAATAAAAATATTACTTGACATGCATAAAACAAGTCTGTAGCGGATTAGCCTAGTAAGATTACCTGATACGCGCTAGAAGTGGTTGATAACTGCGACCACGTCAAGGATGTAGAATGTTCTTGCTTCAGATTCAAGGGATAGTCAAGAAGTTGTAAAGGTAAATTAGTGATTGATAATGAAATGCCAATATTAAAAATAGCCATGTAAGGCGACAGAATACTTGAAAAATGCTCAATACAGCACAGTTCCCTGTTCCCATATATATATACATTGCGTTTGTGGGTTATGAAATCGAAAAAGAATATATTGGTAAATGTCATTATTCATAAAACTATACACTCATATCAATCTCGAAATTATTACAAGGGATAGAACACCTACAATATCAATTAATCCGTTCGGATACCTACACACTACCGCAAGGCCTAAAGCTAAATCCGGACACTTGACTCACCGGTGGCGGAATGTGGACGAATAGAGTGGGAATAGCGTTTTCGAGCAATTTCCGTGTCGTTCAACGTTTATTCTTCTTTGTTACCCAAGATGTTGTGTAGATGTCCAAGGAAAAGTGCCGGCTGCCGATGCGGTATCGATCACCCCTCTTGTCCTGTAAGACTTGTTGGACTCTACTTTCCAGCTCATCCAGTGGATATCTGCAATGTCTGACCCATTCTCTTATTCGATCAACAGTTTTCGGGAATACATGCATTGTAGTGCCTTCAGATTTCGCATGGGTCTTCCAAGGGCAACCGCTAATCGAACAGGCAGGCATTGTTGATAAATCTGAAAAGTAAATATCGACATTATTATACAATCTTCAAGAATAAAGATTTGATACAAAAGTAAATGAATCATACAATCATCAATGCAAGGTTTGTTTTGGTCGCAGGAACTATACCAGTTCATTATGTGCGGATTAGTATTTGCATAAGTTGCAGAAATGTATAAATGATGTGACTAAAAACTGAACATGTGACTCATCCCTTGGATGTTCTGTATTGCACGAGAAGGAAACATGCTTACATTATAGACTGGACCCCCGAAGGGTGCAATTCGATGACAATAGACACAGATGAAAATAAATAGATCTATTGATAGCATAGCAATGGAAACTCAAGTCAATAGCAATGAGACCAATGAACATAGCACTATTGTGTACTCTACTCGCAAATAGATAGAAATTTATAAATCTGCGAAATATGACTAGGATACATGGCCTTACCTTGACCAACAAACAGTTGGATTCAGCAAGCAGAGCAGTATGTTGCAGGAGAATAGGTGGATGGCCACAGGTAGCACACTGATGGGTTTGCTCTAAGCGGTCACAGAAGTTCACGTATAGCACGACGACGAGCAGATTAGCATAGATCTCAGTGGTTGCCAGGTAACAGGTTCAGGAGTTGACTTGCAAAGCACAAAGATGTTCTCATGAGACAAATCAAGTGGTTTATAAAGTATTAGAAACAGGGGTGTGTTTGTGAATGAATGACGTATGTATGTCGTGGTCTTAGGGGGGCGGCCTGCTTCAAGGGGAGGCCTGGCTGGAGACACGGGGTCTGAGGCGGCCATGTGACTGATGGCCCCTTGGCGTGGGTTACCTTTTGAAGTGTACATGTAGTTTGGCACCTTGGCCTTTTGCGCCCCTGACAGCCCCCCATGCCAGCACGCATCCACTGACGCGAACCGCCTTTGATAGAGGGGGGTGGGATGGATGGGCCTGGGGCGTGCAGATAAGGCACAGGAAGACTGCTGAATGGAGACACACTTATGTGGATTGCAGGCGGCATGCTTCAAGGGGAGGTCTGGCTGGAGGCACGGGGTCTGAGGAGGCCATGTGACCGATGGCCCCTTGGCGTGGGATACCTTTTGAAGTGTACATGTAGTTTGGCACCTTGGCCTTTCGCGCCCCTGTCAGCCCCCCATGCCAGCGCGCATCCACTGGCGCAAACCGCCTTTGATAGCGGGGGGTGGGATGGATGGGCCTGGGGCGTGCAGATAAGGCACAGGAAGACTGCTGAATGGAGACACACTTCTGTGGATTGCAGGGGGGCGGCCTGCTTCAAGGGGAGGCCTGGCTGGAGGCACGGGGTCTGAGGAGGCCATGTGACCGATGGCCCCTTGGCGTGGGATACCTTTGGAAGTGTACATGTAGTTTGGCACCTTGGCCTTTCGCGCCCCTGACAGCCCCCCTTGCCAGCGCGCATCCACTGGCGCGAACCGCCTTTATATCAATATATAGTATATCGTCTTTAAATCAATGATAGTATATCGTTGCTTATCAATAACAAATGCCACATACCGGAGATTCTTGTGAGCACGCTTGTGAGCACAGACCCACACTTCAACCGGTGTATTATAGTGGTCAAGACCCTAAGGTCTGTATAATCCAATGGTAATTGTTAGGATAGACATATGTGTGACTTTTATAGAGACATAACCCACTGAAAGACTTTGAACAAGTGTTATTTAGTGCATGCATTATCGAGAATATGTTATGTTAGCTTAGATAGATAGTGACCACCCTGCTTCACAGCGACCAGACCTTCACCCATTCGGAGCACAGATGGCTGACGTCCATCCTTGAATGGAGACACACTTGATTCATTTAAAAAATCGAAACAACCGTTGTTAAAATATATGTGGTGTTTTATTTTGTATCTTATTTTGATGACACAAAAATACAAGACTTTAAACATTGTACAGTTCAGGTTGCAGCACAGCGAGAGAAAATCCCCTGTACTGACTGCTGTCACTCGGAAACGTTTCTCTAATGGCAGGAACGGCACAGGCGGGTATCACTCTTCGAACGCGGTGTCCAAGCTTCCCGTGGAGCCACCATGTAAAGGAACGATAGGCCACCAGCCTGTACCACCTGTGAAAAGGAATGAAACAAACTGTTTTTAAATGACCAAGATAAGTTTAATAAACGTTTGTTGTCAATGACAATTCTTGTAACTAATGGCATTCTGCACGGACAAATGCTATCTAGACAATGCACACTATTGAACGACTTACATGCGTTACAATGATATGTAGATGTAATTTTGGATATAGTAGAAGAACATGAAATAGGAGTGGCATGACAAGCAGAGTATACTTACTCGTTACTCGGATTACGAAGACGAACAGTTGCGCGAAGATCGTGCATAAGCACCATCATTATTCTCAACACGGCCCGTGTGAGGCAGGCTGCCCTGAAGTCTGGCAGCTCGGTGATGCATTGCGGTCGTGGCTTGCCTTCCGAAATGTAGGCCAGGAATCCCGAGTTTTCTCGGCAGCAGCAGTTCTCGTCCTCAGTTGGCATTAGCTTGCACCGATTGCATGTGCACCAGGTGGAGACGCCGTCCATTCAACTAGGCCCAGGCTCTTCATCTGTTGATTCGTCCTGCCAACTGCCGTCCGAATCCCCATCGTTTCGCGTGCTTCCGTTTCCAGTAGTTCCTCCTCGGTATACTCGGGCTCGTACATGTAGGGCATTATTGTAGCCATTGTGTGTTAAACAAACTAAAATAATTTATAGCGGTGGTACTGGTATCTGTTCACACGGGCTACAAGCGGCAAAGGTAGCTGACCAGAGCACTGAAACGAGTCACAGAATACTCAAAGTAACACAGAGAGAGGAATGGAATCGAATATCTGCTGCTGTGTGTTGTGAAACGGTCTGTTTATACTTATTGAGGAAAGAGGCGTCCTGCCATTTCCATGGCGACATGTCATTAGCTGAAGCGCAGCGAATGTTGACACAAGACGTGCTCTGGCGTTGTGAAATGGGTGGTACGAGTCTGCTGATGACAGGCTCAGGGGCGGGGGAATTGATTTAGTGCCACAAAAGCAGGTTAGCCAGGGCGATGGGGGGAAAAGATAGGATTATCAGAAAATGGCAGCTCCCTGGTGCTTGTTTTCGCGTGCATTTAATGGACGAAAACTCGGGTAAGGTCTATAGGAAAGTTTTCTAAAAACGAGCCACTTAGGCTTAAAAAAACATGGCCGACCCGTAGGGACAATACACATTTTTACTAGACCATGCCTTTAAGAAATAGGTATAGTAACTTGGGGAGCACCGTCCTTTTAAGAAGCGCTATTTTGCTGGCAATAGAGACAGATAAGTGCGCCCAGCTCTGTAGTTTCCCCCGCAGTTGTGTCATATACACTGCATAGTTATGCTTGTATAACTCGGTGCTGTGTCTAGCAATCCCTACTCCCAGATATTGAATGGTCGAGGGGGCCCATGTAAATCCCTGTAAGTCTTGTGGGGGGAGTAGTGGCATATGTGAGGGGAAAGAGTTCCGTACTGCAGTTGATTCGGAGGCCTGATAGTTTAGGTCAACAGCCATAATGGGCTTTAGGTGGGTGCAAGGGTCCCGTAGCTATAATAGTGCATTGTCAGCATAGAGAGAAATTATTTTCGGCTTCCCGGCCATACTGATACCCAGTGTTGGTGTTTGACGCATCAGTTCTGCAAAGGTTTCAATGACCATTGCAAATATAAGGGGTGACGGTGGGCAGCCCTGTCGGGTGCCTCTCTCTATGGCAAAGCACAGGGATAGCGTTCTGTTGGTACTGACCCTAGCAACTGGGGATGTATATAAAAGGTGCAGGGAAGCAAGAAATCCCAGGCCATGCCCACATTTAGTTAAAACTATATACATGAACCTCAGGACACCGAGTTAAATGCTTTTTGAACATCTAGCATGGCAGCAACCGCTTGGGTGTCAGGGTCTATCTGGGCTGATGTTTTAAAGACGCGCCTCAGATTCCGTGCCGTAGACCTCCCAGGGATGAGCCCCGATTGATCTGGGTGGACAATGTGTGACATAAGTGGCATTAGTCGTGTAGCCAGTATCTCTGAAAATATTTTCACATCAGTGTTAATTAGGTAAAGGGGCCTGTAGGAGCCGCACAGTTCTGCTGGTTTATCGGGTTTCAACAGAGCTGTGAAGATGGCTTTGCCCATGGTGTCTGTGATTTAAGGGTTTCCTGCCACAGTTTCAGCATATATCGGGCCAGGTGTGCTTTATAGCCCTTGAAGAACACAGCCGTGAGACCATAGGTGCCCAGGGCCATCCCAGAAGGTAGATGCTCAATTGCTTGGACAATGTCAGATAAGGTGATCGACAGCTCAAGGAGTGCTTTGGTTTCTTGGGAAAGTTGACCGGTAGCACATCGAGAAACCTGTTGATGTCCACTAGCGAGTGAGTGTCTGCGTTAGCATAGAGGTCTGAGTAGAATTTGGCAAATACCTAATTGATGGCTGCTGGTGTGTGTAGTAGGTTACCTGTGGCATCGGCCATCAGCGGGATACACCCACTGCCCCTCTCCTGGCAAGACACACGGGCTAGCAGTTTGCCAGGTCTATCTCCCTCTCCGTCTCTTCGAGCTCCCCTAGGAGTGTCAAAGAACTTTATTTCCTGTTCGGCATGCATTCTAAAGGTATCAAGTGACTCTTCAATTTGCACCAGTGTGGCTGTGGGTGGGTCATCTATCAGCCCGTGTTGAAGTTCGCGCAGCCTACTTTCCCATTTCTCTGTCTCGCTGAATTCTCCTGAGGACACAAAAATCAGTGGACATCGTGATTTCGCGTATATGTACTTTGAAGGCTTCCCAGAGATACCGAGCCAACATTGATCTCAAAGAAGGATTCTACATAATCATCTATAGAGGAACCGAATGCCACATCCAGCAGCACCTGTGATTTAAAATGCCAGTTATTTCTGGGTCTGGGAAGTCCGGTCACTGTCATGCATATTCAGGTTGGGGAGTAGTACGAGTAAGTTCTGGGGAGCATGTAGGTCTTCTTGGACCCCCCCTCCCTTCAGCACATCCGAAATGAGTCTCCTATCAATGCGAGAGGAACAGTCATGGACTGACGAGTTGTATGAATAGGTGCATTCACTGCCATGCATCACCCTCCAGGCATCCACCATACTTGGGGAGTGCACACCTTTTCTAATCGTGTGAGCTGCCCGTGAAGGGGCCCTCTGGGATTGTGTAGATCTGTCTAGCAGCAGTTCAAGAATTGTATTGAAATCGCCATTTGCCCCCACAGTACAGGGACCAGTGGATACTGAGCAAGCTTATCAATAACATCTGCATAGAACTGGGGGTCATCTACATTGGGACCATAGACGTTCAGTAGTATCTCCCTCCCAGCCAGGGACCCATATACCATGACATCTCTCCCCAGAGGATCAATATCCACATGCTTACGCAGGAATGTGAGGGACTTGTGTACCAGGATCATGACCGCCCTGGATTGGGTGGATTATGTTGTGTGGAATCGATTCCCTCCACAGTGTTTTGTAAACCCCTCACATATCGCAGACAGTGCATGCGTTACTTGTAAATAAAAAATGTTGGCCTTGTGTCTTTCTACATAGAGGTGCATCTTCCATCTTTTAAGGGGATTACCAAGGCTGCGTACGTGCCAGCTGAGGCATGTCACGTCACCCATCATGACACAAGCAGTGATAGTGTATCACTCCCCTGGTCCCATCCCCATCTGTCCCAGCTTCAGCTCCCTCATGTACCCCACCATCCTGTTGATCGTTACCCCAGTGCACGTCAAGTGTGATTTTATCCATTTCAACTCCTCAATACCGCCCCCACCTGCATCCCCCTCTGAACTTAAGTGATTGTATCCCTCCAACAACATAACCAAAAGAGATAGAAACCCCAACTTGCAGTGCAACATTACATGGGGAGCTGGTGTGCAGAACAACCCGGTCCATTCCCGGACTGAGTTACATGACAAAGGATATACATTTACGAGCTTCTTTCAAATCATCGTCCCTTACCAGAGGGCAATGTAACATTGGTCGCCACTGTGTAGTGGTTTAAGTAGTCTCTACTACCAACAACATAGACAATAGTAGTAAAGTAACCAGGGAGTTAATGTAGAGGGGTCCCGTGAGGTGTGTAAGCGTGCAAAGTATTATTATTATTATTTTTTTTCTCCTGCACAAGTACTTCCATCGGTTTGCATAATCGGGATTCAGGGTGCTGGCCGGACCCCATCTAGGAACTTCATAGCTTGGCCAGGTAGAGTGAAGAAGTAAGTCTCGTCATCCCATTCCACTCGCCGCTTGGCGGGATATAACATGGCATATTTCAAGTTTCTGTCCGGCAGTCGTTTTTTTCCCTGCTAAAAAGGATCTTCTCCCATGCTGCACCGCCACAGAGAAATCTGGATAAATGTGGATTCTGCTCAATCCTAGCATTAGGTCCCCCTGTTCACAGACCTCCCAGAGGATAACATCTCGATCCCGGTACTTGAGAATACGAGCTATGATTGGACGTGTAGGTGCTCAGGGTTTTGGTTTAGGGGCTAAGGATCTGTGAGCGCGTTAAATGGCAAATTGAGGTGACAGCGAAGGGCTGCCCAGGAGCAGTAACAGGGTTGCCATGATCCATTGTTTGAGGGAAGATTTGGTGTTGCTCTCGGGGACACCAATGATGCAGATATTATCATGTCGGGTTCTCGATTCCGGGTCATCGTTCTTTTTTTCCACCTGGAGCACTCGCTTGGAGAGCATAGTAAGTTCTGCTATGAGAGTGTATGCATCATCTTCCACTGTGCCCTCTCTTGTCTCAGCTTCTTGCAGTCATTTATCCGTTCTATCCATACATGCCTTAATAGAATCTATGGTGCTGGTCATGTCATCAAGTTTATTGTGTACCTTAGCAAACCCATGCCATCATTTGCTGTGTTTCGGTGAGTTCCACCGATGTGGGATTTGACTCCATGGCAGTAGTCACCTGCATGGCATTCGCGATCGCAGATGCAGATTTAGTATACTGACTCATGGAGCGTTGGTTCTTGGCTTTCTCTTTAATCATCTTTTGCGGTGAGACAGGGGGTCTACACTGGAGAGTGAGGGCCCTTCTTATGAAGTGAGTGTCGTGAGCAGGCGGAATATATTGGAAGAAAGAAACGCCCTTAAACATCTCTCAGAAAACCAGGACTTGATAATAAAACCTGCTGACAAAGGGGGAGGAATTGTCATCTTGACAACTAATCAATACACAAACGTTGTTATGTCTCTACTAGATGACAGAGATAGCTACCAACCCCTTAAGAAAGACCCTACCAAGAAAATGCAATTGTACATTTCTGAAATGGTAGCATTTGCCCTGGAGCGGGGTTGGATAACTGACAAAGAAGCAATTTTTTTGAATACATCGCAAGGCAGGACCCCTTGCCTATATGCCCTACCCAAGATGCATAAGGATGCAGTGTGCCCACCAGGCAGGCCCATAGTTTTAGGCTGTGGATCCCTATTGGACCCCCTATGTACATTTGTTGACTTTTTTCTTAAGCCTGTTGGCACCAAAACAGAATCCTACCTTAGGGATACCACACATAGCATCCAGATTTTTGAAAACCTTGACTTTGATCCCACCTGCCAGTATCTAGTCTATGGAAATTAAGTCTCTTTACTCAAGTATTCCCCAACCAGCTGCCATTGATTGTGCTTATGAACATTTGATTGAGACCAATTTACAATCCAAAGTCCCACCATCATTTATCATTGAATTAATTACTTTTGCTCTATGCAAACATTTCTTTACATTTAACAATACATTTTATTTGCAAACCAAAGGAGCTGCTATGGGGGCCACGTTTGCCCATAGATCAGCCATTCTGTTCATGGCCACTTTTTTACAAAAAGTACATTTCAAGTCCACTTAATCCCTGATTACCCCATGTCAAACAATGGTGATGTTATATTGATGACATCATCTTCATATGGGAAGGGAATGAAGACTCACTCAAATCTTTTTTCACCTGGCTCAACACCTGGAGCAATGGCACACAATTCACCATGGACTATAATAACTCTACCATACATTTGTTGGACCTCGGGATCAGTCACCACGAGGGCAAACTCAAATGTAACCTTTTTTAGAAAGCCAACAGATCGCAACACATTGTTGCACTTTACCAGCAACCAAACAAATCATATTAAGGAAAACTTGCCTTAATCGGAAGTTCCTAAGAATACAGAGAAACTGCACATCTCTTGATGACTTTTACAGCAATGCCACTTCCCTCTGTGACAGAGTGCGCCAATGAGGGTACCTGATAAAAATGGTATCAACATCCAAGAAGAGGGACAGATTTATGATCCATGACAACCTACTCTCTCCACCCAAACCACAACAACAGGAGGAAACTGATCGAATCACGTGTGTAATTACGCAGGGTCCTCACACTTTTGACATAAAAAAAATCATTCGGAGGCACTGGCCAATAGCCAGGCTGCACATGCCGGATGAATCGGTACCTCGGTTTGATTTTCAAAGATCACATAACCTAAAGGAACATTTAGTCCACTCGCTGTTAAAGAGGCCCCACAAACAGGTCTGTGGAACCTCCGCAGCATAACAGGACACTACCCTTGTGGCTCTTGCTATGTCATCTCACGAAGAAAATCAAACATGTCCCTATTGGACAAAAGAACTGGACTTTGAAACATCACTCTAACTGCAAAACAAATCAAGTTGTCTACTGTGGGGAATGTCCATGTGGACTACGCTACATGGGCCAAACCATGTGCAATCAAGCCACCCAAATATCGGAACATCGTTCAAGAATCGGGTGCAAGAACCTGGCATCTCCTCTTTTTGAACATTTTCTTGAGAACCGGCACACACCTAATGACTTGGTGTGGTGGGTTCTGGAAAGGGTCCGGGTGGGTCCAAACATACAAGGCCGCCTTTTGGACCTTGAATGCAGCCAATATATTGGAATTTTCGGAGAATTTTGAGTGAATGTGGAATATCCGTCTCACGTCTTGCCCACCGCATCGCCGCTCTCTGCCCTAATTTCCAGTGCTATGCGGACGATACCCAGCTCATTTTCAGGCTACCCTCAGCCTCCCCCTCTCCTTCCCTCATCTCAGACTTGTTGTCTGCTATCCAAGAATGGTGTGCTGCCAATGACCTCTGCCTTAATGCCAGTAAGACTGAGATTCTACTCATCGGTACTCCCACTCCCTCCTTCCCTGCAGCTCTCTGGCCTGCCTCCCTTGGCCCCCTCCCTGCTCCTACCTGCAAGGCAAAAAACCTTGGGGTCATCTTCGACTCC
Source organism: Ambystoma mexicanum (assembly GCF_040938575.1). Taxonomy (NCBI): domain Eukaryota; kingdom Metazoa; phylum Chordata; class Amphibia; order Caudata; family Ambystomatidae; genus Ambystoma; species Ambystoma mexicanum. Next base: position 871,519,155 of record NC_090923.1, on the reverse strand, counting down.
ACACTCTCCTTCTCTCCTCATATTTCTGACGTCGCCAAGAGGTCACACTACCAGCTGCACCTCCTCAGAGGTATTCTTCCCTTCCTCTCCTTCCCCCAGAAGCTCACTGTCTCCCGAGCCCTGGTTCTCTCGAAGCTGGATTACTGTAACAGCCTCTATCTCAATCTGCCTGCCTCCACTCTCCGCCCTCTGCAACTCATCCAGAACAGAACTGCGAGACTTGTCCTTGGCCTCAAGCCCAGGGATCATATCTCTCCAGGACTGAAATCTCTACACTGGCTCCCAGTGGCTGCGAGGATAAAGTTCAAAACCCTCTGCATTGTCCACAAGGCCTTCTGGGGCCTGGGTCCTAAATACCTTCAACTCTCTCTTCCCAAATATCTTCCTTCCCGAGCCCTTCGCTCATCCGCCTCCAACTCCCTCAGGGTCAGCCGCTTCTCGAAGCAACGAGCTGGGGGTAGATCTCTCTCCGCGGCAGGGGCCTCCCTCTGGAACAGCCTTCCTGCCTCCCTGAAACTCGAGGAGAACCATCTCCGGTTCCGGAAGCACCTCAAAACCTTCCTCTTTGCTTCTGCTTTCTCTCTCCCTCTCCCCTGCTGAACAACTAATATTCTTCACTGAAACTGCACTGATCCTGCAACTGGACCTCTCTAAACGGCCTCGGTCCTGGGCCCAGCCACTCTCCACTTGCACTGATGCCCTGGAACCCCTCTGCACTGCGGGACTGTCTCTGTATCCCTACAGCCCCCCCCCCCCTTCCCCAGCATTTGTTCTGCACTTACCTTGCACTTGCCACCAGCTGGCCCTATTTATTTATTACTTTACACCACTTACCTTGTACTGCACTTCCCCCCTCCCCTTCCCCTTGCACTTTTCCCCCTCCCCCACCCCTGCACTTGCGCGATCTGAATGACACCTGGCCTAGTAGGATCGTTGTCTGTCTCCCCTTGTTCCTCCCCTCCCTGCCTCGTCGCGCCTTGAAACACCTGTGTATAGGCGCGTTACAAATACCATATCATATCATATCATATCATATATCATATCTTCCTCACCTTGCAACTTCCATCCAATCCTACCAGTGATGTCTTCGGTATTTTTATTTAGGTGAGCATTTGCCTCCCGTTTTTTCACTGTTTATTCATTTTTTGCTTGTTTCCTTCAAACAATGATCACCCTCAGCAGAACTTCATACCCATCAGCTCAGTCCAACTGCGTTTATCAATTTTCTCACCTATAGCACACCTCCCACCAGTTTCCCTACTGTGCAATCTGGCCTAATCACCACCCGTCCACACACCTGAGCAGGACAGCTATGGTAGTTCTGGTTTCTGGTGCGATCCAGATGTGAGGGAAGGGGATTGCACACACTCATGGTGAGCTTCTCTCTTTGCTACCACAAGTAATCTTGCTGTTTGCCCAAAATAATTGAATGTTTTAGCTTTTTGCCATTATTTGGCCATTTACCAATAGTGCTAGAACACCCACACAGACCTAAGATTGTTTTCATTTTTACAAGGCCTTCACCTCACACCCTGATGAAGGCGACTATCATGATTTTCATCAACGCTACGGCCGAAACACGACTCCTGTGAGGGCACACATGTGGCCTCTCCAGCTGGCTCAACTTCAACCATTTAGATACAGACTTTGCTCTCCTTTTACATCTTTCTGTCCCCTTTCACGTTTATTTGTTGGTATGAATTGTGAGTAAAACAAGAAAACGCTCCTTTGTTGTTGTTTTGTCCCATAAATAAACATTATTTCTTTGTTTTGCTGGGCAAAATGTTTTCAATGGTCTGTGTGCTCCTTCTGGCACCTAATATAAGCAATGTGACTACTAGCTTTGTTTAAATTATTGGTTGATCCAATTAGGTTTCAAATAACATAACCTCTTTTGTTGTAAACCTTGGGTAGCGGTTCTTTTTTCATGTTTGTATTGGGATATATCATGCCAGCAATACCAGTGTACCGGCAGATTAAAGTAAAGGAGTCAAAAACATCTACATGCACACATCTACCCTCTCCGGAGCATCACATTGGTCACACCAGAATGGCACAGGTACATACTCGAGAAGCTTGTGGGTCTTGCAGATAGCAGACAGAATGATGTCAGTGTATTTTGATTGTATCACCGCTGTTCAGTTTCTCGATGGACACCGGCCTCTCGGGCAGAGCAGCGGTTTGCGGTCACTAATGGTAATCTAAGGGGTGTGCGGGGTCCCCTTTATGGAGTTTCTGGGGTTTTGCTGCAAGAGGATTGCGCCCATCACTCCGGCTGGCGTAGTGGTTTGTGGGTAGGTGCAGGTCCCCGCTGTTTAAGTTGTACATGGGAGGAAGGGCTCTTCCTGGATTGTCGCTGCCTCAAATGTGGGGGTTGGTTTCCTGAGCCCGGGAACCCTTTCAGTTCTGGAGTCGGTGCAGTGTTGTTGGTTGTGTCCAGCCGCTGGTCTGAGTGCCCCGTGGGTGAATGATGCCCTTCCCTTTGTGTACTTTCCACCGTTGGCATGCCCGCAAGGAGTCAGCTGTCCTGGCTCGCTGTGGCCGTGAAGCAGCGAGGTCACGTAGTATGACAGGCTGATCTGGCCCCTGCTCCACCCACAGTCTGTTCTGCTGCTGAATATCAGGCACTTGCTCCTCACCTTTTACGTCACCATTCAGAATGGCAGATGGGATAGAGTGTGGACGGGGTTGTCAAGATGCCATGGATTGTGCTGGGTGCACTGAAAATAGTTATAGAAGCCCCTTTCTCGTCCGTGGATCGCCCCGGGTCCAGGAGCTCTATGCACAAGCCTCCCACTTGCTGGTCCTTTATGATCCTGCTAAATTGTCTCAGTGATAACCTAGGTATCACCTGTCAGGCCCTGGCGTGGCTGACTTCCTTCCTCTCTGACCGACCCTCCCAGGTTCAACTTGGATCCTTCCTCTCTGCTATCTTCTTCTCTGCTTGTAGTGTCCCCCAGGGGTCTAACCTCTCTCCCTGGCTGTTCAACCAATACCTGGTACTCCTTTTCCACCGCATTGCCGCTCTCTGCCCCAACTTTCAGTGCTATGCGGATGACACTCAGCTCATTTTTAGGCCATCCTTCGGCCACCTCTTCTCCGTCCCTCATCTCTGACTGTCAGTCCGCTATCAGCAGTGGTGTGCCGCCAATGACCTCTGCCGTAATGCCTGTAAGACTGAGATTCTCCTCATCGGCACACCCACTCCCTCCTTTCCTGTAGCTCTCTAGCTGGCCTCTCTTGGCCCTCTTCCTGCTCCCACCTGTCAGGCTAAAACCTTTGGGGTCATCTTCGACTTACACTCTTTTTCTCGCCTCACATCTCTAATTTCTCTAAGAAGTCACACTACCAGCTGCACCTCCTCAGAGGTATTCTTCCTTTCCTTTCATCTCCTTCCCTCAGAAGCTCACTGTCTCCAGAGCTCTGGTTCTCTCTAAGCTGGACTTTTGCAACAGCCTCTTTCTAAATCTGCCTGCTTCTACTCTCCGTCCTCTGCAACTCATCCAGAACAGGACTGCAAGACTTGTCCTTGGCTTCAAGCCCAGGGATCGGATCTCTCCAGGACTGAAATCTCTGCACTGGCTCCCAGTGGCTGTGAGGATTAAGTTCAAAAACCTGTGCATAGTCCACAAGGCCTTCTGGGGCCTGGGGCCTCAATACCTTCAACTCTCTTCCTAAATATCTTCCCTCTCGAGCACTTTGCTCATCCGCCTCCAACTCCCTCGGGGTCAGTCGCTTCTCCAAGCAACGAGTTGGTGGTAGATCTCTCTCTTCGGCTGAGGCCTCCCTCTGGAACAGCCTCCCTGAAACTTGAGAAGAATCATCTTCCGTTCCGGAAGCACCTGAAAACCTTCCTCTTTGCTTCTGCTTTCTAACCCCCTCTCCCCTGCTGAAGTCCTGGCTGATACTGAGACTGCACTGGTTACCAGGCCACCCATCTGATCTCGGGCCCAATCCCTGCCAGTTGCACGCCTGCACTGCCTCCCTGACAACCCCTGCTCCTGGGGACTGTTTTCTGTATCCCTACAGTCCCCCACCAGCACTTATGCCTGCACTCACGCTGCACTTGCCACCAGCTGGCCGTTCTTTTATTTATCTTATTTATTATCCCATGTAATGCACTTTCCCCTGCCCCTCCCCCTTTGCACTTTTCCTTTTTCCCCCCTTCCCTTGCACTTGCGCGATCTGAATGACACCTGGCCTAGTAAGATTGTTGTCTGTCTTCCCTCCGTTCCCCCTCCCTTGCCTCGTCGCACCTTGAAACACTTGTGTAAAGGCGTGTTATAAATGCCATATCATATCATATTGTTCAATGAGGCCATGAAAGGCTTGGTGCCCCAGTTGGCCTGGGGCCAGCATTGAGTGATTCTGTGGTGCTGTATGTTTAAATTGTCCAAGATCCCCTGCAGTTCCCATCCTTTAAATGGGGGGCCATTGATGCTCTTTATTTTGTTTGGTAGGCTGTGCATGGCAAACATCTTCGTGAGCGTGGTTATAACTGGCATGGCATCAGTGAACCTCACTGGTTCAACCTTCGGATACCTCTCATCCACTGGAACCAGCAGGTACACTTTGTTGCCCAACAAGCGGTAGTCTATGGTGATTGCCTCCCTCATCGCCTTCCGTAAAGCTATGAAAACTATCCTCTTCACATAAGGTCGCATCAGCATGAATACTATACATATGACCCATTGCATAAGCTGGAATGTAATGACCAATTGCATAAGCTGTAAGTATTGTATTATGTCTGTAATACTTATAATGTACCAACGACTGCTACCATTCCTGTACCTCTGTAACTAAGCTCTCACAAGTAACAGCGCCTCAATGCCCGTGGGCTGCTTGCGCGCTAAATAAATTTAAATAAATAAATAATAAATAAATAAATTGCGTCCCACCTTTTCTGGCTGCGTTGGGGACTTGCAATCGGCTCCGGGGGACCTTGTCTTTGGGTCGCTTGGCATGCTGCGCAGGATCCTATTAATACCACCACCTTCTGTTGCATGTTCGGCAGCCCCAACCTCGATTTGAGGCTTGCATTTTGATAATGCCCTAATTGACTTCATGGGCTAGTCGCAGCGCTCATTCTAACACTGTTGGCAACATGATGCAGAGACCCTTCAGTATGATTCTGTCTTGAGAAACTGAGAGATCATGGCATACCCCAAAAAGCCCTTTTGGCAGGTCCTGGGCTTCCAGAGTGCAACGCCCTGCTGCTGCCAGAAAGTTTCTCCAATCACGAGCTGAAGGCATGTGTCCCACTCAGTTTTGCTATCTCCTCTAGCTACATACGTTTTGGTTGGGTGCACGTGACCATGTGGCAGACATGCTCCTCCTTCTCCTGTGTCGCTTCTTGTTCTGCCAGTGTTGCTGGCCGGGAGTGCCGAGACAAGTAGTCTGCTGGTTTGTCCCTGCCAGATCGGTATAGTACCACAATATTGAATGGTTGTACCTGGAGCATCCAGCGTTCGAGCCTTGTTGGTGGGTGTGGGGCTGAGCCCTTGAAGATCGGCACTAGCGGCTCATGAACCGTATAAATAATGCCGCGATGACCCAGGAGATAAACTTTAAAATGGCAGCACCCCCACAGCATGGCGAAGGCCTCCCGCTCAATGTGCGCATAGTTTTGTTCAGTCTTTGTAAGCCCCTGGCTGGCGGAAGCGATGGGGTGTGTCACAACTCCTTGGTTCGTTTGGGTAAGGACTGCGCTTGATGCTACTGGCTAGGATCCACCAGTCGCTCTTTTTTCCAGGCAGTATTAAAGAACGCCATTGTGGTGTTGGTCATGAGTGAGTCTTTTATCTCTTTCCCACATTTCAACAGCACATCTTTCTTGGTGAGCTTGCATAGGGGTGCTGTGACCGTCTTTAGGTCCGCTATGAACCTACTGCATTATGTGACCTTACCCATAAAGCTCCGGACCTCTGTTGCAGTGGTTGGCGGCTTTGCGCTCTTAACATTTGTCACCTTCGTTGGGTCTGGGGATACGCCATTTGAGTTAAAGATGTAACTGAAAAAAATGACAACTTCCTTTTCCCGAACTCACATTTTTCAGCATGTAGGATTAACCCAGACTCTTCTAGTTGTCTGAGGACGGCTGCTAGCTATGTTCGTCCTCTGAGGTCCTCTGAGGTGCCTTACACTAGGATATCATCACAGACATTCGTGGCGCTGGGTAGGTCCTTCAATACCTTACAGAACATGATTTGAAAAACCTTGGCCGCCGATGTAATGCCAAAGTTGAGTTGACAGCAGCTTTGAAGTCCCAGGTGTCGATACATATGTGTACAGCATTCTGCTGTTTTGGCTTCTTGGTGCCGACCATCAGGGATACCCACTGGGTGGGCCTTGACGTCTTTTCGATGATCAAGTACTCCAACTTCTTTCAATCTGCTTCCACGGCCGCACGTATATGAAAAGGGACTTTCCTGTGTCGAACTGGGTTTGGCTCTACCGTGGGGTTGTAGATGGAGTGTGACGGTCCGGTTTCTCAGACAGCCAATCCCTTTAAACAGTTTTCAGATATTTTTCTAGCAGTCTGCCAATGATTGACTTTTACAGGTGAAGGGCGACGTGGATGAGTTTCAATTTAATTTCTCTATGCCTGCATCAATGACACATATTCTGGTGCGGCACGTTTCCTCATTGTATGCCACCTCCGTTTTGAAAAAATCCCTTTACAGGGAGAGGTGTCTTGCTGCCGTATATGTAGTATGTGTAGAGTCTAACCATTTTATGGTGTAGAGGGGGACTCTCTGGTATTGTTTTGAACTTGTCCAGGTGCATGACGTTCACTGTTGTGGACATTATGATGATCCAATAAAGCTCTTTGCTTTTATGCAGATCGCCAGGATTGGGTTCTATGATGAGATACTGTGTTGCACAACCTGGCCGGGGGCCCTGCACCCCCTCCTTCCTACAGCCCCGCCCCTTCAAAAAGGTGAGAGTTCCCCAGTACGTGTCTTCCTTTTCCAGTACTGTTGATTACCAATGGCGTGTATGGTGGTGAATGTTCTCATCCCACTTACCTCCATGGCTGGAGGTAAGAGTTAGCCCCCGGTGCTTTGAGTGCCTTTTTAAAACAAATGCCCCAATTGAATGAAACTGAGTGTGCTCACCCGTGCCTGTCCGCGACCTGCAACCTGGCCCATTGGCGTGCTCCCGCCCCCACCCCCCCAGCCCTGTTTGGCCTTTTTCACCCAGAAATTAAGACCAACCAGGGCAGCCCCCTCCGGCCCCAGGGGCAAAGGGCAGCTCCCGAAGAAGCAGTCTTCCCCAGCACCCATTAGCTTGAAGTCTGCATGATGTACCATTCTCATTTTGGAAACTTTTAACCCCATATATATCCCCTAAGCTGTCAACTATATTGCCTAGCCATCTCTCACATATTGATGAACTGTACTCTAACTCTGCTAGCCACCCCAGAAAGAACTGTGAATATTGAATATTAGCTTACATCACACCTAGACGGGATTGTGAATATTAGCCTGCGTCGCCTCTAGACAGGATTGTGAATATTAGCCTGCGTCACCTCTAGACAGGATTGTGAATATTAGCCTGGGTCCCCTTTAGACAGGATTGTGCTTTTAGCCTGTCACATCTAGGCATGATTGTGAATATTAGCCTGCGTCGCCTCTAGACAGGATTGTGAATATTAGCCTGTGTCGCCTTTAGACAGGATTGTGAATATTAGCCTGCGTCGCCTCTAGACAGGATTGTGAATATTAGCCTGGGTCCCCTTTAGACAGGATTGTGCTTTTAGCCTGTCACATCTAGGCATGATTGTGAATATTAGCCTGCGTCGCCTCTAGACAGGATTGTGAATATTAGCCTGCGTCGCCTCTAGACAGGATTGTGAATATTAGCCTGGGTCCCCTTTAGACAGGATTGTGCTTTTAGCCTGTCACATCTAGGCATGATTGTGAATATTAGCCTGCGTGAACTCTAGACAGGATTGTGACTATTAGCCTGTGTCACCTATAGGCAGGATTTTGAATCGCCTGCATCACCTCCAGACAGGATTTTGAATATTAGCCTGCGTCACCTCTAGACAGGATTGTGAATCTTAGCCTGCGTCACATCTAGACAGGATTGTGATTAGTCTGTGCCACATTTAGATAGAATTGTGAATATTAGCCTGCATCACCACTGGACAGGATTGTAAATATTAGGCTGTATACCTGTAGACAGGATTGTGAATATTAGCCTGTGCCACATTTACATAGAGTTGTGAATATTAACTTGAGTCACATTTAGTCAGGATTGTGAATATTAGCGTGTTCCACATTTAGACACAATTGTGAATATTAGCCTGTGTCCCCTCTAGACAGGATTGTGGATATTGACTTCTGTTCCATTTAGATGGAATTGTAAATATTCACTTGCATCATTTTTAGACATGATTGTGAATATTAGCCTGTGTCACCACTAGACAGGAATGTGAATATTAACATGCGTCACCACTAGACAGGATTGTGAATGTTATCCTGCGTAACCTCTAGACAGGATTGTGAATATTAGCCTGTGCCACATTTAGATAGCATAGTGAATATTAGCCTGCATCACTACTGGACAGGATTGTAAATATTAGGCTACATCACCTGTAGACAGGATTATGAATATTAGCCTGTGTCACCACTGGACAGGATTGTAAATATTAGCCTGCATCACCTGTAGACAGGATTGTAATATTAGCCTGTGCCACATTTAGCTAGAATTGTGAATATTAATTTATGCCACATTGAGATAGAATTGTGAATATTAGCCCGGGTCACCACTGGACAGAATTGTGAGTATTGGCCTTCGTCAACTCCAGATAGAATTGTGAATTTTAGCCTGCATCACCTGTAGACAGGATTGTGAATATTAGCCTGCATCACCTGTAGACAGGATTGTAATATTAGCCTGTGCCACATTTAGATAGAATTGTGAATATTGATTTATGCCACATTTACATAGAATTGTGAATATTAGCCTGCATCACCACTGGACAGGATTGTGAATATTAACCTGTGCCACATTTAGACAGAATTGTGAACATCAGTCTGCATCACCTCTAGACAGGATTGTGGCTATTGACTTCTGTTCCATTTGGATGGAATTGTAAATATTAACTTGTGTCATTTTTAGACAGGATTGGGAATATTAGCCTTGGTCACCACTAGTCAGGATTGTGAATATTATCCTGTGTCACCTCTAGACAGTATTGTGAAAATTAGTCTCTGCCACATTTAGATAGAATTGTGAACATGAACCCGTCTCACCCCTCGACAGGATTGTGAATATTATCCTGTGTCATCACTAGACAGAATTGTGAATATTAGCATGCATCACATCTAAATAGCGATGCCACTAACTAACCCACTAAAAATGTCACCCGTCTGCATACACCTCTCAAACCCTAACCAAACACAATCACATCTCTAAACCAAAGCAAACCGCACAAACGTCACTACACTGCAACAATAAAACAAATGGAGCATAGCCTTGCACAACAGAACACGGCGGCTACCAACTGAAAAGCACACCTAAGCTAACCGAACTGAAGCTGCCAGCAGCACATCACTGCTCTCTTGCAGCTAACTCGCCTCTCCCCCTTTCCAAATCCGCCATATCCTAGGGCACCACTACGGTGGTAATAACGCGCGGTACAAATGTCCTTTAACATTAACTTCATATTGCAAAATATCGAGTTTTCTCACATGTTGATACTCTGCCACCTTATAAGATTGCTTGTATCCAGCTTCATGATTCTCTAAGATGTTAGTTATGTTACACCAACGACGAGCAAATGGCATTAACTGTGTGTGATTAGTGAATGAGCTTTTCCTATTTGTCTTTCCGTTGTAAAAGGATTGATTGTAGAAAATGTTTACAACCGTTGAAATCGACCTTGAGATTTATCTTTTCATCTCCTGCCATCTGCTGGCATATTTCGGTAAAGCAATGTCGGTAGAAAATGTTTACAACCGTTGAAATCGACCTTGAGATTTAGCTTTTCATCTCCTGCCATCTGCTGGCATATTTCGGTAAAGCAATGTCGGCAATTGCTTTAAGTAAGAAAAACAATGAAGATTACCCCTGCTATTTGCACAGGGAGTCTTGATTCTATTAGACTAGGAGGCAAGCATTATGCTTCAACTTATTTTACTCATCAGTTTCAACAAAACAAAAGAAAAACCGAGAAGGACCCTTTCCATCCCTTTACTTTTCTTATAAACTACAAATCCCACTGTCTATGTAGTCCTATCATGTTCAGACCAGTTTATGACACATTCCTCTTCTTGGCCTCCTCCTCTTCTTTAAATGCTCTGAACTGCATCTCTTGAATTTTAACAACAATGTCCAACCAACTGGGCGAACCAATCCAACTGTCGCAGACTCAAAGTCGCTGCTTCACGCCTGTACTACTCGGCTTCTTCCAAGCTTCGCTCTCTACAATCCCCCAACTTAATTATTCTTCTGGTCTTCCCCTAAGGATCATACAAACAACCACATCAGGGTGGAGTCTGTGTACTGTCTCTTAGCCATAACCAATGCAATACAGTGCAAACAGTACATGAAAGGGTGGGAATGTAATGCTCGCCTCCTAGTCTTCAATAGAATCAAGACTCCCTGCGCAAATAGCAGGGGTAACCTTCATTCTATGTCAAGACTGGAGGCAAGCATTATGCTTGTTCAAAGCTTCCCCAATACAGTTGTAGCAACCCTTCGATTGGCTTGAAATAAAACGTTTTAAAAGTATTATCGCTAGCCCAATCAGCAGCTTGCATAATATCTCGCAGAGACACCCCTGCAGTGAATGCCCTGGATGCCATTGCACCTCTCACTGAATGCGCTCTGTATTCTCTCAGATCTAGGCCTGCGAGTTGCATCACCTCTTACCTACCTACCTATGGTGGCTGTTGCTACTGCCTGAAATGGCTTCCTGCACGCCATCAACAGCTGTGTAATGCTGGCTGCCCTACTTTCTGTTGTCCTGGCCTTGTATTCCTTAATGCATCTTGCTACGCACCATTTGGTGTTGTTCGGGAAATAAGGATAATGCTCTGTAGTGGATCCTGTCTTAGTCCTTCTGACTATCGAAAAGATTACTCCCTCTGGGCCGAAAGTCTTCCTGTGTATTTCTAGTGCCTTGACGTCTGCTACTCGCTTGCAAGAAACCAGACATAACCGCATTGCTAATTTGCCGGACAACTGCTTTAGCGACGGATATCTGTCTGCCGGCCAACTTGCTAGTAAATGTAGCACCACCGTAACGTCCCACAATTGATTGTATCTCGGCTTCGGGGGTGCTTTATATCGAACACCCTTTGAGTCTCGCTACTGCTGGGTGTTCCCCTGCTGGGACCCCTTCGTTCGGGAGATGGCCTGCTGAAATAGCTGACCAGTACACTCCGATGGTATGAAATGCCTTCCCGTCCTGCAAAAGGTGCACCAGAAAATTCAAGATTGCAACTACAGGGGCTGAAACAGGATGAAAATGTCGCTCTCTGCACCAGCTCGACCACTTGGCCCAAGCCGCGTCATAGCTCCTCCTAGTGGATGGGGCCCAAGATTATGCAATGAGCTCCGCAGCCTGCTTCAAAAAGCCTGGCAGCGCCCAGCGTCTCCTGATATCCTGCACGCTATTAGCGGGTGAGTATCTCTCACTCTCAGAAGATGAAATGACCCAGCTAGGTCCGTGAGCAGTTGCTTTCCGTCTGGAAGGACTCACAGGATGTCTGCCGCCAACTCCATAAGCATCGGAAACCAAACTTCCGACTTCCATATCAGCGCTATCAGAATCAACTCTGCTTTCTCTCTCCGACACTTTGCTAGGGTTCTGCAAACGTCACAAAGGGAGGAAACGCGTAATGCAGCTCTCTTTGCCACCTTTGGAGAAATGAGTCTGTGCCCTGGGCGGACGGATCAAACCTCCAGCTGAAGTAGCTGTGCGTCTGCATGTTGAGGAGCGATGTGTGGACTGGACCCCACAGCTGATTTAGTTGCTGAAAAAATTCCATGCTCAGTCTCCAGTCACTGCAGTCTATTAGATACTGAGAGGTCCAGTCGGATACTACATTGAGTGCACCTGGTAGATATTCTGCTATCACTGATGTCCCTGACTGAAGGCATAAAAATACCCCAAATCCTTTGCTAGCTCTGCTAACAATCTGAATCTCGTTCCCCCTAGATGGTTTATGTACCTGACCGCTGATATATTGTCCATCTTGAGCAGGACACATGAACTCACTCTCCCTTTCGTGAACGCCTTGATGGCAAAGGAGCCCGCTAGAAGCTCTAAACGGTTTAAGTGGAGATGGAGCTCCTCCTCGCTTCAATTCTCTCTGGTCTCTAGCTACCCGCATCTTGCTCCTGACCCCAATCGGCTGGCGTCCGAATCTATAACTAGATCTGGTCGATCTCTGAAACTGGCATGACCATTCCAGGCGTCCATATTCTTCAACCACCATTCTAGTTCTGTGATGGATTCCTGATTCATGGGAATTAACTGATGATACTTCAGGACTTGCTGCAAGTGCCTGATTTTCAGCCTCTGTAAGGCTGGATGGTGCAGGTGACCTGGGAAGATGGCTTGAATCGATGCTGCCAGCATCCCCACTATCCTCTCTAGCAAGTTAATCAATACTTTGTTTGTTTAGGCAGTCCCTGATCTCTTTCTTGATGTCCCTGATTTTTTGGGCTGGCAGCTCTAGAGTTGATTTCCTGTTGTCTAGGATGAAACCCAGTAAGTCCAGTCTTTGAGCTGGCGTGGTGTCCGATTTCTCTATGTTTACTAGAAATCCTAGCGACGAGGTGATCTCGCACCCACGTGGTCTGATATACTAGTGCCTCTCGATCCTCCGCCAGGAGCAGTAGGTCATCCAAGTATATGATTATCCGGATACCTTTCTCCCAGATCGTGCTGCTATGGGTTTCATCAGCTTGGTAAAAGCCCAAGGCGCTGTTGCTACCCCGAAGGGCATTGTTTTGAATTGCCATAATTGGCTGTTCCAGCGAAAAAGCAGGAAAGTCCTGAAATTTGCTTGCAACAGCACCGTAAGGTATGCGTCTTTCAAGTCTCATCTTGTTAACCAGTCCCCCTCACTTAGGGAGTCGCTCAGCTGATGTATCCCTTCCATCTTGGAATTGCGGTATAGAATCCAGCCGTTCAGTTCCCTCAGGTTTGTGACTGGTCGCACGTTCTCTTTTCTGTGGACCAGAAACATATTGCTTACGAATCTTGAGGTTGATCTACACCTCTCTATGGCCCCTTTCAATTCTAGCTGGCGAAGCTCGTGGTCTAGACTCTCTTGCTCTGCTTGCGCTAGGCACAACAGCTGGGGCATGTATGCTTGTATGGGCTCTTGTATAAATTCCAATTTCAGACCTCTGACGGTTTGCAAAACCCATGTATCGCTGGAAAGTGCGTGCCAGTTTCCCCAAAAACTGTCTACCCCACCTAACACCCCCCACCGGAGTATATTTCGTATCTCTCACCTGGGGCAAAGCTTTGGCCTCGGCTGGCTCCTCCTCCCCTGCAACCTTTCAGAAAACATCCTCTGGCCGGAAAGGAGGAGTCCTGTTGCTTATTTTCCCAGTACTGGGCTCTGGAATTCTGGGGTCTTCTGGCTCCCTGGAAGCGACTGGCTGCTCGACCCAGATGGTGGTCGGTCCTAGCAAAAACTCTGCCTGGGAAATATTTTCGCATTGATGCTTGTGCTTTCTCCAGAGATGTATAGGTGCAGACAAACTTGCCCATCTCCTTATCAAAGGCCTCTCCGAAGGGAAGACCCTGTGCTGCTTTCCCGGCTTTGTAGGTCACTTAGCTTAGCGTCTATCTTGAGCAGGAGGCCTCTCCTCCTCTCTGAGGAGATGGTGCAGTTTGTGTTACCTTAAAGGCAGACTGCTCTCTGAGCCCAATTCACTAGGGCTTCTGGATCAACCTCCTCTCCAGTATCTCTGGCTCTCTCCGTCAGATCCATTATCTTAGCTTGTGGCCCTGATAGATCCAGTACTTTTTCCTGGCAAATCCTCCACGATCTGTCTATCCCATTTTGCAGATCTTTGCTAGCCTTCGAAACGAACGCTAGCATCTTTGGGTCCAACTCTGGCGTCTCCGCCACCTTGCCCGAAAGGTCAGGCTGTGGGTATTCCGCATGCAAATGATGTGTCACTTCCTTGTCTACGGCTTTCCTGAGTCTCAGGGCCATGTATTTCATTACTCTGGGGGTAGGGGGCTGCCAAACAGATGACCTGGGGTTTCTAATACTGTCTGGGTCAAACATGTCCATCCCTTCCTCTGGCTCTGGCTCTCCGTCCAGATGCTTCCCTTTGTGAGATCTCTTTCCTCTGCTGGGACTTTCACACTCTTCCTCTGTCTTCTCTTCCTCCTCTTGCGAGGACAGATTGTCTTCCGCCAGCACCTCTTCTGAGCCTAGTTCATCTTTGCCCAAATGTTCTTCCCCTGGGAAGGGCGTCGTGAGGCTTGGCACTGCCAACCTCTGCATGAAGTCCTCTTTCAGCTTGCCAAAAGCGTCGGCTGCCTCTGGGGTCTTTCCTTCTACCCCGTAAGGTCGACCCGGAGGGGGAGAGGTCAGTAGAGGCTTTCCTCTTGCGGGTCTGATTACTCCCCTTCAGTCCTCTACTCGAGGGCTCCATTGACATGCTGTCTGTTACTTTGGTGCTTTCCCGTGGCTGGCTCAATATAGATTGTAAGGTCTGCAGCCTGTCTTGTAAGGGTTTCACCCCTTGCGCCACAGCATCGATCAACAAGCTTCCCAGCACTTCTTTTAAACTGGAGGCAAGGTCCAGCGATTACTCCTCCTCGCTCCGCTCAAATTCTGACATGCTCCAGAGTGCTGTGTGCCTGGTACCTGTGATGGGTGGCTGTGCATGCCCACTGCTGCATTGATTCAGATGTATCCTAGTCAATCTCCTTTGCTTTCTTTCTCAAATATGTATTACTAGCAAAGAGATGTCTTATTTATAAATTCTTTTTTTTTCTTTTCTTATGTAGTGGCCAGCACCTGTAACAGCTCTTAATTGCTCTGTTCACCTTAACGCTCTTCTTTCGGGCCGTCTGGGGGCTGTAATACATCGAGATAAGCTTCTCTCAGATTGTGAGGGCTTCTCAAGTTGCTTTCCGCTCGTCCGAGCTATGGATCCTATGATCCTACTCGCTTGTTCTCTGCAGCTGCAGATGTCCGAAATCATTCGGTAGTTGTGAAATGCGCTGCTTGCACGAGGTCGAAATTATTCACTGCCGGGCTTGGATTTGGAATCTTTTGTGTTCCGATCGTTGTCGCTTTACAAATGTGATTATGCGCCACAGTGCTTCGGCTCCACCTCTGTTGGAGGGGGCCAGCGCTATGCATGCTCCTGGGTCTGCCGCCACAAGGGTGGGGGCCGAAAAACCACCAACGCCTGCGAGGGAGGGCGGGCCCCTGGGCATGCAGAGTATGCAGCACGGGGCTCGCCTGCCCCGGGCTGATCTCCGCTTGCTGATAGTCTTCCCGACTACACGCAGGAATGCGCTGTATCGATACACACGTCCCTAGTGGATGAGAACGGATAAGTCACTCGGTCGCTGTATGCGACTCCCTACATATTATAACACAGATACTCAAATTACTATGCTTGCGTACGCGCTTTAATATCGCTTTACTCTCTACTCTATGAAATCTGAAAATCGTGCAGAAATTACACGTTTCTCAGAATAGTGAAAAAAGGGTACTTATCTGCTGAAGAGCAGTAAAGGAAGAGGAGTAGTCGAGGAACAGGAAGGTGTCATAAGCTGGTCTGGACATGATAGGACTACAGAGACAGTGGGATTTGTAGTTTATAAGAAAAGGGATGGAAAGGGTCCTTTTCAATTTTTCTTACGTTTTGTTGAAACTGCTGAGGAGTAACATAAAAGAAGTTGACACATAATGCTCGCCTCCAGTCTTGACATAGAAACGACTAATTAGGGGTCATATATTTGGGTAGCATTACCTTTTAGGACACACATTAATATAGTCTCTGTGGTAATTTTATTTTCTGATCACAGGAGATCCGTTGTACTTTAATAAGACTTTTACATTTCTCATCTTCGTCAGACTCCTAGCTTGGCTATCTCACTCTTTTCGCGCTTCGGGAAATGCATTCCACGGAATGTGTAACACCTGTTTGGTATAGGGAGACAGATGTAGCATTATACCACGAATTTCAACTAAATTAGGAAAATCTTTCTTAACAAAATAAGTACTATACGTATTTGTATTTTTTCATTTGTGACTTGTCTGGTGAAATTGTTTTTTTTTTTGTTTTGTTGGAAATTCAAGAGAAATCAATGAGAAATAGTTTCAATAGTGTTTGTTTTCTTTTATTGGTCACATTTTAATTTTAATACCAGGGAGCGTTGGTTTGGCAAAAGGAAATGTTGGCTACTGTATGGGCATTATAACATGTGTAATGCATTGAGCATGTTGATAGCAGCATATTTATTTTCACATACATCTGATTTTGCATCACCTGTGCAGGTCTGTCTTGAAACGTCTGTTATTTCTCAGTACATTAAATGTTATGTTGATGGGATTTAGACTGCAGACTGCTGCCATTTGTATGGACTCAGGCGGCTCTGAAAGAAATCAGGAATGGTTAGGTTTGTTAGTGAGATGAGAGGGCAAGCACAAGAGTTCTCATGCTGTTGTGTTGAGGTTTCAGTTCGGAAAAATCAGTCAATGTGTGTTGATTTGCTTCTAGCTGGTGTGAGTCAGTGGGCAGGTAGGTATTGTACTTTGTATAAGAGGCTTTGTTTGCCCGTGGAGTAGGGGTGCTTTGATTGTGTTGCAATTGTTAGTTATTGGAGAAGGTGTGTAGTTTTCCTGTTTGGTGTTTGAGTCAGTGTCGGTTGTTGCGGTTGCCCTGTGAGGGTGGCTTTATTGGTCTGTGTGCATTTGCAGGTGTATAGAAAATGTTAGTAGGGTTAGTTGGGAGAAGCCGTGGTCCTTCTATGACGGTATGGGGTTGAATCATTGTTATGTTTTTTTCTTTACGAAAATAAAATCCATCGTGCAGTGGTTAATGACATTGAGGCCTCTTTCCCTGGTAGGTCAATCCACTTGGATCACAAGACCTGGGGATCACAAGCTAAGACCCGGTAGTTCGTGCTGTGCCTCTTAGCTTTAAAGCTGCTCACTTCTCGTTGATCATTGTCAATGCTTTGGCGAGATAGGTTGGCAGATCAAAACAGAAAGGTTTTAGTGCTTTTCTCTATTGTGTGTATTCTCTTTGGGAGTGAGTTCCAAAGTGTTTTGTTGGGTTTTGAAAAGACTGATCCACCATATTTCTTTTCGAATATTGTTTGAATTCAAGATTTATGTCATTGCTAGACCCCAGTGTTCTTTTTGGTCTGTAGATGGACGTTTTCTCTTCCAGGAATTCTGCTCCTTGTCCGTGAATTGCTCGGTACAATGCAAAGTGTTTTAAAATATATCCTTTTCTTGACTGGTGGCCAGTGAGGGGATCTTGGTGATGGTTTGATGTGTTCTCTCCTGCTGAGTGTTAGGTGAGTCTTGCTGCTGGGTTCCGGTCCATTGCAGGTTGACGAGTTTGTCAGGCAGGTTGTTGACATAGGGAATTCTTGACATGAAGGAGATGATGGCAAGTGTTTTATGTGGGAAGGTGAGAAAGGGTAATATCCACTTGATTGTGGTTAGGTGGAAGAAACATTTCTTTGAACTAATGCTTTAACTAGAGATTCCAGTGTTAGGTCGTTGACCATACAAATTCCAAGATTTCTACTTTGGATGTTTGCGGTCGGGTTCCCATTTCATTTGGTCATGGTATATGAGGTTGTATAGGGAAGTTATTGGGTGAGATATGATATCAGATTAGTGTGCAAGTTTAAGGCTTTTCTTGCTGATCCATGTGTTGATTTGAGAGAGGCAGTTGGCAAGGGTGCATGTCCTTGTTGGTATCTATTTTGTAGATGATTTGAAAATCATCTGCATAGTTCTATCATGTGAATCTGTGACCCTTGATGAGTTTCACGAGTTGGGTCATGTAAATGTTGTAACGTAGTGGTGAGAGGGGATGATCCTTGTGGGACCCCAGAGGTGAGTGTGGGTGATGTTAAGCTGAAGGGTGGTAGCCATGTGCTTCGTTTGCTCTGCCACTGTAGTGCAGTCTTGCTTATTACTGCTTCTTGTATCCTTTTGTTGAGGGTTGCATGGTTGACTGTATCGAAAGCTGCTGAAAGATATAATAATATCAGGGCGGAAAGTAATGTTTGGAGTCAGTTCATTTCTAGGTTGTTCCAGATGGAGAGCAGAGCTCATTCACTTCCCCTCAAAGGCCTGGAGCCGACTTGTACCTGGTCCAGTAGGTGGTTGATTTCTATGTCAGTCTGGATTTGTGCATATAGGTAGGTTTCTAGCCGTTTGGCTGGGCAATGGATGTTTGATATAGCCGGGTAGTTGGCTGGGTTGTCTGTTTCTCCCGAGGGATCGTTGAGGAGTTGTGTAACATAGGCGGCTGTGGAAATCCTAGGTACTGTGCCTGTTTCTAGCGAATCGTTCATGAAGTTGTGGATGTATTTTGCAGGTGTCTTTGCTGAGGATGCTCCAGTCTGGCAAGCAAGTGTCTACTGGTGTCCCAGCTTTGTGGCTATATTTCACTTGTTTAGTGAAGTCCTCTGCTGAGATTGGTGCAAAGTGATTAAGTGTTGTGGTTGCCTCTGCATTTGGGACTTGGGTGGTGTTGTTGCTTATGTCATTGGGCATAGTGTTGCTTTTGTTTTTAAAGTGGGTTGCAAAATTATGACAGTTTCTGTTAGGCGGTGGAACATTATTGCAAACGTGGGGTTTCCTAACTTACTGATCATTTTGTACATCTTTCAGTGTGTTGCTTGCTTCAGAGGTGTGTTCAGCATTGTGCTGTTTCTTTTCTTCTAGGAATTCTACTTTGTAGAGATTTATCAGTTTTTGGTATGCAATTTTGTTTTGTTAGTTGTAATGTTTTCTCCAAGCATGTTTGAGTTTTATGTTTGCTTTCTTCTTGCCTCTGAGGTGGGGCATAAACCATCTGGCAGCCATTTTCTTTTGGGAGGAGGCAAAGAGTTTTTTTCAGGGCTACAGCATCTCGAGTTTCTGAGATCCATAGTTGGAGTATCTCAATTATTTCTTCAGGTGGAAGTGTGTCCAGCAGAAATTTTGTTGGTTTTGTGTATAACAGTCTGGCGTTGAGGTCCAAGGTGTTGATGGATTTACAGTTTCTTTTCTCAATTGGAGTTTGATTTAGGTGGGTGTCATGTACTCGCCTTGAAGTGTGCATTACAAAAGGTATCATAAGGCGGTCGCTCAAAAGAATGTGTACTGAGTGTGCAATTGCAGGTACACTTTTTAAGTATGTCCGGCTGCATGGATTTCCCCGTTCACAATTTGTAAAAGGTACATGGTGGATCGTTGTGATCATTGTGAGGTCAGTGATTTTGCAGTGTTGGTATTCTCCTCTTCAAACTAGATGTTAAAGTCTCCTAGTATGATCAGGTGATCGTGTTCTGTTGCAATGCAGGATATGTTGTCTACACATTTCTCTGCAAAGGTTGCGTTGTACCTGGGTGGTCTGTAGATGAGTAGGAAGGATAGATTGGTTGGATTCTCCAAAGTTAGGTGAAGAAACAGTGATTCAGAATCTGGGATCTTTAACAATGGTGTCATTGTGATTCTTAGCTAATCTTTATATGCTACGGCTAGGCCATCGTGCAAAAACGAAATACAAAGGTAGCAGTATTGGATCCTATGATACTGAGGCTGTCCAGTGCCTTGTATACTCAGAAATGAAGAAGTGTATCCAATTGTTTTGCGCCAATTTCAATTTATTAACTTGATTGTCTCTGTTGTAATATAGAAAAAGAATGAGTTGCTTGTATTCAGAATACTTTCTTTTTCGCTCTAACTTTAATGTCTAAATTATGTTGTGAAAACAGAAAAGCCTCTTATTTGTCCCTCGACACGTGTTTCCCCGTCCAACAGGAGGATTTGGACCTAAAAATTGTATATAACGGTGTTAACCTAAAATCAAATGAATATACAATAGTATCAGTGCAAGTGCTACCAGATCTTATGTTCATACATACAGTTGTATAAATTGTGAGAGTTGAGTTGAAAAGTTGTGGGTACTCACTTATAAGTTGAGTGCAAAAGCACTCGCAAAGTTTTAAATGTCTTGAGGCAATCCTGGCCTTTAGTAAATGGTCAGTTAGACAGTCAAAATGTTGTTGCACTAGAGTTTTCTATCAAAAAAGAAACAATAAAGAGAATCCCCTTGTTTATGTTAGGGTTTATGTGAAATATATCAATTTTCTGCATAACAAATAATTAAAGTATCTATATTATTCTAAGATGTTACCTTGGTTGTGTTTCAAATTCGGTTTCCCTTGTTGCTTTCGCTATGAACCTCGCGGCATTTCGGCCACAAGCTAATCCAAAATGCCTGCTATATGTTCGTGCGTGATGACGTGGTTGCAAAAGATTAACGCAACCACGTCATCATCAAATTCTCCATCTTGCATTGGGAGACTGGGGGATACTAGAGTGTAAGCATGCCTTAGCTAATATTTTTAAAACGTTCTTATACTTAGAGATGAATAATTGACACTACAGTCCTTAGTAATGGTGCTTAATTGAAACATATATGATGGCGTGGTCGTATCAAGTTCGTATTTCCACGTCCTCATCTATACTCCATTTTTTGAGGGGAAAATTAAAATAATACTAGGAAATTAAACATTGTATAATAGTTATTGTACATGCTTGATAGTTGTACTAATCTATTACTAGAATCTGTAATTAGATTAATTTTTGAACGCTAAATCCGATTGGTTGCTAATGACCCATGGTCATATGGTTACGGTATTAAGGGGAATGATGTCCTTCCTTATGGCTGTACTTTATTACATTTTGGTAGGTTAAAGATCTAGGTGGCACTCTCTACTGATACTAAGTATATTTTTGTTCATTCCATAGGTATTATGCTAAAATACAATGACAAAGAAGACAAAATGGTACAATATTATAGGAGAACAAAATGTGAGGTCAAATTCATATAAATGCAAATTGCTCATGAGAAATGATGCAGAAAATTAAATATAAAGTCCTCGATATCTTCACTTGTTTCAAAGAGCAGGGTATATTGTCAAATATATTTCAATTCAATGCAAACTGCTCACAAAAAATGATACAGCTCCATATCTGTGTTGAGACCTGTAAAGCAACTGTCCATAATGCAAATCCATGATGCGTCTTTGCATCTAAGTAACTTTTCATAGTTGCCCCCTCTTGGGGGCATGTGTACTTTTTTTAAACCAAAGAATCTGATTGTGTCCATTGTTGCATCATTGTGCTGTTGCTGGAAATGAGAGGCTAATAACGTATGTCTTTGTTTTTATTGGCCTTAAACGTTCTCCTATCCTGATTTTGAGAGGTCGAATGGTGCTGCCTCTATATATATTTTGGAGCATATACACTGGATACCATAAACCATATATTTTGTTTTACAATTGATAAATTGTTGAATCTTACATGTTGCGCCATTGGGCACCTTGATATCTTTCTTACCATTTTCTGAGAATGGAGACATGTGATATTTTCCACACTTAAAATGTCCTTGCAATGGTGTTTGTGACCATATTTGTAAAAGTCCAGTATGTTTTTTTTGGCTTAAAAAGTGGGATGGGCTCAATATATTTTTGAGATTCTGGGGTTTCCTAAATGTCAAACTTGGTGTACTATCCAAACATTTTTTTTTTAAATCTGTGTATAGTTGTAGAATATTCCAATGTTTGGCTAGAATCTTTCTCATGGATTGGATATTGGAGCTATCAGTAGTTAGAAATGTAACTTTGTCTTGTTCCACCCTGGTGTTTGGTCGTGGTTTTTTGGTGAGCAATTCTATTCCGTTTCTCAACTTGGTCTTATCGTATGTTTTATTTAGGTGTTGTTTGTTGTATCCTTTATCTTGAAATTTGCGAATTGATATTTCTGCGTGTTTCTCAATTTCTTAAATTGTTAGTGTAGTTTTGTTTGAGCCTTAGAGGTTCTACATATGGGATGTTGGAGATCACATGTCGCAGGTGGTTACTCGTGGCGTGCAGAATACTGTTCACTACTGTGGGTTTCACAAATAGGGTTGATTGAATGGTATTTTTGTATATCTACAGGTGTAAATCCAGGAAATCGATTTCTGAGATGCTTTCTTGAAGGGTGCATTTTAAGCTATAGTCGTTTGCATTGAGTAAAGGCTGGGTGTTGCCAGGCATATTCAGTCTCAAAGTGGCCCATGTACAGGTTTTTAAAACATTTTATTAAAGTATTCATAGAAAACACATCGACATTGGCATAATATTACGCAACCACACAATTTGACAGAAAGGACACCCTGCATGTCCGGGTGGCTGCAAGTTGACCGAGGCTCTAGTTATAGTCCCTTTCTCCATGGGGCCTCCCGCCCATAGATCAATATATCCAGGACCCCCCTTCTTGCCAGTTCAGACCTCATTGGAGCTAGCGTGTCAGAGGAGGCCTTCTGCTGAGGCATGGGTATTTTTTGTCATAGTCCATGACTGGCGCCCAGGTGTTCAAGAAATAGTTCAGGTTTCCTGTCCGTATAGGCGTTACTTTTTCGGCCACCACAACTTCCCAATTCTATGGCTGCCATAAAGAGACTGAGGGGCCATCCACATTTTACCAGAGCCTGGCCCTTTCAACTTTCGTGGCTAGTAGGAGATGTGTGCAGAGCCGCGATAGCTGCCCCGATAATGGCTATTCCACCCCCTCCCTTTATCCCCCAGTAGCACAATTCCGGGATCCCACGGGATTGCCAACCCGGTGATTGCCCTAATGTGGTCTGTCACCTCCCTCCAATATGGCTCAGCTTTGTGGCAAGACCACACTAAGAGGAATAAGCAGCACAGCCTCTCCAACAGCTTGGGGGAATTTCGGGATTGGCCTTGTTTAGCTGAGATGGGGTAATATAATATCTATAACGGAATTTGTAGCCTCCTTGACTATTGGAGATGCATTGTGTGCTCTTATGAAGTCTGGTCCAGATCTTACCCCATTCCTCGATCTCCATCTCTCGGCCAAGGTCTCTCTCCCAGTCTAGCATGTGCTTTTCCTTCTTTTCAGGCAGCGTTTGTTCTATCGAGCAGACGATAGTGTTGAAACCCTGCCCTTAGGGGCCGTGGCTAGTAGAGAACTCTCCAGAGCCGTTAACTCTCTAGCCCCATTCTCCCTCACCGTTCTATGGGAAACCCAATGACGGAGTTGGGCATAGTGGAACCTCGCGTTCTGCCCTCCCATTCCCCCTAACAACCTCCCCTGGAGCAAAATCCTTTCAGCTATTCTGGGTCTCCCCCACCCCCAGATACATTTTTGAATGTTTCTCTGTAGGATGATCAGGTCGCTTGCTGGGATATTTACCGGGAGCGCCGAGCATTGGTATAACAGTCTGGAAACCAGATTCATTTTTAATTGAGTGATACGTCCGAACCAGGAGATTTCTTGGGACTCGCACTGCTTCAGATCTCGCCGGAATTCTTCCAGAAGTTGGGGAAAGTTACACGAATTCATGCGGGAAATGTCCTTAGGGATCTGCACCCCAAGGTAATCGATTGTAGATTCCGCCCATGGGATTGGTAATGTGGGACTAAGGGATGACTTTTGTTTTTTTGGTGAGATTGATGGCCAGCGCTGTGGACTTGCCTAGATTCATTGTGAACCCGGAAACCTGGCCAAATTCCTCAATTTCCTCCCATGGGGGCCCCAGGGATGAGTTCAATGCCGTTGCTGTGATGAACACGTTGTCTGCGTATAGAGCAATCTTGTACTCGTTTTTCCCCACCGTGAGCCCTTTTATTTTTGGGTTTTGTCGAATCCTGTTTGCAAATGGCTCCATAAGATAAGGCAAAAATCAGTGGCGATAGGGGGCAGCCTTGCCTGGTGCCTCTAGTTATATTGATCAGCTCTGATCTAGCACCGTTGACATGGAGCTGCGTTGTGGGGGTTATTTTTTTAAATCTTTTTCTTGCCATTTTTTGTCATACATTACAGAGTGATTTGCATTTACCAGCATTACAATGCTTCTGCCTATGCTTATAACTAACTTGTCAACTTAACACAAACAACATACAAACATAAACTGTCTTCATTTGGTGTAGCAGGCTTTGTGGCCTCACAGTTTATTCCAGGCTTATGGTATTGTTCTGTTAATGTGCTGCCGTAGGCTGGTGGTGGGAGTGAGACTGTCGCCGATTCCCGTTTACATTGTTTAAATAACTTTCCCCTTTGTTTCCATGTGCTCAAGGGGGCCTGTCATCTGATGGGGGGAACATGTCTCTTATTAAGGCCTTCCTTGCCCCGAACATAATGTTGTCTTCCTCTGCATTACCAGCATTGCCTGCCCCCCATGCCTCTGTTTCTGCAGCAGCCCATCGTTCCATTTCTCCTTTCCACCTAGCGTATTGCGGGCCCGTTTTTGATTTCCATGCCATTTGCTATTGTTCTTTTCGCCAGTATGCATGCCATGTCCATAAGTTTTGCGGTGTGCTTGATCTTGCTCCATCTGAGATGCATGCCTAAGAGGCATTCCTTCGGGGACCAGGCATATCTTTTAATTCCTGCTTTCTTACACACCTGTTCAATTTTTGGCTAGAGACTCAGCACCTTCCTGCACCCCCAGAACATGTGTATTAAGTCAGCTTCTGTGTAATCGCACCACAGGCATGCTGCGCTCGATTGCTTGTTAAAGCCAGCCACTCTTTTCGGGGTCATATATGTTCTATACAGGACATTAATTTGTATTAGTCTAAACCTAGCATTTCTAGATACCTTTTTTGGGTGCGTCAGCGCCCATTCCTATTCTTTGTCCCTAATGGTTTCGCCTAGGTCTACCTCCCACTTGATTTTAAGAGTGTTGCTACGAGGGTTGGGTCTATCGTTCAGTTGGGTGTATAGTCTTAATACTGGTTTCCATCTGTTACTCAGATTGTATAGCTCTGTCACCAGGGGGTTTGTCAATGGTTCTGCTGGCCAATCCTTCCACCTCGTCTTGGCCACATGCCTGATCTTTTGGTACCATAGGAATTGTCCTTTTGGTAACCCCTCCTTTTCATAAAGCAATTCTAGTTCTCTGAATTTCCCTTCCTCGTACATGTCTGCCCATGTGTATAAGCCCAGTGTTTCCCATTGTCACATAGTGTGGAGGGCCGCCGGTGTTTGACCTACCGCCGCCATTATTGGTAATTCCGGAGAGGAAGGGCGTGCCAAGTGTAAGAGGGTTTTGGTCCTGTTCCATACCTGTCTACCCAGTTTAACCAACATGGGGGTTCGGCTTGTGTGGTCCTGGGGGGGTCCACAGTATTTATTTCAGATGTGCCGGCACTATCGGGTCCCACAAAGGCCCGTTTCGGTAGTGGCCTCGTCCGACAGCCATCTGGTTACGTGGCTGAGTTGTGCTGCAAGGTAATACCTCTCGAAGTCAGGGAGTTGTATACCTCCCGCATTGCATGGGAGTTAGCGTAACCAGCGCCAGCTTGCGGCGTGACGATCCCCATATGAAGTCTCTAGTTAGAGCCTCTAAGCTTCTGAAAAATGTCGACCTTATGTAGTAGCAGACATTTTGAAAATAATATAAAAACCTCGGTAGAATAATCATTTTGGCGATTGATGCCCTCCCCATCATTGAAAGCGGTAGCTTAGACCAGAATTTCATTGAATTGCAAAGCCTGTGTATTACAGCCACTGTGTTATGTTCGTGCAAGAGTTCTGGCGTGTGCCTGATTTTAACCCCTAGGTATTTGAATGTGTCCTCTTGCCACTGTATCCTCACCTCCGGTAGATTTTCTGCACCTATCCCTCGTAAGCCCGCCAGCAAGAACATGCAAGATTTCTGTTTACTGAAGTGTATACCGGAGTAGTGTGCAAAGTTATCTAATATTTCTAGGATTACCGGGGCGTTAGCTCGCGGGGCCCTTACTTAAAGCAGAACGTTGTCTGCGTATAGTGAGATGACGTGGAATTCCTGGCCTACTTTTATCCCTGCGTCCCAGAACTGTCTTCTAATGTACACCGCAGCAAGTTCTAATCCCAGTATGTAAATCATGGGCGACAAAGGGCAGCCCTGTCTGGTGCCCCTCTGTATTTTCCAGGCCTCTGAGATCATTTTGCCCGTCTTCACTCTTGCCGTGGGGTCCTTGTACAATATTTGTATCCACCTCACAAAGCCTTCCCCAAACCCAAATTCTCGCAGTACCTCGATCAGCTATTCCCAATATATGGAATCGAACGCCTTAATGCCATCCAGTGACATCACCGCTAGGTGTCCCTCTTCATTTGTTTGTGCCATTATGTTTTGCAGTTTACCTAAGTTAGAAGTCGTGCTGCGACCCGGTACAAAGTCGCTTTGGTCTTCGTGTATAAGACTCCATATAATCCTGGAGAGGCACTTGGCCAGGATAGTGGTCAGAATCTTTATGTCCTAGTTTAACATTGCTAGTGGGTGGTAGGAGTCACATTCGTCTACTGGTTTATTTGGTTTGGGTATCGGGATAATTAGGGTTTCTCTCTTACTCTTGGGCAGGGTCCCTATCTCGTAGGCTTCCTAGAACACCTGATGTAGCACCGGGGTCGGTGTTGATTCGTATGCCTTATAGAACTCTGGTGGGAGCCAGTCCGTTCCTGGGATCTTGCAAGTGGCTAGTGGTCTGAAAGCCTCTGTGATGTCCTCTGGGGTGATTGCCTCATCTAGTGCCTCCCTTTGTGCCTCTCCCAGCTTGGGAAGTTCTATTTCTTCCAGCGTATCGCGTATGTCTGTCAACAGCACTGGGGTGTCGTGTGCATATAGTTTAGCGTAAAAGGCTGCAACGGTGTTGTTGTTTGACTTCTGTGTTTTATGTGTTACTCCGCTGTCGTCTTTCGGTGTAGCTATCGGATGTTTCAGGTGTTCCCCTTTACATAGCCATGCCAGCGTTCTACCAGGTTTGTCCCCCTCTTTATGTGCCCTGGTGGTGCGTGTTATATGATCAAACTTAGTCGTCCCCACGCCAGCTGGCAGTCAGTCCTGGCCTCTATCAGTTTCACCTCTTCTGCCCTGTTTTCAAGGGAGGTGGTCTCCATTTGTCTTATTTGCTCTTCCCGCTTCTCTAGCTCTCCTCTCAGGGTTTTTCTGATACCCCCTGCGCTAGCTATGGTCTCTACCCTGACTACCACCTTCAGGGCCTCCCATACTGTATACCAGTGGTCCACGCTACCGCTGTTGATCTCAACAAATTCTATTAGCTTATCCCCTAGTTCGCCTCTGAAGGCCTGATCAGCGAGTGCCTCCGTGGGCATTCACCATGTCGGAATTGGGGGCCTAGGGCCAGTCATAGCCCAGTGCATGAGTAGGGGTGAGTGGTCAGATATCGTTCAACCCATGTATTTTATTGATTTCACCTGAGCAAGCTGTGCCTTGCCTATGAAGATTTAATCTATTAGTGTATAGAGGCCATGTGGTGCAGAGTAGTATGACAAGGTTCTGTCCGTCGGGTGGTGTTCCCTCAAGGAATCAACTAGATCCAGTTGGTCCAATGCAGTATTTAGCGCTGTGGGGATTGTTTCCACTCGGTTCTGTGGTGGTGCAGATCTGTCCAAGTCCTAGTCTCTCACACAGTTCAGGTCGCCTCCGCATATATAGATGCCTCCCCAATGTAGAGTCCGCTTAGGTTGCAGTTTATTAAGGTATGCCGAAGTGCCATGGTTGGGGAAGTATGTGTTCACTATGCATATCTCATTTTGTTCGATCGCTCCCCATAGCACTAGGCATCTCCCGTCCTCGTCAGCTTCAACCCCCAGTAACCTAAAGGCCACTCCAGGATTGACCCAAGTGAACACCCCTCTCGCGTACTTAGAGGAAGTAGACCGGTATCCCTGGCCCCCCAGCACTGCTTTTAGTTTGGCTGGGTCTCCACTGTGAGGTGGGTCTCTTGGAGTAGAGCAATGTTCACGTTCTTCCTGTTTAGATAGGATTTGATTCTGTTCCGGTGTAAATAGGTACCCATCCCTCGCACATTCCATGTTAATATTTTAAGGTGTACTGCCATTGTCGGTTGCTATTTCTCCCCTGGCTTGTTCCCCCTTTACCTCTGTGTGTTCCAGACACTTGCAATTGGGGATACCCATTCCTCCTTTCGCTCTGCCCCCAGCCAACCACTCATTTAGTGTGTGAGAGCTCCCCGGTCTTCCTTGTGCTGCTTGAAGACTTTGAAACAGTGTGAAACAGTCACAACAACAAATACAAACCAAAAAACTGCACCAAGCAGTTGCACCGCAGATGCTGTACTCTGGTGCCTCTGCGCTGTTTTGCCGATTCCAGGGTGTCCAGTGTGAACATTCTCGTGCCGGCAACATGCCCGCACCTGTCATTCCATGGGTTGGGCCACAGCTTACAGGTTGGGCCACCCAGCTCCTTCCCAGCCATATGATGAGTGCTCTCACGGTTGTTTCACATCTTTAAACTATTTCCAAAGCAAAGGTTCTTCTTCAAATAAAGTCACTTCTCCATGCGTGTTCTCCCCTTAGCCGCAGCGTGGTTCAATTGTCCTGTTCCCTCCCATCCGCCAGATTGTGTTCCAGCCACATATTGGCTGCCGCTGGGGTCTCTTAGAATATTGCTCGCCCTTTATGTATCACCTTCAGTCTGGAGGGATATGGTAACATGTATTTCAAGTTCAGTTGCCTGAGTCTTGCCTTTATCGGGACTTAGGAGTTCCTTGCTCTCTGTACAGCCTGGGTGTAGTCAGGGTATATTGTTATCTTGGAGTCTCCTTGTTCTATTACCCCCCCTTCTCTCGAGTACCTTAGTATAATTTCCCTATCCTGGAAATTAAGGATCTTCGCAATCATTGGGCAAGGTGTGAGCCCGGTGGTGGCTTTTTCTGGAGGGATCTGTGAGCTCTCTCCACCGCAAAGCCCTGTGAGAGCTTGCCCGCACCTATTTTTTGCTGTAGTAGGCACTCCATGAATTTGGTTGGATTCAGATCCTCCATCCCTTCCGGGATTCCTACCAGCCTGACGTTACTGATTCTGGCCCGCCCTTCTGCCTCTTCTGCTCGTATCTCCAGCACCCTGACCTTCCTTTCCAGGTCGGCTACCTCAGTTTTTAGGTCTGTTGTAGTCTCAGTTGCCTCTAGCAGCCCAGCTTCAGTTACTGTGACCCTCTCCGTCAGGTTCCTTGCGTCCTGCCTCATTAGCTGCATGTCCGTTTTTACCTCATCGATTTTAGTGTCAATGAAGGATCTTAGGGCTGCAATTGCCTCTAGTACCTGCCCATCTCGGTTGTCTGCTTTTTCTGATTTTTGGGCCTCCGGCATAGTCACTTCCCCTTGTATTTTGGATTTCGATTTGGACGCCGCAAATGAGTCTATAATTGTCGCTTTTATTTTGTCTTTGTCCTTAGTGGAAGGCATGTTTTTCCTAGTGCTGTGAGGCAGGGTGTTTGGTGGCGCTGCCAGCACCACACAGCAGGTGCAGGATTACAGAGTTTTGGATTACATCGCTTCTGATTTCTTCCTGGGGTGGTGGCACCCTTCAGCTTTGGTGTGTCTTGAACTCTAGTTGTGTGCGCCCGTTATGTACCCAGGCTCTGTTGCTTCGCTTTAGTGCCCCGCCTGTCTATACGGCGCTCCCAGGCCTTCGTCGTTCTGTGCCAACCTTAGAACAGTGTTGTCCTTTTGTCTCCTCTCATGCGCCTCGAATTTAGTCCTGCTTGCGAAGTAGGCTCCCAGGCGTGCACTTTGATCAAGGTTAGTTGCCAGGGAGGTCTCACTGCATGCACACTGCTGCTCAGTGACTCGTAGTCGCTAGTGGGAGCTCACTTTCCCTTCATACTGGGCTGCTATGGTGTGTGGCCCTGCAAGGCGCCGCTTTGGTCTATACCAGAGTTTTATTATTTGCCTGTTGGTTGTTCTGCACTGCAGGCCCCTGGGCTAGTGCTGTGTGGCAGCATAATGCGTATCCCAATGTTGGCTGGCCACCCTTTGGTTCTGGGGCCCTGTTCACTGTGCCCGCCTTAATCGTTCTCCGTTGCTGCTGCCTCGGGTTACTTATCGAGGTTGGTCTATGCGGTCGGGTTCTCGCGGGGTGCTCAGGCTCTCTGGTACTTTCTGTTCGTGCCCCTAGGGGATCTATGTGCCAGTGCCCCAATTATAGTTTGAGTTGCTGCCTTTTTGCTAGCTGCACCTCTTACCTCGTGTGGCCAGGCAGCCCTTGGCAGTCTTGCTTCTCTCCCGCCTCCGTTCGTTTGCTGTTGCTTCTCAGGTGTTCAGGGGTCTCCTCTACGTTAGTGGCCAGTCTCTGTGTTGGTCCTTCCGTGCACTACTGAGGTCTGCCACGACCGTTCCCTTTCCGCCCCTGTGCTGGCTCTGTTCACTCCTGTGATGCGGGTCCAAGGGAGCCGGTGCCGTGTGTCCGTCTTTGGCCCCTGCCTTCGTCTCTGCATCGCCCTGGTCTTCAGGTAGGTGTTTTCCTACCTCGGCGTGCGCTCCAGTCGCACTCCCTGTTCTGGAGTCATAACTCTGCCTCCCCCTCTGCTGCGCAGCGCCGTCCGTTCATCCTCTGTCGTGCCTAGTGTTCCAACTTATTGCAATGGGCCAAGGTGTGGTACGTTACAGAGGCTGTCTTTCTCCTTTCCAGTCCGTTATACGCGCTGGAGTGCAGCCGCTCTGCTCAGCCTTTCTCCTCTAGCTCTCACTGTTTGCAACCCCCACCGCTTTCCAATTTGTTGTGGGGGTATCTTCACGCCAGATCTCCCCCACTGCTCACGGAGCCTGGCAGCGTGTAGCTGCGGTCTCTCCTGGTGTCCTCTGCGAGCACTGCTTTGTTTCTCTGCCGTTTGGCCCTTGCCCCAGTTCAGTTTCTGTCCACTGCCACACCTGCCATTTTGATCTGGCCAGGCGGAGAACTTCGCAGTGTGATTTACTGCGTTCTTTTCACCCAGACGTGGAGAAGTGTTTCTTCTGATTTTCGGTGTGCTTTTTAGCTCAATTTTATGTCGGCTTGCCGCTTACTGAGGATCTTCTTCCAGGATCTCGGCTGGAGCTCGGTGTTACAGCTTCCTCACACCATGCCTGCCAGGCCACACCCCCCATGGTGGTGGCGGTTATGATAATTAGCCAATACCCATCTTGAGAAATTCGAGCCGAACCCAAAGTGTGCTAATACCTTGCTAATATACCCCCAGTCCACCAGATCAAACGCTTTATGCGTGTCTAATGATAGTACTGCCATTCCCTTCCCAGTCCTGGACACACTCTGTAAAATCTATAGTTCGTCTGATATTGTCTTGTGTTGCCCTTCCCTGGATTAACCCGGTTTGATCGCGGGCGATTATATCTGGGAGATGCAATCTTAGCCTTGACTCCAAGACTTTCGAGAAAATGTTCCCGTCATTATTCATAAGGGCTATAGGTCTGTAAGAGGAAGCCTGGTTCGGGTCTTTCGCTGGTTTTTGGACTAGGATCGTTAATCACTCTGCCATTGATTTGGTGACTGAACCCGTGGACAGGAAGGAGTTAAATAAGGCAGCTAGTTGTGGGACAAGGATATAGGCGTAGGTTTTATAAAATGTTGCCGTCGGGGCCGGGTGCCATATTTTTTAGGGACTTAATGGCGTCCATGACTTCCTCCGATGTAATCAGATTTTTTAGGGCTACCAGGGACGCTCCGGGCTGTGGTTTGTGGGAGGGTAAGTAGTTGGGCAGGTCCACGCGGTACTGCTCTGGTCTGTGGTGCTTCACCAACTCTTCCATGTTGTCCCACCATCGGCTCCGATAAGACTCAGAATGTTATTCCTGCTGTGAACACTTTTCAATGTACACGCGAGGACTTTGTTTGCTTAGTGTCATGATGCCTACCCCCAGGCATCCGGACCAAGCCCATCGGCCCCGGGAGCAGGTATCTAGACATTTAATAAAACTGCAGCCCCGGCTAGGGGCTATCTGGGTTCAGTCCTGGCACCTTAGGCGCCAGGCACATAGTAGGAATCAGTCCTGGCGCCTAAGGCGCCAGGCTCATAGTCATTACTTACCTCAGGCAGACCATGCTGCAAATGACTCCAATCCAACATGAAGCCTGAAAGGGACTATTTTTCTACAGGGACTATTTTTTACTCGGGTGTGGTTCTAGGGACTTCTTACCTGGGACTACTTTGAGGCTATTTAAACCACACCCGACCAGCAACATACGCTTTGCGTTATTCTGCATCCAGCAGCGTAACACTCACCGTGCCTGCAGCCTGCATCCAGTCTTCTGCCACGCCCGCCTCGAATCCAGAGCTCCTAAAACAAAGAGGAAAGAAAGGGACAAGGTTAGAAAACAAACTTATTTCTATTCCACACCTGATTCTGGATCCATCTGGTCTCCAGACCTGTAAAGAACATCATTTCTGCACGCGCCGCACCTCCAGCTGCAGCGCCGCGCCATACTCGCCAGTCTTCACAGCATCCTTCGGGTCGGTGCTGCCTCCATCATTTCTTTGCCAAACTTCGGCACCTAGGAGACAAAAGAAAACCACAAGGTGAGCCGAGGGAACCAACAAATATAATTCTTACCACCATAGACTTACCTGATTTACCACTGGAGGCATCCTTTTGTGACTCTCCATATTTTCACGTGCCACATCTGTAAAGAGAGACAAAACACGTTTTCCTCGTGCAACATTTACCGGACAACGCCCGGTAATACAGACTCTTACCTGAGCGCCACCAGATGCCACAAGAGAATCTTTTCACGAGCCAGCTACAAGACAAGGAAGGAAGGGGGGAACAAGAGTGAACATCGGACATATTGAACTCTATGAACTTAATACTTACTGGTCCTCACCAGGAACCTTAGAGTCAATACTCGCCGGAACTCTCCCGAGCCTTCAAACCAGTGAAGTAACTGGAATCGACGCGCCCCTGCAAATCCACGCAGGATAGAGAGCTCATCTTTCAAGAATATAAGGAGAATATTTCTACGGGTTAAGCAGACCAGATTAGGAGGGCAGGTCCAGTCAGTCATCGCTGCTCTACGCACCACGTGGGTGGAGACCGCAGCTGTCCAGGTCCGACCGACGCCCCTGTGGGAGCCAGGTGAGCGTAACAGAACGCGAAGCCTATCTACAAATCCCCACCCGGGCGTTATGGAAACCTCAGAAACAGACCAACTAGCCCTATTGTTAGGGGAACTTAGGGCAGAAGTGCACTCCACGCGCCAAGAGACTAATGCCCTCAGGAGAGAACTGATTGTGTCAAAGGAGCGCAGTGGTGATCTTGCTAGACAATTACTGCAAAACTAAGCTGGGCAAACACCATTACCTGGACTCGGGGGGAATCCAACTCCTGTTTCATCGAACAATCCTGTACAAGTGGTTCTACCAGGGAGCATTCCTTTAACTCCACCCAAACGTTTTGCTGGGGACCCAAAAACGTTCGCCGTGTTTATGAACCAATGCCGCTTACACATTTTTATGCAGACCTGGAGCTTTTCCGAACGACCAAACCAAAGTAGCCTTTGTACTATCATATCTTAGTGGCAGCGCAGCAGATTGGTCAATTCCATTAGTTAACCAGGATGACCCTCTTCTTCGGGATTTTGAAGGTTTTCAATTGAGCATTGAAAGACTATTTGCCAGTCATTCAAAGGGACAGGCCCTGGATAACAAACTTTTATCATTACGACAAGGTAACCAGGATCTACTCACCTATATCGCCACTTTCAATAGGTTAGTGGTGGAAACCGGATGGCCAGAGGTAAAACGAATTACATTATTTCATCGTGGACTTCGGGGTGAACTCAAAGACGTTTTGGCCCAAGTTGTGAACCCACCTCAGGATTGTACAGAATATATAGACTTAGTGGTCCAGTTAGACCACCGACTTCAGGATAGAAAGCCTGATTGAGCTAAGTTCGAGAATTGGGTATTGGTTAAACCCAATGTTACCCTCAAAGGAACAGATGTATCAGAACCGATGCAGATCGGGGGGTTCAAGGGACCCTTAACTCAAAAGGAAAGAGAAAGAAGATGGCAGATGCAATTGTGTCTGTACTGTGGGGCCTCAGGACATTTTCTACGGGATTGCCCTATAAAAACATCTAAAAAAGTAGTCGGAGTTGCTGATAAAAATCAAACAGAGCCTGATTCGGGAAACGACCACGCCCGACAAGCGTAGAGGTCCGCTTGCCGAGCTTGAAGAAGGATACTCAGACCTCGCACTTCATCATACCAATGGTCCTTATAGATCCAAGGCAGCCATCACGTATGCACGCAGTGAGGGCATACATTGATAGCGGGGCCATAGGAAACTATGTGGACCACGAGTTGGCTTCTAGGATGAATCTATCTCTGCAAAAAGACCACTTCGGATGTCATCACCACAGTCGATGGAACTGAAATTGCCTCTGGGCCTGTAACTCATTCCACCGCAGAGATGACACTATTGGGTCAGGATGGGCATTGAGAGACTATTGTGTTTGATTTAATCAAAGCCCCGCAGTTCCAAATAATACTGGGGATACCTTGGTTGGAAACACATAATCCTTGTATTGACTGGCGAGAGAAGAGAATAACCTTTCCGGATTGTGCACATACTTGTTACCCAAAAAAAACCTTGAACCAAGGCCTGGCCACAGTCGCTACTCCAGTCGTGCAGTTACCTCAGGAATATCAAGAATTCCAGGATGTTTTCCAAAAGGAACAGGGAAACACCCTACCACCTCACAGATCATACGATTGTCAAATCGATCTCATACCCGGTGCACAACCTCCATGTAGTAGGATCTACGCCCTTACGGAACCCGAAAACGTTCACCTACGACAATACTTGGACCAATACCTTGCTAATGGCTTCATTCGTCCATCCAAGTTCCCTGCATCTTCAGCTTTGTTCTTCGTGCCTAAAAAGGAAGGTGACCTCAGAACGTGCATAGACTACCGCGCATTAAATCAGATCACGGTTAAGAACCGATACCCATTGCCTCTGATCCCCGAATTACTAGACCAAGTAAAGGACGCTTGCATCTACAATAAATTAGATCTCCGAGGGGCATATCATCTGGTACGTGTAAAGAAAGGCGACGAATGGAAGACTGCTTTTCGCACTAAGTACGGGTTATTCGAATACCAGGTGATGCCCTTCAGGTTGTGCAATGCACCAGCAGCCTTCCAGTATTTTATGAACGATGTCCTTCGTGAACTCATTGACGTCTGTGTTGTTGTATACATAGATGATATTCTAGTGTACTCCTCTTCAGAATCAGACCATGTGAAGCACATTTGTGCAGTCCTTGAGAAACTACGCCAGCACAAGTTATATGCAAAATTGGAAAAATGCGCTTTTCATGCTACGGAAGTTGAATTCCTTGGATTTATCCTGAATCCAAAAGGAGTCTGAATGGACTCTCGAAAGGTGGACGAAATCCTCAAGTGGCCATCACCCAGTTCAGTTAAAGGGGTACAAAGCATGCTCGGATTTGCTAATTTCTACCGCAGATTCATTCCGGATTTCTCACATGTTGTACACCGTATCACAGCACTTTTGTGAAAAAACAAACGCTTCTTGTGGACCGAAGAAGCTGAAAAGGCCTTCCAAGAGCTGAAAGCGAAATTCACGTCTGCACCTGTCTTAAAGCATCCACGCCCCGAACTTCCATACATAGTTGAAACTGATGCATCCAGTTTAGCCATGGGAGCTGTCCTGTCCCAGAAGGTTCCTGAAACCGGTCAACTTCACCCAGTAGCATTTTTGTCCAGAAAATTCTCGGCACCCGAGTTAAACTATGCGGTTAACGATAAAGAATTATTACCCATCAAATCCGCCTTCAAGGCTTGGCGGCATTATCTTCTCGGTGCCAGGCATACCATTATGGTAATCACTGATCACCGGAACCTGCAGTATTTAAAACAGCCAAGGTCCAATTGTCGCGTCAACTTCGATGGGCATTGTTCTTTGCCGAGTTCGATTTCGTGATCACTTATCAACCAGGTTGTAAAAATGGCAAGGCAGATGCCTTATCCCGAATAGGGATGGGAGAAGCATATGCGAACCCGGAACCGGTGCCTATAATTTCAGAAAAAAGAATTCTTGGCATAACCACTCTACAGACACTAGAGGATATTCAAGTAAAGAACCAACAACTCCTCGATCCAACAGCCCTGCAGGACAGGGTGAAGAAAGGCCCGGACTACTCAGTCATCAATGACCTACCTTATTATCAAGGGCGACTATTTCTACCACACAAGGAACTACAAGAACTAGTCATCTCCAATTATCATGACACCCTGATGGAAGGACACCCAGGTATCGCAAAAACTGAAGCTAAAATTAAGAGACAATTCTGGTGGCCCACCTGGCGAAAAGACGTAAAGTCATTTGTAATGTCTTGTGGCATTTGTGCCCAAAACAAAAGTCAGAAGAAAAAACTAGCTGGCCTCTTACAACCTTTGGATATTCCACCTGCACCATGGCACACCTTATCGTTAGACTTTATTACAGATCTACCTCCATGTAATGGATTTAACACCATTCTAGTTATTGTGGATCTTTTTCCAAGATGGCACACTTTATTCCTCTAAAGGGATTACCTTCTGCTTCAATTCTGGACAAGGAGTTCCTCGAAAATATTGTTCGAATACATGGATTTCCTTCCGTATTGGTCTCTGACCGAGGTAGTCAATTAATTTCACATTTTTGGAAGAAATGTCAACTGGCGCAAATTGATGTGAGGTTATCAACCAGTCACCATCCCCAGACCGATGGTCAGACGGAGAGGACCAACCAGACCCTTGAACAGTACCTACGTTGCATGCTACACCAGACCGAAAGTAATTGCAAATATATTTTATGGATTTCTGAGTATGCATACAATAACTCTGTACATTCGCGAACCGGACAAAGCCCCTTTTATACCACATATGGACATCACCCTCGAACCTCAGAACTAAATTCGCCTCAGCATTTAGAAATGCCTGCAGTTAGTCATTTGCATTCTACTATTACACAAGCCTTTACAGAGGCAACAGAACATTTGAAACAAGCAAAAGAGAAATATAAGAAAAATGCTGATCAACATAGAAGTGAAACTCCACAATACCAGATTGGGGATCAAGTTTGGCTGGCTACAAAACACATACCTCTCAAGGGAACTCGGACTTTTAACCCTAGATATTTGGGACCTTACACTATTAAGGCCATTATCAACCCGGCAGCCGTCAAATTGGAATTACCCTCTAATATGCGCATTCATCCTGTCTTTCATGTTTCACTTTTAAAACCAGTTCAACCAGGAACAAGATTAACCAAACCACGCGACCCCATCTTGATAGATGGAGAACCTGAATTCGAGGTAAACAATATCCTGGACTCCAAGATGGTTAAATCAAAACGTTTTTATTTAATCGATTGGAAGGGCTATGGACCACAAGAAAGGTCATGGGAACCTAGTGACCACGTCCATGCACCTCGGTTGGTGAAAATATTCCATCGGAACTTCCCAGGCAAACCAGGGCCCAGGGGAAGAACAACTTTAGGAGGGGCCTCGGGGGGGGGGGGAGTGCTGTCATGATGCCTACCCCCAGGCATCCGGACCAAGCCCATCAGCCTCGGGAGCAGGCATCTAGACATTTAATAAAACCTTAGCAGCCACGGCTAGGGGCTATCTGGGTTCAGTCCTGGCCCCTTAGGCGCCAGGCTCATAGTAGGAATTAGTCCTGGCGCCTAAGGCGCAAGGCTCATAGTCATTACTTACCTCAGGCAGACCATGCTGCAAATGACTCCAATCCAACATGAAGCCTGAAAGGGACTATTTTTCTACAGGGGCTATTTTTTACTCAGGTGTGGTTCTAGGGACTTCTTACCTGGGACTACGTTTGAGGCTATTTAAACGACACCCGACCAGTAACACACGCTTCGCGTTATTCTGCAACCAGCAGCGTAACACTCACCGTGCCTGCAGCCTGCATCCAGTCTTCTGCCATGCCCGCCTCGAATCCGGAGCTCCGAAAACAAAGGGGAAAGAAAGGGACAAGGTTAGAAAATGAACTTATTTCTATTCCACACCTGATTCTGGATCCATCTTGTCTCCGGACCTGTAAAGAACATCATTTCTGCACGCGCCGCACCTCCAGCTGCAGCGCCACGCCATACTCACCAGTCTTCACAGCATCCTTCGGGTCGGCGCTGCCTCCATCATTTCTTCGCCAAACTTCGGCACCTAGGAGACAAAAGAAAACCACAAGGGGAGCCGAGGGAACCAACAAATATAATTCTTACCACCATAGACTTACCTGAATTACCACCGGAGGCATCCTTTTGTGACTCTCCATATTTTCACATGCCGCATCTGTAAAGGGAGACAAAACAACACATTTTCCTCATGCAACATTTACCGGACAGCGCCGGGTAAAACAGACTCTTATCTGAGTGCCACAAGAGAATCTTTTCACGAGCCAGCTGCAAGACAAGAAAGGAAGGGGGGGAACAAGAGTGAACATCGGACATATTGAACTCTATGAACTTAATACTTACTGGTCCTCACCAGGAACCTCAGAGTCAATACTCTCCGGAACTCTCCCGAGCCTTCAAACCAGTGAAGTAACTGGAATCGACGCGCCCCTGCAAATCCATGCAGGATGGAGAGCTCATCTTTCAAGAATATAAGGAGAATATTTCTATGGGTTAAGCAGACAAGATTAGGAGGGCAGATCCAGTCAGTCATCGCTGCTCTACGCATCATGTGGGTGGAGACTGCAGCTGTCCGGGTCCGACCGACGCCCCTGTGGGAGCCAGGTGAGGGTAACAATTAGTCCCTTTACTGTAATAACATTGTTTAGTGTAGGCTAACGATTTGGCAGTGCGATCAGCCCAGTGCATTTCGAGTGCCGTTTTAGCTCTCTTCCTTTCTCACTCGGTTTTCCGGGACCTATGGGACTGCAGCTCCTTTTCCAGCGATACTACCTAGCTCTCTAATTTGGCTGCAGCAATTTTCGAGATCCTCTTTTGCTCTGCCCCAGCGCTAATGAGGGTACCTCTAATCACTGCCTTCATGGCGTCCCAAATAATATCTAAGGCTGTGCCAGGAGTTGTATTCTCAGTAAAGTAGTTAATGAGGGTTTAACCGGATTCCCTTTTTACACACTTGTCCAGGAGAATAGTGTCATGCAGCTTCCAGAATCTCTGGGGAGGGGGAGTGTAGCCTGTTATGCTAGGATTCGCAGAGACTGGTGCATGGTCTGAGATTGTCCGAGTGTGAATGGCTATTTTGTCCAGGCTTGGGTAGATAGCGCCCGAGACAAGGAAGAGGTCTATACGGGAGAAGCCCCTATGTGCGTGAGAGTAGTGAGTGTAGTCCCTTTACCCGCTGTTGTGCAGTTTCCACCCATGTACAGGTTTGCGTACGATGGTGCAAATTTGGCTTCAATGGCCGTACCTTGCTGTTGGCGGTGGAATTGGTTATTAAAGATAAAAATGTTATTGTGAAGTGTGAAGTTGAGCATTTCTGTTAGCATAAGGTTGTGGTGATAGAAAGATATTGATATTGTTTTGAGGAAATGGTAGGTGGTATCTACTTCCTTTTTGTGTAGTATGCTTGTATATAAAGCAGATACATCTAGGCCACCTCCTCGTTTTCTTTTGCAGTTGGTCTGCCTGAGTTTGAAGTTATTAGGTTGGAATTTGTGTGCAACTACCTTAGTCATCCATTAACCAGGTTCGTGTGAGGAAAAACATGTTGGCACCTTCTTTGCCGAGGAGCTTCTGTATCTCTGTGCTATGCATTGACATTGAGCTGGCATTGACCATAATGCAGCAAATCTTTTTGTTTTCTGGGGGTTTGTCTGTGCTTTGTGGGGTTGTATCAGTATGGTGATTGGCCATTGGTTTCTCCTGCCTTTTTTATCCAGTGATTGACTTTGGTGTGGGGGTTGGGGTGTGAACCGTCGTTGCTTCCAGTTCTTCATTGAGGAGGTGGAGTAGGTTGCATGTGGGTCAATGTTGTTTTTGGGGTGGTTATGGGTTTGTAACTTAAATTTCAGTTGTCTAACCAGCCCCTGGCAAAGAACTATATGTTCAGGTGGCTTGGTGCTTTTGTAGTTTTTTGTTTATTTGGTCCAGCAGTGATGTTTTTTTCTTCTCTTCCTTTATGGGGTAGGGTTTCTTTGGGTGGCTGTTTGTGAGGGTTTGTAAGTGGATGGGAATCGTGAGACATAGTGATTTTGGTCGAGATGTCACGAAAGGATTCTTCTCTTTGAAGAGGTTTTGCCTGAGGTTTCTCAGTATTTAGGTTCAAAGGAATAGTTGGTTTTGTTTGTTTGGCTTTTTTTACTGGTGCTTCAACCATTACGGTTAATTCTTCTTGTTGGTGATCTTTCCGTGATCAAGGCATTTCGGTGTGGTTTGTCCAGTAGGTTTCAGGGGGGATCTAGTGTAGGCAGACTGCCTGTATCTTGCTGGGCTTTCAGTTGCTTTTTTGTTATTCTGGACACATTCACTGGCAGACTATCTAGATCAGGAAATGTCCCAGTGGCAAGTGTTGCAGTTGCAGATTATCAAACTCATGAGGGGTCACTATGGGAGGTTAACCAGATGGGAAAGTATTCCAGTGGACAGAAATATCACAGTGGAAGAAGATGGTTGTGGGCAGATTACCATTGCTTGTTGGTAAAAAGTGAGTTAACAAACTGACCGAATATTCCAGTAGCCGTTTATCAAAGTGGCAAGTTGTACCAATACCAAGGTTTCCCAGTGGCAAAATGACAAATGATCACTGACAAAAACAGTGCAGTGGAAAATGATCAGAGCTGCAGATTATCCAAGCAGGAAATTAACACTGCAGCACACTATCCCACCAGTAAAGAATGAAAGTTGTCAAATATCACAGTGGTAGGTTCATCATAGTGGCACAGTATCTCATTGACATCTTGGCAAAAGGGAAAGTAGTCACAGTGGCAGATAATTGGCACAATATCACTATGGCAAGGTTATCCTATGGCCGGGCATTACAAGGACATTATAGCCCAGTGGTCAATATATTCAAATGGCTATGTATTCCTGTGTCAGGTTGTCAGGCAAGCTATCCAAATGGAGAACTACCAGTGAGTCAAACTATCAGAATAGTAAACTGTGAAAGTGGCAAACTATTACTATTGAAGTGAGTTAATATCACAGTGACAAACTAGCAAAGTGGCAAATTATCATAGTGGAACATTATCCTAGTGGTAGACTTAACCAAGCAGCATAGGTTCACGGCGGAAGACTATCACAATGGCAAAAGTGTCAGTGGCAAACATGTCAGTGGCAAAAGTGTTGCGGGAAAAAGTTTAAATCTGAAAAGTGTCACAGCAGCAGACTATCACAGTGGCAAAAATGTCAAAGTGTTACATTATTCACACCGTCGTCCCTTACCCTGATGCAGTTTCATCCATTGTG
This sequence comes from Ambystoma mexicanum, assembly GCF_040938575.1. Taxonomy (NCBI): domain Eukaryota; kingdom Metazoa; phylum Chordata; class Amphibia; order Caudata; family Ambystomatidae; genus Ambystoma; species Ambystoma mexicanum. The sequence continues at coordinate 871,477,691 of NC_090923.1, read as the reverse complement.
TGAGGGCGTTGAATAGCGCTACTTGGGCACCAGCTGAACAGGCAAACAGAAGGCACACTTAGCCTCTGCCGTTCACCAGTGGCCTTTGTTAGGGAGAATTCTCTTCCAAGGCTAATTTCCCTTACCTATAGAGGCCCCCAGCAGCTTTGCTGGATTTGAAGGGTTTATTTTTTTCTCCTGCTAAGAGTGTGACTCTTCTTCCCACACTTAGACAGATGGCTGATGTGTGTTTTAGGCTATTTTTGTGCTTATAGTCTATGGGGTTTTATTTACCCTCATAGTATCATCTTTTTACATGAGTGTTACACAGCACCCTCAGTGCAGTAACACAGGGGTGTCATAGTGATCCCCAAACATAGACTCCACCCTGGGACTGACACCTGTCTCCCAGGGCATGTAAAGTCCCCATTGACTTTACTAGTCAATAGTTATGAACCAAACCAGTACAACCCATCTTACTATGGAAGTACTGGAAAGGGTTAATAGTTTTCCCCTGGTGTTCATTTTTGAGGAGGTACCGTCCAGTCCCTCTCTCCAAATTTTCTGGCTGGTGGCAGTGGTTACTACCATTAATATTCGACCGCAAATATTTTCCTATGGGATTTTCCCATTGTTCGAGGCTACCACTTTTACTGACAGCCTCTAACATACCGCCGGTTTATTTTATTATTAACTTTACTCCAATAGGTTTTTATTGCCAGATCTTTGATAACATTTCTTTCTCGTGTCTTTCTCTGAAATCCTAACCCGGGTCGGGGATCCTTTGTTCGTCCTTTTGGCGGGCTTCTACACAGAAGCCCTCCTCTCGGCGCCACTGAGTCTGGGGTAGACAGGATGTGTGGGAGGGGGAATAGGCACCCTGGACAGGGTTACCTAGGCAACCCAAGTCACACTCTGCCCTGATAGGCTGGGGGGTTGTCCCACCAGGAGAGCCACCCCACTGTGTGAGTGACAGCTAGACTGTATGAAAGGGGTTTTTTCTGCATAAAAGCAGGGCTCTGAGGACTGGAGGACATGACGTCGCCACTGGATCTAAGAAACCCAAAGAGGAGAGAAGCTGAAGACATCTGCAACGACTGAACCACCGGTGAAGCCCTGCTGCAGATCCTCACCACTTTTCTCCAACCACTTGAGAAGATCTTCACCTGCAAGAGTCTTCTTCCCTTGAGCTGGTGGGGCCAACCAGTTCGCCAATCGCCTTCCAGGACCTGCCTTGGTCGAATCTCCAGTGCCCAGCACTAGGAGATCAGATAGCCAGGCACCCGTCCACCACGACCGTGATTTAAAGGAGTGTACCCTTTATTTCGTTTTGGCAACACCGCGGCTGGCTTCATCCCTGGGCAGTGCAGTAACTCGAACCTTCCTCCATGACGAGAGCCTCTCTTCCTCTGCTGGATCTCCCAAACTGCAGGAACTACCTCCACCGCAGGAGCCTCTTCCACTTTGCAAGGTACATTGTTCCGCCAGGCCTCCCGTTTCGTTGGGTACTGCTAAAGGTGTTTTAAATCCTTTACTTACCTTCTGGGTTGGCCACCCCTTTCGTCTAACATTATTTTTTACCTTCTGCAACCGCCTTTTCAAATTGATAGAAACAGAGACTTGACTGCAGCTTCTAGAACCGTTTTATCCTGGGCACTTTGCCTTGTACCATCTTGTACCATTGACTCTGGCACAGGCCTATTGACTCTGGCTATTTCAGTTACAACTGCCTTCTCTAGATTGCTTTTCACTAAGAAATGTGTTGGTGCACCTAAAACTCTTATAACTACCCTTCCTTCCCCTTTCTATATTGCTGAAGTGCCATTTTGCTCAGTTTTCATCAAAGTATTGCTTATACTAAAGTATTGCCTTGCCTAATTTGTTCACTAGATAATTGGGAAGTGTTGCTGGTGTGTTTAGGAGTCTAACCCTGTATGACTTGTCCTTTCCCTCCCTCTGAAGAAATTGTTCGAGTGCCATTTCTGCTTGGTTTACACTGTGCGGTTTTGCTCAGTTTTCACTCTTGCTCAAACAGGTCTACAATTTAAATAGGGAGTTGGGTATACTTTTCCTGACTGTTTTAACTTACTTTAATGATAGTGATTTGTGTGTGAACTTGAATGTGTAAAATAAAAATATATATTCTTTTTGATACAAAGCTTTGGTCAGTTTTTCCTTGTTCCATAGTATTGTCGTCCTATTGTGTAAACCCTGAATACTGCTCATCTCCCTCTTGAGATAAGTCTGACTGCCCAGACACAGCTACCGACTAAATCTGTGTGGTACAGACTGATACCAAAGGGGATTTATTGCATATACTTGTAGTCTTAATCTCCTGTAGTGCTCCCTAAGGGAACTGCATAGGATTCTGCCTAACAGCCTTGGTAGGAGCTGCCGTGGAAGGTCCACTTAGTGTCATTTGATGTATCATGGAGGGCCAATCTGCGGTAGCAGAGGGCACTAAAGGCAGGGCAGGAGGCAGGCAAGTCCGGGGAGGGTTGGAGGCTGCAGGGAAGAACGGAAGTGCACCAAAGATAAACACAGAAACGCTGTGCAACGAGGCTTACCAGCACAGTCTGCTGTATCTCTAATAATTGGGTGCTGTTTCTCAATCTCATAGTTTGGGTGCGGTCGGATTTCAGGCCAGGGTGGGCCTACTACTGTTTCGGGTCACGTGCCCCAGGACAGCTCCAATCGGGGATCACAGAGAGCAGGGCAGGAGATGGGTGTTATATACACGTTACCACGCTTGCGCAGTGACCTATAATAAACGCTGCGTCATGCCTCCGGCGGGGAGGACACAGTCGGCGGGCAAACTAGAGCCAGAGGGCCCATGTCTTTATTGACGCAGCATGCTCACCCCTAACGCCGGCCTCCAGCCCTTGCACACCACAGGCTGGAGTGCTAAAGAGGCCCTCACAGCACTGGCTATGAGTGGTAATGCAGCCTAGGTGGCACAGAGATTGACCACCAGCAGTGAAAACTCAAGCTGATAACAGTCCAGGAAAATAAAGTGCACCCCGCAGAAAACACTAAGAACCATGTGTGTTTAGTCCCCAGAACTTCCATTGGGAAAAGGTGACAGACTACTCCATGCACCCAATGATGTCTGTTAAACCGGGCCAATGCACCCCTGACAGATTAGCACCAACGTTCAGCCCCAATGTCCCACCACGTACACCGGGACATCGGGGCATGGCTCTGGCTCCTTTCGACCCATACTCAAAACCATCATCAGTTGGACTTTGTGGATCTAAATGTTTGAAATGGCCATGTACTGCAGGGATGTGACCACACCAAATAAAATACTCCCACCTGCTATTGAATGTAGGGCATGACACGCTATACATCTGCAAATTGCTCCCAGGCACACCAGACAGTGATGACGAATACCAATCAATCAAACAGACTTTTATTCGGTGTAGAAAACCTTCAAGTTATACAGCAATAAAACACTACAATTTTCTTGATAGATGTACAAGTGGCTAAAAATGTAATAAAAGGATGGAACATCATCCAATAAAAGGCTTCATTCATGGAACAACAACAATAATTAAATGCAAGTATACCAGCTACGTAAATAGACTCACAAAGTAAAACCTCCTTAGGTATGGGCCATAGTTCATACTACACCACAGATGGCTAGTTGCATAGATACTGGCGGGGAGAGTAAACTCACAGCCCCGGTATCCGTATTATGATGCTGGATAGGCTGAACTCCTGCTCCTAAGGCTTTTAAAATTTTTGTAAATATTGTCTCAGGAGCTTAATGGTGCAACAAATCCATATTTCATTTAAAACTGTCTTCAAATAACATTGTCTCCTATTGATTGTACAGGGGCATGCCAGTAAGTAGTGAGTTAGCGTTTCGTCTGCTGATTTACACATGGGACACAATGCAGAAGTGTTTTCATGCCACCCTCTGGTGAAGGAAGCCGTCTGCAGAATCCCAAGTTTCATGCGGATATATAGCGATTATTCAAAAGGGGGCACAATGTAGTCAAGATAGGTATACTGATCACCTGGCGACCTCAGAGATAAGTAAGCTTGGCCCAACTTTAACATAGCAGCTTTGCCCACTAACCTTTCTCTTATTCTTGTTTTGATCACCTCCTTCAGGTTCAATGACTTTGTACCGGGGCAGGATCTAGGGTAGTTTCTCATGTCACTTATTCCCAACACACTCAGTGGGCCTCATTACGAGTTTGCCGGTCTGGTAACTACGGTACCGGTAAGCTTGCTGGTACCGTAGTTACCGGACCGGCAAACTACGAGTTCTGCTTGCGGGTGCCTTTCCGGACTTGGCGGGCGTACCGGCACCCGCGAGCAGACACTGCAGGTAGCACCGTTCTGAATGGTGCTGGTGCTACTGGCCTCCCCATTGTAAAGACCGGATGGGGAGTCTGCACTTCCGCTCTCGATATAGTAGAGGGGAGGCACAGAGACCCCTGCCAAGATTCTCTATTATGGTAACGTAGTCGAGCAATCAAGGCCTAGCTTCTCGGGAGGTGATGTGAGCTGGTTCTTAAGTACAGTGTAGTCCCCAAGCCCCCACGAAGGAATGTCCACACACTGTATCGGTTAAAACACAGTCTTTATATAATTCATTTTCAAAGTCATATACACGATCACGATAACTCACTTTGTACTCCGAAAATCAACAATGGTAAATATGTACAGTTCTAAAGTGGTACCACTAACGTTACTCGATCTTATTAAAGTGCATACGGTCAGAATGACACACAGATCAAAATAAAGAGGAAACCAGCAGTAGAGGGAGGAAGGAAAGCAGGATGGTTGAGCAATAGGCAGAATACTGGTAACTACCGTTAAACACAGCTCTGTGTGGAGATCCCCCCCACCTGGGCAACCTGTAGAAGAAAGATACAAGCCCAGTCCATATATTGTTCACCCTTAGACTTCCCAATAGTTCTGCAACCCCAAAGTACCTTGGTGTTATAGCGTTGCACGTCGGGGAAATCGACAACCCTTCTTGAGGGTCTTCCCTTTCAGGCTGGAGTCACAGGTCGTTGAATGTCCAATGGAGAACAGGTTGAGCTACGACGGTGAAGTGGCAGCGTCGTTCCTAGCGGTGCTCGTTGACGGGGAAGCGTAAACGTCCTGCAAGGAAGAGGCGTGTGGGGCACCTCGGTGTCGATAGATCTGGACCGCAAAGAGTTGAACTGTGGCCCAGCAAGGGCGTTGAGTCGTCTGCGTCTCTGTGGTCTTTGGGTGGCGGGAAACCCACCATTGGATGCTCCTCGGCTCGTCGACAGTCAGGCCTTCTCTAGTAGGATACAGCGGCGACGATGCGGACGAGAGCGTCCTTGGATCACAGAGGTTTCTTAGGCAATGGGAGCACGGCTGCTCCGGTCGGCGACGGCAGTCGGCGACAGTGGCGGACAACAGTCCGGGCGCTTCTCCTTGGAGTTCCACAGCAATCCCCGTATCGGGTCGGCAGCCTGTCGAAGGTCTGTCTACCAGGGAGCTTAGGCAAAGATCAGCTGTGCACGATGGTCCCTCGGGAAGAGGGTGCCTTAGCAGGTCCTCTCTGGGTCAGTTCTTGAAGTACAGCAGCTTTCAGATTGCGAAGGAGAGCAACAGCAATTCTTCTAGTCCAGCAGGGCTCAAGGTTAAGCTTCACTCCAGTTACTCGTTGTAGTTGACTTCAGCTTCTGAACACGATTCCTAGCAGTGAGAGGTCCCCAGATATAGTGTTGATCTCCCATTCATTCTGCTGGGTCGCACTCAAGCATCCAATCACGACTACGGGCATTCATGCATGCAGGCAACCAATCAGGCACACAAGGTATTCAGGCCATTCACTTCTCTCCAGACACTCACAACAAGTTATGTGTATTGGGACAAGTACCGAGCCATTCAACACTCCAAGCTGCATTCATACCAGTTTCGGGCAGGGCTGTCTCAACCATTGTGTCAAACACCAGATACTAGACAGTCACACCATAGAATGTATATTCGTCGCACACTCCATTCACCCAGGTCCCCACAACATACGGTCGTTGAGAAGGCTCCAGCCAGTCTGGCCGGCACTTCCCCACACTACCATATACAGAACTTCCACCCAACAGCCAGTCAGGGGGAAGGGACAGAGGCAGGGCTTCCCGGGACTTCGGGAAGATCAGGGTAACAGGTGATGGAAGGCAAGAGGCCATGGGGGCCATTTTGTCTCCATCAGGAATCTACCGATTTCAATGACAGGGCCTGGGCATCCCAAAATGGAGGATGCTCAGGGCACCAGTCATTTCAGCACAGAGCTGCCACCAGCCTGTACCCTGCTCTGTGGGTCACACACAGGTGCCCAAAAACATACACTAGGGGCACAGGGTTGTACCCCTACCCATGGGTGCCATAAGGATATCCCATGGGTCTGTTCACCAAACCAAAAGAGAGAAAGCTGCACCGCCAGGAATCCCACACAAACTCCTGCACGGAAAACACGACAGAACACACGATAAAAAGCAGTAAAGGACAAGGATACGGAGGCCCTGTCCCTCCGATGCATTTCCAGCATCACACCCATTCCCATTCAATCCTATGGGGCTCAAATGGGAATGGCGAGTAAAAGTTTCCAGCCCCTGGTATTGGGGAAATACAGGGTCCACCAGGGTTGTAATGGCCCTGTATTTCCCCGTTCCCATTGGCCAGAAAAATCTGCAAGTTTGGCGGCAGCCTGCTGATTTTACCGGCAAGGCTACCGCCAAACTTGTAATGAGGCCCAGTGTGTGTCTCAAATGCGTAACCCATTTAATACTGTGCACCCCAATCGTGGATAACAGATGGGTTTTGCTGTAAATTACCAATTCATCGGTGTTCCACAAGTGCTGCCAATATAGTGCAGCTTTGAACTCAATTGAATCGCATAATGGGGCAACATGGAGTTCAAGCTGTAACAATGATGAGGGTGCACTGCTTGGAAGGAAGACCAATTATTTTATGAATGTGTGCTCTATGCTGGGCAGTTTCCTAGTGTTGGCATATGCCCAGAGTTCAGATCCTAAACTGGCTGCGGGTGCAGCCTGTTTCTTGTACAGTTCCAATGCCGGGGATAGTGCACCACTGTCATACCTACTGTGGGATGATTGAATTGCCCCACTATTTTTCCAGGGTAATCCATGACTTGAGAATTTGTTGCGACCATGCCCCATAGTCTTGGAATCTGACACCCAAGTAGTCAAAGTATTTGACATGCTTCAGTCTAACATTATTTACTTGGATCGGCAAGGGACAGTACTTGGCAAACTGGTTTAAACACCATGACCTTTGTTTTTCTGCATTTAATGCGAGATGCAAGTCTTTGCATTTTAATAGAAAAATTTTCAGTGAGTTTTTTCTAAGCCCATCGGTGTGTTGGCCGAAATGACTGCATCGTCCACATAGAACAGAGTAGGGATCTCTAGGGATACTATCTTTGGGTGGTCAAAGCAGCCCCTCACCAGGGCATTTATCTTCTGGTTGTAAATGCAGAATAGAAGGGGGGGCCAGGGACATCCTTGGCTCACCCCTTTATTTACAATGAAAGCATCAGTCTGCTCCCCCCATAAACCATAACGTACAGTGGCACAATTCTCCCCATAAATTAACATCATCGAGGTCAGCAGTTGAGTAGGAATGTTGTGATCTCTATCACAGTGAGGCTCTTGACACCGTGTTGAACGCAGTTTTCAGGTCCAGAAATAAAGCATATAGTTTAATTTTACGTAATTAATACTGTATATTTCTGGATCACTGTGGACAATAAGAAGCAGTGGTCTATTGTGTCCCTGTTGGAGCAAAAACCAGCTAGAAAGTCACTCATCACATTGTTATTGGTAACCCATTCCTGAAGTTGGTTGAGAATCACCTTCCCAAATGTCTTACCCGCACAGTCTAATAGGGAAATTGGGCAGTAGTTTCCTGGCGACTCCCTGCCCCCTTTTTTCTGAATTGGGACTATTACTGCATTCAACCAGGACTTGGGGATGGACCTTGAACTGAGCACGGCACTAAAGTGTTTCATCAACATTGGCGCTGAAATTGCTGGCTCACCCTTATAGAGATCCATCGGAATCAGATCTGGGCCTGCCGCACAGCTGCTTTTCTGTTCTTTCAGTGCTCTCACAACTTCATTGATTGATATTAGCAGCCCGGAGATATCGAGTTCCCTGGGGCCCGAGGCTCATTGGCCTGAGAAATCGTTCCCTCCTCGCTCTTGTGTAGAGCACTAAGGTGGGAGTACCATGAGTGGGCCGATATCATACCATGTGTTTTGTCCCCATACAATTATTTCCCAGTGACCAATTTCCAAAATGTGATGTGGTCTAGATCAATCATTGCTTTTGTAAGAGCAGCTCAGTGGTTAACCGCAAATTCACTCTATTTTTAGTGCTAATTTTTATCCATCTCCATATCTGATTGTACACACCTCACTAGGTTCTTTTTTGCTATGGTACAGGTGTCATCATATTAACCAATGGCTAACTGTGCTTTCTTTTTTACGGCCATTATGGGCAGGGAGATGTGCGGGACCAGATTTTCTTTAAGGAGCTCAAACTCTTTCATTGTTTCAATATCTGTGGCCTTGCCATTGCAGATGGTCTCCAAATTTTCCAGAATCACACCGTACAGTGCAGGTGTAGCTCCCTGTTCTACTATTCTATCCCATTTTATTGATTGTGTGCATGGCCCTTCAGAAGGATGGAATGTTTTCTCATGGAGTCACAAGTAATCTCCTTGGCCACACTTGACTTGATAGCAGAATACTGATAACCAAAGGGTGGTGTTCACTTTCTTTCGGATCTGACTTGAACCTCGAAATCCTGAACAGTTTCCAATCTATTGCCTGAGATCATGATCTAGTCAATTAAAGATGATCCTGGTCCCCCATTGAAAGTCAATTTAGCCAGCTGGTCCTTGGCAAAGCACCCATCTCGTGCCCGCAAATTGTGAGCCTGTAAAACAGTGATTGCACTGCAAGTGGATGGATTCTCTTGGGAGGGCCAACAATGAGGTTGGGTATATCCCATGCCTGGTCTTGACCGTCCCAGAGACCCATTGTGTATTTCAGAGGTTTGATTTGGAGGTTCAAATCACCGGTCACCAATATACAGTTACTTGACAATTTAAAATGACTTCGATTTGACTGGACTTTGGAGGTTGTATAGTGTTAACATTCCTTGCTGGCCCTGTGGCCTTTTATTCAGATTACAAAGCAGCATGTTTTCTCCCATATCAGTTTTGATTAGAAGCATTTGTAAATCAGGCGAATGTGTACACAGGTTGGTTACTTCCCATCCCAGATTGACGTCCAGCCACACAAGTAAAACACCCTTTGGCCTCCCCTTTTGGCCTTTAAAGGCTGGGATGAAGAAAGTTCTAAACCCTTGAAACATTACAGGTTCAACTGCCCAGGTTTCTTTAAAGAGAATCCCCTGGTGCTCGTGAATAAATTGGCACCATTCTAAATCATCAATATGATGGGATAAACTGGACAAATTTCAAGATAAAAGTGGGTGCGTGCACTTGTTGTCCCCTGTGATGCTGCCACCTCCCAGTTAATTCACAGCCTCCAGACTGACATGTTCTCTAGCAAGCCCGGATGGGTGGAAGCTAGGTGGATAAGTCCAGAGATCTATGCCCAGGACTCCTCCTAGCAGGAGCCAAGTGCTCAAAAACACCTGAATGTGGTCAAACATGGAGTTGGGGGTTGGATTCCTGCGACATTCCCCTAATGCCCTCTCTTATTACAGGCAAGCAGCCCTTGGTGTAACGAAACCAATGGATGCACTTATTAGAGCTTCCTGGGTTTCATTTGAACTGGCGCACAAACGCAGAACATTTGTAACAACCCCTAGTGGGGGGCCCCGCCCTCTTCCCATATTCGGTTCATTCCCAACGGATGGGGGCAAGAATTAACTCCCCAAAGGTATACCGTTTGAACCTGTGAGTCAAGGGACTGTTCTTATTGCAATGTTTGCTCTGGAGCATGCATTGGGAGTTTGTTTATTGAAAGAACCCTACCCGCGGTGGTGGACAAACTGTTGCTGTAAAGAGTTTTGCTCTGCTCTCTCTGTGGGTTTATTATGATTACCTGCCCAGTTTGCAGGTGGGTGTGGGCCCCTTATGGACTGGAGGTGATTGGGTCATTCTTTCTAATACTTTGGGTACAGTGCACGTAGTTCTTTTCTGGTTTATGACCTGCAGATCATGAATACTTGATGCCGTAGGGTCAGCATCTTTAATAGATCCCCGCCTTCACCCATCAAGGCCACCCTATCTTAAATTTCTCGTATCATATCTATGATTTCTTTCAACGTGCTGCCTATTGTGTTTTTGATTTAGATCCTTGATCTCATTTAAAATAGCGTGTGTTTTATTGATGAATCCGCTGATTCCATGGTGGCGAGACCCCTGACTAATTGGGTTTGGAGATGGATACAACATTCAGATTCTTTCTCTCCACTGATGGTCCTCATTCTGAATTGGCTTTCTTGCCTTTCCTGACAGTAAACCTCTTCTTTGCCCATCTTGACCCATTTAATCTAGTTGAACCGCTGTCCAGGAACTCTTGTGGCTCTGACAGCGGTTCGAATCTATGAGCAATAGGGATTTGGGGCACTTCCTGTATTCCCTTCCCTGTTGTGCCGCAGTACATGAAATTCTCTGGGAAGCTGATCACAGTCCTATCTAATGTGTTTGCGTGTGGGATTCCCAAGTCCTTTCTGGTACCTAGATGGAATTCCACAATATTTGCTGTGGTTGTCCCCAGGGTACAATCTGTGCTCTTTGCTGAGAAGGTATAATTCTTCTCCCTTTCCTGACCTGGTCAGTGGCTAATCTCAAAAGGGTGCCAACAGATCTTTTTCTGGTGCTCTTTGGTTTTTAAATCTTCTGGTTGAGGTTACTTGACTCTGGGGGTCATTTGGGGCAGCCATGAGATCATTACTATTTGGAACTACACAGGGAGAGCCACTAGGTTTGGGAGTTGATATTCACTCAGCTTGCGGCAGGTTGTTACTCTCGCAATCTCAACCGTTAGTTCCACTGCTGCAAAATATATGGTTGTTTGTATCACCAAGACCAACAAGATTTGTTATTGCCCAATGACAAATCCTCTATTTCATTAATTAAGATAATGACCTTGTTTATAGGGCTCAGTATCTTAAAAATATTGTTCCTGATTTCAGGAGAAACGGGAAGTTCGGCCTTCCTTTTGACCATGATTAGAGCAAGGACAATATGAATGGGCTTCCGCTGTGCAGATATCGCTTCAGGAAGGAGGAGAGAGCAAGACAAAGAAACCACTGGACAAACTGTGCAAATGTTCAATTAATAATATGTTAGCACTGGGTGGGCACTCCGGTGCAGGGAACGCCCGACTGGCTAGAGGGGCTGCCAGAGTCGGACTCCCTCCTCACCCCACCCTCTGCCCTGTGTTTTGTGGTCCGTCGATAGATGGCGCAAACCACAATTCGCAGTTTACAAGTCTGTTTTTCCACTGCTGTGTTCGCGGGGGTCTTCACAAATACTGTTCCAGGAAAACGAGAAAAAAGTAGAGCTCACCAGAAGGCAATGTTCCATTAATAAGATAAAACCAGATTTCAGTAGGATTTTTGGTACTTAAAGTCTGGTCGTGGCTTCGTACTACAGCCAGAGCCTCTGGTGCTAGTTCTAAAATGGAACACCAGTGGAGTGGAACACCAGTGCTTGCCTGCCTAAGATCCGGATAGTGGGGTCGGGACAGCTCAGCAATGAGACCAGGGGGGAGAGTGGGTTTATTTTTAAATTTTTTGAAAATCAAAGAATTTTTATTGGCATTTTAATTATAACAACACAAAACAACCAAAATGCATTTCTCTGTATTCTTACTACAAAACATTCCCCTGCCCCCCTGCTATGGTTATTTGTACATTACTTCACTAAAGAGTGGATACACAGTGATCTCTCCTTTCAAAGTCAGGGTTCTCCTTCCAGGTATGCCCAAACGCTGCACAAGTGAACATCTCCTCTTTACACCCACCATAAGGTCTGGGTTACTCGCAACCACTTCTTGGTAGGCAAAATATCTTCCTCCAATCCCTTCCCTCTTTCTTTTTCAGTCCTTCCGATATGCCCGACAATATTTCTCAAAGAAGGGGAGCCACACACCCTCAATGTTGGTCCTGGATTCAGTCAAGAGGTGGGTTAAATACTCCATGTCATATATAGCCCTAATCCTAGAAACCCATTCCTTCTATCCAGGCATTTGTGAGTTTTTCCACAATTGGGCCAGACAACACCGTGCAGCAACCAACATTATTTGGGACATGTGACCCCGGTCAACTTCAGGCTCCTCATCCGTACTAACTCTGAAAAGAATAAGCCAGGAAGATAGGTCACATTTAATTCCATCTACCCCCTTCATCCAAGATGAAACCTTCCCCCCAATATGCCTGTACCTTGGGGCACCCCCACCACATGTGTATATAGTCTCCCTTCTAGCTGTGGCATCTCCAACAATGCGGGTCATATCCTTCGCTCATCCGGGCTATCCTGACTGGAGGGTAGTGCCATCTATGTAGCAATTTCAGGTCGTGGTGTCTGTATTGCAATGATGTGGTGGAGCGGTGGGCTCGCCTGCACATATGGGTCCAAAGTGTGTCCTCAATTTCGCTACCTTGGTCTCGTGCCCACTGGGCTCTAGAGGGGGGGGTCCCTTGGTTATGCCAAAAGAAGCAATTTATATAGCCCAGCTATTAGCCCTTTGGACCCCTGCTGTGTAGTCAGAATTCGGCCAAAATCTGTCAGTTCCTTCTTGAGGTTTGCCCCCCACTTTTCTTCAGTCAGGACCCCCTTTAATTGCAGAAACCGGAAGAGCGATAGCCTACTGACACCCAGTGCCTCCTCCAGACCCTCCAGGGATATGAAAGCATCGCTGGCCCATAGTTGCCCTGCCCTACTAAGCCCAGCTTTGTACCAAGATTGAAACGTCATTGGCTCCTCGATCCCATCCCTGAGAAGGGGCCCCCATTATACAGCTCAGTGGCGACGGCCATGTTGTAAGCCATCTGCTATCCCCTCCCTCTCTCCATACGGACCACAGAGCCTCCAAGACTGGATGGTGGAGGACCCTGTTCGGAAGGCGGGTTTTGGGAATTCATAGCCACTCGTCCAGCGTGACTGGGGCAAGTACCTCATTATTCATAGCCACCCACTGTTTACCTGACCTCGGGTTAAGATGCTCCACCAGGACTCGTAACTGAGTTGCTTTGTAATATGTGGCAAAGTCTGGGAATCCCACTCCCCCTTCCTCTTTCGGCCCCGTCAGCACCTCATCTTTATTTCAGACAGAAAGGACCCAGACCTGGGATAGGCAATATTTGAAACAAAAATTGAAATTTGAGGAGAACCTACATGGAACTCAGCTCTGCCATCCAGGACAGCCCCAATCCCGCCCACCTCTCCATATCTCATTTTACCGCTGTCCACAGGGGAAGAAAATTACTGGTGAAGAGATCCCCATGATGCTGTCACCTGTACCCACAAAAATCGGAACATCTCCCTCTGCCGTCTGAAAGGGAGCCCGTCCACATATTCCTGTTCCACCGCTGACAAACCCCCAATTGCGAACATTACCGATTTCCCTAGTGAATTGTTTTTTGCCAACCATGGCACGATGTTTCCAAGTCTTGACCGGTAGGGCATGAATTTGTTGTTTGCACTTTGCACTGAAGCCAGACTGTTTCCCATACTGCTCCAAGCTACTCAGCACATGAGGGGCAAATTGGGACGGCGTGGTAATATAAAGTAGGGCATCATCCGCAAACAGACTTGTCTTATAATGTACCCCCTATCCTAACCCCTTCAATGCCTTCATTCCCTCTTACTGCTGCCACCAATGGCTCCATCACCAACGTGTATATTAACAGGGAGAGAGGGCACCCATGGCGTGCACCCCGCCTTAGTGGAAAATACCCTGATTCGTTCCCATTAACTACAAGCCTAGCTGCGGGCTTGGAGTACAGGGGCGCCAGCCAACCCAGCCAACGCGGGCCCATTCTGAAGAACACCATGACCTCCCGCATAAAAGCCCAAATCACCTGGTCAAATGCCTTCTCTGCGTCCAGGGACAAGAGCGCCCCCTCCCTTCTCACCGTTGGCGAATTCAGCACATGAAGGGTTTTTCTCATGCTGTCCGCACCTTGCTTATCGAGCATGAACCCTACCTGATGCGGATGGATCAGTCGGGGTGATTGCGCTTCCACCCGCGTCACCATAATTCTGGCGAAAATGTTTGCGTCGGCGTTGAGGAGAGAGAGAGAGGCCTATATGAAGCTCAGTCCATTGGGTCCTTCCCTGTCTTTGGTATAATGGCCATCATGGCCTGTAAGAACGTCGATGGTATTGTGTCCTGCCTCGCTATCTGATTAAACAACTTGGCCAGTGGCTTTGCTAGGATGATCTGAAACTGCTTTTAGAAGTCAGCTGTGAAGCCATCTTCTCCCGGAGCTTTTCCCACCTTCAACCTCTTGATAGCTCCAAGTATCTCCTCCCCAGTTATCTCCCCGGCCTGAACGTCCCTATCCACTCCCGTGAGCTTGGGGAGGTCTTGCTCGGTTATACACATCTTCCAAAGACTCCTCTGCCGACCTAGCATATAACTCCTCATAAAACTGAAAAGCAGCCTGCTTCCCTCCCTTCCTGAACCCTCTGCCTCCGTCTCAGATTCCCTCCACCATCCTATTCACTCTACTGCCTCTCACCCTGTTCACCAGGAGAGGCCCCGCCATATCCCCCCTTCATAATATCTGTGCTTGGTATATAGCATTCTCTTGAAGACCTCCCCAATTAGGACTGTGTGAAGCTCCTGTCCCTTGACCCTCGTATGACTCAATAAGGTCCCCTCTGTCTGCATCTCGTTGGTTTAATTGAAGGCGGAAGGCTCTCAGTTCCCACGCAGTCTATTTTCAATCCGTGCCCTTTCGTGTTTCTTCCGGGCACCTTCTGCAATCAACAGGCCCGGAAGGTGGCCTTTGCTGTCCTCCCCAGACAATTGCCATACCTACCTCCCCATTGTCGTTGGTATCAAAATAAGCCTGTATCTCCCCCTTCAGAAAATCCCTAAAGACTTGGTCTCTCTGTTAGTCTAGAAAATACCCTACCATATCATAGACGGTATATTTTGTTGGCCGAAAACCAACCGCATCATATGCCCAGCATCGCCAGTACAGAAGCGTCAGCATAACCATAGAGCGTCCATTTTGTACCAACAGAATTCGCCATTTTGCCATTTTTGCTTTCTCTTGCTTTTCTGTTTTCCTCCCTCACAAGTCCTTGAAAATAAGCAGAAAGGCATTTAATCACCAAGCAGGTGCCAGCTGGTCTCGCTGAAACAGCAGAAACTGTAGAAATAGACCGCTAGAGGTATGAATTATACTCTTTCACGGCCCCCCTCCCTGGGCCCCTTTAGATCAAGCCGACCCCTAGCTCACAAATAGAAACTAGGAGATAGCAGGTCTTGGAATGTGTCTCTCCTACGAACACAGCTCGCTCGCAGAACAAGAGCATTATGCTCTCTGTAACAAAGAATAGTGTCTGCGCCTTTGCAGATTGCAACTGTTGCTGAATAAATGTCTTAGAAGGTGTCATACTCGTCATAATTGTCAATCACCAAACCCTTGCTAAAGAAGATACATTATGGACATTTTTTATGTGTCACTGACTGATAATATGATGGGCTTTTGTATATATGTTACTGTTGTAGAATGCTCTCTCTCTTGCGTCTCACGAGGTCTGGGTAACACACGTTGCGAGACGTGAGATCCAGTCGGCCAACTGAGACTATTTGCTTTGCAATAAATCCTAGATTTTGGGAATTGAACCTTGTGTCTGGCGTATCAGTTCGTATATGGTGATTGTGCCTTGTTTCCATGTGCGAGGGTCTCCAGGGCCTGTCATCTCAACAAGCTATCGTTGCACCTCCACCTAAAAGTCCTCCGAACCTCCAGTAGTAACCAGTCTGCCACCACTAATTCACCTGGCGTATAAATCCTACTTGGCCCGCATTGGGTGCATAGAGGGTGGCTAGCGTGACTCGTGTCCCTTCGCATGTACCCCTTATACCTAAAACCCTTTCTCCAAAGCCTCTTTTGACCTCAATTTCCATGAGACAGAATGATTTCCCCGGCAGTATACTCACCCCCTCCCCTCCTCCTTCTTGGAGGTTCTGTGAGTGGCCCAGAAATTTCTCCCGTTCTCCCTACACTTTATTGGTGACTCTGCCCCTTGTCGATAGTGCATCTCTTTTAAAAAGAGAACCACCATTTTCTGTTTGCAAAACATATTGCTAGTCAGAGACTGTTTGTTTTGTGAGTTCAAACCCTTGACGTGTTCGGTACCCACCACCCCCTCAACCATTATCCCTTGTCTCCCCTCGCAGACTACCCCTTTCGTGTTCCACTAGGCCAAGAGCCTCTTCAGCAAACAAATTCCATAGCATGTTCCA